>NW_027507789.1:143575666-144185666 GCF_037356315.1 Lithobates pipiens
AATCTTGATTTTGACCCAGCTAGGTTTTTATCTCCATGTGATAGAATTGGGAAGGGTTAAGTTATTGCTAGTACAGGTAACGATATGAGCATTCCCAATAGAAGTCTGTTGGAACGGAACCAGGTAGCTTGCTTGGGGCCAGTTCACACCAGATGCAGTTCCGTGTGCTTTTTTTTTTTTTTTGCACAAAATGCATGCACAGTGTTTTCCATGTCTTCCAATGGCTCTAGTTCACACCATGCAGTCAGTTTCTGCACCGGAAACTGACTGCATGGTGTGAACTACAGCCATTGGAATACATGGAAAACACTGTGCATGTATTTTTATCAGGCAGGCTGCATCTGAGGGGAACTGGTGAGGCTGCTTTGATCTCCTGTACCATGCCTGCAGTCTCTGACCATCTCCTGTACCATGCCTGCAGTCTCTGACCATCTCCTGTATTATGTCTGCAGTCTCTGACCATCTCCTGTATTATGTCTGCAGTCTCTGACCATCTCCTGTATTATGTCTGCAGTCTCTGACCATCTCCTGTATTATGTCTGCAGTCTCTGACCATCTCCTGTATTATGTCTGCAGTCTCTGACCATCTCCTGTATTATGTCTGCAGTCTCTGACCATCTCCTGTATTATGTCTGCAGTCTCTGACCATCTCCTGTATTATGTCTGCAGTCTCTGACCATCTCCTGCACCATGCCTGCAGTCTCTGACCACCTCCTGCACCATGCCTGCAGTCTCTGACCACCTCCTGCACCATGCCTGCAGTCTCTGACCACCTCCTGCACCATGCCTGCAGTCTCTGACCACCTCCTGCACCATGCCTGCAGTCTCTGACCACCTCCTGCACCATGCCTGCAGTCTCTGACCACCTCCTGCACCATGCCTGCAGTCTCTGACCACCTCCTGCACCATGCCTGCAGTCTCTGACCACCTCCTGCACCATGCCTGCAGTCTCTGACCACCTCCTGCACCATGCCTGCAGTCTCTGACCACCTCCTGCACCATGCCTGCAGTCTCTGACCACCTCCTGCACCATGCCTGCAGTCTCTGACCACCTCCTGCACCATGCCTGCAGTCTCTGACCACCTCCTGCACCATGCCTGCAGTCTCTGACCACCTCCTGCACCATGCCTGCAGTCTCTGACCACCTCCTGCACCATGCCTGCAGTCTCTGACCACCTCCTGCACCATGCCTGCAGTCTCTGACCACCTCCTGCACCATGCCTGCAGTCTCTGACCACCTCCTGCACCATGCCTGCAGTCTCTGACCACCTCCTGCACCATGCCTGCAGTCTCTGACCACCTCCTGCACCATGCCTGCAGTCTCTGACCACCTCCTGCACCATGCCTGCAGTCTCTGACCACCTCCTGCACCATGCCTGCAGTCTCTGACCACCTCCTGCACCATGCCTGCAGTCTCTGACCACCTCCTGCACCATGCCTGCAGTCTCTGACCACCTCCTGCACCATGCCTGCAGTCTCTGACCACCTCCTGCACCATGCCTGCAGTCTCTGACCACCTCCTGCACCATGCCTGCAGTCTCTGACCACCTCCTGCACCATGCCTGCAGTCTCTGACCACCTCCTGCACCATGCCTGCAGTCTCTGACCACCTCCTGCACCATGCCTGCAGTCTCTGACCACCTCCTGCACCATGCCTGCAGTCTCTGACCACCTCCTGCACCATGCCTGCAGTCTCTGACCACCTCCTGCACCATGCCTGCAGTCTCTGACCACCTCCTGCACCATGCCTGCAGTCTCTGACCACCTCCTGCACCATGCCTGCAGTCTCTGACCACCTCCTGCACCATGCCTGCAGTCTCTGACCACCTCCTGCACCATGCCTGCAGTCTCTGACCACCTCCTGCACCATGCCTGCAGTCTCTGACCACCTCCTGCACCATGCCTGCAGTCTCTGACCACCTCCTGCACCATGCCTGCAGTCTCTGACCACCTCCTGCACCATGCCTGCAGTCTCTGACCACCTCCTGCACCATGCCTGCAGTCTCTGACCACCTCCTGCACCATGCCTGCAGTCTCTGACCACCTCCTGCACCATGCCTGCAGTCTCTGACCACCTCCTGCACCATGCCTGCAGTCTCTGACCACCTCCTGCACCATGCCTGCAGTCTCTGACCACCTCCTGCACCATGCCTGCAGTCTCTGACCACCTCCTGCACCATGCCTGCAGTCTCTGACCACCTCCTGCACCATGCCTGCAGTCTCTGACCACCTCCTGCACCATGCCTGCAGTCTCTGACCACCTCCTGCACCATGCCTGCAGTCTCTGACCACCTCCTGCACCATGCCTGCAGTCTCTGACCACCTCCTGCACCATGCCTGCAGTCTCTGACCACCTCCTGCACCATGCCTGCAGTCTCTGACCACCTCCTGCACCATGCCTGCAGTCTCTGACCACCTCCTGCACCATGCCTGCAGTCTCTGACCACCTCCTGCACCATGCCTGCAGTCTCTGACCACCTCCTGCACCATGCCTGCAGTCTCTGACCACCTCCTGCACCATGCCTGCAGTCTCTGACCACCTCCTGCACCATGCCTGCAGTCTCTGACCACCTCCTGCACCATGCCTGCAGTCTCTGACCACCTCCTGCACCATGCCTGCAGTCTCTGACCACCTCCTGCACCATGCCTGCAGTCTCTGACCACCTCCTGCACCATGCCTGCAGTCTCTGACCACCTCCTGCACCATGCCTGCAGTCTCTGACCACCTCCTGCACCATGCCTGCAGTCTCTGACCACCTCCTGCACCATGCCTGCAGTCTCTGACCACCTCCTGCACCATGCCTGCAGTCTCTGACCACCTCCTGCACCATGCCTGCAGTCTCTGACCACCTCCTGCACCATGCCCGCAGTCTCTGACCACCTCCTGCACCATGCCCGCAGTCTCTGACCACCTCCTGCACCATGCCCGCAGTCTCTGACCACCTCCTGCACCATGCCCGCAGTCTCTGACCACCTCCTGCACCATGCCTGCAGTCTCTGACCACCTCCTGCACCATGCCTGCAGTCTCTGACCACCTCCTGCACCATGCCTGCAGTCTCTGACCACCTCCTGCACCATGCCTGCAGTCGCTGACCACCTCCTGCACCATGCCTGCAGTCTCTGACCACCTCCTGCACCATGCCTGCAGTCTCTGACCACCTCCTGCACCATGCCTGCAGTCTCTGACCACCTCCTGCACCATGCCTGCAGTCTCTGACCACCTCCTGCACCATGCCTGCAGTCTCTGACCACCTCCTGCACCATGCCTGCAGTCTCTGACCACCTCCTGCACCATGCCTGCAGTCTCTGACCACCTCCTGCACCATGCCTGCAGTCTCTGACCACCTCCTGCACCATGCCTGCAGTCTCTGACCACCTCCTGCACCATGCCTGCAGTCTCTGACCACCTCCTGCACCATGCCTGCAGTCTCCGACCACCTCCTGCACCATGCCTGCAGTCTCCGACCATCTGCTGTATGAAAATATTTTTTAAAAACAGTCATTTTCGGTATCGGTTTCGGTTTTCGGCCTAGTGTATTTTTCATTTTCGGTATCGGTTTCGGCACCAAAAAACCCATTCGGTGCACCCCTAATATTTTCTAAAACTAGGAGCCCTACAGAATAAAATGTCGGGTTTTATGTCACATGATCTTTGCACAGCCATTACTCAAATGCAAATTTTCAGGAAAAAATACACTTGCCGAACAGGCTTTTTCTGACACTTTTTAAATCCCTATTTTATTGCTAGAAAATTAGTTCGAACCCCCAAACAGTACTTTATTTTTTTGCAGAGACCCTAGGGAATAAAATGGCGATTGTTGCAATTTTGTATGTCACAATTCTTAATTTTTTATTTTTATTTTTTTAATGCATTACAAAATGTTTTCTTTTTTTGTAAAATGTGAAAGATTATGTAACGCGTTAAAATCGTGCACACTTATTAAATGGTAATAAACTATGGTACTTAAAAATCTCCATAGTCGACGCTGTAAACGCATTTACAGGTTACCTGTTTGGCGTTACAGAGGAGGTCTAGCGGCAGAATTATTGCTATTATTTTCACTCTAATGATAGCAGCAATACCTCACGTGTGGTGCAAACACCATTTACATAATGTGTTCACTGCTACACTGAGGGATGGAGGCGCCTTCATTTTATAAAAATAAAATAAAAAATTGTATCACTTTTATTTCTATTACAGGGAATGTAAATATCCCTTGTAATAGAAAAAAGGCTAACTGGTCCTCTTTATGGAGAGATCTGAGGTCAACAAGACCCCCAAATCTCTCCTTTAGCTTTAAAAAAAATAAAAAAATATATATATTTATTAATATTATACTTTTAGCCTGGACTGTCGCTCTAGTCCTCCAAGACCATAGAGTCAATGACATAGTATGTACTCTTTGATCGCCTATGGAAGCAGCCAGCTGCACCAACAGATCGTTCTTCGGGTGAAACGGTAAGCCTGAGAAACACTGGCAAGCTTTGGAAAACATTTAACCAGTTCATGGGCTGCTTGGAATGATTGTGAAAATGGTGACAAACTATGCTACATTAACCACTTCCTGCCCCCGCCGCCAGGGGGGGGGGGGCACCTGTGCTGATTGTTTCAGTGCAGCCCCCCCCTCGGATGTCCACCCTGGACCACCAGTGCCATCAGTGATGCCTATCAATGCTGCCTATCAGTACCACTCACGAGTACCCATCAGTGCTGTATATCAGTGCCACCTACCAGTGCCCATTCTTGGTGCCACCTTATCAGTGCCCATCAGTGAAGGAGGAAACTTATTTACAAAAGAAATGTTTTTTTTTCCAAATAATTTTTTTTTTTTGTTTAGCAAAAAATAAAAAAACAGAGGTTATCAAATGCCACCAAAAGAAAGCTCTATGTGTGGGAACAAAATTATGATAATTTTGTTTGGGTACAATGTTGTATGACCGCAATTGTCATTCAAAGTGTGACAGCGCTGAAAGCTGAAAATTGGCCTGGGCAGGAAGGGATGTAAGTGCCCTGTATTGAAGTAGTTAAATTATCCATAGGCGACACTTTAAACTCCGTTACCAGTTTAGAGTTGGAGGAGGTCTGTTGCTAATATTATTGCTCTCACTCTGACGTTCGTGACAATACCTGACATGTCGTAAGATCACCGTTTACCATATGGCGTAGGACCTACACGCTCATTCACATTTGTATGCGAACGGGAGCTAGCGTTTATTTTAATTTTTTTGGATCAACTTTCTTGCTGTCACAGGGGATGAACAACATCCTCTGTGATAGCATGGGCCAGGACAGGTCCTCTTTATAAAGAGATCTGGGGTCTTTTGGACGCCAGCTCTCGTATCTGATCAAATCAGTTTGATCAGATGCTGTACAAGCCACTAAGAGCTTGTAAAAAAAATAAACTGAAACTGCAAGTGAAAAAATCATTGATGCTTCCAGTTTCATAGATCATGGAGGGGATCGGGAGACTCGGATCACATTTACTTGCTGACCGCAATATGTATGCATGCAAGTGATGCACCGAAGTTTCAACCGTCGAAAATGGGGTCCTGGAAGAAAAAACTGCTTCTAACCCTACTTGGCCTGTTTAAGGGTGCTGTTATCTTTAAACATGGATGAAAGATGACGGCTCTGAAAAAGTTTCATCAGAAATCTGTCTGGACACTAAGCCCTCGCACGATTTCAAAGTCACATTTCAGTGCGACTTCGGGTCTGACTTGAAAGACATCAGTGCGGCTTCATGAACAGATATGTCCATTGAGGTCGCCAAAAGCAATGCAAGAACTACTTTTGCAAATCTGTGCAGTGCCAAACTGAATGAAACAGTGCCATTGCTTGTCAAATCGCATGACAAATCGCTCCAGTGTGAATAAGGGCTTAATGATGATCCCTAATCTCCACAAATACATACACATCCGCTACTTTAAAGCAGAGTTCCAGTAGTTTCTAGGTCTATTAAAAGTCAGCAGCTACAAAAAGTGTAACAGATGGCTTTTAATAAACACACACACTAACCTGTCTCACGGTCCAATGGTGTGTTCACCCCAGCTGTTTTCACACTCTGTTGTCCCTCGAGGCCGCCAGAACCTCTACTATGGGCACCTACCTGTGACAGCTTGGGGCTTCACAGCCGGGTGCCCACTGGCGCATTCGTGAGTGGTGCTGCGCTCTGTAACTGATCCCAAAGTCTTCTAGGACCTATCATGTGTCCCAGAAGACTTCGGGAGGGAGAGGGAAGGAGAAAATCCACTTCCATTCACCTAAGGCAAACAAAAGTTGGAGTGGGTACCTACTCTCTCCTTCCCAAAAGTTTTGTTTCACAAACGGGGAGGAGTCCTTAAAGCGGAACGTCCACTTTTGGGTAGAACTCCACCTCCACTTTAATGAAGATATGATCTGATATATATATATATATATATCTATCTATCTATTTTATTTTATTTTTTTTGTTTTTTCATACCATACCTATGGGAGCCCGCTGGAAATCACCGAAGTACACAATGCTACTCCAGTCATCTCATTTCATGCCTTGTGAACATCAGCCGCTCAACACGGGCAACATTCAGAGAATGCTTTTCATTTTCTCACTGAATACAAAACATTTTCTGATTGGACAAGATGCAGAATGTGATGTCGCCGCATCATCCAACCCCTGTCAGGTTGTAATTTCTGGGAGATCTCGCCCATTCTAATTACCCTGCAGCGCTTCCAAAGCACCTTTTTAAAATCAAATTGAAAGCACTGTGAGTTTTTACCTTTTTTTTTTTTTTTTTTTATCGCCCAACTAGTGGCTGAAAAGCAGCACTTTAGCGCTAACAGCCGGTTTTGCCAATGTAAAAGAGGTCTTGCCTTCATTCTAAAAAACCTGTGCTGCTCAATCCCCCCCGTTATACTTACTTGAGCTCGATCCAGTGATGTGCATGAGAGCAGCGGCTGTCGCAACTCCCTCCTCAGTGTGCATATTGACAGGAAGGAAAGTCATTGGCTTCTGCTGCTGTCAATCAAATACTCTGAGGGAGCTGGGGCCAGCACAGGAGCGAGCTTGTCCAAGTGCTCCCCAATAGAAAGACACTTTCTACCGGGGCACTCACTGAAGAGGGGGAGCCTGTGCTGCCTGCGGGGACCCAAGAAGAGGATCTGGGCTGCTATGTGCCAAACCATTACACAGAGCAGGCAAGTATAACATGTTTATTATTTTGACCACTGGACACTTACCGTAAACACCCTTAACAACCAGACCAATTTTCAGCTTTTGTTGCTCTCACATTTTGAATGATACTGTCATACAACACTGTACCCATATGAAATTTTTGTCCTTTTTTCACACAAATAGAGCTTTCGTTTGGTATTTAATCACCGTTGGGTTGTTTATTTTTTGCTCTATAAAAGAAAAAAGACTGAAAATTCGGTAAAAGCATCACTTTTTCTTCATTTTGGTTATAAAATTTAGCAAACTTGTAATTTTTCTTGATACATTTTGGCCAAAATATATACTACTACATACTAAAAATAAGTACAAATTTGTGGATATTATTTGGTCTTTGTGAAAGTTAGAGTCCACAAGCTATGGTGCCAATCTCTGAAAATTGATCACACCTGAAGTACTGAAGGCCTATCTCATTTCTTGAGACCCTAACATGCCAGAAAAAGTACAAATTACCCCTTTTTGGAAAGAAGACATTCCAAGGTATTTAGTAAGAGGCATGATGAGTTTTTTTTTTTTTTTTAAGTTGTCATTTTTTTCCACAATTCTTTGCAAAATCGAGATTTTTTTTTTTTTCACAAAATTTTCATATTAGCAGGTTATTTCTCACACGATCTTATTTCAGAGGTGACTTAAGTCACACAGAATCGCATGACCATGAAAATCGCATTGATTTCAATGGTGTCCCTTCACATCAATCCAGCACAGCACGATTTTGAAAAAGGTTCCTGTACTACTTTGGTGTGATTTCAGCACAATATTGACCCCTTGGAATATAAAAACCACTTCGAAGTAGCATCACATAATCGGATCACAGCAGCGTGAGCCGAGCCTTAGAGGCAGGAGAATGATGATGAAATAACTTTTTTGTGGGTGTGCTTCCATCTTTCTTACCTAGGCAAGAATGACTTCCTCCTTCACTCCCGAAGCCTTCTGGGATATCCGCATCATCTGTCCCAGGAGGCTTCAGGGAAACCTTCACAACACTATTAATGTGCTACAAGAACCAGAAAAAGACGGTGGGCCCCCCGATGACATAAATTTTCACAGATCAGATTGTTGGTGAGGGTTGAATCCTTGTCCTTTGCTCGGCGTTAGAGTTGGAAGTTCAGACATTCAGATGCTGCTGTGTAAATTCTGCAGGCCGTCCAACTGCAATAACTGCATTAGATGGATGAGGCTGTTACTAAAAATGGTTCCAAATTCAGATGTTATGGGACGATTTCTTCAAGCGCATGGATGAGGTGAACGCTAATTTATACCTTTTCCATGCGATCCGATGCATTCATTTTTATAAAGGCCCAACAGAGGGTATAACCCAGTGGTCTCAAAGTACCGGCCCCAAAGTACGGGGCTGATCCTGGATGGGTTTGCACCCCAGAGGGGGAGGCGCCAAAGAGCTTTGTCTCCGTCTCCTGTGTCCTCTCTGCTGCACGCTGCTGCAGCCCAGAGAAAGAACAGAGCGGAGAAAGGATACGCCCATCTCCCTGCCCACCTAGGCACTGGTGATTGATCAGAGCCCCAGATTCAGGGTCCTGCTGCCACCTCAGGGTAGGAGATTGTGTCCCCTGGGTGCCCCGTGTTGAAGTCAGGAGCTAACTTGAGGAGAGGCGAGTGAGCCATCACATTGAGGCAAGTCCTTAGTGGGGTGACTGGGGTAGAAATTGGAGTGTGGTGGGTAATGGGTTTAATAATGCGTTTGCGGACACCAATGCTGGGTTTAATAATGGTAATTTTGAGTTTGAGACCCCTGGTATAACCCATATAAACACCCTGCTGAGGGTCTATTTGTTTTAGATGTATTACATTATAAACAGGCTTTTAGACTTGGAGGGTTGTTTTGTTCATTGTTGTATTTAATCACTTCAGTCCCGGGAAGGATTTACCCCCTTCCTGACTCGGCCCTTTTTTGCGATACGGCACTACGTCGGTTTAACTGACAATTGCGCGGTTGTGTGAAGTTGTACCCAAACAAAATTTTCTTCTTCTTCCTCTTCCTCTTCCACAAATTGCTTTCCTTTGGTGGTATTTGATCACCTCTGCGGTTTTTATTTTTTGCGTTATAAACACAGTAACAATTTTGAAAAACAATTTTTTTTTTTACTTTCTGCTATAAAATCCCTCAAAAATATATAAAAAACAAAAACAAATTTCTTCCACAGTTTAGGCCAATGTGCATTCTTCTACATATCTTTTGGTAGAAAAAAAATTGCAATAAGCGTATATTGGTTTGCGCAAACTATTCTAACTGTGGGGAAAGAGGGGGGGGGGGTGGGCTTCCACTGCCATGACAGCGATCACTGCTCCCCGATGATAGGGAACAGTAGAGCTGTCATGTTGCTAGGCAGAACAGGGAATTGCCTTGTTTACATAGGCATCTCCGTGTCAAGATCGTGGGCCACCGGCGGACATATAGTCCGCAGGCACGCTTCTGTTAACCGCGGATGACGAAGCGACGTGCAGGTACGTCGCTTTGTGCACCCGTGCCGCTTTGCTGACATATTGGCGCGAGCCAGTCGGTAAGTGGTTAAAGAATAACTATCATTTAGTGGGTTTGGTACATGTGTGCTGTGGCTTTCCAACCTGGCAGGTACCATTCAGTACAATTTACTTTTTTATATACATTATTAGAGGGTGAGGTTTGAGTCTTGGCCAGGATTTTATTTGCTAGATATTTTCCATACCAGAAACTCCTCCATATACCTAATTTACGTCCATTGCACATAATTCTGTATTGAAAGTGAACCTGATTACAATGTATTGAGTGGAGATTCTCAACTCCTTTAGTAAACCAACCCTACTGTTTTCGTGTGTGTGTGTGTGTGTGTGTGTGTGTGTGTGTGTGTGTGTTTTTTTGTTTCCCCCCCCCCCCCCCCATCCTTGCCGTTTTAGAGCTGCTGATCCTCCTGCAGGCGCTTTGCAGTCACTACTTGTCTACATGCGCAAACTCCTTGGAGGTTGCATGTCATTGTTCAGGGGTGGGGCTACCTGATGGTGACAATGGTGGATCATGCCTGTGTAATGAGCATCAGCACATACACTGCCAGTGGAGACTGTAGGTGGATGCAGCAGTGTGACTACACAGGATGACTTTTATGAAACCGAGATAGTGGTGTCACTGCGTAACAGGGAGTGTCTAAAGAAGTAGGATCATAAGGTATTTAAAAACATTTCTTTTAAAATGATGTTAACATGTTAACATCTTTAGATTTTAGTGATGCGGTTTACATTTACTGTAATGTGCTAAAAGCCTTACGAATAATGTATATTTTCTATATTACATCAAGGTCTGCGGAGGACACTGACCTCAACTGCACACCCTCTACAGATCTGCATTGTTGGCAGTGGTCCTGCTGGATTTTACACAGCTCAGCACCTGTTAAAGGTAAAATAATGAACTGCTGATACTTTTCTGTTTTCAATAATTTTGTATTGAAAAGATTTTACATAAGCTATGCAGTGTAGGAGCAGACATCGTGGCATGGGGTACATACCTAAAATCCAGGGGTAGGTGAATCAAGGTGTCACATGTGATGTGCATGTCCCCTATTGCAGTATAAATTATAGATGTAGCTACTGGGAGGGGGCACGATGTAGCCTAACCTCACTGGGGGTCTGGCAACAGTTAAAGCCGAGTGCTAGTCTGTGTTAAAAAAAATAAAATAAATAATAATAATAAAAAAAAAACATTTTAGAGTCAGCAGCTACATATTACTGGACACTTACCTGTCCAAGGATCCCGTAATGTTGGACCCCAAGCCGATTCGTTCATCACCGGCATTGCAAGTAAGGGTAAACAGCAGGGAGGCCTTCAGGCTTTACAGCTGGGCTCCTACTGCACATATGCAAGTCGCGATGCACTTTCCGAATGGTCCTGCCCTCTTCTGGGACACACACAGGTCCCAGAAAGCAATAGGGGGAAGGAGGAGTTGGGACCAGACATAATGTAGATCGTTCGTGTGGTGGTCTTACCAGGAAGTGGGTACCTGTCAAAACCAGGTATCCGCTCCCTCCCCAAAAAGCACCTAATGTGGCAGTGGAGGGAGGAGGGTGCGAACAAACGGAGCTTCCTCTTTTGGGTGGAGCTCCGCTTTAACTTTGAGGACCACTATAGAAGTATATGAGGTGTAGAGGGGAGGCTGCTGTTTTGTCAGTACCTGACATCACAGATTGCTCTTTTGGCTGAATGGGCACAAATTCCCACACACTCCAAAATCTTCTTATGTCTCAAAAGGGGGTGTGGGGGAAGGACTCCATTTTAATGCCCAACCAACTAGCAATTTGATCAGAAGAGCACATTGGTAACCCTATACCCCTCTGGGAGGTCCCATACATTGATTCTAATATCACTTTGTCTCCATGAAAGAGCAAAGAATATTGGTATAAAGTGTAAAACCTTTATAAATAATAATGCACTCACAGCATACATGCCCATCAGCATGCTGTATAATAACATGCAGTGTGTCCCATCAGCTGCCTGCTGCCCACCTCCATCTCTCCCCAGAGTCTGCGGTTTAATAACAATAGCAAGAATCCCTTGTGTCCAAAGCCAGGGTTAAGGCTAGGTTCTTATTATTGCATGTTGGGAATGTGTGCTCGATTGTGTGCGTTCCCGACAAGTGAAAGAAACACTGCTGTTCAGATGCACAGAGGTGACACCAATTCTTAATTGGTCACCCCACACATTAGCAAAACCAGCAGAATCATGCAGTTCCCCATGGCCCACGGGTCCCCCCACACGTCGGTAAACCAGCAGCATCTTGCAGTTCTTTGTGGCCCAATCCCCTTTGACCATTGCCCCACACATCAGCAAAACCAGCAGCATTATGCAGTTCTCCGTGGCTCACGGGTCCCCCCACACATCAGCAAAACAAGCAGCACCGCGCAGTTCTCCGTGGCCCAATCTTTAAAAAAGGGTAAGGGCATTTTTTCCCAGCTTTTCTGTGGGTGAACAGCCCATTAAAATGAATGAGCTTTCCTACACACAAAGCACAGCCACACATAGGTGAACCTAGCCTCAGACCTGTCCAATCCTCAGTACAAAGCATACAACTTGAGGTTGGTGGCAGGTCACTGCTGGGTATACTGCATGTGAGACAGAATGTTGATTGGTGCAATCTTATTTCTAAAAGGTTTTACATGGATTTACACAATATATGAATATTCTTTGCTCTTCCGGTTTATGGAGGCTACTTTATATTGGAATCAATGCATGGAACCTCTCAGAGGGAATCAATCAGCGCTATTGCTTGTCCTAGGCAGAGCAAGAGAAAAAGAGAGGGTGGAGTGGAGTGGAGGGGTTTCATATGTGTTGGGAGGAGAAAGAAGCAACTAAACGAGACAATAAAATTCATACCTTTTTTTTTTATAGGCCGGTTCACACCAGAACTAAATGTGGTCCGCAGTTCTTGCGTGTTCCCTTGCTGTGTGATTTGGCAGCCCATTAATTTCAATAAGCTGCAAACTGAAACACACAAAGTGCATGCACTACTTTTAAAAACTGTGCCTCACCAAATCACATGGTATTGTATTACCATGCAATTTGGTGCCAGCAAACGCACTTTGATTTTGCAGAAGCATTTGATGCAATCCCTCATAAGCACTTAATCTACAAGCTGAGGTCTGCAGGCATTGCCCATAAGGAGTGTTCTTGGGTAAAAAAACTGGTTACAGGGCTCTGTCCTGGGACTTATTCTATTCAATGTATTCATAAATGATATAGAAGATGGGCTACATAGCTTAATCACAGTTTTTGCGGACGACACAAAAGGTAGAGATTTTACATAAAGGCCTGAACAAAATAATGGAGTGGGCAACTACACGGCAAATGAGGTTTACCATGGAAAAATGTAAAGTAATGTACTTGTGGGCAAAAACCATAAAGGGAAACTACTCGCTGGGGGGAGTCAAGGATGAAGAAAGATGTGCTATGGCCACATCTGGAGTATTCTGTCCAGTTCTGGCCACCAGTCCTCAGAAGGAATGTGCTGGAGAGAGTCCAAAGAAGGGCAGCGAAATTAATAATGGGATAGGAAGACCTCAATTACGAGGAACGGCTGCAAACACTTAATCTATTCTCGCTGAAGAAGCAACGCTTGAGAGGGGACATGATGGTGATTTACAAATATTTCAAATGGTGATCCCAGCATAGGAAAAAACAATTCAGTCTCAAGAAATGTAAGAGGACACAGGGCCACACGCTGAGATTGGAGGAGAAGCGGTTTAATCTTAAAAGGGGGGGGGGGGGGGGGTTCACTGTCGGGGCAATAAGGATGTGGAACTCTCTTCCACAATTGGTGGTGGCTGCGGGGAGTATGGATATTTTTAAGACTCTTGGATGTGCATCTTATAGAGAAATGGGAAATAATTAGACATTGAACTGGATGGACTATTGTCTTTATCAACCTTACATACTATGTAACTATGCATGTGCGATCTGCATTTCGAGCGTCGTTAAAGTATCGGCACTCTCAGCAGATCACAAAAGCAATACATTTTGACTGAAGTGTGGGAAGCGCACCTTTCCTGAACAGCGTTCTGGTGAGAACTGCTCTTTAAAAGGATCTTCACCCTAGAAACAAAAAATTAAGTTATTGGCTATAAATCTTGTAGCTGCTGATTTATTAAAAGGCCACTCGCTTGTCCAGGAATTCAGTGCTGTCTTCACTCAAGCCGGTTCTTTCGCCAGTTTTCAGGTCATGGGCATCAGCATCTGTAGTGTGGGAAGCTGGCGGTAACTCCTTGCGTGTGCATGCGCTCTGGTCCTACAGAGTTACCGGACCTAAAATGTGTCCTAGAAGGCCGTGGACCAAGGAGTGGTGGATAAACTGTCAAAACCAGGTAACCCACCCCAAAAAGTGTCCAAAGGTGATGAGAGGAGGCGGGGGAAGCAGAACTTTCCCTTTTGGGTGAAGTTCTGCTCTAAAGTTCACTATGGCGGATGCAGATTAACATTTTTAATTCAGAAGAGTTTTCTGACAGCCTGTTATTAATTTAATCATTTGCCGACTGCGATATAGCCGAATAACGGTTACAGAGCAGTTGTCCAGTTCTGGGAGGGTGTCATGACGTCTTCTAGTGACCCTGCCCTTTGCGGCACAGGGGTGGCATGCTTTTAGATCATGGTCTCCAGTCACAGCTGACAACAATGTAATCACAAGAAGGGTTGTTGGCATTCCTTCAGCATGAGGAGGGGAAAGCTTGTGTGAAAGGAACATCTATACTGATATCGGTGTCCTGATTTATCAGTACAGCTCCACCAGTGCCCACCAGTGCAGCCTCATCAGCGCACATTAGGGCCCATTCACACCTGAGCATTTTTCAGCTCTTTAAAGGCTCATCTCAAAAATTCAAAAACTCCCAACAAGCAAAATCCCATTAATTTAAATGGCCTCTGTTCACATCTGAGTGTTCTGTCGCCTCAAGCAAATCGCCTGAAGCTCAGAAAAGTACACAAGCTTCTTTTTGGGCAGATTACAGGCATTTTTCTACTTTTTACTTACGTTGACCTTTTTGATCTGTACAAGATTGTTGAACGTCCAGCTTCTGTCGAAGGGGCATGACCGAAAAAGGTCTGCCGATCAATGGCTGAGAGCGCTGACAGGTGTGTTCTGGTGAGGGGGTCGTCCCCCTGTCGGAACACAACCGCTTAGTGGGGCAGATTGCTAAACTAACATCAGATTGTTAGTACAGCGGCTGCTTTTGAGCTCTTCAGTTTTTTTTTTTTTTGTTTTTTTTTTTTTTTTGTTCAGCCCGTTGGGTTGAATGAAAAAAAAACGTATAGTGTGTACTTGGCTTTATTCTGGTAGGAAGATTTCACCGCTCCAAGCCTTTATGAAAATCCCTTGAACTCTGGTCCTAACTAAACAGAGCCCAAACAGAGTGTATGAAGATAATGGGAATCAGGAAGTCACAAACTGATAACGCCAGATCACATCCAACTTTAATAAAGTGGTTTTATACCCTAATTTAAATTTTTACTTACCGATAAGCCTATAAGGTGGCTTAACTGTAGGTAAAATTAATACTGTACGGTTTAGGATATTCCCTTTGCATGCAGCCGCTGACGTCAGCGGCGCATGCACTCTGAATGCCAGGTTGAAGGTCCAGCAGACGCTGCCGAACTTTGCTGGGAAGAAGACTCGCGCGCATGCGTGGGAGGGACGGCATCGAGGCTCTGGCCACTCACAGCGCCAGAGTCGCGAACCTAGAAGAAACGGCGATGGCAAGATGTCAGCTAACTCCGTGTGGACCGGGCCGTTATATATACGGGGGCTTCGAACTAAGGTAAGTATTTCATAATGAGCTAGTATGCAGTGCATACCAGCTCATTATTCTTTTGCCTTGCAGGTTTTTTTTTTTTGATGTGCGGGTATACAACCACTTTAAAGGAGTTGTAAAGTCTCAAGGTTTTTCACCTTTAATGCATTCTATGCATCAAGGTGAAAAGCCTTCGGTGGTGCAGCTCCCACCCAGAGTTCCCCCTTTTTCTTACCTGAACCCGATCTCTCCAGTGATGAGCATGAGCCCAGCAGCTCCAGCCGCTGTCTTGGGTCCTCATTGGATAGATTGAGAGCAGAAGGAGCCATTGGCTCCTGCTGCTCTCAATCAAATCCAGTGATATGAGGGGGGGGCTGAGTCCTTCTGTCTGTGTCAATGGATGGAGCAGCAGACTCGGGAGCGTGCCCACATGATTGCCCCCATGGAAAGCTGCCCTCTGTGGTGGCACTCGAGAAGAGGAGCTGCCAGGAGCACCACCGGGGGACCCCAGAAAGGGAGGATCGGGCCACTCTGCACAGAGGAGGTAAGTATAACATGTTGGTGTGTTTTTTTTTTTTTTTTTTTTTTTCCCTCTTGAAAAATAACAAACCTTTACAATCACTTTAAACCCAGACATAACACACTGCATCTCCCCCTAGGATCGCCCCTCTCTGTTTCACCAAATATGGGCTTGGTCACAGACATCTCTATTATTGGGTGAAATTAGAGGTCGACCGATATAGGTTTTTCTCTGGCCAATGCCAATGTATGATGCTGATTTTTTTTTGGACCGATATGTTAGGCCGATTTATTTATTTTTATTTATTTTTTACCCCCTTTCATCTCATAAAATGTAACAGTTACACCCCTTTCACACTGGGGCGATGCGCTGACAGGATGTTAAAAAAAAAATAAAAATAAAAAGTCCTGCAAGCAGCATCTTTGGAGCGGTGTATACTGCTCCTCCACCACTCCTGCCCATTGAAATGAATGGGCACCGCTGCCGAAACACCTGCAAAGCGCTTTGGCAGCAGCCCTACACAGGCGCATTTAACCCCTTCATCGGCCGCTAGCTGGGTTATAAGCTCCCCGCTAGAAGCCGAATAGTGCCACTAAAATGACGGTAAAGCGCCACTAAAACTAGCAGCATTTTACCGTCAAGGCCTGCCTGCTCCAGTGTGAAAGCAGCCTTAAAGTGGAGGGCCACCCAAAAAAAATAGGAGACAAGCCTCCAGTGGAAGAATTCAGGCAGCTTGCATTGACTTCCATTACAGAAGTCATGTGCAAGTCGTGCTGAAGTTTTAAATCTCCCTTTTTTATCAGCACAATCGGCCCATGCCGATTAATTAAAAAATGCTGATATATCGGTCAACCTCTAGGTGAAATGTTAGACCCCTTTCACACAGAGGGCATTTTTCAGACGCTATAGCGTTAAAAATAGCGCCTGCAATCTGCCCTCAAACGGCTGCACCATTGTCTCCAGTGTGTCAGGAAAAGTCCTGCCAGCAGCTTCTTTGGAGCGGTGTGTTACCGCTGCTCCCTATTGAAATCAATGGGGCAGCGCGGCTATACCACTGGCAAAATGCAGCTGTTGCGGCGCATTGCGGGCAGTTTTAACCCTTTCTTGGCCACTAGCGAGGGTTAAAAGCACCCCCCCCCTGCTAGCAGCCGTAATGCGCCGCAAATCCGACGGTAAAATGTCGTTATTTTTAGCTGTGTTTTTACCATCTGATTTGCTGCGCATTTCCGCCGACGCTATAGGTGGCACAGTGTGAAAGGGGTCTTAGAGGGGCGGGCCTGCTTTCCTATTCAGCTCCAAATTCCTGCTGTGGGCTGACGGCACAGCATTTTTGTGGACTGAGCTGTGTCAGTTGTCTTTTCCTTTTCCTCACACTGAGGCACTTTACAGGTGCTACAGCACTAAAAATAGCACCTGTAAAGAGCCTCTCCTGTCTCTCGGGCTTTCACACTGGAGTGGTGCGCTGGCAGGACGGTAACAAAAAAAGTCCTGCAAGCTGCATCTTTGGAGCGGTGTATACACCGCTCCTGCCCATTGAACTGAATGGGCCCCGCTGCCGAACCACCAGTAAAGCGGCGATGCAGCAGCGCTTTGCGGGTCATTTTAACCCTTTTTTGGCCACTAGTGGGGGTTAAAACTGCCCGCTAGTGTCTGACAACCCCTGCAAAAACGAGGACAAAGTGCCGCTAAAAAATAGCGGCGCTTTACTGGCAACGCCCCAGTGTGAAAGGGGCCTAGCTGTCAAACTCTCCTTATTTTCAAAACCTAGGATCTAATCCATCTGTAGTATTAGGTAAAAACTAGGAGGGTAAGGCCTCATGCACATCTCTGCTGGTAAACGGACGTTTAGGAGCAGTTGGGCAGGTTTTTTTTTTTTTTTCAGCTGCCCCTCTGTTCTCTTATCAGTACATGTACGCAGGGTCATTTCTAGGCAGTTGAGTTTAGAAGCATTTTTTGGAACTAAAAAAATAAATTCGAGACGAATGTTCAGAGGCATTTGAAACACCAAATGCAATTAACAGCTTGTAAAGCCGGCAACTCGCGTTTTTAGCCGTGTTTCATTTACAGGCGATTTAAACGTTGGTTACTATCTGTCAAGTTAAATCGCTCAGGAGAGATTGTAAAAATGTCCCATGTGCAAGAATCCTTAATTTAGGCTTTATGAGATAACACAGGACAGCTATCTTTACATGATTACCAAGGATTTGTTTGCACTTATTAAACTGGTTTAAAGCTTTTTTTTTTTTTTTTTGGCCATGCTTCTCTTTAAGTACACTTAATTTTGCTCTCATGTGACCCAGAATCAGCTGACGGCACAGAGCAGCTCCAGGCTCTAGAGCAGTGATTCTCCACCAGGATTCCTCCAGAGGTTGTTAGGGGTTCCTTCAGCATTGGGCCATTTCTGCCTTTCGGATAAGTTCCCACTGACACCATTGATCTCTTTAGCCATATGTAAGGAGGTAATTCTTCCCAATGACCCCAAGTGTAAGGACCATTCTTCCCACTGACAATCACACTAATGTATCATGTGTTGTTGAGTTCTAATTTTTAGCAGGGGTTCCCCGAGACTGGAGAACTATTTCAAGGGTTCCTCTGTGTTGAAAAGGTTGAGAAAGGCTGCTCTAGAGGGATCCGGACCATATTAGGATCCATCCAGATGTCTGTTCAGCATGTCATTGAGGCCGCACTAGTGCTTTAAGTGCTGTTAGTTTTAGTGCTGTTTAAGCTGCGCTTTTCGGCCACTAGCAGGGTGCTTTTAATCTCAAAGAAGGGGTTAAAACGCCCATGTTGAGGCACTTTTGAGTGCTTTTCAGGTGCTTTGGAAGCGCTGCCCATTCATTTCCATGGTCAAGGACGTATTGGGAGTGCTAAATACAGCGGTCCTACACCGCGCCAAAGATTCTGCTTGCAGGACTTTTCCTAATGTCCCAAAAGCGCGTCGATCCAGTGTGAAAAGTCGCATTAAAATGTATGGGAAACGGTTTTCAGGCGCTTTAGATGTGCTATCTCTATCGCTAAAATGCCTGAACCACCTCGGTGTGAAAGGGGTATGAGAGTCGGCTGCTCCTGCCCACCCTCCAGCCTGGCACTTCAGTGCTAGGTGGCAGAGCAGAGATTGGACCAAGAACTGTGAGTGATCATCGGTCATGTGATCACTTAGTTCTCAGCCTTAGAACCAGTAGGGGGGAGCTAGCAGCATTGAATCCATGCTTCAGCACAGAGGTGAGTATAGATGCTAGTTTTTTAACAGCACCAAACAGATTTTTTTTTTCAGCGGTATATTTAAATTCAAATAAGGGAAGTGCAGTGCATAGATGTGGTGGCAGCGTTTTTTTTATTTATTAATTTTTTTTATTTTTTAACCTGGTGACCCTGCCATTCTCTGTCCTAGGCTGATAACACTCACTCTGTGGAGAAGCAGCGTTGTCACCCTAGGGCAGTGACGGTGAACCTTGGCACCCCAGATGTTTTGGAACTACATTTAGTTCCAAAACATCTGGGGTGCCAAGGTTCGCCATCACTGCCCTAGGGTGTAAAATGTGTTGGGACAACCGAATGCCTCCTTTCAGTTCCTTCTCATAACATGGGGAGAGGTGCTCTGTAGTTTACAAAAGAGAACTGCAAGGAATGCTAACAAAAGTGCAGTACAGGCAGAGAATACAGGAAGTTATTAGCTTATAACATTTCTGGCAAGGATCTATGATTTTGCATTTATAGAATGGATAAAAAAAAAAACTTCCAATGGTAAATTAAACCGACCAAAAGGGTGCAAAGATCATTGTTGGGGTTTACATACCCTTTAACCACGTGCAGACAGGCAGCCTGCACAGACAAAGCTATGTACCCATAGGACTCTGCCTACTTCCTGGTATAGGGCATGTGCAAACCCCCCCCCAGCCGCCACCCACTGTGATTGAACTCAGCGGGAGTCTGTCAGCAAGTCCCAGCCATTGATTCACAATTGAATGTACAACCATAGCCCAGAGCTCAGTGTTGACAATCGACACAGAGCTCTGTACACGGGGAATGATCTTTTTCTCATCTCTGCAAAGTGAGGATGAGGAACTTAGAGCTCTATTATTAAAAGCTGTACACTTTACACATAGTTGGGCACACATTTAAAAGAGAAGTATGGTTTCCCCCCCCCCCCCCCCCCCCATGATTCTTACTTACCTTGGTGGATGCAGAATAGGTCCGATGCTGCATCTGTCCCCCACCTTCTCTTCACTGAGAACTGAGCGATTGAACACCACTGATGGCTCAGTTCTCTCAGCTCTGCCCCCTCCTTCGCTTACTCACTGGAGCACTGAGGAGGGACGGGGAGAGCAGCCGTCTCAGGCTCTCAGAAGCTCGCTATCGAGATGACGCTAGAGTTGCCACCTCATCCCTTTAAACCCAAACGCATATGAATTACGCAGGTTCTGAGGCTAATTTAATGCAGATGAGTCACCAAGTGAGTTTAAGTACCACCTTAATCAGCCACAGAATCTGTGTAATTAATGTGTTCGGGTTTAAAGGGATGAGGTGGCAACTCTAGATGACGCGGTGCCTGGACTGATGGCAGTGACATCAGCGGAGAGCAGACTTCAGACCGCTCTCTGCTGAAAACGGGTCACAGGAGTGCAAAATGAATTGCACTCCTGTGACCCATAGGATAAGCCCAACCTAACGAGCTCAGGCTGGACTTCTCCTTTAATCACTTGCTCGCCCTATGTTAACCCCATTCTAGTCATCAGTACAGTGACAGTGTGTAGTGTTATCACTGTATTAGTGTCACTGGTGATGTCAGTGGCAGTTAGTTCCCCCCGGCGACAGTCAGTGTTAGATTGTCCACCACACTAACGCAGTCCCATTTTAAGTAGCTGATCACCGCCATTAGTAATAAAAAAAAAAAAAAAATATTCCAGTATATACACCATAGTTTGTAGACACTATACCTTTTTAACACTAACCATTTAATATAGACTTATTGGGTTTTTGTGTTGTCTTTCAAAGACCTGTAGCAGTATGCGTTTTTTCCAAAATGTATGAAAAAATTTGATTATTTTTCTATTTTATTTATTTTTATTATTGGCAATGTTTTATAGCTGAAAGTAACAAATATCATTTTTTTTTTTTTTTTTTTTTGTGGGGGGTTCCAAATGTTCTGACCATATTTTCGTCGTATTGCAAAAAATAAAAAAACTCAGTGGTAATCAAATACCACCAAAAGTAAGCTCTATTTGTGTGAAAAAGTTACATCAATTTTGTTTGTTTACAGTGTTGCATGACCATGCAATTACCAGTTAAAGTAGAGCAGTGCTAAATGGCAAAAAAATGGCCTGTTCACAAAGGGGGTGAAGTGGTTAATGGTTAGTGCAGAATTGCTGGGCATTGGATTCTGGATATCACAGCGTTAATGTGGAAATGATTCTATTTTAGGAGGCACCAAGTAAAGAATTCCTTCTCTTGTTGTCCGTGTTTTTATTTCTTCCTGATACTAAATCGCCTTGTCAGGTTGTGCTGGAGAAGACTTCAGTGCCCGCAGCAGCAGGAAGATAAAAGGAGCTTTGTTGTAAAGGGCATGAGCGTACCTTCCTTTGTCACATCTGGGATATGTTGGCCAGTATTTAATTAGTGCTGGTAGTGTAGCTCCAATAGCAGTTGCAGAGAGGCAGATACATATAAAGTGGTGGTGTGCCCTCCTATATACTGTACATGTATTGTAGTTGTCCTTTCCTCCCCTCTCTGCATACCCTCCAGGCTGGAAATGTTGTCTATGTAGTAGTATGTCATATTAGCACTGATTACATTTGCAGTGTTTGTTCTCTTTCAGCACCACACACAGGCAGTGGTGGATATATATGAGAAACTTCCAGTCCCTTTTGGCTTGGTCCGATTCGGAGTAGCACCAGATCACCCCGAAGTGAAGGTGAGTGGACACTTGGTAATCTGCAGTATGTGTGAAAAGGTGGATGGTAAAGAACAGATGTGACTATATATACATGGGTGGTCAATGTGAAATTATTTTGCTTACAAAGGTAAAGTGAATCTAAACTCAAAAATGTAATCGATTGCAGCTTACAAGTCCTTGGATATGGTGACTGCATTTGTTTTCTTTTTTCCCCTGGTAATCCTGAAAATAACGTACTTCCTGTCTCCTATGTCTCTGCTTTTTTTTTTTTTTCCCTCTAAACTTATGGAGAGCGCCATGGTGAACACGCAGGCTGGACTTGTCCACATTTGTCCATATCCATTACATGGTGGATTGATCGAACTAGTAATTTATACAAGCGAGATGAGGTTCTTTGTGCTTTCTTTTCGACAACGCTGCATTTCTTGCAAGATCGGCAGATATATGTTCTGTACTTGCTGAAAATGTTCTTGGCCTAAAACCAATGCAGTCTTAACCCCAACCCCCGCCACCACCACCTCTCGGCCCTCTAAGAGCTTCTAAATGACAGGAGGCGGGCATTCGGACCATGTGACCACTGTGATTGGCTGTCAAAGTGGTCACATGCTCGAAAAGCTCACGATCACAAATATGCATCAGGAGCTTTCCGGTCCTTGCCAGTGCAAACAGAGCCTCATGTGTGACCTCTCTGCGCTAAAAAAGCCCTGAGACGCATCTGGGCATGGTCAGAACCTGGGCAGGGTATAAACCTCATTCTTGCCTAGGTGAGCAATGAGAAGGCACTGCTTCGCAGCACGAAAAATGTGAGAGGGGAAGGGGGAGGAGGCAGGACAAAGCTAAGTTTAAAACAGACCTTCACCCTAAATTAAATTTACAAGACTGAGGTCATTGTGATTGCAGATTGTTTTAGATGTGCCCTTTGAAGGGGCATGTTCCTCTATACTCTGTGTATTGATGCAGAGAGAGGCGTTGACACAATCTTGCGGGAGATTCCATGCAGTATCAAGGTCTGCACAGTATGAAAGAAGATCCTAAGACGGAGGACTTGTCATATACCCAGCATGAGAACCTTAAATATTAAAACTTCTTTACTTCACCTCTCCTGATACACGGACAAAGCCCTGACCTTCAACCTGCCTCCTGAGAAGACCAAGCCTTGACTATACAGAAAGCTTTCACAACTAAACTGCGAGATCTTGAAAAATCTTGTAAAATCTCTGGAAGAGCTTTGTTTTTTGATTCCATGGCTTCTCCCAGCCACTTCACTGTTCAGGAAATCGGATTCCCTTGTTGATATACTGGGTGGTCCCTGTAAGGCCCCATTCACACCTGAGCGTTTTGTAGCTTGAAGCCTGAAGCTACAAAACGCTAGAGGGGAATTATTCTCAATGGAGATGGTTCACATCTCCACTCCATGTTGCCTGAAGCCGAACGCCTGAAGCTCAAACAAGTTCCGGACCCTTTTTTTGTCGCTCGAATTGAGCAGATTTGGGCATTTTTCTTCTTTTAACATTGGTGACCTTTTGCCCTGCACAAAATTGTGGCAAAACGCTGTAAAAAACACAGCGAAATCGTGGTAAAAACGCAGTAAATTTGCGCGATTTTCTGCTTGAAAACGCTACGCTCAGGTGTGAATGCAGCCTAAGGGTGCACAATCTCTGATTGGCTCAAACGGCCCAACATCCAAGTGCTTTGTGTCAAAGACCAGGCTCCACGCTCTCCTGTCTTGGTGTACTCTACCAAGTTTGTGGGTGCTATTTGGGCTTTTTGGCATCAAACAACTGTTATCCAGCTGTGTAATGCTGCCACCTGGTCTCCTGTTCACTTGTTTCCTAACTTCTACCAGGTGGATGTTTGACTTATCTGATGTTGGCTTTGAGTGTAAAGTCCTTCAGTTAGCTCTGTGATTTGCAGGCAGTCCCCAGTTCTGGTGTGTGTGTGTGTGTGTGTGTGTGTGTGTGTGTGTGTGTGTGTGTGTGTGTGTGTGTGTGTGTTTTTTCTTCGGCCTGTAAGCATTTTATGTTTCATCCACCCCTCAGTTGGACTTAACTTGAAGTCTTAAATCTAAGGGTTAGATCTGAAATGAGGGGAAGCTCTGCTGATTTTATCATCCAGTCACGTGCAAGCTAAAAATCCTGGATTTTTTTTTCCTTGCATGTCCCCCTTGGATCTACAGCGACTTTACTTCCAAGTGCACTTGCAGTGCAAAGTGGATTTTCCTTTAGTAAATAACCCCCTATGTGTGTCTATGGATGCATACAACCCAGCATGGGAGTGAGCGGTACTTCTGCCCCCATAGCAGGTGTTTGCTATGGGGGCAGACACTGAAGAGAAGGCGCTAAGAACATCGGCAGGGGACCACAGAAGAGGAAGATCAGAGTAGCTCTGGGCAAAACCATTACACAGAGCAGGTAAGTATAATATCCTCGTTGCATAGTAGAGCTGCACAATTAATCGTCAAGAATAGTTATCACAATCTTGACTAAAGTGTTTCACAATTCTGTCTATGCAAAGAATTCTCTCTGCTCTTCTGAAGCCACAGCCCTCAAAAGAAAGGAAGAGAAAAACCAGGCAGTCTGCCAAGAATCACAACATTCTTTATCAGTTGAACTTAAGTATAAACATTGTAACAATTTGTCAATGGAATAGACTGTGTAAGTGAAAAATGCTTAACCATTTAAACGCTAAACCCTTTTCTGGCATTTGCTGGTTTCAAGTCGTTTTTTTTTTTAGTAGACCCTAGAGAATAAAATTGTGGTTGTTGCAATATTTTATGTCACACTGTATTTGCGCAGCGGTCTTTCAAATGCAACATTTTTTTAAATTACTTTAATGAATTAAAAAAAAAAAAAACTGCAAAGTTAGCCCATTTTCTTTTCTTTTTTTTTTTTTTTTTTTGTATAATGTGAAAGATTTTACATCGCGAGAATCATGATCTTTTTATTCTAAGCAAAAAAAGTGATTCTCATTTTGGCCAGAATCGTGCAGCTCTATTATATAGAGTACTTTTCAGAATTAATATTTAGAGTCATTATTTCACTCTTTAGCTTTAAAATGTATATACATGTTTTCGGATAGAGTGGGGAATAGTGTTTTTCTGTCTTCTGTAGACACAGCAGGAAGCAAGAATATCTCTCCAAAGGGTGGGGATATCCCCTTCTAACCATTATCCACCAGAAGCAGGTTTCCCCATTAGAAGATTTTCCCTCACCTCCTGTTCCTGTGACAACTTGGACATTTTTTGATTTGCAATCACTTTCTGTAACAGAAACAATGGTCACCAGTACCAATAGTGAGTTTTCCAAATGGAGACAGACGGCAATAAAACTCTTGACGGGGCTTCCTAATTTTGACATTTTATCATAAACTCAAAAAGGGTTTGACTTTACGTACACTTTAATCTCATCTTTGTTGTGCTTTTCACATTTTACAAACTTGCTGTTCCATACATTTTCTATTGTATCACACTTCGGGAATTGTAAATTGGCTGCTAGTGGTGTTGAAGATTTAATCCTGGCAAGATCTTGGCTACACTACCTTATTTTCAGTAGGTTCTCTGACTCCATATCTTGCATTGAGAAGGAGCAGTAAAGCACTCAGAGCTTTGGTATATATTAAGCCAGGGGTGCCCAACCGGTGTTCCGAGGATGTTCACAGAAAGTGGTGATTCACGCAGAAAGTGAAGGAAGGCCGTTTTTATGAAAATCAGTTTGGGCATCAAAGCAATGGGTATGATATCCGAGTTTTGCAGAGTTTGGGCATATATGAGCAATGGTTTTGCAATGGTTATTAGGCTGCTTTCAGTGCCTTGAAAAAGTATCTATACCCCTTGAAATCTTCCACATTTTGTTGTGTTACAACCAAAAGCGTGTTTTATTGGGATTTTATGTAATCGAACAAAACAAAGTGGCACATAATCGTAAAAAATGTTGAAAAACATTTATCATTTTCCTTCCACTATTCCACAACTAAATATCTGAAAAGTGTGGCATGCATTTGTATTCAGCTCCCTTTAGGCTGAGTTCACACTGGTGCGACACAACACTCATCCTACTTTGGATCCAACTTTGCCCTGCGACTTGAAATCAGAGTTGCTTCCGTCTTCAGTGAACAGGAATCTGACTTGGATCCCCACCAATACCAGGCACTGTTTTGGTATGAATGTTAAGGAGGAACGCCACACCAAATTTTAAATAAAAAACCGGCATGGGTTCCCCCTCCAAGAGCATACCAAGTCATTTGGTCTCCCCAAAACGGTGTGGGGGTCCCCCAAATTCCATACCAGACCCTTTTCCGCGCACACAGGCTGGTCAGGGAGGGGGGTGGGGATGAGTGTGCACCCTCCCGAACCATACCAGTCTTGTAGTACAGCAGGGATGCTGGGTCGGCAGGCTGCAGGAAGGTGCTTTAAGGTCAGGCAGGAACACTGGCAGAGTGAGACAGGCCGCGTCAACACTAGCAGGCAGAGCAGGTACCAAACTGAAGCAGGAGGGTGGTCGAAGTGCAGGCCAGGCCGGTAACAAGCGGGCAGCGATCAAAACAGAGGAAGAGGCATTAGAGTAGTCGGGACAGGCCGGGGTCGGAGGCAGGCAGCAAACAGACATCAGGAACAGTCCGGGTAGACAGAAATCAAGTCAACAAGTAGCAAATAGCAAAGGTCTCGGGAAACCCTGTAGACTGGACAGCAAGAATGCAGTGACAGACTCCCTTAATACTCTTGGCGCCAAGTGCAGTCACACCGCGCACCCGTTCGCACCATCGCGCACATAGGGTGGGGGGCTGGGATCAGGGGCCCCCTTATTAAAGGGGACTCCCGGATTCCTATAAGCCCCCGCTCACAGACTCCGACATCCAACGGCCAGGGTTGTCAGGAAGAGGCCCTTGTCCTCATCAACATGGGGACAAGGTGCTTTGGGGTGGGGGGCCACAGGGCGCCCCAAAGCATCCACCTGGTACGGTTCGGGAGGGGGGGTGCTTGCTCGTCCCCACCCCCTTTCCTGACCGGCCGGGCTGCGTGCTTGGATAAGGGTCTGGATTTTGTGGGGGGGGGCCCCACACTGTTTTTTCGGTGTAGGTGGTTGCGATCCAACTTTGATCCGACTTCAATGAGATTCAATGGGCTGAAGTAGGATCAGAGTTGGACCAAAGTAGTGCAGGGAGCTTTTTTAAAGTCGGACCAACTTGTGTCGGACCAGTTAAGACGGCTCCCATAGGGAAACATTGATTTGCACATGTCATGGGACATGCGCTCCCAATGTCAGAGCGTTTGTCGCACCAGTGTGAATCCGGCCTTACTCTGATACCCCTAACTAAAATCTAGTGGAAACAATTGCCGTCAGAAATCACCTAATTGGTAAATAAAATCCACCTGTGTGTAATTTAAAGCGGGATTCCACCCTAAAGTGGAACCTCCGCTGATCGGATCCCTCCCCCCCTCCGGTGTCACAATTGACACCTTTCAGGGGGGAGGGGGGTGGAGATACCTGTCAAAGACAGGCATTTACACCCACTTCCGGGCATAGACTCCCGTGGGAGTCTACGCCATTTCCTGCCCTGCCGCGCTGTCTGCTGGGACACACACGGGTCCCAGTGACAGCGCGGAGATTTCCTATTGCGCGGCTCGTGCATGCGCAGTATGGAACCGGGAAGTGAAGCCGCTTCACTTCCTGATTCCCTCACCTAGAATGGTGGCGACAGCAGCCGAGAGCCGAGCGATCGATCGGCCTCGGCTGCCGGCATCGCTGGAACCCGGGACAGGTGAGTGTCCATTTATTAAAAGTCAGCAGCTGTAGTATTTATAGCTGCTGGCTTTTAATATTTTTTTTTTTTTTGGTGGAATCCCTATTTAATCTCAGTATAAATACAGTTGTGTGATGCTTTCAGAGGTTTGTTGGAGAACCTTAGGCTGGCCATACATGTTTAACTTTCTTGTACAATTTTCCTTTTAGTGCAAGGGCCTGCCTAATTGGATACAATTGAAAGTTGTTTAGGTTTGACCTCATATTATAAGTTTTTTTGGTAAATCTAAAGGAAAATTGTACAAGATAATTAAACATGTATGGCCAGCCTTCCTGAACAAACGGCATCATGAAGGCCAAGGAACTTTATGCACTGTTCAATCCATCATCAGAAAATGGAAAGCGCATAACACAACTGTAAACCTACCAAGACATGGCCGTCCACCTAAACTGACAGGCCAGGCAAGGAGAGCATTAATCAGAAGCAGCCAAGACATCCATGGTAACTCTGGAGGAGCTGCAGAGATCCACAGCTCAGGTAGGAGAATCTGTCCACAGGACAACTATCAGTCATGCACTACACAAATCTGGCCTTTATGGAAGAATGGCAAGAAGAAAGCCATTATTGAAAGAAAGCCATAAGAAGTCCCGTTTGTAGTTTGCGAGAAGCCACGTGGGGGACACAGCATAAACAGTATGTGGAAGAAGGTGCTCTGATCAAAATTGAACTTTTTGGTGTGGTGGAAAACTAACACTGCATATCACACTGAACACACAATCCCCACCGTGAAACATGGTGATGGCAGCATGTTGTGGGGATGCTTTTCTTAAGCAGTGACAGGGAAGCTATTCAGAGTTGATGGGAAGATGGATGGATCCAAATACAGGGCAATCTTAGAAGAAAACCCGTTAGAGTCTGCAAAAGACTCGAGATGGGCGGAGGTTCACCTTCCAGCAGGACAATGACACTAAACACGCTGCCAGTGCTACAATGGAATGGTTTGAATCAAAGCACATTCATGTGTTCAACTGGCCTAGTCAAAGTCCAGACCTAAATCCAATTGAGAATCTGGCAAGATTTGAATATTACAGTTCAGATGCTCTCCATCCAATCTGACAGAGCTTGAGCTATTTTGCAAGAAAAAATGTCACTCTCTAGATGTGTAAAGCTGGTAGAGACATCCCAAAAAAGACTTGTAGCTGTAATTGCAGTGAAAGGTGGTTCTACAAAGTATTGACTCGGGGGCTGAATACAAATGCACGCCACACGTTTCACATATTTATTTGTAAAACACTTTTATCATTTTCCTTCCACTTCACAATTATGTGCCACTTTGTATTGATCTATGCGTGCATTCGGAGGACTCTGTCCGCTGGCCACCTACGATCACGGTACAGAGAAGCAGAATGGGGATCTGTAAACAAACCGGAATCCTGTTCTGACAGGGGACAACATAAAGATCTGCTGTTCCTTGTCATCAGGAACAGCGATCTTTGTGTTGTCCCAGTGAGCCCATCCCCCACAGAACACACCCAGGAAAAAACCTTGATTGCCCCCTAGTGTTAACCTCTTCCCTGCCAGTTTCATTTATACATTGATCAGTGCCTTTTTTTTTTTTTTTAAGCACTGAACACTAATGATGTCACTGGTCCCCAAAAAGGGTCACTTGGGATCAGATTTGTCCGAAGCAATGTCCCATTCCCACAAAAAAGAAAAACACAGATCACCGCCATTACCAGTAAAAACATGAAAAAAAAAAGTCTTTTAGACCCCTTTCACACCACACCGCCCTTTGCGTCGGCGGTAAAACGCCGCTATTTTTGGTGGCGTTTTACCGCCAGATTTGCGGCGCATTTAGGCCACTAGCAATAGCGGCGTTTTGCTGGCGGCATTACAGTGCTGCCCCATTGATTTCAATGGGGAGCAGCGGTGGAGGAGCGGTAAACACACCGCTCCTTCACCGCTCCAAAGAAGCTGCTGGCAGGACTTTTTTCTGACGTCCTGCCAGCGCACCGCTGTAGTGTGAAAGCCCTCAGGCTTTCACACTACACATAATGGTGCAGCTTCTTTAGGGCGGATTGCAGGCGCTATTTCTAACGCTATAGCGCCTGCAAAACGCCCTGGTGTGAAAGGGGTGTAAATCTATTCGCTATTTTGTAGACACCATAACTTTTGCGCAAGCCAATTAATATATGCTTATTGTAATTTTTGTTTTTTTACCGAAATATGTAGATGAATACATTGCCTAAACTGATGAAATAAATTTGTATATTTGTTTTGTTTTTTGTTTTTTTTATGTATGATGAAATGCCACCAAAAGAAAGCTCTATTTGTGGGGGAAAAAAGGACATAAATTTTGTTTGGGTACAGCTTCGCATGAATGCACAATTGTCAGTTAAATCGACGCAGTGCCGTATCGCAAAAAAATGGCCTGGTCATTAAAGGGATATATAAAGATGTATATAAAAATGTATTTAATTTTTTTTACAAATCACGCATTCATGCTTTCTAAAAGATGAACACACCTTGATACAGTTCTGTACCGCAGACTCTCCTCTTTTGCATGTACTGTATATTTAAATAACTGAAAACTCTCCATTCTCTTTAATCTCAATGAAGGAAATGTAGCATTGTGTATCTCACCTTGATCTAATCTGATATTCATGGTATCCTGCCAGCAGTTCAAGGGGTTTAAAGCAGATGAAAGGCTGTGTGTGAGAGATAAGAAAGAGGAGCCCTTGAATGTCTGTGTAGATAGGGTGGCCTTGCAGATAACAGACAGACCTTTCACAAGGACTTCTGTACAGAGTTCAAGTCACTCACCATAACATAGCAGATGTAAAGAGATTTCTAGCTGTGTCACTCTTCTGTGGATATGGATTTATGTGTTGTAGATGGTAAAGAACAAATCCAGGAAACAAGTAAAAAGGTCAGCAACCTGCTATTTCTAAATAGGAAACATTGCAACTGGGAGAAAGCTAGCAAGCCCATTTTATCTGAGTTTTCCTAAGCCCAGTTCTTCTAGATCTAGGGAACGCCTTGTATTAATTCGTCTACCCCTTTGCTTGCTCCCTCTCATACACTCTGTCCTATTCTCTCCTGTTCCTTTTTTCTCTAAGGCTGTATTCACACCTGAGCATTTTCATCTACAAAAAAACGCCCAAAAAGCAAAATCCCATTCATTTATTTATTTTTTCCAAGAAAGGGCAAGGGCCAAACTAATATCACAGCATTAAAAATTCTAATAGATGAGGTCGTAATCGCATATCGGCAGATCACAATGACTCGGGATGTACAACAAACAATTATTACATACATTGAAAAGACTTCAAATAAAATTTGCGGTTAGCTTGTACGTTTAATGCCTCCCGTACTATCGGTGACTGAGGTATAGTTGCTATCTAAGGAGACAGGGCTGCCCATTCTTCTCTTCCATTTTTCTTTAAATAACAAACACAGAAAAAGGGGAGAAAAAGAGACAGAATGAGAATAGCTACAACAAAGAGGGGGAAGGTAAAAGGGGGGGGGATGGGTACGATCAATGGCTCAGGTCGGTAAAGTCAGTTAGCTATGTGATGCTATTGAGAGGCTTATGTCCCGAAGAGGGCTTTCCCCTCATCCGATATTGGGGATATCCTCCAACTTTCTTCAGCCAGTTTACTGTGGTCGGCGGATATTGTTTCCAGAGAAGAGGGATGCAGTGTTTAACAAGTGGCGTAGAATGGACTTTTTATAGGTTTTAGCGGGGGTAGTTGTTAATGTAGCAGAAAGAAAGCTGGTCCATTAGGAATCTTGAAGTCTGAATTTCTGAGAGACCATACGGATAGCCGCCCAGAAGATATGTAAGATCATCCATCTGTCCCCCAGGCATCACCAACAGTGGTCTGATGTGTCAGGGAAGATTGTATGTAGTCGACTGGGCGTTGGGTACCATCTAGTTAGTATTTTGAAATTGGTTTCCTGTGTTTTGGTGCATAATAATGATTTGAGGGAGAATCTGATCGCATTTTGTTTTTGTGATGTAGTGAAAGTGTGGTGAAGATCCGTTTCTCATCTTGCTAGAATGGGTAGATGTGGTTGTTCCGAAAGGGTGTTCAGAAGTCCGTATGTTTTGGTGAGGACCTGGGGTAGGAGGTCGGTTCTGGAACAATATTCCTCGAAAGTGGTCAACTGACAAGTAAAGTTCTGGGGGTTGGGAATTGAGTGTAGGAAATGGTGTAGTTGTGCTGCACTCCATAATGGAAGTAGAAAGGGGCCTGAGGAGTCTATTAACTCCGGCATAGAAGGCAATCTCCCTGCAACTACATATCTAGAGGCGTGCTCATAGTTTTGAGTTTCGTAGTGTTTTGAATTCTGTGATTGAGAGTCCTTGGAGAAAGTGGGGGTGTCCCAGGATCAGGGATAATGGTGACTCCTTTGTCATTAGAGAAGCTAATAAAGTGGCTTGGGAGCTTTGCCGCAATGTGTTTCCTATGAGTGGGTGAGACTTTAGGTAGGGAATCGTAGCACCATAGTGCACTTTTTAGGGGAATAGTAGACTCTGCTCTATCTGTACCCAAAGTTTGGACACAGAGTGGTGCCCCCCAATCAATGATGCTGCCAAGGTGATTTGCTTGGTAGTACTTACGAATATTAGTTAATGCTAGTTTCAGTTGCTGTTTCAGGAGAGATAATTGAGTGTGGAGGATGCAAGGTTTTTTATGCGCCCAGATGAATCTGGTTAACAGAGCTTGGACCTGTTTGAAATAAGAGAGGCACCCTAACATGTAGAGCTTGGAAAAGATATAGGTATTTGGTAAAATACTCATATTTTAAAAGGTTACACCTACCAAACTGAGTGTAGGCCTTTTTCCCCATTTGTCTAATAGCGCACGGGTCTTAGCTAGTAACAATGGATAGTTGTGTTCACATATATATATATATATATATATATATATATATATATATATATATATATATATATATATATTATGGAAATTAGATTGTAGAGTTTGAAGAGTATGTGGGGGAAGTGCTACTCCCATTGCCTCTGATTTTGAAAAATTTAATTTTCAGGTTGGAAAGTGGTCCATAGAGATCAAATTCTCTAATGAGGTTCGTCGGCGAGGAAAGCAAGTCGTCTGCGTAGGCATATATTTTATGTTGGCAAGCCTCGAGGCCACAAGTTGTTTTGGTGGCTCTGGTCCTCCATCACTTATGCTTGTGTGTTCTGAAGCACTTTCAGCTCAGACACTCGGAGGTCCAGTGCGGATAGTGAGGTTTCCCCCTTTGGGAGTCTGGAGAGCTCCTGCACTAAAGTTTTTCACTGCCCGCAATTCCTGTCTGTGGGCTGCCTCCACTTTCCCGATGAGGGCTTCAATGTTGGATTTAGTGGGCAGTGCCTGCAGGAGGAACCGCAGCTCAGTGTCAGCCCGGTAAGTCGGGGACGGGGCATGCAAAAGTCTCTCGGGGTCAGATTGGAAGGCTTACAAGATGTCGGGGCATGTTTCGGAGCCTGAAGACACAGCAGGTGAAGCAAGTAAGTGTGGGAGGTATGGCTCGTCGCAGGAGCAACATGTGCGTCTGTCATCTTAAGCTCCGGAGAGTTCAGCTTGGTGAATTGGGGAAAAAAACATTGAATCTCACTCACGGTCAGAGCCGGTGGAAAGGGTTTTGTGGATTTATTGTTCTTTGCCGTCTTCTTCCTAGAGGAGTGCATAATGTTCAGGATCAAGCGAAAATAGCTGGGGTGGATAAGCATTGGTCAGGAGCTCATCAAACACACGTCTCTATCCAGCCATGTCAAGACCACATCCCCAATTCCATTCATTTCAATGGCACCTGTTCACATCTAAGTGTTTTGTCACCTGAAGCTCAAAAAAAGAACATTCGCTTCTTTGGGACAAATTACAGCCAGTTTTCTGCTTTTTACATTGGTGACCTGCATAAAATCGCAGTAAAAATGTCTCATTCCCCCCCCCCCCAATCTCGCTCCATATTTTTCCCCTTTCCCTATCTCTCGCTCGTCTTCTGCCCCCCCCCCCCATCTCTCCCTCTTGTGTGCGTCTTTTCTCCGTTTCTTGTTGTTTTTGCTTCTGGACAAGTCTTCTATCCATCATGTGCTCACTTTTTTCTAGAGGTGCACCAATTGGAAATTTTTCTGCCACAAGTGAAGGATGCACTAGGCCGAAAATTTGTTTTTAAAATTATATTTTATATATAATTGTATTCAACGTTTTAATTAGTATCGTCAATTTATATGAATTTATCGTTGGACATTATTTGCACCTTTTTAGTGCAAGAAAGGTCAAGAAAAATGCAGTCTTCAGTCGCTAACCATCTCCATCCATGTATTATGTCTGTCTGCAGACATGACACAAAAGATGGTCAGAATCTCTTACTTTAAATTTAAACACACTCCTAATAGTATTAGCAACACTTCCATTTGGTGCACCTCTAGCAGAGATCATACAGACAGATGCAGCCTCACCAGTGCCCAGCAGCCTCACCTTTCCCCATCATATGCAGCCTACCTGTGCCCAGCAGCCTCACCAGTGCCCATCACATACAGCGTACCTGTGCCCGTCAGATGCAGCCTCACCATTCCCCATCAGATGCAGCCTGTCAGTGCCCAGCAGCCTCACCAGTGGCAATCATATGTAGCCTGCCTGTGCCCGGATCATTGGCGATCTCCGTGTGTCACGGAGCTAGATTTGAATTGCCCAGGTCACAGTAAAAAATGTCCCGCCTCCTGTGATCACATCACACTTATTCAATGTTCCGGCATTGGATCAGTGTGCCTTCTGTCTCAGGAGGCAGGACATTGTTGCTTACAGCCTGGGCTGTTCAACTCCATGACACATGGGGATTGCGGGGAGGAGGAGGGAGTGGAGGACTGGGCGGCACTCGGCATCTGGGGCGGACCACGCCCCCTTTCAGCTGTCTTTTTTTTTTTTTTTTTTCTTTTTTTTTTTTTCTTCTTTCGGCCAAATGAAAAAACAGTTTTTTGGCGATAATTTTCGGTGGCTGAAATTTTGGTGCACCTCCCTACTTTTTTTTTTTTTTTTCCTCTCGCTTTTGCGCTCTTGCCTTTTATTTTCCTCGCCCCCTCTCCTCCCCTGCATTTCACTCCACTACTTAAAGTTCAATACTTTTCTGTATATGGCTCCCTAGTTCCAAGTGTGTGTGTTTATTGAAACACTTGAGTCTTTTAGGAATATACAGTGTATTCAGATCCCCTTCACTTTTTAAAATTTTTGTTATGTTGCAGTCTGATACTACAGTTGTTCAAATGGCCGGGACCTCCGTGAGTCGGGTTGCCTCGATCGCCACGGGGATACCAGCGATCGCCGAACGGGCAGATTGAGAGCAGAAATCAGTGACGTGTCGTATGTAGTCACGCCCCCCCCCCCCCCCCCAGTTAGAAACATGCCCCAGAACGCACTTAACCCTTACCCTGCCCCCTAGTGGTTAACCCATTCACTGCCGGTGTCATTTACACAGGAATCGGTGCATTTGTTTAGCACTGATTGCTGTATAAATGACAGTGGTCTCAAAAATGTCTGACGTGTCTGTCATAATGTCGCAGTCACGATAAAAATCGCAGCTCGCCGCCATTACTAGTAAAAAAAATGGCATAAAACTATCCCCTATTTTGTAAACACTATAAATTTTGCGCAAACCAATCAAACGCTTATTGCGATTTATCTATCACCAAAAATATGTAGAAGAATATGTATCCGTCTCAATTGAGGAAAAAAAAGTTTTTAATATATTTTTGGTGGATATTTATTATAGCAAATGTAAAAAAAAATGCTTTTTTTTTTTTTTCCAAAATTGTCGCTTTTTTTGTTTTATAGCGCAAAAAAACGCAGGGGTGATCAAATACTACCAAAAGAAAGCTCTATCTGTGGGGAAAAAAAGGACATCAATTTTGTTTGGGAATAACGTCACACGACCGCGCAGTGCCGAATCGCAAAAAGTTCTCTGGTCAGGAAGGGGGTAAAATCTTCCGGGGCTGAAGCAGTTAATCTACACTCAGGACCCCATAATTCAGTGAAAACTGAATTTAAAAATGTCTGTGAATTTAATAACACTGTGTGGTGATTTGTGTTTACACTAGACTGGTGATCAGTGAGTAAAAAGCTGTAAAAAACAGCTCATACTCACTGATCATCAGCTGGCTGCAGCGATCTGCGCTCCTCAGCGATGACTTCTGTGTGAGGAGAGGAGGAGCCGATTGCCTAGCAACCGGCTGTTTGTTTATATCACACGACGGCCATGATTGGACACGGCCGTCATGTGATCAGGAGGGCCAATCGCAGAGCCCTCCTGCTGATCTGAGATGCGCCGTGTCTGGGTGACACAGGCGCATCGGGATCGCGTCGCGGCGCGGGCACGATCCCACTCCTTCTAAAGGACGTTCCTGAACGTCCTATCAGAAGTAGACGGCTCCCACCCAGCCGTATATGTGCATTGGCCGGGTGGGAAGTGGTTAAACATTTATTAAACAAAACTTTTGGACGAAAAAAAAAATGGGCTAACTTTACTGTTTTTTTATTTTTATTTTTTAAATAGTGTATTTTTTTTCCCCAAAAAATGCATTTGGAAGACCTCTGTGCAAATGCCGTGTGACATAAAATATTGCAACAACCACTATTTTATTCCCTAGGATCTCTGCTAAAAAAATATATATAATTTTTGGGGGGTCTAAGTGATTTTCTGGCAGAAAATACTGGATTTTTACTTGTAAGCAACAAGTGTCAGAAAAGATTTAGTCTTTAAATGGTTAAACTGAGAACTTCTACACACAGGGATGACTTCAATCATTGAAGTGTAAACATTGTATCTTTCTGTTCTTTTCTTGGCAGCCTGCCCAGAGAGGAGGAAAGACGTTTCTATGACGACTCAGGCAACTTACACTGACTTCTATTACAGAAGTCATTTCAAAGTCCCCCTGTAGTTCTAAATTGGCTTTTTATCAGCACAATTGGCCGATGCTGATTATTTAAAAAACTGCAAATATCGGCCGTTATATCGGTCGACCTCTACATGTGACCCTTCCAATCGAAGATGCTGTTGCATTTAAAGATGTGCTGGATAGGAAAATTGACTTGGATCTTTTAAGATCTTGCCTATCGGCAGGAGGCGCATGCAGACCAGCTGTGGCTCTAGCAGCTGTCGGTAGGGCCATAGTCATCCCTCACGGCTCTAGAAGAGGACAGCATGGCTGGTAAAAATCGTAAAGAAAGCTTACTCATCTAATCAAGCTCAAATACCTGAGGGCTTAAGGGCGCATTCTACAAGGGCGATGGCGACTTCCTGGGCAGCCTTCTGCAGAGTCTCCTCAGAAACCATCTGCAGGGCAGCCACATGGTCTTCATAAAGCACTTTTATATCCCACTACAAAGTGGACTCCACTAGGCTGTCCATGGTGGAGTTCAGGAGAGCAATTATTCAGTCCAATTCCTCCATTCCTTGTAAATAAACTTCTTCTGCTCATACCCACCCAGTTTTGCGAGTTATTCCCCATAGGTGTATGCTGCCATGATGCGACAGGAAAACGTAAAATTTGTATACTTGCCTTTCCGTAATTTTCCTTTCCTGTTGCTTCTCATGGCAGCATACAGATGCCCACCCGTCTGAGGTGAGGTATCTATATATTGAGAATACTGAGGCAGAGGCCCTCAAGATTTAATAGTCAAACGGTCCTATCAGGTTGCGGGGGCGGAGCCACAAACCCATATAGGTGTATGCTGCCATGAATTGCAACAGAAAAGGAAAATTACGGAAAGGTGAGTATACAATTTTCCGTTATTGGCAGAAAAATAAAGTATTACTTTGCAGTAAGTAAAAACAAGGGCAGAGGATTTAATAGATGGAAAGATGAAAAAACGATTTGAGTTCTGCTTCAGGTGATTGTACAAGATGATGCCTGCAGCTATAGGCATCATCCCAAAATCTACTTTTAAAGCCCTGCTATCTGTGAGATGCACAGAGCAGGGCTCAGCCCTGCTCTCTTGTCACGGACTGTGATTGGCAGCATTGGGAGCCAATAGCTCCTGCTGCTTTATCTGAGCCAGTGAAGAGTGAGGAGAGCCTGGTTTGAGGGGTGTTGCGTGCATAAGTTTTTTTTACCTTGCTGCATAGAATGCCAAGCCTTAGAGGATACTTAGTAACTTCATGTATTAAAAATGGCCGCTATGACACACCATTACAGCTATGCCTGGTTGATCAACCAAATGCCTATGCATGTACACTGTGCACCAATCTCAGGACTTTTTTTGAACCTCAGTTGTTGGTGTCCTATAGTAAGCATCACATTGTTTGTTCAAAGAAAACCAGAGGCTTTATTCCAGGAAAAGGCTTTGGCTTTAGTCCCCAGAGGCTTCCCAAGCTGATGCATTTCACCACTCGAATTGTAGACAACGCTACAACTAGGCTTTGGATGGTGAACGCGCCGCCTTCCTGCTGGCCTATTACTGTGATGGTCAGCCTTAAAACGTTTGCCCACCCAAAACTTTTTCATAGTTTTGGATACAGTGAGGGGGGGGATGGAACCCCTATCAGGTTTTTACTGCTATATGGGACCCCGTTGGAGACGTTTACCCATTACATTTTCTGTGTGTGTTCTTTTTTATTTAAATTTTTTCTTGGTTCTGCATTTCAATACTGTCAAGGCACATCAATTTAAAGGATTTAGCAGAGTCACATCACCTCTCATACCATCAACTTTTGCTTTTTAAATTGTCAGTGAAGTTGTGCATGAAAAATTCCCGCTGCTGTTAATACATGGGGTCACAGCAGAACACTGTGTATCCTCAGTTGGTTGCACATGAAGTAGCTCACAACTTCCCATATGCAGATTGTACCTTTTTAGAATAGACATGGATTGGGCTAATTGTTTACAAATAGGTTGGCTTGATGATAATTATTATATCAATTTTTATTTAATGCTTCATCAAAGCTTGATATAATTCTGTTTCTTGTTCATGTAGATCCATGACAAGGGAGGGAAGATTTTAAGTCACATGCTTATTTTAACACAATATCTAGATTGTCTCCGCTATTATTCTGGCTGGTGCTGAATACAAATGTGCTGCTTATATATAGGAAAATGGATCTGTGTAATGAAATACAGCTACAAGCTAACAAGATACGCATAGTAAGAGGATTTGGCTTGCCTTCGGGTTGGGAAGGTAGTGTTTAATTTTATCTGCGGGATGTTCCTTTAATTTTCGGTGGTATACATAAGACAACGCTGTTATGCCTGAATATTTGTACTCTGCTCACACTGCAAAGCTCAGTGGGTGGTTTATAATGAGTGAACCAAAATTCCTTGTGCATTTCTTTGTATTATATTTTACATGGGGGACATCATACAAACATAACAAGTAAGGCTTATTTTTTTTTCTGAGAGCGCATTAAGTAGACTTTCTCATTTCCTGTCTCTGTGACACCTGTACAAGAAATGGGGGAAGCAGTTGTCAAAGGGGCAGAAAGACACTAATCGCATGAAAAGGTTGCCTGAAAGGTGTTTTATTTGAATGCATTCTATGCCAGCCCTCGAATTGTCCACTCGCCAAAATGCTGGAAAATGAGGGCTGGCGGGGGTGGCAAGCACCACTGGCAGGCGGGTTTGGGAGTCCTTCTCCCTTGCGATCGTGTAGGGGAAGAGAACCGGCATGATGATCAGCGTGCGGGCAACATCACTGGAACAGCTTTCATTTCAATTGCTGTGTGTTCCCCGCACACGCTGTCACATACAACCCCGCCTCCTGGTCCTGGGACTTTGATATACAGATCACCTGTCCAATCCCACAACATGTATCAAAGTTCCTTGGCCAGGAAGTGGGGCTGTATGTGATGGTGAGCGGCGGGAGCACACAGCAATTGAAATGAACGTTGTTCCAGTGATGTTCCTAGGCACGCTGATCATCCGGCCACCATTCCTCTCCTTATTTCCCCGGCACAGGTAAGGCTGCATTGTTGGGCACAGGTGAGACTGCATTGATGGGCACGGATATGTTTGTTAATAATTATTATTATAACTTAATTCTGCATAACACATTTAAGTGTCATTTCATGAGATTTTTTAGGGGCAGGGCAACTGGTGGCGAGTAACCCTTGAGGCCTGGCTAGTAGCTCATGACATAAAAATTTGAGCCCTGTTCTATGCATTAAGATCCAGCACCCCCTAATTGCTTACCTGAACCACCCTGTCCTAGCGATGTCCACCAAGGCTTAAGCCATAGGGTACACTCCTCCTGATTGGCTGAGACACAGCAGCGGCGCCATTGGCCCCCGCAGCTGTCAAAGTCAGCCAATCAGGGGAGAGAGGGAGCCGGTTCGGGGCTCTGTGTCTGACTCGGCTCCAGTGCCCCATAGGAAGCTGCTGATTGTGGAGGGAGGGGCAAGGAGCAGCAAAGAGGGAACATGAAAAGAGGAGGATCTGGGCTGCTCTGTGCAAACCAACTGCACAAAGGAGGCCAGCATAATGTTGTTTTTTTATTTTAAGCAAGATGTTACAAACGCTTGAAGTTCTAACTCTTCTTCATGCTGTTAAAAATGTTTGTGTTACCATTGAAAGAGGTTTGCCATCACTTCCCGCCCTTAGGGCAATAAACATCTGTCGGAGGCTATAACTCTCCAAAAGAAAGTAAAATATTTTGGACTTGCAGAACACAGGGGAGTTTTCCGTCTATTCAATCTTCCATATGGGGCCTGGGTGGGGGAAGGGGGTGGGGTCAGTCGCTTAGTTAGTGATGCTGAGTTTTTTAGCCAAGTTAAAAAGTATGCTAGCTTAAATAAAATAAAAAAGTCTTAACGATCACGATTCTTGCAGCGTAACAACATCTTTCACATTACAAACAAACAAATTAGATTAACTTTACTGTTTAGTTTTATTTATTTATTTATTTTAATTCAAGTGTATTTTTTCCCCAAAAAATGTGTTCAAGACCGCTGCGCAAATACAGTGTGACATTATAATATTCCAACGACCACCATTTCATTTTCCAGGGTCTCTGCTAAAAAAATATATATAATGTTTGGGGTTCTAAGTAATTTTCTAGCAAAAAATACTGATTTTAACTTGTAAGCGACAAGTGTCAAAAATGGTTTAGTCTTTAAGTGGTTAAACTGGCCTCATTTACAGACTGAAGTTAATCCCTTTGATTTAAAAAGAACTAAAAGATGTAATGTATCTCTTCTATCTTTCAGCACTGAGGAATGTTGATTAAAAAAAAACAAAAAAAACAATTTAACAGCTCAGCTGTGCGCTGTTTACATAGAATTGCAGAAATGGCTGATTAGCATTGTTGAATTTAGGGAAATTGGGGTTGAATCGAGATTGCAATGTGTTTGTTGTTAGTTGTAGAAATTAAAAAAATATAATTTTATCGTGCAGCACAACTAGACACACAAAACTTAGATTTTTACAACATAAATTCCGTTGTCCTTTAACCATTTGACCTCCTGTAAGATTTACCCACGTTCCTGAGCAGGCCATTTTTTAGCGATATGGCACTACATTAATCTAACTGACAATTGTGTGGTTGTGAGACACTGTACCCAATTATAATGTATATCCATTTTTCTCAAGCGTCTTCCTGGATAGCCCATGAGACCTAGGACTCCTACCAGGACAGGAAACAAGTTAACGCCCTCCGGATAAAAGGGCGGTCCTCCAGGCCTCATGTCAGTATTGGGGTTTACTCTGGATGGGGGCTAAGGTCAGGGGTCACAATCTCCAGATTCTTTCCCACAATATCACTACCATTGCATAGCTCAAAAAACAAGGAGGCACAAGAAGTGGGATTCTTCAATTTATAGTCCAGGGGATCTTATAATGGGCGGAAGAGAATCTGGCCTTGATCACAGCAGTACACCTGAAGGGGACACAAAACTGTCTGGCAGATTATCTCAGCCGCTACCAGGTGTATCGAGACACTTGGTCCCTCCAGCCGGAGATCTTTGCGAAACTTACAGACAGATGGGGCTCTCCCAGAGCAGATGTTTTTGCAAATCAAAGCAATAACAGGAAAGTTATTTTCCCTCAACCCAGCAGATCAATCACTGGGGATCAATGCTCTAGCGAATCCTTGGCCATTCAGCCATTGTTACGCCTTCCCGCCTATCAGGCTAATTCCGGAAGTCCTCAAGAAGTTTCCTTTAGAAGAGACGGGTCTAATCCTAATGGCCCCTTTTTGGCACAAGAGGCCATGGTTTTCCCTGCTGTAGACTCTGGATTCAGAGCCTCCAGTCAGCCTTTCCAAAAAGATAAAACTTCTTGTCTCAGGGACCAGTGTCACACCCGCAATTGGCATCCTTAAACTTGATGGCATGGTATCTGAAGAAATGATACTAAGGTCCCCGGGATTTTCAGACAAAGTAGGTAAAACCCTGGTCAATTGTAGAAAGCCAGCTACTAGTCCCATATATTCCAAAGTTTGGAAGAAATTTTACTCTTTTAAAAATTTAGTTTGGTTATCTGAAAATCAGAGATTCTCATGACGTTCCATCTGTTTTGGATTTTTTTTTTCAGGAGGGTGTCGAAAGGTCTTTTCATTAGTACTTAAAAAGTACAGGCGGCAGCTATTCGTGTTTTCCTCCAGTATTCGCTCCTGGAAAATCCCACTAGCTAGAGTATTTAAATCGATCTCTATTTCTAGGCCAGTGACTGATGCCCTACTGGGGACCTGTCACTAGTCCTTCAGGCTCTGGTGGAGTTCCCCTGAAGACCTTTTGCCTTGCGGCAATTACCTCAGATCGTAGGGTAAGTGAGTTACAAGCCCTTTCAGTCAGGGAGCCTTTTCTCAGTTTTTGAGGATCGGATTGTGTTAAAAACATAAATTATCAAGTAAGTATTCCTGCGCTGTATCAGAGAAAAGCTACAACTCGGTAACTGTTGCAAAGCACTGAGAGGTCATACCATAACCACAAGGACAATTTTAACAATGAAACATAGTGTTGTTGGAGTGATATTATACTGTGAATAATATGTGGTAAATTAGCTAAAATCTCAACATGGACAATGACTAATAATAAATCCATATGTGCCACACACATCATATATAGATGAATGAACAATAAGTAAATGTTCTATACTTGTAAACGATTAGTAAACAGCGAAAAAGTGAAAACAAATTAAAATCATGACAAAGTCCTCTGAAAAGTGATTCACATTTTTCCAAAAAAGTACTAGATAATAAAGTGCTCCGTGAAGTAAACAAAAGATGAAAGATAAAGTGACTTCCTTTCTCCTGTGCAAACACCATATAAAGTGCAGTGTGCTTTTCTAAGGTGGATACAGGTACTCACATTCACAAAGTAAATTACAGTTATTAAACCACAAGCGCCGAGCTCACCAGCGTCACTTCCGGTGCCTCTACGTCCCTACATGTATCGTCATATGACTTCATCAGGGATTGTGTAGAGGCACTAGAAGGGTCTTTAAATATGTTCAGTTAGGGAGCTAATTGGACAGCCATTGTCTTGTGGCCAGATAAAGGAAGTATTACGGCGGCTATTTTCCCATGGATGTTAAAGTGGTTGTAAACCCTTACAACACACTTTAACCTACAGGTAAGCCTAGATTAAGGCTTACCTTTAGGTGCTGTAAATATCTCCTAAACCTACATGGTTTAAGAGATATTTACAATTCCCCGTATGAGGATTTCTTCTGCACATGCGCTGATGTACTCAGCGCATGCACAATTTAGAAGGGTCCCAGCGTGCCGTTTTCAGTAAATGACATGCAATGACGTCGCGCAACTCCAGCCAGTCACAGGGCAGGAGTCCGTGACCCCAGAAGGAAGATGGACGCTTACAGCCGTCGAGGAAAGCGGGGACATCGCTGGCTCCTGTGTCAGTTAAGTGACACATAATGGGTGTGCTTTGCCTTTGCAGGGAAACAAAGAGGAAGTAAACCTTTGGTGGGTTTACTTCCTCTTTAACATGGGGAAATCAATAGCAGCCATTTCTGTGTAGCCTGGCATTTGCCATATAGCATGGCAGCCATTTTCTCTGTGAAACTTCGATATATTGTACCTGCCGGCAAGCACTGTGAGACTGGTCATGGGTCCCACAGACTCAATCGCCCTGGTGAGACCCGTGACCGCCAAACGGGGAGATGAGAGAGATCAGTGACATGTCACACGTAGCCACACCCCCCACAGTTAGAAACATGCCCCAGGACACACTTAAACCCCACACTGCCACCCAGTGGTTAACCCCTTCACTGCCAGCGTAATTTACACAGGAATTGGTGCATTTGTATAGCATTGATTGCTGTATAAATGTCAATGGTCCCAAAAATGTCCAATGTGTCCGCCATAATGTCAGTCTTGATAAAAATTGCTGGTTGCCCCCATTTAAAAAAAATATATAAAATTAATAAAAATGCCATAAAACTATTCCATATTTTGTAAACGCTATAACGTTTGCGCAAACCAATCAATCGCTTATTACATTTTTTTTTAATCAAAAATATGTAGAAGATTACGTATCGGCCTAAACTGAGGAAAAAAATAGTTTTTTTTAAATATTTTTAGGGGATATTTATTATAGCAAAAAGTAAAAAATTAGCTTTTTTTCCAAAATTGTTGCTTTTTTTTTGTTTATAGCGCAAAAAATAACTGCAGAGGTGATCAAATACCACCAAAAGAAAGCTCTATTTGTGGGGAAAAAAGTACATCAATTTTGTTTGGATGCCACATCGCACGACCGCTCAATTGTCAGTTAAAGCGACGCAGTGCCGAATTGCAAAAAGTGCTCTGGTCAGGAAGGGGGTAAATTCTTCCGGGGCTGAAGTGGTTAAAGAGGCACTAAATAATTGGATTCCTCCCAGAAACACATCGGCCTGCAATTGGAAAGAGAAAAAAAGTTGTTTAATGGGATTTATTTTCTGCATGTGATGTCCTTTTATACCAAAAACCAAGAAGTTGATTTGTAAAGTTGTAGTCTCTTCCAATACTATAAATTTAATTCAAAAACTCGCGCTGAGGTGCAAAATCAAAATGAATACAAATGAAAATAACAAGACTGCAGCTGCTGCACAAAGGTGCTAAAACCTTAAAGCGATATAGGCTGCTAGCGCCGTTTCATACTTTATATCAAACGATATACATCCTAGTGATTGGTGCCTTATACATCAATGTATTTGTGACATAAAAAAAAAACAACAAAAATATGCACAAAATCTGAAAAGTGCTTCTGTAAAGAGTGTAGTGGTGCTCCAAAACTTGTGACCCCACTCACCAGAAATATTAGATCCTCAGCTTCACAGTCTGGGATCAAAAAAGCAGTGATCTAATGATCTGGGGATATGCAGGATGGCTCCTCGGCAAACTCTTCCAAGAAGATATTTTATGACAGAAAGGATGTACCACATTCCAAAGATGGGAGAACTGAGAAAACTCGTAGCGCAATACAGTTTAACCGGTTCCCGATGCTGATGTACGTCGGCATAATGCCATTGCTCACCGCCCGGGAGCTCCATGAGTCTGGTCACGGGTCCTGCGGACTTGATGTCCGTGGGGATAACCGCGATCGCCTCACAGACGGAAGAACGGGGAGACGCGAATGGGGAAATGCTTGTTTACATTCTACTTAGTGACCGTGTCCCTGATCACAGCTCCCTGTGATCAGGAACCGAGATCAGTAGTGTCACAGCTAGTCCATCTACCCTACAGTTAGAACACATCCCTAGGACACATTTAACCCCTACAGCACCACCTAGTGTTAACCCCTTCACTGCCGGTCACATTTACACAGTAATCTATGCAATTTTAATCGCACTGATCGCTATATAAATGTGAATGGTCCCAAAATTGTCCAACGTGTCCGCCATGTCGCAGTCATGATAAAAATCGCAGATCAGCACCATTACTAGTAAAAAGAAAAAAATAATAAAAATGCCATAAAACTATCCCCTATTTTGTAGACGCTATAACTTTTGCGCAAATCACTCAAACGCTTATTGTGATTTTTTTTTTTTCTTTTTTTTTTACAAAAAATATGTAGAATACGTATCGGCCTAAACCAAGGGGAAAAAAATGTTTTATATATATTTGGGGGATATTTATTATAGCAAAAATTTTTTTTGTTTTTTTTCCCCAAGCTTGCCACTATTTTTTTTGTTTATAGCGCAAAAAACTAAAAACCGCAGAGGTGATCAAATACCACCAAAAGAAATCTCTGTGGGGAAAAAGGACGTCAATTTTGTTTGGGAGCCACGTCGCATGACCGCACAGTTGTCAGTTAAAGCGACGCAGTGCCGAATCGCAAAAAGTGCTCTGGTCTTTTGGCCAGCAAAATGGTCCGGGGCTGAAGTGGTTAGCATGAGGTATCAAGCGCATTAAATGCGCAACTTGGAGGATATTTGGCAAAGACAGGCATCAGTAAAAAACATCCGAGTTCGCCGTGGTGTGTGTTCCACGGAGGCGGAAATTGCGTCACTGGTTAGCATGAACCGAAAATACGTCAGCACGTTTCTCCCCTCCAGCGCGTCATCAAAGGTCCTTTGACTACCTGGAGGGGTGAAACGCGTCAATGTACTTCGGTTTGTACTAACCAGTGTAGAAATTCCGCCTCCATGGAACGCACGTCACACACCAGTGAACTTTGATGTTTTTTACTGATGGAAAATGGAAGAACTCTGGACAGCCGCACTCCGGATCGAATAAAGTAAACTGTGCCTTTTATTTTCTCAACTGAAAAACCTCACATCACAAAAATCACAGCAGCAAAGGAAAAAATACAGAACAAAAATCCTGACGCGTTTCACGCTAAAATTAGCGCTTATTCATAGCTGATCATTATTCTGAATAAAGGGTGTGTGTGTGTGTGTATGTATGTGTGTGTGTGTGTATATGTATATATATATATATATATATATATATATATATATATATATATATATATATATATATATATATATATATATATATATATATATATATATATATATATATATATATATATATATACTATATCTTTCTCTCATCATGTGATAGTGTAATTAGGAAGTGAATAACTATAACAGCCAAAGCAATCAGTTTTCGGGTGGATCAGCCTGGAGCGGTGGATTTCCTTTGTCGATTTTCTGGATCTTTTTGCGTTTTTTTACTGATGCCTGTCTTTGCCAAATATCCTGTAAGTTGTGCATTAAATGCACGACTTAACTCATGTTAAACAGTATTTCACTGTTTCTCTGTTCAGTTATTTCTGTTTTCCCATCTATGGAGTGAGGTATATACTTTCTGTCATAAAATATCTTCTTGGAAGAGTTTGCTGAGGAACCATCCGGCAAATCTTCCAATACCACAACACACAGAAGAACATAAAAAAATACATTACTCGTATAAAATGCACCACACCATAAATAAAATTCCTTGGCACCCCAGATGTTTTGGAACTACATTTCCCATGATGCTCATGCACTTTGCAGTGTAGGGGAGCATCATGGGAAATGTAGTTCCAAAACATCTGGGGTTCCAAGGTTGGCCATCACTGCTCTATGGGGTTGATTTACAAAGGGCCAATTCACAAAGCAATGCACAGGCAGGAGCGATTCACCGTTCTGCATTGCCGACTGCGCTAAGGGGCTGTGTGGAGTGCGATTCATTTTTTATATGAGCTTTATTTGAAGTATACAAAACCTATACTTCACTGCAATTCAATGCAAGCTGGACAGTGCAGTGGGATTTGGGCCGGTGTGCTGTGATAAAATGTCTGCATTTTATTGTATCAAGGTGCAGTGATAGGCGACATTGCAGTGTGAATGGGACACATGGGTAACAAACGTTTCCCATGTGTCACCGCACATATTGTGACTTGGTCCTGAAGCTGGAGAGGGCAAAATCTGGGTCAGCTGTGCACAGAAACCAATCTGCTTCCAGTTTTTATATGTCGCAACCTGAAGTTAAAAGCTGATTGGCTACCATGCACAACTGCACCACATGTTCAGTGCTCCAGTTTTAGTAAACCTACCTGTTGTCCAGTCTAATTCCTCCCACCCTTGACACATGACTCTGCCATTACTCTTCTCCTGCAGAAACCTCACATTGGGGCTGATTTACTAAAACTGGGGAGTGCAAAATCTGGTGCAACTGGTTTCTATGCAGAGCTGCACTAGATTTTGCACTCTCCAGTTTTAGTAAATGAGCCCCGGTGTGATGTTTCTGCAGGAGCAGAGTAATGGCCGGGTCACCTGCCCAGTAATTCAGAAAATTTGGCTTTCTAGATTTAGATGAGAAGGGTTTGAGTTTTGAGCATGGCCAGAAAGTGTGAGGGATGGCACTTTCATAATCTAAACTTCACCATGTGGAGGCTTCCTGCAATATTTGATGAAAGGATGAGGAGATCTGATACAGGGCATCCAAGCTTTCATAAACTGTGTTTATCTGAAATAGAATAGAACGGGCACCATAGAGCATGTGTTTCTATTGTAGTACATGCCAGCTTGACGGCAAACACTGGAGAAAACACACTAAGGTTAAAGTGAAACGTTAGTCGGAAAATTAAGTCCTGCTAGATCACTTCAGGCTGGCCCCTTTTGCAGGTTTAGCTATGTAAACTATTAAAAAATAAGTGCCCTGTTCACAATCCAGTACTACACTCTCACCCGGCTCTGCACATGCTCAGTTCTCCATTTTTAGGCACTGCTGAGTTTGTAGAGGAGCCTTAAAGTGGAATGAAACTCTCCTATCCTTTACAGTCAAGAAAGCTGCTTCTGTTTGATCTGCAACTGCCATGGTGCTGTACATGTGATCAGTTGTGACCCCAGACATTGGATGGTTTGACAGTTTGGTTGAGGACACAAGCAAATATGACAACTAACAGTCCTGGCACTCCAGGAATGTGACTATGCTGGAGCCCCAGACTGAAGGGAGAGGCAGGTTTATGACATCTCTTACAGAGGAGCCTAATCCTTTTAAGTCTCCCAGGGATTCTTTTGCCACAGATCAGGATCCAGTGCATGTCCATCTTCATCCAACAGAATCTGCTGCACCAGATGCTCACCTTTGGGAATAAAACATAGCAAATGCAAAGTAAATCATGTATGATCGGAAAAAGACAGGACCTGCGACCATATGAGATTGTTTGATCACCAATTATATGCTATCATCCATTGAATGGAACTAAACATGGTACGATTTTAGTGTCAATCAAGGGAGGTGCCTGAGAAGCCGCTTTAGGCTGCTGGGGATACCTGGAATTTCCCTGTGCTTGGTGAGACCACTGCAGTGTGGTTACCTGGAGTCAGAAATGACCCTTTCGCACTGGGGCGGTGGCTTTACTGTCGTTTGTGGCGGTATGCGGCCACTAGCGGGGCGGTTTTAACCCCCGCTAGCGCCCGAAAAGGGTTAAACTATCGGCGGTATAGCCGCACTGCCCCATTGATTTCAGTGGGTAGGAGCGGTTTCGGAGCTGTGAATACACCGCTCCTTCACCTCTCCAAAGATGCCGCTAGCAGGACTTTTTTCACCGTCCTGCCAGCGCACCGCTCCAGTGTGAAAGCCCTCCGGCTTTCACACTGGAGTGAAAGGGGCCGGTTTATTACAGGTTGTTTTTTTTTTTGTTTTTGTTTTTTGACACTATTTTTAATGCTGTAGCGCCTGAAAACCGCCTCGGTGTGAAAGGGGCCTAAGGGTTATTGGTACTCACCTGTGGTGTGTCACTGCTCTGGATTCAGTCACTTCTTTGGATAGAGGGTTTGGCTTTCATTCACCTACGATTGGACTGTGTTTTTTTACACTTTATGTGGATTCCTGGTTGCTTTTGTGCACTTTAATGTACTTTTATGGAATTGGACTTTTTTTCACATATATATATATATATATCATTTATTGTTTTAGATGGTGTTTCTGGTATTCTGGGTTTTTAAATAATATATTAATTTTTTAGGGTGTCTGCCTTCGTTTTATAGTTAGTGATTTTTCACCATTACATTATACAAAAATGTAATACAATTATTTTATACATTATTTAATATCACTGATTTGTTTATTTACATACTTGTGGTGAGGTAACTGCCTTAGTTTTTTCTTTTTGAGAATCTCATTGTATTATGTATTAGTGCTGCACCTTTGCACTTTAAATCAATATAGCTTACTTTTTTTTGTAATCTTTCATTTTCAGGACCCTGTGATCTTGCTAGTTTTGCATGCATTTTTAAATTTGATTGTTTGTTTTTGTTTTTTTCTTGTGCCTTTTTTGAGATACCCACTACCCGTAATTTTATACTTTAAAGTGTTTCTAAAGGCTGAAGGTTTTATTTTTTGCCTTTATGAATGAAGATAAAAAAAAATTCAGTGTGCAGCTCCCCCCCCCGCAGCCCCTCTAATACTTAAGCCCGATCTTGCTCTAGTGATGTGCACAAGAGCCAAGGCTCTCCTTGGTCTCTCCCTCATTGGCTGAGAAACATCAGCTGAGCCATTGGCTCCCACTGCTGTCAATCACAGCCAGTGAGGAGGGAGTGGGGGGCACGGCTGAGCCAAGATGAGAGCTGCTCATTGGAAAACCATTGCACACAGCAGATAGCAAAAAGACGGCTGGGCAGTGGTTCAGTTATCCTGAAGGAAGTCATATGATGCCCAGTCAGGAAAACAGCCGCTGTGCGCCCAATGGGGCGTGCATTGCATCGATCGGTAGTGCGGTATGTCAGTCTGATGGAGGCTCTTTACCACGTGATCAGCCGTGTCCAATCACGGCTGATCACAATGTCAACAGGAAAAGCCGTTGATCGGCTTTTCCTAACTCGCGTCTGAAAGACGCGAGTAGAGGAGAGCCGAACAGCGGCCCTGCTGACGGGGGGTCTGTGCTGATTATCAGTGCACCCCCCCTTGGATGGCCGCACTAGACCACCAGGGAAGGGGGCAACATGTGGATGGCCAGGTATGTACCCCATGGCCATCCACATGTGCAAATTGTGCCCACAAATGGGCATTGACTGGCACCATTATATAACATAAGTTATCAGTGATGCCCATCTGTGTCCACCTATCAGTGCCCGCATACCAGTGCTGCCTATCGGTGCCCGTCAGTGCCGCCTTATCAGTGCCACCTGATCAGTGCCCATAATTTAAGAAATCTTACTTATTTACAAAAAAATTTAACACACTTTTTTTTTTTTTTTTTCAAAATTTTCGGTCTTTTTTGGTGCAAAAAAATAAATAAAAACTGCAGAGGTCATCAAATACCAGCAAAAAGAAAGCTCTATTTGTGGGGAAAAAAATGATAAAAATTTTGTTTGGGTACAGTGTTGTATGACCGCGCAATTTGTCATTCAAATTGCAACAGTGCTGAAAGCTGGCTTGGTCAGGATGGTCTAAGTGTCTGGTATTGAAGTGGGTAACTGTGGTAAGACAGAGATCGGTGTTCCTGCTTGGCAGAAACACAGCATCTATGTCTTCCCTGGTCACAGAGCGGTGATCTGCCTTGTTTACTTGGGCAGACTGATATTCTGCCTCTCTCGGGAATCGATCGGCAGGTTCCTGCAGACCCGATGATTGGCTCCCAATGTGTCCGAACACATCGACCCCAAAAGAGCGAGATTACATACAGGTACGTGATTTTGCACAGGATAGCCGCCACCCCACAGTATATGTAAGTGTGCGCGGTTAAGTCATTTGCGGATGGGCACAGTCAATTTATTGCAAAATCGCATGATAAAACCAAATGAGATTCAACATTCGAATGTTCTGAGAATTGTTTGGCTGTATTTTCCTAAGCATTTTCGTTCAAAATTGCAGCCATCTATGGCAAGCTTAAAGTGGTTGTAAAGTCGGAAGGTTTTTCTGCGTTAAGATAAACATCCTGTGTGCAGCAGCCCCCCTAATACTTACCTGAGCCCAGCTCGATCCAGCAATGTTGCAGGGATGTCTTGGCTGCCCGGGACTCTCACTTCTCATTGGCTGAGACAGTAGTGCGGCACCATTGGCTCCCACTGCTGTCAATCAAAGACAGTGAGAGGAGAGAGGGGCCGAACCGCTATTTGTTGTGGGGGCACCCGACAGAGGGGAGGGGCCAGAAGGGGCCACAGAGCAGGTAAGTAACATGTTTGATTTCTTTAAAAATAACAAACAGACTTTAGTATCACTTGAGGCCTCTCATGAGAAATTTCTTTCATTTGCCAAGTAAAAGTACCATGTTGAGTTATTGAAAGTATCCACAGTGTTTTGTAGCAATAGAAATGGAACCAACATCTGCAATCATCCTGAGCACCTATGTGATCACAAATGCAACTAAAATTGCTTGCATTGTTTGACTTGTGTCCTTCCTCCGCTCCCTTTTTGTTATTTATTTCTTTTTTAATTCTTACAGAATGTTATCAACACTTTTACACAGACGGCCAATTTAGAGCGCTGCAGTTTCCTTGGCAATGTGACTGTCGGAAGAGATGTAACAATAGAGGAGCTACAGGCGGCATATCATGCCGTAGTCCTGGTGAGTGCTGAGAAAGACATTGGATAGCTGGATACTTGGCTCTCTGTATACTGAGCCTTTTTTTTTTATCTGTGACAGAGCTATGGGGCAGAAGACAAGCGGCAGCTGGGGATCCCTGGAGAAAATCTTCCGGGAGTGTACTCTGCCAGGGACTTTGTGGGTTGGTACAACGGCCTTCCAGATAACAGACACGTGAGTGACAGCAGTGACCGTTCTTATATACATTTTGTACACATGGAGAGTTCTCTACCATTGTTCTCACATGTACAGGTTTCACCAATGTGTGTATTTTTTTATTTTATTTTTTTATCCGAAAAAAAGGTTTTATTTTCGTCATGCACAGTACAAAATTTAAGGCTTCCAGTGTTCAAGTATGTTCCAAAAGAAGATTAACATAAGACATTACGATATATATTAATGTGCAGACTCGTACTGCTTGTTAAAGTGGTTGTAAACCCTTACAAACCACTTTGACCTACAGGTAAGCCTAGATTAAGGCTTACCTGTAGGTCCAAGCAATATCTCCTAAACCTATATGGTTTAGGAGATATTTGCCCGAAAACGGGCACCGCTGTCTACGGCGCATGCGCTGTAGACAGCGGCGCGCAGGCGCACTGAGTGCGGCATTCTCAGCGACTGAGCTGCTGCGTGTGTCGGCTCCCGTGCACATGCGCGGGAGTGACTGCATTGCGGTTTCGCCGAATGACAGTGGCGGAGCTGCGAGACCCCACCAACAAGATGGATGCGGCGGACTACAGGGGAGAGCGGCTCCTGTGTCAGGTAAGTGACACATAATGGGCTACTATGCGATGCATAGTAGTCCATTATGCTTTGCCTTTGCAGGGAATGAAAGAGGAAGTAAACTCATCAGGGTTTACTTCCTCTTTAATATCAGTATTAAGTGATATTGAAATAACAAAAAGGAACCAAAGGAGTAAAAAAAATTTACAAATGGTCAACCAGTGTAGTTCTTTTAAACCCTCGTATCACAACAGTTGATTTAGTCAATACAATTAAATTATAACACCATGACCCACCAGCATCAATAGTATCATCTTGTGTCTTTTGTGACTCCAATGTTTGCTAGTCACCAGGTTACCATTCACCTTGCATCTACCCCAACAAGGGCCTGTCTTTGATCAGTTGGTGAGGGGCTAAGCCTGGAACATCCAGCCATGCCCGCCACATTGAGTAAAACTTGCGAGGAACATTTCTGTGTTGGTATGTTAGTTTCTCTCTAATAGTCTGTTGACACAATCCACCCATTGCCCTCCACATTGATCTGCAGTTGGGCGATTAGCTTACGTGCCACATACAGTAACCGCAGGATCGCCGTGTGAGCCGATACAGCCAGTGTTTCCTCATTCAATGCTCCTAATATGCATATAACTGGATCATGTGGTACCAGTATCCTATATAACTTAGATATTGTATCTATGACCTCCCTACAGTATCTGAAAAGTTTGGGTCATTTCCAGAGCATATGGAGGAGATCCCCATGATCACCTTCACATTTTGGGCAGAGAGGGGAATCCCTGAGTCCCAATTTGTGAAGTTGTAGAGGGGTCCCATAGGCTCTTTGCAATAGGTATAAGTTGGACCGGCTCTGGGACGCTGATACTGAGACCAGGGGGGCAGCAGCCAATGTGTGTATTCAAATATAATCCTGATTTCTGTAGTTTGAAAGCATGTTCCTGTCATGATACCAAATGGTATGATATGTGATTTTATTGGACATGGGAAGAACCGCAGACAGAAATGCATGTTTGTATGAACCTGTACTTTGCCCAATGCAGGAGAAAAAGGTTTACTTTACCATTTCCCTCCCATGTAATCACGCTAGTGTTTGGGTATTGATTGCTAAAGTACCCAGAGCTTTCGTGTGGGGATGAAGAAGAGACTCCTCATGTCTGCTTAACTCAAGGTCATTGCTTGAGGATTACATAAGGTTATGTTAATTAAACTGCTTGCATTCAGAAATACGCTTTTAATAGGCATCTGGTCCCTTGAGCCCTATGCAGAAAATCGTCAAAGATATACCTCTGTCAAAGTGCCCGGGGTAACACCCACCCCCCACTACCATTATGCCTCTGTTTTTTGCTAGTGTCCTGGGAGGATGGAACTTCTTTTTTTTTTTTTTTTTTCTTTTTTTTTTTTCTTTTTTTTTTTTTTCTGCTCTGCTAGGACTAACCTATTATTTAGCTAGCACTTCTTCTTCTTTTTTTTTTTTCTTTTTTTTTTTATTGCTACAAATTTTTCTCTTCAATTGAAGCTATCTGATGAGATCTAATTTTTGGAGTACCACATCTGGACCCCATGGGACTGGATGTTGTGGGGGATAACCTGGAAATTACCTTCAGGCACTAGGCTCTGTGTGGGGGTGCTTTCCAGACTCCATTATCTGCAGAGCGCTTTTTAGGTCCAGAGCCATTGGCATTGCCTCAGCGCTTGGCATGCCTCTAAAGACTTGGTGAGTAGGCTGGTTGGGCGGAGCACCAGAAGCTACCCCATTTGCATGAGTCACTGGGTACCATTATATTCCCCTTTTCCTGACATTTACTGTGTTCAGAATTAACTCGGTAAGAATTTCCTGCCATACCTGTTGCTTCATCTGCTTACAGAGAGCCATGTGAAACGTTGATCTTTAATCTGTTCCTGCTGCCCACCGGCAGTGACTCTGCTCACCAATGACCATCTGACCCTCACCTGCTATTAGCTGCCTGAGTTTTGTTAGTACTTGAGACCTTGCCTCTTACTCTGAACCTTTACATTCCTGTATTGCCATGCAGTTTTAACATGTCTGACTGTGGTCATGAGGATGGAGAGAACCGTCTCTTTACTGGGTGCCCCCAGTTCATCTTCTACTAACAGCTCCAGGGCTGTTTGCAGTGTGCCTCCTGATGTTGCTCCCAACTGCAGCCATCCTATCATCTAAAGTTAGGCTGTCCCGTCCTCAGTTCTGTCAGGTGTGGCTTTGTCCTCTGCCCTCTCGGCTAAAATTGTATGGCCATGGCCATACAAGGCTTTGACCCAAATTAACTACCGTAGTTATTTGCTAACTCACAGGGGCCACAAGCATGCTCCCACACCACCTCCAGCAGATTCTGTATCTTACTTGTGGCTTCTGATCCATTTGGTAGAGAGACTATGATTCTGAGTTTCTCAAGACCTCAATTGACGAGCTTGCCCCGAAGAGTCAGTCTAATGCTTTTACCCCAAAATATAAAAACCAATCATTTTTTGATTGTTATTGATGCAGTGTGCACCACTCTTAAACTAGAGGATCAGCCTATTGTGTCCACCAGTGCTGTTTCCAGTCCTGGATTTTTTCCAAACTCCTAAGGCTACAAAGACTTTACATGAAAGGTCTGGCATTCCAAGTCTTCCAATTCCCCAGACAAGCCACATCAAAGTGATCCTCACTTTCCAGAGTGGGAGGACATTGTTAAAATTTGCAGATGCTTGCACAGATTTCAACTTTGATTCTTGGTTGCAGGAGGTGGTATCAAAAACTACAAATTAGAGTTTTGCTCCTTGCCACCTCCTTGCTGTCTTACCTCCAGACTTCTTGCATCCCGAACAGACTTGCAGACCTTCATCATGCTCTCTGATCTCCTGGACCTGGGTGTTATTGCACCAATTCCTGTGGTAGGACAGATCCAGAGGTTTTTACTCCAATGTGTTCACTGTTCCCAAACTCAAAGGGTTTGTCCCATCTTGGATCTCGAAACACTAAATATGTTAATTCAAGTCCAAAAATTCTAAATGGAATGCACCAGATCTGTCGTCCCTTCCTCCACCACGGAGAATACCGGGCTTCTTTGGACATCAAATATGCATACTTGCACATTCCCATTTTTCCATTGGCAATTACTTAGCTCTAGGTGCCCTGCCAGTTTGTAGCCCTGCCCTTTGACCTCTTGTATGTATCTCAGGTATTCATTAAGGTGCTGAACCCAGTATTCACATGAATGGAGGGAGGGAGAAAGTGAAGCTCTTCACTGTGAGACCGAACTAAGATTTACAGCACTGAAAGTTTGAGTACAGTAGTTGCGGGGATGAATGAAAGTATGGGCTCCAAGTATAATATATATTTTTTGCATAGTTACAATGGTCCAGCATCAGGCCAACCACTCAGTACAGGACCTGGAAGTAATTGGGGATCACTGGAGTAACAGTCTACTACAGAGATTTCCAACTTTCAGTGGTATCAGCAAGGTATGGTATATACACAGTTAGTGGTCCGCCTCATTAAGTACAGTGCAGCTCATTCATGCTTAGTTGGCAGCCGACTGTGATGCCACGAGCTGTCACAGCCGGATGCCTACACTTACAGTGGATGTAAACCCTCACATATACCCAGTGAAGTGAACAGCCTCAGATAATACACAGGGATGAAACTAATCCCCTTATACAAGTTTTACATGTATATCTGCTGTCCTTAACTTTATATACTGTTTAGAAAGTGCATGTCCTGTTAGAATTTTCTCTTTCGGATTCACCTGTGGTTTTGGATTCTTGCCATACAGCTGATTGGAGGAAAGGCACACACCCCCTCCCCATATAGGCAGAGACTTGCATAGACAAGCTCTCTGCTAATCTATTTATAGCATCCATCCTTTCACAGAATTCAGCCTGGTTTTATCACAGTTGTCTGAGAACTTGTCAGAAGTTACCATGCTGATAACAGAAGGATGGGGCGGGAGAAAGGCATGAGACTTAGGGCTTTGGAGAGAGATAAGAAAACACTGCAGCTATATCTGCCCAGCTCAAATTTCATCGGGATACATCCACTTTAAGTTGCCAGTACTGGGGACCCGAAGGCTGGTGAAGGAACTTGCCTGGGTATGGACAGTGCTGGATCCATGGACAGGTAAATGTCCTATTAAAAGTCAGCAGCTACAGGATTTGTTAGCGTGGAGAACCGCTTTTAAAGTCCTAGCTTGTTTGGTGAAAGATGGTTGAAAATTCTACATTGCATTTACAGTGATAAGGTACCAGAATTTCCAGTTGTAAGTGAACCTTTTTGTGTCATAGTTATCACCAGACTTTAGCTCAGAGACGGCGGTCATCCTCGGACATGGGAATGTTGCACTTGACATTGCAAGAATCTTGCTATCACCGTTAGATCTATTAAAGGTGAGTAATGCCTTAAAGTGTATAACCCAAAAAGGATCCTGTCCCTTAAAGCATTTTATACAACACAGCACAGTGCTTGTGCTGTGTCATTTGGCCCCATGTAACGCCTAAAAAGAAACCTGGTTGATCCTGCCCCTTTGATAAATGACCATGATTTATCATGGCTGCTGAGCCCTAACACCATAGTCAGTTTACGTGTCTCCGTCATCCACAGCCCTGCTCTTTCTCCTGTTTCCTTTCCTCCATCCTCTCCCCCCTCCCCTCCCTGCCTGTCTGCTTATTTCAGTGCCTGCTCCTGCTGCTTTTTTATTTAATATTAAAGGCTCCCATCCACTCTGTAATATAACAATAAGTTCCCCTGTGTCTGTGTTATATAATAAATATGCTTATCTGTACCGATAACACAGCAGCTCCCTGCGAACATGTGGTGACTCTGCTCTCTCTCACCTCTCCTCCCTGGCTGCTTGGCCACGCCCACTGGAACTGTCAGCTGGGCAGAGGAGAGGAGGGACCTGAGTACAGGAAGACGCTGTGTTATAGGTAAAGATGAGCAGATTTATTATATAACACAGGCACAGAGGAACTTATTGTTATAACCAGAGGGGCTGGGAGGTTTTTTTTATACAAGTGGGTTAAAAAACACTTTTATAGCTGCTCATGAGTTACAGCTATATGACTGGTCTCATCCATGGCTTCTCCTTGATTTTATTTCCTTTTATAGAAGACCGATATCACGCAGGTTGCCCTTAATGGCCTTTCTAACAGTCGTGTCAAGAAGGTTTGGCTTGTTGGACGTCGTGGACCTCTGCAGGTGGCATTTACTATTAAGGTACATTTCCAAAATTGTCAGTGCTTTTTGTCTTTTTGGGCTTTGTTATTAAGCAAAACTTCTTTAATTATAAACTGATTAAACTACAACCAAAGGCTCCTGTATGACCGTCTAAACGAGAACCATATCCAGGTAATCTCCCTTTAGCTTCTTAATGAGGAACTGCAGTCTGCTCACATAATTTGTAATAAACATCTTTGCCATTTTAAAGCTTCCCTCCAAGCACTTTGCGTATTATTTTATATATACTGTGATTTTGTACTTTCCAAATATGCTGCAGAAATCTCACTCCACTGAGTCTGGCTGCAGCCATTTTAACTGGACAGCTGAAGCTGTGCCTGTTCAATTCCTGGTTAGACACACACAGGTATATACAGTATGTGTGTGTGTGTGTGTGTGTGTGTGTGTGTGTATATATAATACCATATTTATCGGCGTATAACACGCACACCAAGTTCTTTTAAATAAATTATACTTTGAAGCAAAATTAGGGTCACAGCTCATCAATGCTCAGTGCCCACCTGCAGCCACACAGGAGGAGCGAGCGCCACTGAATTACACAGAGCTGCAATCTCCTGTGCTCTGTCGCTCACAGCCACGCCTCCTGGCCCTGGGTACACAGGAGATTGCGGCTCTTTGTAATTCAGCTGCGCTTGCTTCTCTTCCCTCAGACAACCGGGATCGGTGTACAACACGCACCCACGATTTTCCCCTGCTTTTAAGGGGAAAAAGTGAGTGTTATACTCCAATAAATAAGGGAGAGATTGTGTGTGTATACACATATACACACACACACACACACACACACCACTGCTTGCCTGAACATGTCTCCTCTCTCGATAAATACACATGGATCTCTGCAGTCACCTGTTATCTCTGCCCTCATGCAGCGCTTCTATGGCTCATCCCTCATACACTCTCCTGCCAGAAATCTTTCACAATAGAGAGAGCTGTGCATGATGTTATTAGCCTAGGCTAATTACCAGACAAGAAAAAGGAAGTGGGCCGTATAAGGTATTTACTGGAAGAAAAAAAAGCTTTACTATCCAAAGTTTAAACAACCAGGGCAGAAGATTTAATAGATGGAAAGATGAAAATGTGACTAAAGGTCCACTTTAGCATTGGCATCTCACACACTCCCGCCACCTGGACACTGCAGCTCACAGTGGGAGGGTTTCAGGAACATGCAATGCAGGACTGTGGTTGATTGTCATTGTGTAACCAAGCACACATTGCAAGGGTTTGTTTTTGTTTTTTGTCATTCCTGCATATGGGTCTTTAACATTTTATAGAGCAATCTTAAATGTGAACTCTGGGAATTAGATAAACGAGTCCTTGCAATGGAGCTTCCACCCAACCAGAAATTGGTTAAAGCGGGAGTCCGCCGGGACTCCGCGTTTTTTTTTTTTTTTTTTTTTTTTTTTTTTTTTAAAGCCAGCAGCTACAAATACTGCAGCTGCTGACTTTTAAAATAGTGACACTTACCTGTCCAGCGCGCCCGCGATGTCGGCACCCGAAGCCGATCTCTAGATCGTCACTCGGGTGCTGCCGCCGCCATCTTGGGTATGGGAATTAGGAAATGGAGCCTTTCGGCTTAATTTCCCGGTTCCCTACTGCGCATGCGCGAGTCGCACTGCGCAATAAGGACAGTCCCCGCTGCCTCTGGGATCTGTGTGTTTCCCAGCAGGCAGCGGGGCACTTGCGGAAGGGGGCGGGCACTTGCGGAAAGGGGCGTAATCCCCCCCTTCAGGGGGAACCTGTGCAGTCGAACTCCTGTGTCCTGCTGCTGCTGCATCCATAGACAGACAGCAGGACTAGGCACCAGCACCTTCGTCTTTGATTTTATTTGATTGACAGCAGCAGGAGCCAATGGCTGTGCTGCTATCAGTCTGTCCAATCAAGAGCCAAGACACCGGCCACAGAGGGTGTGCGCGCCTCCTGCATGGGAACGAACGGGTTCCGGTGAGTAAAACTGAGGAGGGGGTGGGGGCTGGTGCACTACAATAGGTTTTTCACCTTAATGCATAGAATGCATTGAGATGAAAAACTGGGAGGGTTTACAACCCCTTTAATCCCATTGAGAACTTGTGGTCAATTCTCAAGAGGCGGGTGAACAAAAAAACTCCACAAATTCTGACAAACTCCAAGCTTTGATTATGCAAGAACGGGCTGCCACCAGTCAGGATGTGGCCCAGAGGTTGATTGACAGCATGCCGGGGTGAATTGCAGAGGCCTTGAAAAAGGGTCAACACTGCAAATATTGACTCTTTGCATAAACTTGTAATGTAATTGTCAATAAAAGCCTTTGACACGTACGAAACTATTGTAATTATACTGCAGTAACATCTGACAAAGATATCTAAAGACACCAAAGCAGCAGACTTTGTGAAAATGTAATTTAATATTTGTGTCATTCTCAAAACTTGATGGATCCCATTGGAATGGTGTGGTTGTCTTATTCCTGGATTTCAGTCTGTTGAAGTGACTAAGGCGGCGTACACACGGGCGGACTGTCTGGCGAAACTAAGTTTGTCAAACAGTCCGCTCAAACTTTTGAATGAACGAACATGCCCACACACGGCACTTTTTGAGCGGACAAATACGGCAAACTAAGTTCGTCGTACTAAGTCCACGCAACTTTTGAAATGAACGGACTCGCCCACACACGAGGGAACAGTCCGCTCATTTCGAGCGCGTGTCAAGGTAGGCGGGGCCCGCGACGGAGACGTCGCGGGCTCCGCCGCCTGGAATGGACTTAAAGGGGAACCCTAACGCCGGCCTCTTCTCCCGACTTCGGGGGTCTTGTCCCCCTCTTCGGTTCTTCTGCCGGGCCACCGCGCCTTCTTATAGCTCTTTTAGAGGCGGTGGCCCGGTCTTCTGTCGCTGCCGCCTTCCGTTCTTCTTCTTCTTCTTCTTCAGGAGATGTTGACACGTCGCTCTCTCCGGCCGGAATGCCAGAGCCGCGCTGCGCGGCCACTTATATAGTGACAATGGGGCGGTGTCACATGGTATATGTCACATGGGTTGGTCACATGGTGACCCCGCCCCCTTACGATGTCATAGTCCCCATGTGACATCAAACCATGTGACCAACCCATGTGACATATACCATGTGACACCGCCCCATTGTCACTATATAAGTGGCCGCGCAGCGCGGCTCTGGCATTCCGGCCGGAGAGAGCGACGTGTCAACATCTCCTGAAGAAGAAGAAGAAGAACGGAAGGCGGCAGGCGGCGACGACAGCGGCGACAGAAGACCGGGCCACCGCCTCTAAAAGAGCTATAAGAAGGCACGGTGGCCCGGCAGAAGAACCGAAGAGGGGGACAAGACCCCCGAAGTCGGGAGAAGAGGCCGGCGGCGGGGAGGAAGAAAGCCGGACTCCTCCGCTAGCAAAAGAGCTACAAGAAGATAGCGGAGGAGTCCGGCGAGAAGACCCCCGAAGACGGAAGACCCCCGGAGCTGTGCAATAAAATATTTTATCTCGTGTGTTGTGTTTTTTTTTTGGGTACTTTTATTTTACAGGTGAATGGGTAGGGGTACATTGTACCCCATACTCATTCACATAGGGTGGGGGGCCGGTATCCGGGGGCCCCCTTATTAAAGGGGGCTCCCGGATTCCGATAAGCCCCCCGCCCGCAGACCCCGACAACCAACGGCCAGGGTTGTCGGGAAGAGGCCCTTGTCCTCATCAACATGGGGACAAGGTGCTTTGGGGTGGGGGGGCCGCGCGGCCCCCCCTTCCCCAAGGCACCCCCCATGTTGAGGGCACGCGGCCTGGTACGGCTCAGGAGGGGGGGCGCGCTCGCTCGCCCCCCTTTCCTGGCCGGCCGGGTAGCGTGCTCGGACAAGGGTCTGTTGTGGACTTTGGGGGGACCCCCACGCCGATTTTTTTCGGCGTTGGGGTTCCCCTTTAAGTCCATTCCAGGCGGCGGAGCCCGCGACGTCTCCGTCGCTGGGCCCCGCCTACCTGGAGACGCGCTCAAAATGAGCAGACTTTTCTCCGGGCGGGAACAGTCCGCTCATTTCGAAAGTACAGCGGACTGGCCCACACACGGGCGGACTGTCCGCTCAAACCAAGTTTCAGCGGACAGTTTTTCGGAATTTCCGAAAAACTTTGTTCGTCAAACTGTCCGCTGAAACTGTCTGCTGAAGCCCACACACGAGCGGACTGTCCGCTGAAACACTGTTCAGCGGACAAAGTTGAGCGAACAGTCCCCGCGTGTGTACGCGGCCTAAGGGATTCATCTCTTGCTGTTACACTATGCTGCTTCTCTCCCACCTGGAGGGATGAAAAATGGGAACAAGATGTAGGCGTTTGAGGGTGACCAGTGGGAGAGTGTCCTAGAATATGTGGTAACTAGTTCCTTGTACACCACACAATGACTCTATCAACTCTATATTGTTCTTCTGATGCATTATACTCTGAAACTGTTTCGTATGGGAGTTGTACCATTCTCTATTTGTGCTAATGCAGAGGGTGACCTTATTCACTTGATTTGGCGATGCCCCAAATTGCACGCCTACTGGTCTGTGTTTATAGGCATTATTAACATGGTGTTTGAAACCAGTATCTCCCTGGACCCCAGGTGCTGTGTCCTGGGGATCCTGGATGATTATATTTATAGTGTCTCAGCAAGCAAGCCATACATAGAGCACAGTTTCAGGCCAGGAAGCTTCTTTTGCAATATTGTAAATCTGAAAAGGCCCCAACCCATAGGGAGTAGATTAATCACATGGGGGAAACACAATTTGAAAAGCTTATTTACCAGCACAGAGGCTGCCCTGGTAAATTTGAGACACTTTGGGGAGAATGGTTAGCTGTGCCAGATTTATCACCCCTTGATTTCATTAACAGAAGTGGCAGCCTCTCCATTAGGCGTGCAGAGGCACCACCCCCTAATTCATGCACCCGGCCCCTAATCTACATGCAGGGTGCCGGACGCATGGGTTTAAATAGGTATTTTTTTCTTTTCTTTCCTTTTTTTTTTTTTTTTTTTTGAAGCACGTGATTAGAGCCTGAGGCTCAAATTTGCTTTAAAAAATGGTGGGCGTGGGGTGCAGAGCACTGCACCTTGAGCCCACCTATTTGTGACAATAGTGAATTAATATTCACTATTGTCTTCCTGCTTCTCCTCCAGGACAATCAGGAAGCTGGTCTTAAGACCCGATTTTGGCCGAGAGGAGAAGCAACCGTATTAACCACCAAGGAGGCTAAAACGAGCAGCGCTTTGGTGCTAACGTACAGGCAGCCCCAGTGTGAAGGGGGTCTTAGTGTTAAGTATAGTACCCTTACCAACCAATCACAATCCAGAAGCCACCGATTACTGTACTTTGTACATTGTTCCTTGTGTTACTTTTTCTATATTCTATGTGATTATTTGTGAAAAAATTGTTAAATTCTACCTCTCCATGATTAGATCTGTGTCACAAAGGGGAATATGGATGTTGTAAATTTCAAATAGTTCCATGCATTTAAACATCCCACAAATATCCCTGTTTAAATGACTTTTGGGACCCATTATTTTCACATTTTTATCTCTACCTAAGGCCCCCTACACAAGGATTTCAGCTTTTATAGGAGCAGTGTGATCCCCTAATATATGTGCTGATGTCTAGGCCACTTACCATTCAGAGCATGTGCTGTGCACAAACCTAGTGATGGCTCAGCTGTGATGGTTCTTGTCTATTAAATGTAAAGATGAGCTCTCCTACCTCTTTATCAGCCGTGTCTAACTGAAATGTAACCGTGGGCTGAACTGACCACAGAAAAATCTCAGAGCCCCCATTATATCCTCTAAGAGCCACACTTAATTCCATGAAGATTATATAATTTTCATGGTAAAGTTTATAATAATTGCAATTTTAAACCTTTTTCCCCAGTTAAATGGGTTATTAACCCTTTCGCTGCTAGGCCCCATGCTTCACTTTTAAACTCCAGTGGCTAGACCGTTTTTTTTAAGATATATATTTTTTTTTAATATACTTTTTCATTTTCTCTCTTACAGCTTTTAGAGCTGTAAGACATTGATCTTCCACGTGTGCCCTAGCTGCAGCTGGAAGGGAAGGACAGAAAGCTGGCCAACACTGCAGGGAGGGGGCATCTGGGATCTGTGAGGGGTGCTCCCTAATGGAAGGGGGGGGGGGGGATCAGAGTGGCAGGAGATATGTATTTAATTTTTATCCCTGTGTTTGGGCCGTTTTAGATGAAGGCAATGCAGCGGGGGATGTAGAGTGGAAGGAAGTGGGCGAAGACTGGGTAAAGAAGGGGTGGGGGGAAGGGCACGTTTTAGGTGATAAGCCCGGATTGGTGGCAAGTGACCATAAACAAACTAAAAGCAGGAGGAATACCATGTATACAAATAGTACCAAAATAGTCCAAAAAAGTGGAAGTGATGGCCCCAGAGAATGAATATAATGTCAAATAGTCCAAAATGATCGGAGAATGAAAACCTTAATTTCACAGAAATGATGGGTTACTCCAAAACACCACAAGTGCTCCGCACCTTATGTGCAAAACAAATCTTACCAAATCTAATACACTCTTTAAATGTAAAAAAAGAGTCAAACTCGCATGGTTATCGGTATGGTCCCCATTTGGGAATGACTGCCAACTCTGGGTAAACTACTAAATCCTCATAGGCGCCTCATCCATTGACATAAGGTATTCAGCCATAATATGAGAAAAGAACTGGAAAGACCACATAGTGTAAAACTGTATAAAGATGTTTATTAAAGTACTAGCCACTTAAACGACAAGCATTTATCTCAAAAAGTCTGGTCCCGGGAGTCAGGCGGTCAGCTTCCTAGTTGTGAGATTTATGGTGATGTCACGAGCGATGGCTTCGCCCCATTTTGTCACAACTGATGTCATCACGGGTGGGATCACTTTCACCTTTTTGGATTACTTTATTACCGTTTGTGCACTTGTATAAGACTCTTCTTTACTTGTATTTATGTCACTTTAATGTATATTGCTCTTAATAGCGTGGAACGTTCTAATGGTCCCATTCTAATTCTATATAGGTTTTGATGCTTTTTATCGTAATTAATTTTTTCTTTTTTCTCAGGTTCAAATGTTTGCAATCAAAGTAAAAACGTATCTGACTTGTCTTTTTTTTTCTCAGGAATTGCGTGAGCTGATCCAACTGCCGGGTACCCACTCTGTAAATGATCCTTCTGATTATCAGAATCTCACAGAATCCATAAAGGGTAAGCAGTAGACATGTGCATTCGTTTTCGTCCGAATGCATTTTCGTCCGAATTTCAGCTATTTTCGTTTTGTCAAACGATAACGAAAGCACAGAATCCGAAAAAACGAAAGATCCGACATAAATGCTTTATTTTCGTTTTCATTGTTACAACAGTTCGATAAAGAATAGGAGATTCGACGTGACTCTGACAATAACAATCTGTGTCTATAGAACCTGTGGTCGAATGTGCCTAACCTTCCCTCTATTAGTCCAAGATTATATAGAGAAAATATTCGACAATAGAGAAAAAAGATTTGACAGAGAGAAAAGATTCTGCAAGTTACTGTCCTAAAAAGTGTTTGGAGACCCGGGTCCTGCCCCAGGGGACATGTATCAATGCAAAAAAAAGTTTTAAAAACTGCAGTTTTTTCGGGAGCAGTGATTTTAATAATGATTAAAGTGAAACAATAAAAGTGTAATATTCCTTTAAATTTCTTGGGGGGGGGGGGGGTGTCTATAGTATGCCTGTGAAGGGGCGCATGCATCTGGTGCTTAGAACTGTCCCTGCACAAAGTGTCATTTATGCAGGAAAAAAAGTCATTTAAAATCACTCGCAGCTATTATGAATTGTCGGCTCCCTAATACAGAGAACACTCATTGTAAGTCATTGATGAAATAAATAAAAAAGAGTGGGGGTCCCCCAAATTCAATTACCAGGCCCTTCAGGTCTGGTATGGATATTAAGGGGAACCCTGCGTCAAATTTAAAAAAAAATTGACGTGGGGTCCCCCTAAAAATCCATACCAGACACTTTATCCGAGCACGCAACCTGGTAGGCCGCAGGAAAAGCGAGGGGGACGAGAGAGCGGCCCCCCTCCCTCCTGAACCATACCAGGCCACATGCCCTCAACATTGGGATGATGCTTTGGGGGTCTGTGACCCCTCAAAGCACCTTGTCCCCATGTTGATGAGAAGGGCCTCATCCCCACAACCCTGGCCGGTGGTTGTGGGGGTCTGCGGGCGGGGGGCTTATCAGAATCTGGAAGCCCCGTTTAACAAGGGGACCCCCAGATCCCAGCCCCCCCTGTTTGAAATGGTAAGGGGGTACAAAAGTACCCCTACCATTTCACAAAGAAAGTGTAAAAAAATTGTTTAATAAGACAAACACACTTTTCAATAAGTCCTTTATTAAAAATAAAAAAAAGATTCCAGCGGTGGTAATCCACTCTTGCTATCCAGCGACGGACGGTCCAGCGATGGCTCATCTGATCCAGTTCAGCGAATCCATCCATCTTCTGTCTCCACTGAGGAGACACTGCGGGGATTCCGGCAGCCTGACGTTTGTTATATGCGGAGGGCGGGGCCACCCGTCACCTGACCCCGCCCCCCCTCTGACGCAAGGGGAAACCCGGGGTTCCCCGCTATGTATGGGTGACCCCGCACCCCTCTGATGTAACACAGGCAGGTTTCCGTTACATCAGAGGGGGGCGGGGTCAACCATACGTCACGGGGAAGCCCGGGTTTACCCTTGTGTCAGAGGGGGGCGGGGTCAGGTGACGGGTGGCCCCGCCCTCCGCATATAACAAGCGTCAGACTGCCGGAATCCCCGCAGTGTCTCCTCAGTGGAGACAGAAGATGGATGGATTCGCTGAACTGGATCAGATGAACCATCGCTGGACCCCTGAGAGATGATCGTCCGTCGATGGATAGCAAGAGTGGATTACCACCGCTGGAATCTTTTTATTTTTAATAAAGGACTTTTTCAAAAGTGTGTTTGTCTTATTTAACTATTTTTTACACTTTCTTTGTGAAATGGTAAGGGTACTTTTGTACCCCCTTACCATTTCAAACAGGGGGGGGGGGCTGGGATCTGGGGGTCCCCTTGTTTTAAAGGGGGCTTCCAGATTCTGATAAGCCCCCCCTGCCCGCAGACCCCCACAGCCACCGGCCAGGGTTGTGGGGATGAGGCCCTTCTCTTCATCAACATGGGGACAAGGTGCTTTGAGGGGTCACAGACCCCCCAAAGCATCCTCCCAATGTTGAGGGCATGTGGCCTGGTACAGTTCAGGAGGGAGGGGGGGCCGCTCTCTCGTCCCCCCTCTTTTCCTGTGGCCTGCTAGGTTGCGTGCTCGGATAAAGGGTCTGGTATGGATTTTTAGGGGGACCCCACGTCAATTTTTTTTTTTATTTGACGCATGGTTCCCCTTAATATCCATACCAGACCTGAAGGGCCTGGTAATTGAATTTGGGGGACCCCCACGCTTTTGTTTTTATTTTTATTTTTTTATCAATGACTTTCAATGAGTGTTCTCTGTATTAGGGAGGCGACAATTCATAATAGCTGCGAGTGTTTTTAAAGGACTTTTTTTCCTGCATAAATGACACTTTGTGCAGGGACAGTTCTAAGCACCAGAAACATGCGCCCCCTCACAGGCATACTATAGACACCCCCCCCCCCCCCCTACGAAATTTAAAGGAATATTACACTTTTATTGTTTCACTTTAATCATTATTAAAATCACTGCTCCCGAAAAAACTGCAGTTTTTAAAACTTTTTTTTGCATTGATACATGTCCCCTGGGGCAGGACCCGGGTCCCCAAACACTTTTTAGGACAGTAACTTGCAAATTAGCCTTTAAAATTAGCACTTTAGATTTTGAACGTTGGAGTCCCATAGACTTTAATAGGGTTCTAAAGTCACACGAAGTATGCTATATACTAGCTCCATCGAATCTTCCTTATACATTCGACAGACACCATAAGCCTTCAAAAATTGCATTCGTCCGAAAATCCACATGAATTACGGTCGAATCTGTCTTTGAACGAAAAACGAAATAAATAACGAATTTCGGAAGTAACTAAATAAATAAATTTTTCGGACGAAAACAAAATTCCGAAACAAAATATTTTACTCTGCACGTGTCTAGTAAGCAGTATTGATCGACTAGGTATGCTGTCTGGTTATTTTACACTGTGTTTTGTTCTTCCCACCATAACTAAAATCACTCTGATCTACAAGCACCAAAAATGTGCATAAGGCAGAATGTCCTCCTTTCCACCCAGATCAAGTGACCTTCTCCGATGGTTCTGATCTGTCCAGCCTCCCTCTCATGCTCTACCGTTTGTGTGAGGCTCCCGGGTACTTGCATGGAGGCCAGTGCTTATATGTGACACTGTTTTGTGGGCTCTCATTCAGAGCTTTTCAGAGGATGAGGATACCAGAAACTGGGAATATAGTTGGCAGGAAAAGCTAATACGGTAGACTAAATCAAAATTTTAGCTTTTCAGCTAGATAAAAGGATGTGCCCTTGTATTCCAGTTCAGAATGTCCATGTTGTGTTGAAATGTGACTTTAAAGTAAATATACACTTTCTCCATCACTCATTGATGCTAAAGACTTTTACAGGAAAAGGGTGAACTTTGTAAGTACACTTTGATGTCATTGTCATGGTTGATGGTCACTGTGGGAGCGATTATAGCCACTAGGGGTTGGCCAGCAGTATTTCAGTACCAGCGGCGTGCAGTCAGGTGAGGCCATGAACATAGAAAAAATATATATATATTTTTTTCAAACAATTGAGGTTCGTAGCTCTACGACCTGGGTCACAGGTCATAATTTGGGGATCCTGCCACAAATGGTTCCGAAGATACAGGGCTCCATGGGCAGCCTGTCAGAAGTTACATACAGAGTGGCCAGTTTATATACAAGCTGACACACACCGTTTGCAGCAGACTGAGAGGACAACTTCTTGTCAGAGGCACGGAGCTCAATGGAGAGCTTGAAGATTTGGACCAATGGTAAAGCACCATTGGAACAAGTTGTCCAATAAAAATGCTACAGTGGAGGCTGTCCTCTCTGCAATGTCATAGAAGGGGACACATGTCTAAAGGACAAATAAAGCGGTAGTAAACCATGAAAAAAAAAAAAAAACAAGAAACTCGCCATTTCTTCCAGGATTGCTAGCTCCCGGAGAGTCCTCGGTTTCTGGTACGGGCCGCCGGACTTGCAGAGCGTATGCGCCGCTAACTTCAGCAGCTGCATGCAGGGTCAATATCTCCTAAACCATGCAGGTTTAGGAGATATTCTTTTTACCTACAGGTAAGCCTTATTATAGGCTTACCTGTAGGTAGAAATCACCAAGCGGGCACTACAACCACTTTAACTAAGAAGACAGCATGGGTTTTTGGGTTATAAGGAGTACCCGTAATCCCATGTTTTTCTCAGTTAAGAGAGAGAATGAGAATCTGCTGCTGCTGAAAAGGTACTGTTTTAACCACTTAAGCCCCGGACCAATTGTCAGCCTAAGGACCAGAGGTCTTTTTACAATTTTGCACTGCTTTAACTGGTAATTGCGCGGTCATGCAATGTTGTACCCAAACGGAATTTGCGTCTTTTTCTTCCCACAAATAGAGATTTCTTTTGATGGTATTTGATTGCCTCTGCGATATTTATTTTTTACAATATAAAAGGAAAGACTGAAAATTTTGGGAAAAAAGATATTTTCTACTTTTTGTTATAAGAAAAATCGAATAAACTAAATTTTAGTCATACATTTAGGCCAAAATGTATTCAGCCACATGTCTTTAGTAAAAAAAAAAAAAAAAAATGTCAATAAGCTTATATTGGTGTGCGCAAAAGTTATAGCGTCTACAAACTAGAGTACATTTTCTGGAATTTACACAGCTTTTAATTTATGACTGCCTATCTAATTTCTTGGTGCTAAAATGGCAGGGCAGTACAACCCCCCCCCCCCCCCAAATGACCCCATTTTGGAAAGTAGACACCCCAAGGAAATTCCTGAGGGGCATGTTGAGCCCATTTTTTTGTCCCAAGTGATTGAATAATGACACACACAAAAAAAAGTTTACAAAAAGTTGTCACTAAATGATATATTGCTCACACATGCCATAGTTATATGTGGAATTGCACCCCAAAATATATTCTGCTGCTTCTCCTGAGTACGGGGATACCACATATGTGGGACTTTTTGGGAGCCTAGCCACGTACGGCACCCCGAAAACCAATCACTGCCTTCAGGATTTCTAAGGGTGCAAATTTTTGATTTCACTCCTCACTACCTATCAGTTTCGAGGGCCATAAAATGCCAAAATAGCACAAAATCCCCCAAAATGACCCCATTTTGGAAAGTAGACACCCCAAGCTATTTACTGAGAGGCATGTTGAGTCCATGAAATATTTTATATTTTGCCACAAGTTGCAGGAATATTACAAACTTTTTTTTATTGCTTACACATGCTATGGGCATATGTGAAATTACACCCCAAAATAAATTCTGCTGCTTCTCCCGAGTACGGGGATACCACATGTGGGGGACTTTTTGGGAGCCTAGACACGTACGGGACCCCGAAAACCAAGCACTGCCTTCCAGATTTAAATATAAAACGCTACCAAAAAAAAACTGTTAGCGATCGCAGGGATCAGGCCTGACTCTGCGATCGCTGCAGTTATGTGTTTAGTGTTTTGTAAGTGACAGTGATCGATCGATACTGCACTTGGGTGGGCAAAACGCAGGTGCTAGCAGGTATCAGGGCTGACCCCGCTAACAATGCATTTTTTTGGAACCCTAAACTGCTGGGGACGCTAGTATAGATCAGATATTGATCTGTTCAGATACTATACCACTACGGGAGGTGTATGCTTTGCGCGTGGGTGTTAGCGGTACTGGCATTAACCTAGCGCTGCCTGGGGCGACGCAGACCATGACCCTAAAACCTAATTGATATCACCCACCGGGGGATCAGGGGGTTAAACCTTTATTGGCTAATAAATGGTGGGTGCCCTGATGCTATAAAAAGCAAACTAGTCACGCGTAACACTTGTACGGTGATCACTGGTGAAAGGGTTAACTAGGGGCAATCAGTGGGTTAAAATCTTTATTGGGTAGTATATGGGGGTCCCTGACGCTATATAAAAACCTGACGGGGAACCTAAATAACTAAACTGTCTAACCAGCGTCACCAGTGACACTTATACGGTGATCGCTGGTGAAAGGGTTAACTCTAGGGGCAATCAGGGGGTTAAAACCTTTATTGGGTAGTATATGGGGGTACCTAATGCTATAAAAACCTGGCGGTGAACCTAAAAAAATAACTAGCTACCTAGCGGCACCACACCAGTGACACTAATGCAGCAATCAGAAAAACGATTGCTTAGTGACACTGGCAAAAGGGGGTGAAAGGGTTAACTCTAGGGGCAATCGGGGGGGTTAAACCTTTATTGGGGGGGTAGGGGGCTACCCTGGACCTAACACTAACTGCCCTGACACTTCACTGCCAGTTGTGACAGTAATCAGTAAATAAATGATGATGTAGTGTTGGTGCACACTTACTATGCCCTCTCCTCGCAGTCCGGTCAAAAAGACCGCCCCGAGGAGAGTGACATCACTTCCTCCCTGCCTGTGTTTACACTACATTCGCCAGGAGAGATCGAGAGGGGATCGCCAGAAACCAACGGCCATCCCCTCATTCCGGATCGCTCCTGAAGTGAAACGGACCACCGCAGCCAGCGGGAGGGGGTCCGATAGGACCCCCAACCCGCTGGAAGGCAAGCATGTACGGGTACGTGCTTGTGCCCGTACATGCCATTCTGCCAACGTAGAATTACATGCGGCAGTCCTTAAGTGCTTAATCAAGACAAGTAATATATTATCCTATGGTATAACATAAGGCCTCTTGCACACAGGGCGTTAGAAAGAACAAACTGAAAAGCTAGTACAGATGCCAGGAAAAAGCAGCTGTAAAAACGTGCTTTCAGTAGCTTTTTACATTGGCGTTAATGCACGGTTAGCCACGCTAGCTCTTAGCAACATTTTGCTGTCTCCGTTCAAAATCAATGGTTCTCTATGAGAACCCATTGATTTGAATAGAAGTCGCACCACGATGATCTGACTTCTGGTGTGGCTTATGCACTGAGGATCTTGATGTGGAACCCTCGCAAAAATTAAAAAACAAAAATTACCAGACCCTTTTGGCTTTGGTGCAGGGTTACTAAATACCTTATTCCCACGTTGATGGGAACAAGAGCCTCTTCCTGACAGCCCTAACTAGTGGTTGTCGGGGTCTGCTGGTGGGGGCTTATCAGAATCTGGATGTCCCCTTTAACAAGGGGACTCCCAGATGCCGGCCCCCCACCCTATGCGAAGGACTATGGGGTACCCATTCACCCAAAAAGTGTCAAAAATGTAAAATGGTAGACAGGTTTTTGATAAAGTAATTTATTAAAGCAGCTCCGTAGTCTCTTCTCCCTCCGTTACATAGTTGCATAGTAGGATACATAGTAGGTGAGGTTGAAAAAAGGCACAAGTCCATCAAGTCCAACCTATGTGTGTGATTATATGTTAGTATTGCATTGTATATCCCTGTATGTTGCGGTCATTCAGGTGCTTATCTAATCGTTTTTTCTTCTCCCTTCCATTGACTACTTCTCCCTCCATCTACGGGGCGGTGACATCACAGGGGGCGGGCCTCTGGAACTCTAGTCAGAAAATTTAAGTGGCTCTAAAGATGTAAGGTTTTTTTTTCTCACCTTAATGCATTCTCTGCATTAGGGAACAAAACCTGCATACAGCGCCCGCTCCCCCCCTTATACTTGCCCGAGCGTGATGCATCAATGTGCACGAGAGCTGAGGCTCTCTCAGCCCTCTCCCTCCCCATTGTACCAATAATACATTTTATTTATAGTGCCCTTTTCATCAAAAGAGCTCATAGTGCTACAGGTTAAAACAAAAAAAGAAAATTGAGCAATTTATACGATGAAACAAACATCTTAAGGGAACAAAAAGCTTTGCTGAAAAGAATTGTCTTAAGACCTTTTTTAAAATGGTCAGTAGATTAAGGAGCCCTCAAGGTGTCAGGTAGGGCATTCCACAGGCACGGGGCAGCTGCACAAAAGGCCCTGTCTCCAATTGTCCTGAGTCTAGTTGTCTCAGACACAGCAGCGTTGACCATTGACTCTTGCTGCTGGTAATGACAGATGGGGTGGCGGGGATGGGCCACTCTCTGTGTGTCTTAGACTCAGAGGTAGCTCTGGAGCAAGCACGCTCAAGTGCCCCATGGCAGGTAGCTTGCTTTAACCACCTCCCGCCCGCCCTATAGCCAAATGACGGCCGTAGAGCAAGCGAGTTCCTTCGACTGGACGTCCTTGTGTTTACTTCCGCAATGCGCGCCGCCGGGGGCGCGCATCACGGAAGTTTCGTATTCGCCGTGTCTCCCGGAGACAGGCAAACATAGATCGCCGTGAACGGCCAATCAAAGCGGCCGTTCACAGCGCGATCGCAGCTGCCAATGGGAGATGATCTCAAATGTAAACATATGAGATCATCTCCCATTGCCGTGTCTCTCCCTCCTCACACAGAGACAGCGTGTGAGGAGAGAGAGGATCTGTGAGTCAGCCCCAGTGCCATCTGTCAGCCCCAGTGCCACCTGCCAGCGCCATCCGTCAGCCCCAGTGCCACGTGCCAGTGCCACCTGCCAGTGCCACCTGCCAGCCCCAGTGCCACCTGCCAGCCCCAGTGCCACCTGCCAGCCCCAGTGCCGTCAGCCCCAGTGCCACCTGCCAGCCGCAGTGCCATCTGCCAGCCCCATTTGCCAGAGCAATTAGCCAGAGCAAATAGCCAGCGCCATCTGCCTCCAGCGCCATTTGTCAGTGCCACGTGTCGTCAGTGCCACGTGGGGTCACTTTGTGGGCATTTCCATTGTCCTGGTGCTCCAGGGCCTTCAAAACTGTAATAGGTGGTTGAGAAATAAGATGTGTAATTTATGCTCCTAGAACGCCTGATGGTGCTATTTCAATATTGGGCCTCTGTATGTGGCCAGGCTGTGTAAAAGTCTCACACATTTGGTATCGTTATACTCAGGAGGAGTAGTAGAATGTATTTTGGGGTGTCATTTTTGCTATGTACATGCCATGTGAGAGAAATAACCTATTACATTGAAAATTTTGTGAGAAAAAAAAAAATCTTCATTTTGCAAAGAATTGTGGGAAAAAGATGACAACATCAAAAACCTCACCATGCATCTTAGTAAATACCTTGGAATGTCTACTTTTAAAAAAAGGGGTCATTTGGGGGGTATTTGTACTTTCCTGACTTGTTCGGGTCGCAAGAAATGGACTATCTGTCCACCAGTACATCAGGTGTGATCCATTTTTTATGATTCGCACCACAGCTTGTAGACTCTCTAACTTTCACAAAGACCAAATAATATCCACTAATTTTGGGTTATTTTTACCAAAGATATGTAGCAGTATAAACTGTGGCCAAAATTTATGGGAAAAAAATTATAATTTGTAAAATTTTCCCACAGAAACAAAGAAATATGCGTTTTTTTTCAAAATTTTCGGTCTTTTTCATTTATAGCGCAAAAAATAAAAACCCCAGAGGTGATCAAATACCACCAAAAGAAAGCTCTATTTGTGGGAAAAAAAGGACACAAAATTCATTTGGGTACAGTGTTGCATGACTGAGTAATTGTCATTCAAAGTGTGAGAGCACCAAAAGCTGAAAATTGGTCTGGTCAGGAAGGGTGTTTAAGTGCCCAGTAAGCAAGTGGTTAAGGGCACTCAGTGTGGGGGGGGGGGGGGGGGGAAAGGAGGAGGATCTGAGCTGCTCTGTGCAAAACCATTGCACAGAGCAGGTAAGTACATCATGTTTATTTTGTATATAAAAAAAAATCATGCCTTTACTATCACTTTAATTCTTGATCACGTCATGTTGTCCCCTCTTGCAGGTATAGCTGTGTAAATGTAAAACATTAAAAAGAAGTGTCTCTACTATATACAAATCCTGTAATACACTCTCACTCTGCACTGTACTTTAAAATCAGAGCCAAGAGATGCTGATCAGCTGCCTGCTTTAAGATTTACTGTTGCTGAAGATGGAAGGAAGCTTATCTTATCTCCCTGATATTCTTTCCTTTCTCCCTCATCTTCAGCCTGTGAACTTCAGCACTTGAAAGCTCCTGTCAGCCTTTCTTTCTTAAGCTGGGTACACACACTCCAATTATTTTTTTCAACCAGCGGGTTGAAAAAAAAAAAAAAAGACCGATCAGAAAAAATTGAAAAAAAAACAGTAATGTGTGATGCAGCGATGTCTCCCGCTGACACATTGTATTCTGACTCATCACCCCCAACCAGAATACACTGATCAGCACTCGTATCCATGTATAGACTGCCTACTGTAAAACAGACCAAGTTATACATGGACCAAAAGTCAGTGAAGGCTGAAAATGTACATTTTTTTTTTTAATTGAAGTTGGTGTCAGAGGGAGAGTTTCCAATAAGGAAATGACTGCTCTGAGATTCAACAAAATGGCGGCCTCCAGCATGAAGAAACCAAAGCAGATGCTGGAGGCAATTTATTATTTTTTGCAATTCTATTTTTTATTTTTAATGTTTTTTACATTATTAATATACACAGTAAAACTTTGGATTGAGAGTAACTTGGTTTGAGAGCATTTTGCAAGACGACCACATTATTATTTTTTTTAATACGTTTTGACGTGATAAACAAGCGATGGCTTGATATACAAGTAGCATCAAGTCACAACTGAGTATACAGTGCCTTGAAAAAGTATTCATACAGCTGGAAATTTTCCACATGTTACACCCGAAAACGTAAATGTATTTTATTGGGATTTTATGTGATAGATCAACACAAAGTGGCACATAATTGTGAAGTGGAAGGAAAATGATAAATGATTTTCAATTTTTATTTACAAATATGTGAAAAGTGTGGCGTGCATTTATATTCAGCCCCCTTTACTCTGATAACTAACCCATAACTAAAATCTAGTGGAACCAATTGTCAGAAGTTACGTAATTAGTAAATGGAGTCCTCCTGTGTGTAATTTTATCTCCATATAAATACAGCTGTTCTGTAATGCCCTCAGAGCTTTGTTGGAGAACCTTAGTGAGCAAACGGCATCCGGAAGGCCAAGGAACACACCAGAAAGGTCAGGGATAAAGTTGCGGAGAAGTTTAAATTACGGGGCATTGTACAATCCATCATCCAAAAATGGAGAGTATGGCACAACTGTAAACCTACGAAGCTTCGACTATCTAAACTGACAGGCCGGGCAAGGAGAACATTAATCAGAGAAGCTGTAGCTCCTGCTGAATTTTGCTTCAATCTGCTTGTGGAGGCTGCCATTTGTGGATGGACGTTTGATGGTTACACAACCTATGACATTGCTTTAATGTTTTTATAAGGACTTCAGTATAAATGGTAGTGGAACAAATCATCCGAGTTTCCATTATTTCTTATGGGGAAATTCGCTTTGATATACGAGTCCTTTGGATTACAAGCATTTTTCTGGAACTAATTATGCTCACAATCCAAGGTTTTAATATAAAAAATAAATTTTGATATATAATCTCAGTGAGTACACCCCTCACATTTTTTGTAAATATTTTATTCTATCTTTTCATGTGACAACACTGAAGAAATGATACTTTGCTACAATGTAAAGTAGTGCATTTACAGCTTGTATAACAGTGTAAATTTGCTGTCCCCTCAAAATAACTCAACGCACGGCCATTAATGTCTAAACTGCTGGCAACAAAAGTGAGTACACCCCTAAGTGAAAATATCCAAATTGGTCAAAACCATACAGCGGTTTAACAGGACAGGTTCCGCTCAGAACAGGCCTCGCCATGGTCGACCAAAGAAGTTGAGTGCATGTGCTCAGCATCCTATCCAGCGGTTGTGGAAATAGATGTATGAGTGTTGCCAGCATTGTTGCAGAGGTTGAAGAGGTGTGGTGTGGTCAGCCTGTCAGTGCTCAGACCATACACCGCACACTGCATCAAATTGATCTGCATGGCTGTCGTCCCAGAAGGAAGCCTCTTCTAAAGATGATGCACAAGAAGGCCCGCAAACCGTTTGCTGAAGACAAGCAGACTATTGACATGGATTACTGGAACCATATCCTGTGGTTGATGAGACCAAGATAAACGTATTTGGTTCAGATGGCATTAAGCGTGTGTGGGGGCAGCCAGGTGAGGACTACAAAGACAAGTGTGTCTTGCCTACAATCAAGCATGGTGGTGGAAGTATCGCGGTCTGGGGCTACATGAGTGCTGCCGGCACTGGGGAGCTAAAGTTCATTAAGGGAACCATGAATGCCAACATGTACTGTGACATACCTAAGCAAATTTTGTCCCCCCCCCCCCCCCTTTCAGAGACTGGGCCTTGCTAAAGAAGCTGAGAGTAAAGATGGACTGGCCAAGTATGTCTCCAGACCTAAACCCTATTGAGTATCTGTGGTATATCCTCAAACGGAAGGTGGAGAAGCGCAAGGTCTCTAACATCCATCAGCTCCGTGATGTCATCATGGAGGAGTGGAAGAGGACTCCAGTGTCAACCTGTGAAGCTCTGGTGAACTCCATGTCCAAGAGGGTTAAGGCAGTGCTGGAAAATAATGGTAGCCACACAAAATATTGACACTTTGGGCCCAATTTGGACATTTTCACGTACGGGTGTACTCACTTTTGTTGCCAGCGGTTTAGACATTAATGGCCGTGTGTTGAGGTATTTTGAGGGGACAGCAAATTTACACTGCTATACACGCTGTACACTCACTACTTTACATTGTAGCAAAGTGTCATTTCTTCAGCGTTGTCACATGAAAAGATATAATACTTTTTTTTTTTTTTTTACCAGTAGAAGTGACATACGTCGCCTCAGCCCTGTGGGACGGAAGTCCCAAAGAAAATGGAAGAAAAATGTATAAAAAGAAATCCAAAAACGAGGTGGGTGGGGTGTGGTTTCATTTTTGAAGCAGTTACATTTTTGCCTGGAGCTCCGCTTTAATATCCCTTAACACTTGTTTAGTGTCTTTTAGAAAGGATAGTGTACTAGCCACAGGAGGCCGGAGGAACAAATTAATATATTCTCCAGTATTTCAATTCATCCTAAAGGTGTTAAAAAGGGTTGATGTTAGGTTCTGTAAAAGCCACTAGAATTCCTTCACACCATAGTTGCCGATCTAGGTCTTTATGGAAAATCAGTATCTGATCCCAAGGACTTTGATTGGCAAATGAGTGTTTATCGCTTAGTAGAGGCTGTTAAATTGATGACAATAACCACATATGGTGAGCTTTATCTCTGCTGCATCATGTCCTGCTAACATTCTATACCTGTTAATGTTGCCTAACTTAGATCTTCCTCGGCCCAGAAAACGACTTACGGAACTGCTAATGAAGACTGTATTGGAGAAACCTGGAGGAAAAGAGGCTATCCGAAAATCCCAAAGTGATCAAGAATGGGGCCTGCGCTTCCTCAGGAGTCCTGTGGCTGTTTTGCCTAGTGAAGATGGAAAAAAAGCTGCTGGTATTAGGCTGTCTGTCACAAGACTTGAGGTATGGACAATTACTTTAATGTAGTCTTGTGTTCAAACTATTGTAAAGTGCCTTTATGTAGGGGCTTGTTCACATGGGCACAGGATTCAGTCCAGATTAATGACGGCTGACAGACATTGCAGCTGTACACGTATCTGAGTGGTTACACACATAAAGGGAAGACAAGCAGTCCTCTACATGTGCCGTCTGTGTCCAGGACTACTAAGTGTGTTTAGGTAAGCAAAGTGCTTGCCTTCCGCAGCTCCTGTCTCTGGCACAAGCAGCCTATAATACTACTACTTTGAACACAGACCAAAGCCTTATTTTCATTATAAGTAGAGAATGCTTATTGTGTCAGTTTTTTTTTTTTTTGTTAGCTGTGTTCCTGTTGGGGGGGGTCCCTGTTCTGGTGTCCACGTTTCCACACAGAGGCAGGGGGTCACACCCCAGAAGAGACAGCCATAGATGCACTTTTTTTTTTTAATACTTTTTCTTCTCTTCATACTGCCCCCTGGCTTATCTGCCTGACTCCAGGTATGTGGCTTTCCCTGATGCCTGCTGGAACCTATGGAGTCCCACCAAAGTCTCCACTACTTGTACACTCCCGTTTTTAGAACTTCAATCTAACAGCCATTCCCAGTGACACGCACAAACACACATAGAATGGGAGGGACTGAGAGCCAAAGCTACACCTCGCTCTTCCTTCACAGAGGTGATTGCCAGCAGCTTCTGAGTCAGCGTGACGTTGACTCTGTCCCTCTCAGGGATGACTGCACATAAAGGGTTAAATCATATTTTCGGATAAAATGAAAAGGTTAACACCCCCCCCCCAGTCCTCACTCCCTACTGTAGTTGCCTCCATGGGTGATTACCTGTCAGTGCCCACGCAGCCAGTGCAGCAGTCTGGGGTTTGAAATCCCCGCTCTTCTCAGGACGAATCAGGGATGTGATTAGTCAGTGCTGGCACAGAGAATTGCTCTCGTGCCCTGCAGAAAAAAAAGGGAGAAGAGTGGGGGCTTTCAAGTCCTCGGACCGCTACACCAGCTATGTCAGCACTGACAGCTCATCACCTACAAAAGCAAGTACAATGGGGACTAGGTGGGTTGTGGTAATTTACCTTTTTTTATTTTATTTTTTTCTTTCCCTGAAAAGGTGAACTTGCACTTTAACCACTTATGAACCACCTGCCGTCATTATACGTCAGCAATTTGAAGAGGGATATTGTTATGGCAGCAGCAAGCTACCATAACCCCAGTATCCTCTTCAATGAGCGGTCCACTTTTAGATAAAAGTGATCTCTGCGGATTAGCAGCAAGATCACTTTTATTGGTGGCAGGAGAGGGCCTCCTCCTGCCACGCTCCGGTGCCCTCCACCGCTTACCAGAGCCACCAGCAGCAGCGGAGGCATTCGTGTCCACTCCCGTGTGTTATGGAGCTGAGTGAGGGGAAGACTGCTCCATACCATTGGGGGGCAGAGGTGAAGACAAAATGTCACTTCCACCCATAGCTCTTTAAAGAAACTTTTATTTATTTTTATATTTATTATATTTTGTTAAATCAGCAAATCCTGTGGCAGGGATAAGGTAAGGGAAGAAACTTGAACTAAAAAGTCCACCTATGATTTCTTCTTTAAGGGAAAAAATGTTGTCATGCCTTAATTCTCCACTAGAGGGAGTATATGCACATACCTTAATCTGTTGTCTTCACTGCTCAGTGTCAGTCTGTGTGTGGCCGCAGCAGTGTGTACAGGGGTATTTCTCTCGGGTAAGATCTGCCGATGCTTTTTTTTTCTCTCCCCCTGAAGGGACCATAGAGTTAGGGAAACATCAGCGGTATACCCCCTTGTAATAACATTGGCGGTTTTTGACTCCTTGAATGCCAGCCAGCTGCCTCCTATTTTTTTTTTTTTCTTGGAAAAAAAAAAGTTTTTTTGGGCAAATCACGGCCATTTTACTCGCCGTCAGCGCTCACACACTTCCCTGTTGAAAGAGGAAGGGTGGGCTGTGTTATCAAGCAGGGGGTGTGGTTAAATGTCGTCAGACGCAGGCCACACGTGGAGGAAATAATTTAAGCTACACAGGCTGAGCTGCAGTCTGGCAGTGGAGGGACAGAGCAGAGTGGTTGCTGGTCAGGTTTGGTGACACGGGTATCTCCCTTTTGTTGACAACATTGTACTTTATAGCTAGGATTAATAGCAGTTATTGTACTGTACTATAGCCGAGCAAGTGAAACATTCTTTTGCTGGTAGTGCCTCTGCTTTGTGCTGTAAGCTATGAGTGACAAAGGGACAAGGAACTCCTCTAAGGGGTTAATGGTATACAATAAACTAAAAACCCTACCAAAATGTTCGTCTTCCTCCCCTGAGAGGTAAAAAAATAAATACGGGCAGTCAGGTGAGCCGTCAAGGGTAGAACACTTCTGTCCCTGTGTATTTCATACAAACAGGTTTTTCTTCTACCATTTAAAAGATGATTGCTATGATGTCTCTCCATAGTAGGACTAAACATAGCAGATTCTCATCTAGTCCTCTGGGGCCTTTTGTTGAGGTGCAGGAGGCTGGGGATCAGGTAGATCTTCCCAAATATTGGAAGATACTTATTTTTCCTCTTCGGAGCATCCTAACAGGGAGGGAGTAGCCACACAAGTCGGGTGTTTGTCTACTCCCTTACGTAACCCTTTTGTTGCCTGTAGCACTGGAGGTATCTACCTCTAGTAGGGTTCATGTGAACCTCCCCCCACCTGGGGATGTTTTTCCTATTCATGCATAGCTATATTCTTCTTAATGGGAACATTTCTATGAAAGAAATGGGGGCTTCCAGCTATTAATGCTGCAATCACCTCATGTGAGTCTCACATGTCCAGTGGATAATGCACTGATGTTAAAGGATCCAGCAAGTTAAGGTTAGATTTTCCTTTTAAAGATGAGATGTCTTTGCATTTCTGGCTGCAATTGGCGGCAGTCTTTATGCAAGAGTGTCTGTCTCCTCAAAGAATGCTCCTAAGGTTCCAGAGAAAAAGGAAAGGAGAGAAGAGAATTGGCACTTGAACATCCGATCCTTTCATAATTCGATCGGCTGTGTCCATCCTTCAAGGGGGGGGAATTGCATATCTCCATGTGCCAAAGTTTCCTGCTTACTAGAAATTTCTGTGGTTTGAAATATAAACTTTTTTTCAATGATGGCACTGCCATCCGGCTTAGCCACAGCACTACAAGTGTTTTGAAAGATTCTGGCACCTCCTTTAGCCAGGTTAAGGGCTCAAGGCATAACGGTCCTAGCCTATTAAAAGGATCTACTTTTAATAGATCATTCAGTCTCAGGTCTAAAAACAGAGTCTGATCTCAGCTGTAGATGGCTGAAATCTCTAGGTTGGATTTTCAGCCTAGGAAGATTCTCCTTAAAACCATCAAGGTTACTTGGGGACTGGTTATAGATACCATACAGAAGAAGGTATTCTTACCCCAGACATGAATCTGTTCCATTGTATGACTAATTCAACTTATCAGGATAAAGAAAAATTCCTTCATTCAGCTGCAGGAGATTTTTAGGGGAAATGGTGGCCTCCTTCAGGGGACCCTCCCTTACGCACAGTTTTATTCAAAGACTGATTCAAGATACCATCCTGTCGGTCTGGAATAAAGAGGATTCAGGCCTTTTTTGTTTCCAATACGCTTGGCTCCCAACATAGGGGAGAGCCTAAATTGGTGGTATACTGCAAGGTGTTAACAGATGCCAGCCTTCTAGGCTGGGGAGCAGCCCTAGAAGAAGATTCTGTCCAGCGGAGATGGTCCAGGTTAGAGGACCTTGCCTATCAACTTTGTTGGAAGTTTCAGCCAGTACATCTGGTCATGGAATCTTGGCAGTCAGATTACGAGACTGTCCTGACAGGACTCAGTCTGACAGAGCCACTGCGGTGGCATACATCGATCACCAGGGGAGGCACAAGAAGACGTGCAGCTCAAAAATTAGGTGAATAATGTTCTAGCTTTGGCAGAACGCAACACTCCTTGCCTATCTGCAATTTTAATATTTCAGGCGTACTACTTGAGACGCCAACAATTATTTCCATGAGAATGATCTCTTCACCCAGACATCTTCCTAGCAATATGTCAGATGGGGTACTCCAGACATGGACCTATTTGCGTCCAGATTCCTTAATAAGGTTGACAACCTTATGTCCAACAAGGGGTCCGCTAGCAAACAGATGCCTTCGTTTTCCCAGGGGAGGATCGGTTATTACTGATCTCTGCATCCCCTCTAGCTCTGCTACTTCCGCGCCTCCTTCACAGGATTAAGCAGGAACAGAAGGAGGTGATTCTGGTGGCCCCAGGTGGGTTCCAGAAGATCTTAATTTATTGAGATCATAAAGAGGGCAGTAGAAGTCCTTTGGACTCTGCCATTATAGCCAGACCTTCTTGCACAAGGTCCGGTATTTCATCCTACTTAAACAAGGAGTTTAACAAGTTTGACTGTTGAATCCCACTCTAAAAGATTGTGGGTGATCTCCTTCAGTAGTGTCTACTTTGACTAATGCCAGGAAGCCAGCTTCTAGAATCACTTACTATAGAATCTGGAAGGGATTGGTTTTTTGGTATGGACCCAGAGGTTGGCACGCTAGGAAGTATGTCAATAGGCAGGATTCCTGCATATGGGATCTGGAATGAAGCTAGCCTTGACTTTTATCAAGAGCCAGATCCGAGTCGTGTCAATGTTTTTTTCCTATGGCCTCTTACTTCCCACTCTTGGTGCATAGCTTATTCAGGGGGTAACACTGTTTATCCCCCTAATAAAGGCACCTTTAAATCATTAGGATTTAAAATTGGTTTTTTCGCTTTGCTGAATCTGCCATTTGAACCTTACGAGAAATTCTCTTGGTTCTTTGACAAAGATTATGATTTTTGCTTGCCATTTCTTCTGCTAGAAGAGTATCGGAACGAATGGCTCTGTCTTGTAAGAGCCATATTTCATCATGTATAGGGATGAGGTGATTTCATGTTCTCATCCTGAATTCTTACCAAAAGTGGTAACAGGTTTTCATTTAAACCAAGATATTATTCTTCCTTCTTTCTCCCCAGAAGCCGTAATCTGGGGAAGAGTAAACACTACAGTCTCTTGATGTAGTAAGAGCGATCAGAATCTGTGTAAAGGCGACCGCTCAGGTTCGCAAACAGGTTTTGTTTATACTGCCAGAGGGTCCAAGATATGGACAGGCAGCATCAAGATCCACTATTTTCCAAATGGGTTTGTCAAGTGATTGAGCAAGCCTCAGCTTAAAGAAGAAAATTCTTCCTTCTCATATTAAGAGCACACTCCTCCAGGGCGATTAGTGCCTCTTGGATGGGGCATCATCAGGCTTCTATGGCTCAGATCTGTAAGACCGCAACTTGGTCTTTGATGCAGACATTTATCCAATTTTATCAAATCGATATTAAAGGTCATGAGGATATTGCCTTTGGGCACAGCATATACTGCAGGCTGCAGTATGAGTCCTCTGGCCTCCTGTTTCCTTGATTCTGTCCCCCCCTTCAGTTGCCATTGCTATGGGACGTCCCACATAGTTATTACTATGGCTCTGTGTCCCCTGATGAAAGGAAAGGAAAGAAAATAGGATTTTTAAAACGGCTTACCTGTAAATTCCTTTTCTTTGTACATTAGGGGACACAGAGGTCCCTCCCTTCTTATACACTTTGCTTGCCTATAAAACTGAGGACTCCCTGTAATTTGAGTGGTTATATGGGGGAAGTTCACGCCTTAAGAGTCGTGCCAGTGTCCAGCACTTGATATGCCGATATAACCCACATAGTTTATTACTATGACTGTGTGTCCCCTGATGTACATCAAAGAAAAGGATATTGCAGGTAAGCTATTTTAAAAATCCTATTTTTTATGGTCGCTAAATTTGACTGCTGGGATGTTGAAACCAGAATCTTGAAAGATCTGGGTATTTCAGGCTCGTTCTTGTCTGCCCTTATAATTGCTAGCAAGCCTGTCTCTAGAGGTATTTACTATAGAATCTGGAGGTCATACATTTTCCTACGAGGCCAGAAAATGGCACCCTCGCAGATATGCGATTTGAAAGGTTTCTCACCTTCCTACAAACAGGGGTGAAGTTAAAACTAGTACTAGCGACAATTAAAGGGCGGATCTCAGCCTTGTCAGTTTTCTTCAGAGACCGATGGCATCTCATTCATTAGTGTGAACCTAATTAAAGGGGTGACGCGTTTGATGCCTGGGATCTGAATCTGGTTCTATCAGGCTCAAAAGGGTTGCTTCTGCAGAACTATCAGGCATATTCCTTTGATCTGTTCAACAGGAGATTTTCCTGGTTTGCTAGGTCCTCAGCAAGAAGAGTGTCAGAGTTGGTCGTCCTTTCATGCAAAGAGCCATTTTTGGATTTACACCAGGGCAGGGTGGTCATGTGCCCCATCTGGATTTTCTTGCCTAAAGTGGTTTCCAATTTTCATTTGAATCAAGATATCATTTTGCCCTCCTTTTTTCCAAATCCTAGGACTACGGAGGAGAAGTTGCTGCACTCGCTCGGTCTTGTGCGGGCGATCAGAATTTATTTAAGGTTGTCAGCCCCATTTCAGAAGACTGATTCCTTTTTTTGTCCTGCCAGATGGTCCTAAGCAAGGACAGGCAGCAACAAGTTCATCTATTTCTAGATGGATTCGCCAGGTCATTATCCAGGCATATGTGTTAAAGCACAAGGTTCTGCCTTGTGATTTAAAAGCGCATTCCAACAGAGGGATTGGTGCGTCTTAGGCAGTGCACCCATCGAGTGTCTATGGCTCAGGTTTGCAAGTGGCCACTTGGTCTTCAGTTCATACATTCACTGGATTTCAACAAGTGGATGTTAGATCTCAAAGGAGGCCGTATTTGACTGCAGTGTGCTGCAAGCAGCATTGTAGGTCCTTTGTCCAGAAGTGTGCTTAGAAATGCTGTGTTCCCTTCCCTCAGGGTCATTGCTTTAGGACATCCCCGAAAGTTATTGCTATGGTGCTTTGTGTCTCGTGATGAACAATAAAGAAACATTTGATTGTTAAATACAGCTTACCTGTAAAATCCTTTTCTTGGAGTACATCACGTGACACAGAGGTCCCTCCCCTCTTTTCTGGGATCTTTATTGCTTGCTACAAAAACTGAGGTACTTCCCTATGGGAGGGGTTATATTGGGGAAACTTTCTTGCTATTGGTTGCCAGTGTCCAATCACCTAAAGGTAGCTTGAAAGAAAAGGGATTTTAGGGACTTTGAGGAAGCCAAAACCTGGTGAGGTTACATATTTCCATCCCTATGGGACTTTAAATGAAGTTATGGCCCGGTAGGGTCATATATTTCCATCCCTATTAAGTCAAGAGAAGGGGGAACAAGGAGAGTGGGACTTTGTGTGAAGCACATGGTAGCGAAGAGGTAAGTTGAACAAAGGAATTGTATTCATATCACAATGTAAATATACCTATAATGTTAATACAGGGTAATTGATAACACAATAACAGAAACATGGGGATAACAAAAGTGTCTCGAATTGTAACTACTAATGTCAATAGTAGAAAAAGTAGACATGGTAGTAAACCAGTAGACAATGAAATGGTAACAATATCTCAATTAGGACCATGATAAAATCCCTTAGTTCCACAAGGACAAGGTTGGGTAAAATCGTAGTTACAAGGTAAAACCTGCAGGACCTATGGCCTCACTGGACTTGTAAGGGTAATTGTTGTATAGAAACTTTAAAATAGGTGTGAATAGATGGAAACACGGCATCAAGTATCTCTACGCATTGCGTGGCTGATATGCCACTCATCAGGAATATGCACGTGATAATCTAGGATAGAATTGGTATGGAGATGATCGATAGGGCGGAGATGACACACCCAACAGCACCAACATGCTTACTAATTGAGGTCCACAAGCTAATGATGTGTCAGCGAGGCCCCAAGGCATCCGGAATAGCCTCCAACCAGGACTTGTAGTGGGGGGGGCTTCACACAAAGTTCCACTTTCCTTGTCCCCCCTTCTCTTCACCTAAAGGTAGCGTATAATCCAGATAGTTATTACTATGGTGCTCTGTGTCCCTCGATGTACTCCAAGAAAAGGATTTACAGGTATGCTTTATTTAAGAAACAATTTTTTAACTTGTAAACAACAAGTTTGAAAAATAGGCTCAGGGCTGAAGTGGTTAAGGTTGCAGTTCTAAATGGGAGTGTACACATAGTGGGGACTCTGGTGGATTATGTAGACCCTTGCAGGCACAGGGGGCACCCAAATACCTGAAATGGGGCAGAGTAGTAGTATCAAGATGCTCAGAAGATGAAAATGATTATAACAGTAAGGCCATGTAGGTTCTGCTGTTAGCGGTTCATTTAGCAAAATAAATTGCCTTACTATGACTTTAACTTTTCAATTTGTGTTCCTTAGGGTAATGGGGAGAAGGCAGTTGCTGTTCCTACAGGAGAAACCGAGGATATTTCTTGTGGGTTAATTTTTAGCAGCATTGGATACAGAAGTGTTCCTATCTCGTCAAGTGTACCATTCCTACACAAGAATGGGATTATCCCAAACAGCATGGGCAGAGTGCAAGGTGCTCCAGGTTAGTGCGTTATAAGCGTTATGCCATCCCTTATGGTACCTTAGTGATGGGTGTTTCAGCTGGTTCCATGATCTATTTTGGCAGGACTTTACTGCAGTGGCTGGGTGAAGAGAGGGCCAACCGGTGTCATCGCTACAACAATGACTGACAGTTTTGACACAGCGCAGTCCTTGTTAGAGGATACAAAATCGGGTGCTTTAAACTACTCAGAGACCCGCCCTGGAGCCTCAGCGATCCGCGAGCTGCTTCTTCTCAGAGGTATGTGGGGGAAAATATAAAACCATGCTTATGATTCTGGCTCACAAATAATGCTTGTGTCTCACCAATTTCTTTTCTCCTAAAGTGTACAGTATTTAAAGACAAAACTTATTTAGTCTTGGATAGAGTAGAGGCTAGTTAGAACTCCTGTTGTGTTTTTTTCCAAACACAGTAAGGCATATAGCATTTTCAGAAGGAGCTGAGCAATTGTGGCCTCCATATTGGTCTCATAGCAGATATACTTTACTGAATTTGTGCTGTGCCCATGTTCATATGCAAGTGTGTGTTTAGCCAAAACTTTTCCAAAAATTTGATGGGGAATTAAAAGCTTGTGTTTAATTTTTGTTGTCTTTATAACTTTGGGGAGATTTCCCTTCACTTCCTGTTCTAGAGATGCAAAAGGAAATGAGGGGAAATCTCTACAAAATTGCCTCCAGAACCTTGGAAGGTTTCCTGTCACCTCTTCTGTGACAACTGTAAAATTTGGGATTTCCCATCGCCTTCGGTCTCAGTGACCCTGGGGCACATAGAGAAGGTGAATCTCCCCAGCAGAAACTCTGACAGCAAGAAGAACATTCAGGGGTTTTAACCCGTCACCATTCTGCTCATAAGAACTATCCATACTGTATACTTTACGTGTGTGTCTAGTCAAAATGGAAATAACCCCAGAAACCTATTCAGTGCATATCTCCAATACATGCGTATTTTCCCTTTTTTGTGTTGTCTCTTTAAAAACAATGCAAGTACAGCAAAATGCTGTTGATCTGCTAGAAATCTAGCTTGTAGCTAACTTTCTATTTGAGCTGACAATGAAGAGCCTCTGCTGCACTGATTTCCCAAACATTGTTATAAAGCCTTTTTGGTTTCTTCATCTGGAAGACAGAACACACATCCTTCCCTCTCATCCCCATAACGCACAGGATGTTAGTGTGCTGGAATTCTGGCAGTTGACTGTCCCCAGCAAAGACCCAAAGTTCTCAGGGATTCTAACCCCTCATCACTCTATTCATAAGTAAAAAAAATTAAATAAACTTTTGTATATCGATCCATTTTAATTTGTGTGGCTGGTCAAAATGGAAAAAATCAAAACTTTCAGTAAATCTCTCCAGTACATGCACACTTTCTATGTTTTTTGTCTCTTTAACACTTATGATCACTCAAGACATATGTACTTTAGACTGGGTTCAAACTAGTGCGAATTGGATGAGGGTTTCGTCGAATCCAATTCGCATGAGATGAGATTGTGACCGGTTCTCTATGGAGCCGGTTCACATATCTCTGGGGCGGCCGCGGAGCGGCTTGCACAAGAGTCCTGTGTGTCTTTGACTCCGTTTCAGGCAGAGTGGTAGCAGTGTGAACCCAGCCTTAAAGTGGTTGTAGAGGCTGCAGCTTTTTTACCTTTTTATGTATTCTATGCATGAAGTTAAAAAAAACCTTCACTGTGCAGCATTCCCACCACACACACAAAATTTACCCAAGTCCTAGCCTGGTCTCTCCCTTCTGATTGGCTGAGATGTAGCCAGGAGGGTGGGGCTGAGCTGTGCTCTCTGTGGCTTATGGATGCAGAGAGCCGACTCAGGAACGAGCAGGCATGAGTGTCCCCACAGCAAGCGGCTTGCTGTGAGGGCACTCAGTAAGGGGGGAGGGACCCAAGAAGAGGAGGATAGGGGCTGCTCTGTGCAAAACCATTGCACAGAGCAGGTAATTATAAAAAAAAATGTATTTATTTTTAAATAAAAACATTTTCCTTTACAAACACTTTAACTCCTACATGCCGCATAAATGTGTCGCTTGGTGGCCAATGTTTGTACTGTGAGCACTTGTTGATCTACAGCTCTTGACAGCTCTTGTGCTAGCAATTGGCCTCTCAGGCACTCGGCAGTCACACAGGGGGTGGAGGAGAGTAATCGGCCCTGTTTGAGCTCAAGGTCCCAACTTAGAGCTTACACAGGGCTTGTTGTAGCCAACTCCCCATCAGCTGAAAAAGTGATGAGGGAAGGCGTGCAGTTGGTTATTGGATTTAAAGTGGTTATAAAGGTTTGAGGCTTTTTACTCTTTTATTACCAAAGACATGTAGCAAAATACATTTTGGCCTAACTTTGATTGGATATGTTTTATAACAGAAAGTTGAAAATATTGGGTTTCTTGTCAAATATTATTGTCTTATTTTGTGTATATTGCAAAAATAAAACAAGTTGTGATCAAATACCACCAAAAGAAAGCTCTATTTGTGTACAGTGTTGCATGACCTCGCAATTGCCAGTTAAATGTAGCGCAGTGCTGAATAGCAAAAAATGCCTTGTTCCTGAAGGGGGTAAAACCCTTTCTCATTCGTTCATTGACAAACACAGCCGTCTTTATTCAGAACGATAGGGTTTTATCGCCTCCGCAAAAAATAAATAAAACACTTGGCCACTCACATGGGCCGTCCTCAGTCAGTATGTCAGTATATAACCCCCTCCCTGCTCCAGGTATTCCGTTTTTTTTTTTTTTTGCCTAGTCAGGAGTAAGGACTTGGTTCCCTGCTGGGATCGCTAGTCCTGGGAATTTTTGTTTATTTTCTTTTTGCTTTTCCTGGATTTTTTACAGTGAGATCTCAACTGCTGGGCTTGGGCGATGGACTGGACACTTGGTCCAGTGGTCACCCCAGCCTGGCCGCGAGTGCGTGCAGACCGCAGATAAGCACTAGGCCGTCCCCGGTATAGCCCCACTGGGCAGGGGCTGCCCCTGTGAGTTAAACGTCTCGCAAGGTCGCATACGACCGGGTCTTGGCCTGTGTTGCAGCTTTCCTCATGGCCAACAGCCCCCCCCACTTTGGTGGCGAGGAGGATCTGTCTGGGAGCGTTACCCATGCATTTTGCTGGAGAGCTAAGTAGTCCCCTCTCCTTCCCTGGAGTGGTGTGGGACACGGGTATTCCCTGGGATGGTAGGTCCCTTGGGGGTTCTCCTCCGCTCCTCCGTCCCCTCCTTCCTGGGTGAGGCCCAGGCTTCCAGACTAGGGAATTTTTGGGACACACAGCCCTTTTTTCTAACCTCGGGTTTGTATTGGGGGGGTATCTGGTGGTTAGGCCTGGGAAGCGGGGAATCGGGGGTCCTGACTAATTTAGGCCAAGGCTTTGCGGCCTACCAGCTAGGATGGGTCCAGTTGTAGCCGATGTGCGAAAATATGGGCCTTGGCTTTGCAGCCTACCATCCGAGTGTCTTTTCAGGGCTCAGGTTTGGCCTGGTCCCCCCACGGGCCGCGGGCGCGTGGGCAAAAATTTAGCCCGTGGCTTTTGCGGCCTACTAGACCGCGGCTTTGCGGCCTCCTTTTTCAGAGGATCGGCCCAGTCACTTCACGGTTGGCAGACATAAATTTAGCCCACAACTTTTGCAGCCTGCTAGGCCTCATGGTGGCCCCCTTTCCTGAAGGGTGGCGCTGTGCCCCCCCCGTGAGGGCCCGCGGTCTGTGCCCCCCCCCCTGTGAGGGCCCGCGGTCTGTGCCCCCCCCCCCTGTGAGGGCCCGCGGTCTGTGCCCCCCCCCCTGTGAGGGCCCGCGGTCTGTGCCCCCCCCCTGTGAGGGCCCGCGGTCTGTGCCCCCCCCCTGTGAGGGCCCGCGGTCTGTGCCCCCCCCCTGTGAGGGCCCGCGGTCTGTGCCCCCCCCCTGTGAGGGCCCGCGGTCTGTGCCCCCCCCCTGTGAGGGCCCGCGGTCTGTGCCCCCCCCCCCCCTGTGAGGGCCCGCGGTCTGTGCCCCCCCCCCCTGTGAGGGCCCGCGGTCTGTGCCCCCCCCCGTGAGGGCCCGCGGTCTGTGCCCCCCCCCCGTGAGGGCCCGCGGTCTGTGCCCCCCCCCCCGTGAGGGCCCGCGGTCTGTGCCCCCCCCCCCGTGAGGGCCCGCGGTCTGTGCCCCCCCCCGTGAGGGCCCGCGGTCTGTGCCCCCCCCCCCGTGAGGGCCCGCGGTCTGTGCAACCCCCCCCCCGTGAGGGCCCGCGGTCTGTGCAACCCCCACCCCCCCGTGAGGGCCCGTGGTCTGTGCCCCCCCGTGAGGGCCCGCGGTCTGTGCCCCCCCCCCGTGAGGGCCCGCGGTCTGCCCCCCGGTCACTTCACGGTTTGTGGACAGAAATTTAGCCCACAGCTTTTGCTTTGCAGCCTGCTAGGCCTCATGGTGGCCCCCTTTCCTGAGGCCCCCACCCCCCCTGTGAGGGGCCACTGTCTGTGCCCCCACCCCCCCCTTGAGGGGCCGCGGTCTGTGCCCCCTATGTGGACCTCCCCACCCCCCTGACTTTTTGGTGTAGCGCTTAGACAGGTAGCCTAGTACAGGCCACTCATGCCTTCCCCTACCTGCCCTGTTGAACAATCCTATCCGTCTCTGCCACATGGATTTGGCCACCTTGCAGGCTGATGATACTGAAAAAGAACGCACGGCCACAAAGGGCTTGGAGGGTGCTGCTCACCCCACACGAATGAAAAAATTTAACAAGTTCCCCCACAATCGGGGTTTTTAGGCAGCAGAAAACAATAATAAATGCATATCAGGGTAACATGAGAAATATTTTAATATTTATTACCATGAAAAAATAGCAACATGGCATAGAGGTAAAAACATAAGCTCCACCTGAACAGTTAAAAGAGACTCCTATATAAAGAGTACAATAATAACAATGGATGTGCACAAGCAGACACAACTATAAATGACACTGTACAATATAACAGTAGAGGTATAGTCCTAACGCGTTTCAACCCAATCAAGGGGTCTTCTTCAGAGAAATGGTCTGTTATAAAACAAAGATGCAATAAATAAATACATCAAATGTTAATTATACTGGGAATACCTTGTATTTTTTTGTATAATTTACCCAATACTGCACGTCCAAGGAGATAAAATAAAGTGCTTTTAGTGGAGTTCCCCCTCGGGGTGGTGCCTCGATTTCCCTTCACGTATCAAGAGTGTTACCAAATCCAAAGATATCACCAAATGCCAGGAGGGAAAGGTCAAAGGTCCAGAGGCATGGCTCACGGGAGGTCACACAGATACCTCACCACCCATGGGTATAGGCAGTGGGTGCGGACGTTGGCAGCCGGACAATATGGTGAGTCACACCTGTGATAGAATCCCAATGTATAAATAAAATTAGGGACATATTTTTTTTAACATATGAGCACAAGGTGTATATACGGCATGAAACTATTGTCATGCCTATAATCTATGTATATAGAGGATAACCACACCTAGATGTTTAAGTATATCTGTATGATAATTTGAGAAGGAAGAAAAGGGAGAAGGAAAACAACGCTCACAGACTCGGTTTCTGATAAAATCCAAAAAAAAAGAGAAAAAAAGTGAAAAAAACAATTAAGAAATGATAAATGGATAAATAAATGAATCAATCAAAGAAATAAAGAAAAGAGAAAACGACAAAAACAAAAACGGCAATAATAGGTGAGAAAAAAGATCGCTGAATAAGAAAAGTGCCAGTGAGGAGGTAACTGATATGTATGAAGCAACAAAGCTGTATGTATACTAAGGTGAATAAAAGTGCAGAGTATGTAAGTAATGTGAAAGACAGATAGTGACGAGGTGCCTAAAAGGAACCAGGTGTGTGTTGGTGAACATGATGCTAACTTATGCATAAAAAATGACATAAGAAAAAAGGTGCTGGAGTGGTGAGAAAGTAAAGCAAAAAAAAAAAAAAAACCAAAGGTGGACATGCTAACCTAATTAGGTGAACAAACTCCATAGTAAAAATCAAGGCTATTACCTGAATGAATAAGATTGGCAAAAGGGTTCCCAAATGGGGAAGGGGGGGGACTGTGACCAGAAACCTAGCCCGGGAAAGGTAACAGACGCAGTCACTGACTCAATTATATGGAGTCACCCAATCTATAATTTGATAAATAAATAAATAAAAATATTATTCTACAGGAATTTCAAAGTGTTACATAAATATAGTAAATAAATGCAGATCAGGAGGGAAAATAGCCAAGCATACCGTCCGAGAGCTAGAGGTTCCTGAGTCCTTCCTCATGTGATAATAGACAATGAGTGTTCACTTCCTGTTAGGGAGGGATACTTATATTAAACCCTGGGATTCCTCACAGGTGTGGGCCACCTGTCTAATGGCTGGTACTTGCCTCATTCCACATGGTTGCCTAATCAGGCAAGCCGTACGTGAGGTACGCGTCCGGAAGTGTCCAAGGATGCCGCGGCAAGGGAATAAGAGTCCCCCCCCCCCCCTGACTGGGCGGGATCAGCCCGCCCATAAGACAAAGGGAGACAATGTGGAGGGGCTCATGTAAATAACCAAAGCCCCTCCTACCCTTGCCGGGGAGTCACGACAGAGCACCTACCTCCCCCAAAGCAGCTGGCGACCGGACCATGATAGTAGGGAGTGGCATTCGCCCCAGGGGGGGATAAGACATGTGGTGCCAATGCTGTGGCACACCGTATCAGTCCACACCCCCACCGCGCAAAAAAAAAAAAAACCTAAATAGGACGGGGAGTGTGGGAGTGAGAGGGATGGGAGGAAAGGGAAGAAAAAAAATAAAAAACCCGTACACACAGGGGGCATGGGGGGGGGGGGGACATAAACGGTAAGTCAAAGCATAACATCACATTAACGCACATTTGTTTCACCGATTATAATTTTAAGTTGATTCACATATATATCATGCATTTACTGGCATGCGGATGCATGCATTAGCTAGAGCACGACCACAATGAATATGCAACCACAATGAATCTATAGCAACAAAATAAATAGTATTTCTAGAAAATTAACCATATAAGGTGCAATCTCTAAAAATAGGCCATATAGGGTACAATATTTAGGACCCAAATGTGATAACAATGGCTAAGGTGTTTCTGATAATTTAAAGAGACATAGCCAGGAAATATCACTGAGAAATTACTTAAGAAGTAGGAGAGAAGAAGGCTATATCTATTCGATCACTCTTTTCAAACTCTATTTCATAACCTAGCATCAAAGCATCCCAGTCATTGCCCTGAAACAGGCAGGCTGATGGCCACGTTCCCTATCCTGTCAGGGGGGTGAGGATGATGGCAGAAAGATTCAAAGGGGCGCTGGTTGTTGCACTTGTTACATCTGTGTGAACCTTTTCAAGATGGGGGGATGCAGCGGTGGCTGCAGGGGAGGGCTGGTACCCTCTTGGATAAACCTTTATACGTTCCCCTCTCTCTTATTTAGACAAAATTTGTCCATGCCGACTAGGAGTGTCCAAAATGCCTTTTGCGTTTTCAAAAACGCTGGCTGTAAGGTACCCCCCCTTCAGAAAGGGACTGTTACACCAGTAGTGAACCCCTCTGTCTCTAGGCTGCTAGAGGCAACCATGGCTCCGATAGAGGAATCGCTGGCTTCAAAGGACCCAGCTGGCATACCTGGAGGGGGAGCAGAATTCCCATGCCTTTGCTGCTGGGGACCTATTGGATAGGCGCTGAGGTTTGTCCGCTATGCTTCCTGGTTGCTTATTCTGTTGCCTCAATGGTGCTTAGATGTGTATTTTGGGGGGCTACTCTGAATGATTTATAGATTTTTAGTTTTCTGGCTGTGTTCCTCCAAACAGTTTGTTGCTTCCAATGGTCGTCTGTCGCCAGACTGCTTGCTGTTCTCCGCGGGAAGCTGTGCAAGCCCCGTTGCTGCAGAGTGCGATTGTCCTGGTTCCTGTGCTAGAAACAGTGTCAGGGGGTTTGTTCGAACCTGTGCACAGGTTTCTAAAAGATGGAGGGCATGGTACATCTAATTCTGGACCTCAAGGCCCTGTCCTGCCTTGTGTGGGTACAGGAGTTCAAGATGGAGTCCGTCCACGAAGCGGTGGCATGCCATAATGGGATCTTTCTGACTTCTACGACATCACGAATGCTTTAAGCATTCTGTTATGTGCCCAACTCCAACACTTCCTCCATCTGCTGTGGGTGCGGAGCATTATCGGCACGTGGTATGGTCGTTTGATTTGGCCACCACTCCTCGGGTGTTCCTGGATCTGGCATGGTTACATCAGTGGGAGTTGATGGTCCTGGGCTGCCTGGACGATCTTCCACGCCGAATTCTCGATTACCCCGAGGAGCAACGTAGTTACTTTACAGACTTTCTCTGATTTCAGTTGGCGTCTATACTATCGGAAGTCTGCTTTGGTCTGGCCAGAACGCTGGTTTATCTGACCCTGACCGTGCTTCAGCTCTGGTCAGCGTGTTTCTTCCCCTGGACAGACTCCAGAAGTGGCATGTGGCGTTTTTTCATTTACTATCCAGCAGGTGGGCTGCTCTGCAGATCTACATGTGGTTGTTGGGTTTGATGGTATATACCCTTTTTGAGGCAAGGTTATTTGCACAATTCCATGCAGGCACCCTTCAGGGAGATCCTGGCATAATGAGACAAATACCCAAGGTCTCTGAACAATCGGATTCAGCTCAGTCAGGAAACCAGAGGTTCCCTAGTCTGGTGACTTGATTCTCCGGTTCTTCAATGGGGAACACCCTTTCTCTCCTTGTATTGAACAGGGTGACCACCAATACCGGTCTGTCCGGGTGGGGAGTCCTGGGACTCGGGGTTGGACAGATGGTGGAATCTGGACCATCGGGTAATATCCCGGAACTTCAATTGATCAGACTAGGTCTGGATCATGGATGGCTCTACTTTGGGGGCTCCCAGTACGGATCCAGTTGGACAGGGCAACAGTGGTGGCTTATGTCCCTCACCAGGGTGGGCCAAAAGCTGTTGGTGACCCTGGCTGTTGCCAGTATCCTCCGGTGGGCAGGACGTCTAGTTCCGGCCCTTTCCGACAAACGCATTCCAGGAGTGGAATGCTGTCAGACGGATACCTCAGTTGGCTAGGTTCGGCCATGGGGGTGGGCCTTTCTCTGGGCCATGTTTTCATCAGATTTGTCCTCGTTCCTTTTAGGTGGCTCAGTTTTCGATCTCCATTTACAGAGGGGTGAGCAGGAATAGGCCTTGAGTACTATAGAGGGCCAGGTGTCGGCCTGGGTGGTCTTCTCCAGCGTCTCCCTGGTCTTGCACACCCTGGTGCGTGCCTTTTTGTTCAAGGGGTTGGACATCTGTTTCCACCAGGATGGTTTTCCGCCGTGGGATCTGAACTTGGTGTTTTCGGTTCTCCAAAAGCCTTTCTATCTTTCTCTCAAAATATTCAGGAGGTTCCACTGCTTACTGTCTCAGAAGGTGGCCTCTTGGTGGCTATCACTTCTACTCGCAGGGTGACATGAATAGTGGCGTTATCTTGTCGTTCACCTTACCCAGGTTAAGGTGGTGCTTTGTCCTTTTTTACATGGTCCCATCCTTGGATTTCCATTTGAATAAGGACATTGGATTGGCTTCTTGTGTTCCTGGTTAGCACATCCAAAGGAATTGGTTTTATCTGGCCTGGATGTGTTTTGGGGGAATTGGATGTAATTGCCAGCCACTGAGTCTGTTGGCCTGGATGGATCGGAAAGACTATGTCTCTGAGCTATCCTGTTAAGGATCAGTTTCCTCCTTTCCCAGTTATAGTGCATTCTTCTCGGGCACTTCTGTCATCAAGTTCTACGAAGTGGATGGTTTGGCATCTACAGATGCCTCTTTTGGCCGCAAGCTTTTTTTGCAGGCTGCTGTTTAGAAGGTCTATTCCCTCCTTGAATGAGTATATTGTCCAGGTTGGGTTCCAGCTTGTCCTGGGTGAAGTTCCTGTTACCTGGTTGGCTCTTGTTTTAGCCTTGGGATTTTTGTATTACCACCCCGGATGTTGGCACTGGTTTGGGATGTCCCTATCGATATGAATAAAGAAGGCTGTGTCTGTCAATGAACTAATGAGAAAATAGGATTTTTTTACTTGCCATTAAATCAGTTTCTCTGAGTTCATTGACAGACACAGCACCCTCTCCTCTATGGAGTTTTTTTATTTATTTTTTGCTACTTCTATTACTGCTTGCTACTAAACTGAATGCCTAGAGCAAGGAGGGGGTTATATACTGACTGAGGACGGCCCATGGGAGTGGCCAAGTGTGTGTTTTTTTTTTTTTCTGCCTAGTCCTACTCCTGCAGAGGTGATATAACCCTATCGTTATGAATAAAGGCTGTATCTGTCAAGGAACTTGGAGAAACGGATTTTGCGGTAAGTAAAAAATCCTATTTTTGGAGCTCAATTGGTTAACTTATTTTTGATACGCGTGAACTTTTTTTTTTCCCTTAATGTGTGTGTGTGTGTGTGTGTGTGTGTGTGTGTTTTTTTTTTGTTTGTTTGTTTTTTTACAAAAGTAAAAGGTATATAGCTATGAAGGAACTGTCTGTGTCTCTCCATGTAGGTATCCAGCCTGTGTCTTTCTCTGACTGGGAGAAGATAGATGCCATAGAGACGGCCCGCGGCATGGAAGTTGGAAAACCTAGAGAGAAGATCTTGGATCCTGAGGAGATGTTGCACTTAGTTTGTCGGTGACGTGCAGGATGAATCACTGTTATAGTACGGGAACTTTTACAAGAACTGCCTTTTTAGATTTGTAAATACGGAAGGCAGCAGACTCTATAGAACAATATTACCTCAACGATTTTCTAGTAAATAATTCATACTTGTATAACTTTCACCTTTTGTATATTATTTGACATTGTATCAATGTTATGCAATTAAAACATTTTACTTTAATCTGATTTGGGGGTGTGGATACCTGTCCCCACTTGCGGGAGACCGGGCTGTGGCGAATTATAGCAGCAGCTCGGTCTCCCTCCTCTTCCCCTTCTGCCGGGCCAGCGAGGAGGGCAGCGCTCTTCGCGGATGCGCAGTAGGGACCCGGTCGTGAAGCTGAAAGGCTTCACTGCTGGGTTCCCTTACCGGCAATGGCAGCTGCAGCACCTGACAACTGATGAAAACATCAGCTGCGGTGCTGACATCGCTGGACTGCAGAACAGGTAAGTCTCCTAATGGTAAAAGTCAGCAGCTACAGTGTGTGAAGCTGCTGACTTTTAATTTTTTAAAGGGATGGGCATAACTCCGTTTTAAAGGAGCTCCCATTTATGTTTGTGTTGGAACTTTAAAAAAAATTTTGACTGATGAGGATCTTTTTCACTATTTATTTTTCTTTGTGTGGGTTTTTCTACACTTTACTATTTTTATCACAATAATTACTTCACCATTGGATTAAAAATTATTGAATTGTTTATCACATTTTCAACTAGCGTGGCTTTTTTGGACATAATGGATTTTGAACTGTGGATGTATCACATGGTTTAGCTGTTGCTGTCCCTTTATATTGAAGTCACTACAGACATTAGCGTGGTTTTAAAACTAATTTCTCTTATATTCACCGACCGACACAGCTCCTCTCTGTAACTAAATGGGTTTGTTAGCCTGCCACTAGGAGAACTAGACAAAATTGTAACACAATACACAGAATTGTCAGTATCGCCCAGGGGGCGGACCCTGTGCTAACAACCCTCCCTGCTGCCCCAGCAGCTTCAGTTTTTTTATTTTGCCTAGTGAAGGAGAATGACCTAGGAACCCTGCAGGCCCTTTGGTCCAGTTTTTTGAGCAGGATTGATGCTTTTGTGCAAGATAGAAGATCCCAGGATCTTTCATCAACTGCCGGCTGGGTGACAGGCTGGTTAAGTTATCCTTGTAGTCTCCCCAGTCTGGCCATCGAGCGTGTGCAGGTCGCAGCTAAGGCTCGACAGGCCACGACATACCTCAGCTCCAGAGGTGGTCAGTGAGCTTCGATGCTCCGGGGTATACATATGACTGGGCTACTGATGTCTGGATTACAGTATACCGGGCCAGCAGCCCCCCTGTAACTGCACAGGAGTGGGTCTGTGATGGAATGTCTCTCCCTCTTCAGGACTGGTAAGTACGGCTATCCCTCCTTCGGGGGGTTGAGCAGCTGGGCATTCCCTGGGAGGTCTATTCGGGGGCCACCTCACCTCCTTTTTTTTGCCATGTCCCTATTTCCCCTCCCCCCCCTTCCGGGGGGGGCGGGTGCGTGTGTGTGTGTGTGTGTGTGTGTGTGTGTGTGTGTGTGTGTTCGCTGGGGGTCTCACCTATGGGGGGGGGGGGGTCTATGCGCCTGGCAATGGTCCCGGTTTGGGAGGGTCACAAAAGCCTGTGCCTGTGGAGGTATTCTTGCTGGTTGAAGGCAGCACTGTTCTACAATTTTTCCTGTCACCGCATGGCGCTGTCCGGTGGCCATTTTGACTGTGGGCAAAGCAGGTTCCCCTTGTGAGCCTCAGCGGCCATTTTCAATGGGATTTTCCTATTAGTTGCATTGGTGGCCATTTTTTTGAAACTCGAGCGCAGTTCTCTTGTGACAGCTTTACACGTGCTCTCACATGCTGTTTTCTGTGTCCACTGTGTATACAGGATGCTGGGTGGCCTTTTCCGGAACGCTGGTGCAAGCTCTGCAGATTGTTTTACCGCTATTTTCTACAGCTGCTGCCGACAGTTTCTTCACCCTGCAACTGGATAACCTCCTGGGCACTACAGGCACGGCTAGTAACCATCACAGAATGCCCCAGGGTGGCGAGTCTGGTGCTAGGACCCCCCCAGGGTGCGACAGCATGAGGGCGGGCCCTTAACTGTCCCCTTGCAGGTGCCAGACAGGGTAGGGTCAGCATGGCTTCAGAAACTGGTGTTTCTTCCCCCGAAATCCAGGCTATTGCAACCGGGTCACCTGCGGATAGCGCTGTGCCCATGGACACCTTGACGGCGGTCCTTAACTCCTTTGTTGCTAAAATAGAGGTGGTGCGTGGAAGGAAAGGTGTGCGTAAAAGGCCCCTGCCCCCCCCCCCCCCATGTCCTCTGGGGAGAGCTCTGATGCAGACTCTGGCCCTCCTGCGGCTGATGACCCCTGCTCTGACCTATCAGACGAGGCTGACCAGGACCGTTCCGACAGTGAGGATGATTCCCCGTCTGGGCGCGACAAAGCGCTTGTTGGACCACTTATCACAGCTGTGCGTGATACCCTGAAGATCCAGGAGCCAGCGGGATCCCTCTGCTGATGTATCGGTCCCTTTTGGGTCCCGCAAGCCAGCACGTTCACCTAAGGTGTTCCCGTATTTGACTTATTTTGACAAGTTCATCTACAGGGAATGGGTTCGGCCGCAAAGCACATTTTCGGTCCCCAAAAACATGGCAGTGCATTACCCCTTTGAGGAAAGCCTTCTCAAGAAATGGTCGGCTCCTCCGGTCGTTGACCCCCCAGTATCCAGGTTAAATAAAGTAACCATGATCCCGGTTGAGGGGACTCCTGCATTCCAGGATCCCGCGGACAGGAAGGCCGAGGCGGTGGCTCGTTCCTTGTTTAAGGTTGTGGGGTCAGCCGTGCGCCCTGTACTGACATCCGCACTGGTGTCCAAGACACTGACTGAGTGGGCAAAACTTTTGCACCGCAAATTGGGAGAGCAACAGGCCTCCCCTGTCCGCGTGGAACTGGCAGACCAACTAGTGCAAGGCCTTAAGTACGTTTGTGACGTGTCCCTGGATACTCTCCCTCTGTTATCCAGGGCTTCAGTGTCAGCTGTGGTGCTGAGGCGCCTGATATGGCTAAAATGCTGGTCTGCTGACCAGGCATCCAAGAAAGCCCTGACGGATCTTCCCTTCCTTGGGGACCGGCTCTTTGGAGCTTCGTTGGATGACATTATCAAAAATGCCACGGGTGGTAAGAGTACACTACTCTCACAGACCAGTAAGGCTAAGGAGCCACACCTGCAGGCAAGGGCCCTCTTTTTCCACTCACAAGCGGCTTTTTCGTCTGCCCGGTGCTTCGATAAAATGTTCCCAGCCTGACAGGACATCCACGGACGGTCAAAAGCATCCCTGGAACTGAAAGCCTACCAAGCCTAAGCAAAAGTGCTTCCGCATGAAGGTTTGCCCCCACCCACATCTCGGGTGGGGGGGGTCGCCTTCGGGAGTTTGCAGCCTGGTGGACCTCCTGGTTATCAACCAATGGGTCTGCGACCTGATTTCCACAGGCTACAAGATAGTTTCTCTCTTGGTCGTTCAAACAGGTTCTTCCCCTCCAGCATACCTGCATCCCCGGTTTGCCGGGACACCCTGTTGGGGGCAGTGAGGGATTTGCTGAATCAAGGGGTGATTGGAAGTGTTCCGATTCCGGTACTGGTACAGGGGTTCTACTCCAATCTGTGGTTCCCAAGAAGGTAGGGGTACGTCCGATCTTGGACTTAAAAGCCCTCAATCACTTTGTAAAAGTGCAGAGGTTTCGTATGGAATCAGTTCGCTCAGTAGTCGCTGCACTCCATCAAGGGGACTCCCTGGCATCCTTGGTCCTCCCAGAATGCGTACCTGCACATACCCATATGCCTTCGTCATCAAAAATTTCTGCGTTTGGCAGTCGGAGAAGCCCACTATCAATTTGTGGCTCTCCCTTTTGGCCTGGCATCAGCCCCCCAAGTCTTTACCAAAGTATTGGCTCCAGTGTTGGCGTTGCTGCGTCAACGCAGGATCGTGATCGTGGGTTACCTAGACGATCTCCTCCTCAGAGCATCTTCCGCCTCAGAATTAGTGGAGGATATGGCAATCACCATGCAGACCCTGCAAGAATTTGGTTGGCTGTTGAACCTAAAGAAGTCGGTGATTTACCAACCGAGCGTCTGGAGTACCTAGGTTTACTATTGGACTCCAGGGAAGCGAGGGGCTTTCTCCCTTCAGACAAATTGCAGACTCTCAGCTCTGTGGTCAAAATACTGATGAACCGCAAGTGGTCACCGCTCCGCTTTTGCATGCGATTACTGGGGCTCGAGACTGTACCTTATGCCCAGTTCCACACCAGTCCTGCAGAAGGAGATTTTGACAAAATGGAACAAATAAGACAAATCTCCGTTGTCCCTGGATCGACAGATCCAGGTGAGCCAGCCAGTCAGGGACTCCCTGGTCTGGTGGTTGAGGTCCCCGGGGATTCAGTCCGGAAAATCGTTCGTTCCTCTGAAATGGACGGTGATCACTACGGACACTAGTCTATCCGGCTGGGGTGGAGTGATGGGGATTCAGTCGTCTCAGGGCCTCTGGTCGAAGGAAGAATCCAAGTTGCCGATCAATCTGCTCGAGTTGAGAGCGATCAGGCTGTGTCTCCACACATGGTTGTCTTCAAGGGCGTCCAACCAGGTTTACAGTCAGACAACGCCACGGCTGTGGCGTACATAAATCACCAAGGGGGAACAAGAAGCTCAGCCGCTGCTCGGGAGGTCACTCGCATACTTCGGTGGACAGAGTGACATGTTCCGGCCCTGTTGGCCATTTTACATCCCGGGGGTGTAAAATTGGCAGGCAGACTATCTGAGTCGACAGATGCTGGACCCAGAAGAATGGGCATTGCATCCAGAGATATTCAGGCTGTTGTGCCTGAAATGGGGCACATCAGATGTGGATCTATTGGCCTCCCGCCTCAATCGGAAGGTGCCGAGATTCGTGTCCAGGACAAGAGATCCGCGGGCAGACGCGTCAGACGCTCTGGTGGCTCCATGGAATCAGTACCAGCTGCTCTACGCCTTTCCTCCGCTAAAACTGTTGCCACGCCTGCTGCGCAGAGTGGAAGCTGAGGGGATCCCAGTAATCCTGGTTGCCCCAGATTGGCCTCAGCGGCCCTGGTACGCAGACCTGGTGCATCTGGTGGCAGACTCTCCCTGGCGACTGCCGCTGCAAGTGGATCTCTTATCTCAAGGTCCAATCTTTCACCCTGCTTTACCATCGCTGGCTTTAACGGCATGGCTATTGAGAGCCAGGTGCTGAGCAATCGGGGTCTGTCGGACTCTGTGATTCTGACTATGTTGAGGGCGCGGAAATCTTCTTCACGGAAGATATATCATCGTACCTGGAAGGTCTATATCTCCATGTGTGAGGAGAAAGGGTGGCATCCGCGCTCCTTTTCTATATCCAGGATCCTGCTGTTTCTTCAGCAAGGTGTAGACCAGAAGTTCGTGTTGAGCACCATTAAGGGGCAAATTTCAGCTCTGGCTGTCTTTTTTTTTTTTTTTTTTTTTTTTTCCAGCGACCCCTGGCGTCTCATTCATTAGTGAGTACCTTTGTTCAGGGGGTACGACATGTAGTCCCTCCGGTGCGTCCACCGTTACCTCTGTGGGATTTGAACCTGGTGTTATTGGCGCTTCAAAAGCCGCCGTTTGAGAATATCAGGGAGATTCCCTTGTTGGCCCTTTCACACAAAGTGGGTTTCCTAGTGGACATAACATCGGCCAGGAGGGTTTCGGAATTGGCGGCCTTGTCCTGCAAGTCGCCTTATCTGGTCATCCACAGGGATAAGGTGGTGTTGCGTCTGCAGCCGTCCTTTCTACCGAAGGTGGTCTCGGCTTTTCATATCAATGAGGACATTGTATTATCATCGTTGTGTCCCAAGCCGAAGCACCCCAAAGAGGTGGCCCTTCACGCTCTCGACGTGGTTGGTGCTCTAAAGGTGTGTTTGTCTGCCACAGCTCCCTTTCGGAAGTCAGACACGCTGTTTGTTTAGGTGGCTGGTCCAAAGAAGGGTATGGCTGTCTCGTCTGCCAACATCTCTAGGTGGATCAGACAGATTGTAGTACAAGCCTACGCCTTAAAGGGGCAGGTGCCCCCCTTTCCGGTCACGGCCCACTCCACAAGGGCAATCGGAACGTCTTGGGCCTTCCGACACCAAGCGTCGGTCGCTCAGGTGTGTAAGGTGGTGACCTGGTCGTCTGTCCATATGTTTACCAAATTCTACAAGGTAGACATCAGTGCATCGGCTGATGCCTGTTTTGGCCGCAAAGTTTTGCAGGCAGCCGTATAGTTGCAATTGAGATTTTTTTTTTTTTCTGGTTTGTCGATAAAAACCCAGTACTGTTTGTTAATGCACTGTTGCATTACTTCCGAAAAAAGTTTGCGGTGTTGGGGATCCCTCCTGTTGAGAATACCCGGTTATATGGCGGTGTGTTTTTCCATACACTGCTGTTTTTTTGTGAGTTTAGTTTCACTAGTTCCCACTTGCCATGGTGGATGAAGTTTTAATGCTGGTTTTTCCCACCCCTCGTTTGGCACTGCTTGGGGACGTCCCATTTAGTTACAGAGAGGAGCTGTGTCGGTCTGTGAATATAAGAGAAAATAGGATTTTTGTACTCACCGTAAAATCCTCTTCTCTGTAATGCACCCACCCCTCCTTTTTCTCTTTTACGTTATACTGCTTGTTGACATACTGAGTCTGCTGGGGCAGCAGGGAGGGTTGTTGGCACAGGCCCCGCCCCCTGGGCGGTACTGACAATTCTGTGTATTGTGTTACAATTTTTCCTAGTTCTCCTAGTGGCAGGCTAACAAAAACTCATTTAGTTACAGAGAGGAGCTGTGTCGGTCGAATTACAGAGAAAAGGATTTTACGGTGAGTACAAAAATCCTATTTTTACTTCCACCTAGAACCCCTTATATCGGACTCTTTTCACCACAAGGATTTACTACAGGGAGGTCTACGCTCTGGCTGCTGCGTTCTCCTTCTGGACAAGTTTATCCTTTATTCCACTCCGTGAATGCCCTACAGGGGAATATCATCACATGTAGCTTTGTTGGATACTAGGCAAAAGGAAGCTACAGCTAAACCACAGGCGTACATTCGCTCTTCCAAAGGCCCACACAACACTTGGACTGACAATGTGCCACTTTCACCAGAGCAGGAACTGAATCTAACAATTGCCTCTGAATCCAGTTCTAGGATTTCTGCATCTGTTACAATTCCTTGGACAAATAATGGCTTTAATACAGCCATGTTTTCCCAGGGCTGAAAAAAAGACACCCCTTTTCTCATACTCCCATTTATTTGCCAGAGTTTAATCCCAATATTCCTGCCCTGGTTGAGGCAGACACAGAAGGGAATGAAGATGGCATTAGGGCAGTACTGGAGGAAGCTGGAGAAGATTTTTTTTATCCCCCGGGTTGCCACTATATTAAAATGGAAGCTTCATGCAACATGCTTACTAGCATGGAATAACTCGCTGCTGCTGCCCGCATTATGCAGCTTGGTTCCCCACCATCTTACTAAGCTGGTTTTGGATACTAAGAAATCAAAAAAACAAAAATGTAAAACCTTCCCTGTTCATTAACAGTGTGCAATCAATGATGACTGAGTCATTCTAGAAAGGATTTTACTCCTCCCAAAATGTTTGCCGAACTCTGTTCAGAGATTGTACATTTAAAAAGTTAGAGATGGTCTTAAAGGCTCTTTACTCATGCAGGGCCATCCCTGCAACCAGCTCTCGCTGTTTCAGTATGTTAAACTGCAGCTTACTGGACTAGGGCAATAAGCAACCAACATGATCCCATTTTTCAGGATCATGTTTTAACAGAGCAGTTGCAGAAATTACCTTCTGCTTTACTTTTTTGTGTGGATGCTCGAAAACATCTCATGAGACAAATTTCCAGAGTGAAATTTAAATGCATCACCACAAGATGGCTTTGTGGATACAGATAGGTATGAGCATTCCAACGTCCTATATATATTGCAAATTTTATTCAAAAGAAGGAAACATGGACTTCAGAGGCAAATCTGTAGCATTGAAATACAAAATGAACTTTATCGTACACAGAGCCTAAGTAATTAATGGGTTAAGGACTAGGGATGAGCTTAGCGTTCGACTCGAACATCGACTGTTCGCCCGTTCGGCGAATACCGAATGTTATGCGCCGTTCGTGCCAAATTCGTGTGGCGCTCACGGCCCACAATGCACTGCACCATCGCAGTGCATTGCTGGCTCATGATTGGCCAAGCATGCACTGTGACCCGGCATGCTTGGCCAATCACAGTGCCGGCAGCGAGGAGAGCCATGATTGGCCACAGGCAGGATGCCTGTGGCCAATCATAGCTCAGGCTGTGTAGTACACGCCCCACACTATATAAGGCCGACAGCGCGGCGGCCTTGTGTAGTGTTGGTGTCTGTAGGAGTTAGTGGGTGTTCTCTGTGCACCTTCAACACAGTATACACTGTTCATTATCGTCTGATTTTGCATTCTTGCTCTTCTGTAATTGAGCTGTTAGAAATCTGCAGGAGTTTGTGCCTGTTGTCTGCGTGCCCTGACCGCAGTATACACCATTATATCCACCTATATAGCCTGTTATATTGCTCTTTCGTAATAGAGCTTGCAGTCAGTTGTAGGAGATTGTGCATGTTATCTGCGTGCCCTGACCGCAGTATACACTGTTATATCCACCTATATAGCTCTTCTCTAATTGAGCCATCTGCAGGAGTTAGTGGGTGTTGTGTGCCTCCAGCACAATATACACTACCCAATTGCTGATTTCCCATCTCCCTTCAGGCCATTACCATGTCTGGAAGGCCAACAAGGAGAGGCAGACAGGCGCGAGCCGATAAGAGGGCAAGCAGGCTCTGTCTAGATACAACAGTGCTGGTCGTGGACGCGGTGCATCGTCATCATCAGCAGGTGGCCATGGGACACCCTTGTCCTTCTTTTCGGCAGCTAGACGTGTTGAGCCGCAACATGCCAACGACTTGGTAGAGTGGATGACCAAGCCCTCTTCATCCTCTCACCCAGGCTCAGGGTACAAGCAAAGCAGCTGCCAACGCATTGTCTTCCCTCGTCTCAATGTCATCATCAGTGACTCCTTCCCTAGACCCACCACGTCCTCCTGAGGAGTCTCCTGAACTCTTTCAGCACAGTGTTGTGTACATGCTCCAGGAGGATGCCCAGTGTTTTGTAGGCTCTGATGATGATCCTCAGCTAGAGGAAGGCAGTAGCGTGAGCGCAGAGAGAAGGGTATGCTCAAGAAGCACAGCAATCTGGCAGTCATGTTCCACAAGCTGCAGCATACTGCCAGGTTTGCTCCAGCGATGAAGAGGGAGGGGGATGATGAGGGCACTGACTCCACGTGGGTGCCTGGTAGGAGAGAGGAGGAGGTACATGTCCAACGAGGCAGGATGCCCTCCGGGGGCCAGCTTAAGGGCAGCACACCGACTGAATCGCTCCGCCTATGCAGGGCGCTGCCTCTGCATGTTATTCTAAAAGTTCTTTGGTGTGGGCCTTTTTTGAGACGAGTGCATCAGATCGCACCGCTGCTATTTGCAACATAATGTCTCAAGCGTATCTCGCGTGGCCAAAACATCAGCCGCTTGGGCACCACATGCTTGACCAGACATATGTTGACCTGCCATGCAGCTTGTTGGCAAGCGTACCTCAAAGACCTACACCAAAGAACAAAGCGGACCTCTCCTTGCTCCTCATCAGCTGGGATCTCCAACCCCACTAGACCTTCAGTCCTCTCTGAAACCTGCTCTGAGAGGAATGAAGGTGTAGCATTAGGTGTCACAGCCAAGTGCTTCCGGGCACTCTGCTAGCAGTACACCCAAGTCCCACCCACGTGATTATAGCAGGCAAATTTCCCTGCCCCAGCTGCTGGACCGTCAAAAGAAGTTCACTCCCAGCCATCCACATGCCCAGCGGTTGAATGCTAGCTTGGCTAAATTGCTAGCACTTCAACTGCTGCCTTTTCAATTGGTAGACTTGGCCCCCTTCCATGAGTTTGTACAATGTGCGGTTCCTCAGTGGCAGGTCCCCAAACGCCACTTTCTCAGGGAAGGTGATTCCGGCTCTCTACCGCCATGTGGAAGGCAATGTCCTTGCCTCGCTGGACAGGGCAGTCAGCGGTAAGGTGCATATTACCGCTGACTCATGGTCCAGCAGGCATGGACAGGGACGTTACCTGTCTTTCTCGGCCCATTGGGTCACTCTTCTGGCAGCTGGGAAGAATGCAGGACAAGGTGCAGTAGTGTTGGAGGTTGTTCCTCCAACATGTCTCCAAAATGCTACTACTGGTTGTGACACCCCTCTCTCCTCCACCCCCTCCTCTTCTTCTTCCTCCAATGCCTCTTCCAGTGCTCTGTCCTCAGAACCAGCGGTGCTCCGTAGGCGTTCCAGGGGCTACGCAAGTACACAGGCAAAACTATGCCATGTCGTGCTTGCGCTGGTTTGTTTGGGGGACAGGAGCCACACTGGGGCAGATATTTTGTCAGCTCTGCAGGGGCAGGCCGAGAGGTGGTTGACGCCACGCCAGCTTAAGCCAGGAATGGTGGTTTGCGACAATGGCACCAACCTCCTCTCCGACGGACAACTGACCCATGTGCCCTGTGTGGCTCACGTCCTTAACCTGGTGGTGCAGCGGTTCTTGGGCAGGTACCTGGGCTTACAGGATGACCTGAAGCAGGCCAGGAAAGTCTGTGTGCATTTCTGCCAATCATTTTAATGCCTGTGCTCGGCTGGCTGAGCTCCAAAAGGAGTTGAACCTGCTCAAGAACCGCCTTATATGTGACATGCCCACAAGGTGGAACTCAACGTTGGCCATGCTGCAGCGGCTGCACACGCAGCAGAGGGCCATCAATGAGTACCTGTGTGACTACGGCACCAGGACAGGGTCAGGGGAGCTCGGTTTTTTCTCACCACGCCAGTGGGGCATGATCAGGTATGCATGCACTGTCCTGTCACCGTTTGAGGAGGCCACAAGGATGGTGAGCAGTGACAGTGCATGCATCAGTGACACTGTACCTCTTGTCCACCTGTTGGAGCATACGCTGCGTGGAATAATGGACAGGGCACTTGAGGCAGGAAGAGGAGGACTTCCTTGCCTGTCAAGGCCCCCTTTATCCAGACAGTGTTCCTGCTGTCCCACCCATCACACAGGAAGAGGAGGAGGAGGATGATGATTGTGTCAGCATGGAGGTGGAGGCTGGCATCAGCAGCAGCAGTCTTGTAGGGATGATTTACAGTCCCAAGAAGCCCGTGGACTTGTACATGGCTGGGAGGAGGTAGCTACGGATCATGTTGTCCTTAGTGACCCAGAGGACTCCGGACTGAATGCCTCAGCTAACCTACGCTGCATTGCCTCCCTGAACCTGCAAAGCCTGCGGAAGGATCCTCGTATTCTTCAGATCAAGGAGAGGGACCATTACTGGCTGGCCACTCTCCTTGATCCACGGTACAAGGGTAAGGTTGCCGACCTTATCTTGCCGTCACAGAGGGAGCAGAGGATGAGACATCTCCGGGAGGCCTTGCAGAAAGGTCTGTGCAACGCGTTCCCAGAGACTGTGAGGTTACAAACTCCTGGTCCTGGACAACGTGTTGTTGAGGCATCGGTCAGAAGGAGCGGTGGAGGTGGTGGTCGTCTGACCGATGCGTTCAGACAATTTTTTAATCCGCAGCCCCAAGGTATGATCGGTTCCAGCAACCATCGCCAGCGTCTGATTTACATGGTGCAGGAATACCTAGGGGCAAGGTCAGACATGGACACCTTTCCCACCGAAAATCTTCTGGCTTACTGGGTCTTGAGGATGGATCACTGGCCAGAGCTTGCACAGTATGCAATTACTTAGTATTGCAAGTACTAGCCTGTCCTGCATCCAGCATTCTTTCGGAATGCACCTTCAGTGCTGCTGGTGGCTTGGTTACTGATCACAGGGTGCGCCTGTCCACCGACTCAGTTGATCGACTGACCTTCATCAAGATGAATCAGTCTTGGATCACCCACACCTACCAAACACCTGAAGCTGATGTAACCGAATAATTTTTTTTTTTAAATATCACATCCCTTCAAGACTGCCTATGCCAGTGATGGCGAACCTTGGCACCCCAGATGTTTTTGAACTACATTTCCCATGATGCTCCACTACACTGCAGAGTGCATGAGCATCATGGGAAATGTAGTTTCAAAACATCTGGGGTGCCAAGGTTCGCCATCACTGACCTATGCTGATGCTGATTGACTGTCCTGTTATGTTGATTGTCTATCCTCTTCCTCCTCCGCTGATATGCTGGAAGAACATTTTTGGTTCTGGGTGATGCCACCAGCCCAATTTTTCAGCCCCTGTTTAACAGGGGCGTTCAATTACAATTTTTGATGCAATGCTTTGCAGCAGGGCCCATTCCTGCACCACAACTAGAGTATATGGGAGAGGTTGCAGTGTTGTGGCACCAGTGCCTAAGGCCCAATTTTTCAGCCCCTGTTTAACAGGGGCATGTAATTGCAATTCTTGATATAATATTTCACAGCAGGGCCCATTCCTGTGCCCACCCAGAGTAACCGGGAGGACTTATAGTGTTGTGGCACCAGCACCACAACCACCAAAGGTCAATTTTTCTACCACTGTTCAACAATGGCATGCTATTACAATTCTTGATATAATCGTTCACAGCAGGGCGCTCCAGTGCCCACCAAGAGTCACTTTGAGGGCTTACAATGTTGTGGCAACACCAACACCTTGTTCTGCCATTTCTGCAGAGCATATAGGGCAGGCCCCTACTTTCAAACATCCAACTTACAAACGTCTCCTACTTGCAAACGGAAGGAGACAACAGGAAGTGAGATGAAAAAAGACGGACGGCAAAACAAATTATACAGGGGTGATAACCCTTCGCTATGTTTTCCAAAAAAGCTTAAAAATAGATTTTTTGGACTGGAGCTACACTTGTGGGAAATGTACCAGTTCAAAATTACAAACGGATTCTACTTAACACAACAAATCTACACAGTCCCTGTCTCGTTTGCACCGCCTGTATACTGCTGTTCTGAGTATATAGGGCCTGGGGCCCCACGTCTTTCCTTTTTTTAATATGGCTGTGGGGTTCCCCTTAATATCCGTACAAGACCCAAAGGGGCTGGTAATGGGCAGGGGGGGGGGGCTACCCATGCCATTTTTCTCAATGATTTTCATCCATATTGCCGGAAGCAGATATTACATTAAAAACGCAAGCAGTTTGAAATGACTTTTTTTTCCGTTAAATGTCATCTTGTGCAGGGACTGTTCTAAACACAGGAAACGTGGCACTTCACAGGCATACTATAGACAGCCCCCAGGCACGATATTTAAAGGAATATTTCACTTTTTTTTATTCACTTTAATCGTCATTAAAATCAGTGCTCCCGCCAAAACGGCCATTTTTAAAAACATTTTAGGCATTGACCCATGTCCCCTGGAGCAGGAAACAGGTCCCCAAACCCTTTTTAGGACAGTATCTTGCATATTAGCCATTAAAATTATCACTTTTTATTTTGAATGTTCGAGTTCCATAGACTTCAATGGGGTTCTAACGTTCGTACAAATTTTCGGTCCGTTCGAAAGTTCTGGTGCGAACCGAACCGGGGGGTGTTCGGCTCATCCCTATTAAGGACCACCTGCAGGTGTTGACACTGGTATACCTAATTATGGAAGTTCACTCCCTATATAACCCCTCCTCCTTCCAGGAGCACATCAGTTTTTTTGCCAGTGTTTAAGGTGTTGGTCACGAGTGAAGATGTGCTCTGAGGCGCTCCAGGAGGATCCATGCTGGGTTAAAAAAAAGCCTCCACAACCGGATCCATCCACGCCACCAAGACCACAGGATGGTACTTCTCAGCAGCTCTGTGTCCAGCTACAAACAGCAGTGTGTGTCCCAGTAGCAGGGGAGAGTTTATAATTGAACAAAATGTCCCCCCCCCCCAAATTGGGGAAACTAAGTGGCTGGGGGTACAGCATTTTTTGTGTAAAAGCTGTACTACATCCGCATGTCTGAATGTCATTACTTTCTTTGACAAAATGACAGCGCTAAACAAATTTTCAAAATATCCTCAACTGCTAAAAATAAATCCCCCCCCCCCCCAAGAAAAGAGGAGTGGGGGCGGTTTATTCAACATAGGGGTTTAAGTGGCAACAGAGAGTTGATGTCAATTAAAACACTTCTGTTTTTTTACCTGCCTTAAAGCCTATAGCAAACCAGGAGCCTCTTCACTGGCAGCTGCAGCCTTCCTTCCTTCGGTCTGCATTCAGCCCGAATGCCGTGCTGTCCGCGAGCGCACTATGGCCATTAAAAAGGAGGGCAGGTCACTGAAGGGGCGTGGCAAAGGCAGGCAGCGCCTTGTACAGGACTCTGCGTCCTCGTGGAACACACGGCACAGCACTGGGCAATAATTGGGCTCACACCTGAAACCTCTTCAACAAAGCCAGCGCTCTTTTTCGACAAACAATCTCCATCAGAGCAGCCGAAGAGTAGAGGCTGTCGCACAGGACTCAGGAGACCCAGGGTCACGTAAGCGATGTATCAGATGTTTCCAGTAAAGGAAAATACAATTGTTGTTCAGCATCAAAAGCTGATCTGTATGGTAGCAGTTACTACTATTACTCAACAATAGTATATTTGTCAAAAAAGTGCCTCTGCTTTTGTGCTTGGCATTATAACCTCCATATATACCACAAAGGTACCAAAATTTCCACCCCCAGGCCCTGGGAACTCCAGTCATGCCTCCACACTATCATCCTTTCTGGAGATACTAGACATGGCAAGCCAGGGTGAGTCATTGGAACCTATTTGTGGTGCAACTGCTTCTCACACTTCAGCCCCTGTATACGAGACTGAAGATGCATTTTCCTCTGCCCTGCAGGGCTTAGAAGGAAGATTAGGAGCTTTAATCGCATCCTTCATCGAAGTGGATAGAAAGCATGCTAGATCCCCTTCCTTTACCTCAAACCCTTTACCAAGGGAACACTGGGCACAGGATGAGGTATTACCCTCAAGCGATCAAGTAGAAAAACAAGCCGATTATTCCTCTGCGGAGGAAACAGATGAACCTTCTACAACCTCGAAATCTGAGAGATTGAAGGTACAAACTCTTAGGCCGCGTACACACGGGCGGACTGTTCGTCCAACTTTGTCCGCTGAACAGTGTTTCAGCGGACAGTCCGCTCGTGTGTGGGCTTCAGCGGACAGTTTCAGCGGACAGTCTGACAAACAAAGTTTTTCGGAATTTCCGTAAGACTGTCCGCTGAAACTTGGTTTGAGCGGACAGTCCGCTCGTGTGTAGGCTTGTTCGGCAAACTAAGTCTCGCGCATGCTCAGAAAGAATTTACATGGCGAAGGTTGCATTGCAGTGTATCGGACGCCGAATTTCTCGTCCCGTCGTACGTGCCGTTCACGTCATCGCGCAAGTTTTCAGCGGACTGTTCGTTCGTCGTGTGTGGTCAAGTCCGTTCATGCTAATTTTGAACGGACTGTTTGTCAAACTGTTTGACGAACCTAGTTGGGCGGACAGTCCGCCCGTGTGTACGCGGCCTTATGGAGATGGTTCGTTCTACTTTCATGCTACCCCTAACAGTCAGCTGAAAGTTCGGTCTTCCTTGGGTTCCTTAAAACCCTTACAACCTTTTCATGCGTTTCTTGTCCATGCATTACATATTAATGCTGAATGGGATCACCCGGATAAGCATTTTTTCCCTCCAAAGAGATTCTCAGTTCTCTATCCCATGGAGGAGAAGTTCACAAGAAGATGGAAAGTACCAGCAGTTGACACTGCGATTTCCAGCATAAATAAAAATGTGAATATAGAAAAGAAATTTGGGCTATGGACTTTCGTTTACATTCGTTTGGTAGGTTAAAAATATATTTTTTTATTTACAAAAAATACAAACACAAAATATCTACAATTATTTTTTTTTTTTTTTTTTACAAAAATAGATCAGAAAGTCATCCCTATAATGTTCCCGCAGTTTTGAGACAATACAAAAGTGAAAAAAAACACCAATAAACATTCTGAACAATGTAGTAATAAATAAACCAAAATGGATAATCAGTATCCCTGTTTGCATTGCCGTTATGGGACGCTTCACTGGGGGAGATTCCAGGACGATCTTACTATTACAGATTCCAGGTTTATATGGTGGCCATCTCCTTGCTAGGAAGCTCCATTTCAGTCATTCCTTGTTAGTGTGTGCACCTGTTTGTTCAACCTTAGCTTCATTGTGGCTAACACCCATGCTTATTTCACCTATAATATTCTGATTACCTTTGTGCCCTCTATCTATGGATTAGTGGACATTATTTGTGGGCGGCTACTGTCGTAAGAGTATTCCTGCTAATACCCTGGCGCCCTTATGCAGTGGGAATTGTTTTTCCTTCTTTTACTTATGGGGAGTTGGCATAGTTATACCTCTTACTACTTTACTGATCAGAAATAAAAGCTCTGGAAGAAGCATGTGGACACGTGAAACATGTCAAGCATAGCATCATTCTATAATCTCTCTTGATGTTGCGCCATTGTGGTTTATTTATTACTACATTGTTCAGAATGTTTATTGGTGTTTTTTTTCACTTTAGTATTGTCTCAAACCCGTGGGAACATTATAGGGTTGACTTTCTGATCTATTTTTTGTAAAAAAAATATATATATATTTTTAACCGATCAAACTAATGTATGGTGGCTAAAAAGGCCATAACCCAAATTTTCTTTTTTATATTCAAATTTAAATCCAGGACGTGGCACGTTTTTTTCTTTAATGCTGTATCCACCTTACCACATGGTGTACTGATACATGTATACATTTTCAATATCAATAAAAAATTTAACTTGTCCAGTAGACAATGCACAAATGCTTAAAGATCCAACAGATAAAAAGTTGGAATTTCTGTTAAAATCCTCCTTTTTCTTGGCAGGAGCCGTTTCTAAGCATGCAGTCACTGCAATCAGCATCTGTCAGTCCCTAAAGGACCAGTTCAAAGAGGTCCTTAAGGAGGTCCCTGTACAACAGGCCCGTGAGTTGGCCAAACTACCAAATGCGTAATGTTTTGCCATAGATGCTATGAGAGACTCTATTCACCACGCGCCTGCCTTGCTCTTGTGCTAATACACATGCGTAGGACCCTGTGGTTAAAAAAATTGGTCAGCTGAAGCACCTTGCAAAAAGATTTTGACTAGTTTCCCTTTTCATCGGGAGCGACTATGTGGTGATGACTTGGATAAATGTATCCAAACGAGTTCTAATGGGAAGAGTACTCTTACCAGTCAAAAGAAAGTATAAATGTCCTTCATTTAGACAGATTTTTTTTCTCCTGCGCCTAGGGGCATCAACCTCTAGGCAGTGGCCATTGTCCGACTCTAAAGAAAAAGCCTTAGGGTCAGGCCCAGGCACAGAAAACATTTCAGCCCCTGTATACATCATTGAAAATGCATTTTTCCTCCGCCCTGCGGGGCCTAGAAGGAAAATTAGCGACTTTAATTGCATTCCCTATCCAAAAGGATAGGAAGCGTTTTAGATCCCCCTCCCCTACCTTGGACCTGGGGTTACCCTCAGGTGATCAGGAAGAAAAGCAAACCGATTACTCATGTGCTGAGAAAACTGGAGTTGAACCTTTTTTGCTTGTACAAATCTCTTACAGAGATGGTTCGTGCCTCTTTCAAGCTACCTCTAGCAGAGTCAGCTGATCATTCTGTTTCTTCTTAGGTTTCTTAAAACCTTCACAGCCTTTTCATGCGTTTCCTGTGCATGTACAGATCCACACAAATTCAACAGATCCATTCTAGAGCTAAAGAATACAAATTGGTTCCTGAAGATATGCTCCTTCTATGGAGTCGATCATGTCAGTAGTTTCTGTCCAAAATGGAGGAGACCTTCTGGCGTCTATCTGCATCAGGGATGCATATCTACATATCCCTATATTTCCTGCTCACCAAAGGTTTTTTTCGGTTCAAAGTAGAACAGCATTTCAGTTTGTAGTCTTGCCCTTCAGGCTAGCTACAACACCCCGAGTGTTCACAAAAGTGTTAGCCCCACCTCTAGCCAGGTTAAGGGCACAGGGCATAAACAGTCTTGGCATACCTAGACGATCTATTGCTAATGGACCAATTGGTGTTTGGAGCAAAGTGTGCACATTACAAGTACTTACCTGGAAAAGTCTGGGTTGCGTTCTCAACCTAGAGAAGTCTCCCTTAAAACTGCTAGAAAAGCTGGAGTGTTCATAAAAACAGCCCACAAAGAGGGTGTTCTTGCCCCAGGCAAAAGAACATTCCATAAGAGTTAGTGCAGAGGGTCAGGTCAAAGAAGATCCCTCCATTCACCTTTGCATGAGGTTGTTAGGAAAAATGGTGGCTTCATCCGAAACCGTTCCCTAGGCCCCGTTCCATTCAAGAATGTTGCAAAACAGTATTCGATCTGCTTGGAACAAAATGATCCAAGCTTTGGACTTGCCAATGCGGCTTTCCCCAAAGGTGTCCCAAAGCCTCAATTGGTGGTTACTAAAGAATCTGCTAAAAGGAAAATCCTTTTGGGCAGTGTGTCTGGCTCTGAAAGCCTGGACTTCCAGGTTAAAGGATTGTCCTGTCAGGATCAAATCCAACAATGCCATGGCTGTGGCCTATATCAATCACCAATAGGGCACATTCTAACTTGGGCAGAAGAAATATTCTGTGCCTTTGGGGGACTCTGGACATAGATCTAGTATCCAGTTCAATGTAAAGTTAGTCAACTTTGTGTCCAGCACAGAGGATCCATTCGCAAGCAGAATAGATGCGTTGGTGACATTTTGGGATCAGTCCACACTGATCTATGCATTTCCCCCTATTCAAATGCTGCCTTGACTTCTTTGCAGGATCAAGCTGGAAAGAAAATCGGTAATTCTGGCAGCACCAGCTCTCACAGGGGCTGATATTCCATCCTACTTAACGAATGTTAAATTTAATGGCTTGGCTACTGAAACCCACATTCTGAAGAAATGTGGGCTTTCCAGGTCAGTTATCTCTATTTTGATTAATGCAGGGAAAACAGCTTCCAGAACTATATATTATAGAGTCTGGAAGGCTTATGTTTCCTGGTGTGAATCCAAGGGTTGGCACCCTCGGAGATATATCATAGGCAGAATTCTTGCTTTTCTACAATTAGGGGTAGAGATGACGTTGGCCTTGAGTACTATTAAGGGCCAAGTCTCGGCCTTATCAATTCTATTTCAAAGAACGCTTGCTACGCATTCTTAGGCTGGGGTTTTATGCAAGGGGTGATGGGGTTTAATCTGCCAGTTAAATCACATTTAAGCCCTTGGGACTTGAACTTCGTTTTGTCAATGTTACAAAAACAAACATTTGAATCGATACCGATATTTGAACCAATACAGGATATTCCCTTAGTCCTTCTGACAAGGAAGCTGGTATTTTGGTTGCTATATCCTCAGCAAGGAGGGTTTCAGAATTGGCTACACTTTCTTGTAAAGAGCCATGTTTGATTTTTACATATTCATGAGGACAGAGTGGTGTTACGCCCTTGTCCAGGCTTATTGCCAAAAGTGGTTTCAGGTTTTCACCTGTTGTCCTACCATCGGTTGTTTTTTTTTCAAAACCATGTTCCAGGGAAGAAAAGTCACTACATTGTCTTGATTGGGTGAGAGCAGTGAGGATCTAAAGACAACTGCTCAGATTCTTAAGACTGATGTCTTATTTATTCTGCCAGGGGGTCCTAAGAAAGGACAGGCAGCATCGAAATCCACTATCACTAAGTGAATTTGGCAAATTATAATTCAAACTTATAATTCAGGAGTAAGATCCCCCCGTTTCAAGTTAAGGCGCATTCTACCAGGGTGGTTAGTGCTTCTTTGGCAGTGGTCTTGGTCTTCAGTGCATACATTCACAAAACTTATCAGGTGGATATGAAGAGGTATGAAGATATCACCTTTGGGCACAGTGTGCTGCAGGCAGCATTTTAAGCCCTCAAGTCTGGGGGTATCCTGCAGGCTGTCTCTCCCTCCCCTCAGGTAGCATTGCTATGGGACGTCCCATTAAGTAATTGCTTAGGCTCTGTGTTCCATGATGTACGATAAAGAAAATAGGATTTTTATTACAGCTTACCTGTAAAATCCTTTTCTTGGCGTACATCATGGGATACAGAGGTCCCTCCCCTCCTTTGGGATTAAGTATATTGCTTTGCTACAAAAACTGATGTGCTCCTGGAAGGAGGAGGAGTTATATAGGGAGTGAACTTCCATAATTGGGTATACCAGTGTCAACACCTGAAGGTGGCCCATAACCCATTAATTACTTAGGCTCTGTGTCCCATGATGTACTCAAAGAAAAGGATTTTTACAGATAAGCTGTAATAAAAATCCTGTTTTTATTAATCATTAATATTTACATTATTGACATGACATGTTAAAAACAAGACATGGTGTTTGGGCTAAACGACGCTCACACTACCTAACGCAACCAACTATTACCACAGTGGAACAGATCAATCAATAGTGATTCAAAATGAGTTGATGTCAAATAGGAGCCACCACCAACCAGTTGCTCCTTCTGCAGTCCACATCCCAGGAGTGGACAACTGCAAAGCAGACTACCTCAGCCACCACCACATGAATCAAGGGGAGTGGCCCTTCATCCAGGCATCCTCAATCTGATGCATCCGAAAATGGGGTACCCCGTACTTAGATACTGTAAACTAGACTCCAGATTTCTCAACAAACTACCTTTGTTAGTAGCCAGGACCAGGGATCCTATAGCATTGCTTGGGTGCCTTGATAATTGCCTGAACTCAGTTCCTCTGTACCTCATCTGGTCAAGAAAATAGAGCAAGAGAGGAAAACCGTGATTCTCATTGCACCAAATTGTCTCAGAAGAACCTAATACTCAGACTTCTAACAGATGACCCTTGGCCTCCTCCCAATAGGCCAGATCTGTTGTTTCAAGGCCCTCTATTCCATCCTGCTTCTCAATCCCTGGCTTTAATGGCATGACTGTTGAAACCCAGGTCATAAAAGATAGAGGGGTCTCTTAAAAAAAAAAAAAAAAAAGCCATTTCCAGGAAGATTTACTATTGTACCCGAAAATCATTATTTCCCTTGTGAGCACAGGCATTTCAGTCCCCAAGATTACTTTGTGCCATGCAATCTGGCCTTCCGAAAATATGGTCTTGACCAGAACGTGGCCTTAAAGTGGTTCTAAAGGCAGAAGTGTTTTTATCTTAATGCATTCTATGCATTAAGATAAACCTTCAGTGTGCAAAAGCCCCCCTAATATTTGCCTGAGCCCCATCTCAATCCAGCGATGTTGCAGGAGAGCCTCGGCTGTCCAGGACTCTCCCTCCTGATTGGCTGAGAGACAGCAGTGGGTGCCATTATCTCCCGCTGCTGTCAAAGTCAGTGAGCCAATGAGGAGAGAGAGCAGGTGGGGTCAAGCCAGCGTCTCTGAACGGCTTGGGTGCCCCCATTGCAAGCTACTTGCTGTGGGGGCAGGAGGGAACGTCTTGGGTGCCAGCAAGGGACCCAGGAAGAAGAGGATCTGTTCTACTCTGTGCAATACCAGTGCACGGAGCAGGTAAGTATAACATGTTTGTTATTTGTAAACACAAAAAACAAGACTTTACTATCACTTTAAGCACTCTGAAAGGATAGGTTTCATCTTCATCCAATCTCTTTCAAAGACCACGGGCTTCGCTCTTCCTTGTATAAATCTTGCTTCAGGGGGTATCTTTCATTAGCCCCCATTGCAGCATACTGGGGTTGATTTACTAAAGGCAAATCCATTGTGCGCTGCAAGTTCACTTGGAAGTGCAGTCACTGTAGATCTGAGGGGAAGATCTGCCAATTTCTATCATCGAAAATGCAGTTTTTTATTTTCCTTGCATGTTCCCCTCAGATCTACAGCAACTGCACTTACACTCTGCCATAGTGGATTTGCCTTTAGTAAATAAACCCCTATGTGTTTCCTTACAATCTCAACTTTGTTCTCTCTGCCCTGTAAAAACCACCCCTTGAACGCATTAGGGACTATTCCTTTAGATGACGTCTTCTGCAATGTATTTTTTGGGGTTGTTATCACATCTGTCAGATGTGTCTGAGTTGGCGGCTCACTCTTGTAAGGAGCAGTTCCTTATACTCCACAAAGACAAGGTTGCCTTTTGCCCAAAACCAACCTCTCTTCCCAAGGTGCAATCAGTTTTCCACATCAGTTAGGCCATACTCATTACTACCATCCTTATGTCCTGCTTCAAAGCAAAAAAGGGAAATCTTTCTTCATTGTCTGGATGGAGTCAGAGCCATTATAGTCTATCTTAAAACTACAGCTTCGATCAGACGCATTCCTTATGACCTCGTAGGGGCGTCTTGCTTTCAAATCCACCATAAGAAATCTGATGGCTATAATTTGCACTCTCAAGGACAAATTTCCTCCTGTGCTTTACAAAACCATTCCACCAGATCGGTGGGAGTTTCCTGAGCTTTCCAGTATCAGGCCTCCATAGCCGGTGTAAGGCCAACACCTGATCCTCTGGTCATACTTTCTCAAAGTTATACCAGGTGGACATTTATTCTTCTGTGAATGCAACTTTCACTAGCAAGGTTCTTCCTGCAGCACTCTAGAGATGGGTCTGTTGACCTTTGTTCTACCTATTGGCACAGTTCTCTTTGCCTAGTTGTTACCCGCACTTCCCATTTGTTGTTGTGGACATCTGGGATCTATGAATACTTTGCCTGTGTCCTGTACGATTAAGATGAGAGGAATTTTCACTTATCTGTAAATTCTATATCTTGGAGTATAGTACAGGATATGATCGACATGTACAAATACAGCAGTGGTCCATATAGTGAACTTGGTGTTGAGTTATTCACTTTAAGGACATCGGAGGACAGGGGGGGGGGGGAAATTTCATCTCCAATTACAGAAAAGTTTCTTTACAGTAAGGGCTGTGAAAATGTGGCTCTGGCCAGCTCAGTAGAGTGCTTTAACCACTTCCTGACTGATGCACGCCGAGGTACATTGGCAGAATGGCACGGGCAGGCATATTGGCGTACAGGTATGTCCAATTTTAAATGCCGCCCTGCCATCACGAGCGCGCCGCCGTGCTCGCGTGCTGGTCGGGACCCCCCGTGAGCCCGATCGTGGGTCCCGCGGACTCAATTGCCATGGGCATACCCGCAATCGTCTCACGGGGTGGCTGAACGAGGAGATGCAGTTGTAAACAGCATCTCCCCGTTCTGCCTAGCAACAAGTGACGCTGATCTCTGCTCCATGTGATTGGAGCAAAGATCAGTGTTCACTAAAACAAAGCCCAACCCCCCACAGTTAGTAACACGCCCCTGGGAACACTTAACCCCTTCACTGCCACCCACTAGTTAACCCCTTCACTGCCAGTTTCATTTACACAGGAATCACTGCATTTGTATAGCAGTGATTGCTGTATAAATGACAATGGTCCCAAAAATGTCCGATGTGTCCGCCATAATGTCACAGTCACAATAAAAATCGCTGATCGCCGCCATTACTAGTAAAAAAAAAGGAGGATTGTGTATATGGGATTGTATTTTTTATTTTTTTTGGTTGAACTGGATGGTGTCTTTCTTCAACCTGACTATCTAACTTTCCATTGCATTCCTTGGTTTCTCTGCATTGGCTGCTACAAAGCTGTGGACTCTGAGTGGGTTAGGGTTATAGGGGAGGTACCCAGTGGGCATGTCCTCAAAAGAATTGCCAGTGTCCAGTCACCTGCCGGTATGGGCTTATAACTAGGGTTTATGAGTACTCAGCCTGTAACCTGTACTGTACTCCAAGATACAGAATTTACAGATGAGACAAAATTCCTCTCTTATCTGAAGCTGAAAACAGCACAATATTATCTTATTTTCTCTACTTGTCAATTTAGGTGTGTATTTGTTTCAGGGGAAGATGTGAAGTAGAGGAATGATAAAGCGTCTTCTCAGACTTGTCCTCACCACTTCATTTGTCACAGGCATTCAGTATTGACAAGTACCACATTACAGGGAATGTCCAACTGTACAAAGCTTAACAGAGAGCAAGAAGAGTGTAATATTCTGAGTTGCTTTCAATCAAGACAGTAAATGGCAACAGAGGCCCAGAGGCATTTACTGCTATTCTGCTTTCAGTACAGCAAGTCCCAAACACCACACAGATGATTGTTATGTAAAATGTGTAGCTCATTTTAGCAAACACTCCAGGCACTGTAAAGAGCACTTCAGAAATGAATCTCAGGGACCTGAAGATGACACTGCCTGTTGTGAGCACATGGCTCTTCTCTGCCAGTATCCTCTATTTGTCCTTCTGCAGCATAGACTTAGTATAGCCATACTTCTGTCCCTTTATGGGTACAGTATATGGATATCCATGTTTGGCTGAGTTGGTTCCAGCTTCATCTGGGCAGCAAGCTCACAACCATTTTCTTAAAGATTCCTTCAAAACCTGCATCTTTTAAGCAATCCTACAAAAGTGATACAGGTACATGATACTCATGCACACAATTATGGAATGTTCTCCAATAGCCTGGGCATGTTGTGATTGGAGAAACTACAAGCCTAGCAGGTATTCAATGAGCCAATTAAAGGTATAGTTTTTAAGGGTAGTGGGCTGCAGAGATGCAATACCTGAAGAGCCCTCTATAAATTTGTATGTTGCATAATTTTTTGTGTCAATGGAGAGTGGGAAGGAGCAGGAAACAGAAGAGAAGACCCTCTCGGCACCATGGAATCCGTAGTGATTGGGACAGGTTGTGCATCAGTGGCTAGCTTGTGACTGATCTGGTTATGTTTAAAGAAACTTAAATTTATTAATTTCTCTCAAAGCAAACTGGTTCCACTAGATTGAGGTATCAGAGTAAAGGGGGGCTGAATACAAATGCACGCCACACTTTTCACATATTTATTTAAAAAAAAAATGATGAAAAACATTTATCGTTTTCCTTCCACTTCACAATTATGTGCCACTTTGTGTTAGTCTATCACATAAAATATGTAGCATAAATATGCCACTAGTAACAAACATCCACCATATCACCTCACTGCCAGACTCATCGCTTGCAGAGATGACGAAAAGTCAATTGCTGTGTTTTTATTTTTGTTTGTTGGGGAAAGGGGTATATGGCATGTCCATTGAACAGATTATCTTTAACCACTTGACCACTGGGCACTTAAACACCCTTAATAACCAGACCAATTTTCAGCTTTTGGTGCTCTCACATTTTGAGTGACAATTACTCAGTCATGCAACACTGGACCTATATGAAATTTTTGTCCTTTTTTTTCACACAAATAGAGCTTTCTTTTGGTGGTATTTAATCACCTCCTGAGTTTTTTATTTTTTGTGCTATAAAAGAAAAAAGACCGAAAATTCAGCGAAAAAATGAATTTTTCTTCGTTTCTGTTATAAAATTTAGCAGATTAGTAATTTTTTCTTCATAAATTTTGGCCAAAATTTATACTACTACATATCTTTGGTAAAAATAAGTACAAATTGGTGGATGTTATTTGGTCTTTGTGAAATTACACCCCAAAACACATTCTGCTATTACTCCCGAGTACGGCGATACCACATGTGTGAGACTTTTACACAGTGTGGCCACATACAAAGGCCCAAAATGCAGGGAGCGCCATCAGGCGTTCTGGAGCACCCAGGACAATTCTGACATTTCTCTCCTACATGTAAAAATCATCATTTATTTGCTAGAAAATTACAGAGAACCCCAAAACATTATATATGTTTTTTTTAGCAAAGACCCTGGAGAATACAATGGTGGTCGTTGCAAATTTTTATCTCACACGGTATTTGTGCAGCAATTTTTCGAATGCGTTTTTTTGGGGGAAAAAACTGTTTTGTGCTTAAAAAAAAAAAAAAAAACAGTAAAGTTAGCCCAATTTTTGCATAAAGTGAAAGATGAAGTTACGCTGAGTAAATAGATATCGAACATGTCACTCTTCAAAATTGCACATGCCTGTGGAATGGCGCCAAACGTCACCTAAAAAATCCCCATAGGCGACGCTTTAAATTTTTTTTACTGGTTACATGTTTTGAGTTGCAGAGGAGGTCTAGGGCTAGAATTATTGCTCTCGCTCTAACGTTCGCGGCGATACCTCACATGTGTGGTTTGAACACCGTTTTCATATGTGGGCGGGGCTTACGTATGCGTTCGCTTCTGCATGTGGGGACAGGGGCGCTTTAAAAAAAAATTTTTTTTTTATTGCTCATTTTACTTTATTTTAGTTTGACATTTTTTTCCCCAAAAATAAATTTTTGATCACTTTTATTCCTATTACAAGGAATGTAAACATCCCTTGTAATAGGAATATGGGGTGACAGGTCCTCTTTACAGTGAAATCTGGGGGTCAATATGACCCCACATCTCACCTCTAGGCTGGGAAGCCTGAAATAAAAAAAAATTAAAAAAAAAGATTCTGGCTTTGATCGTACTGGCGAGTTGGTAGAAGCACCGGAGGGCGGTGAGGGGTGGGGGGGCGTCTATGGCTGGGTATTGCAGGGTATCACCGAGTATGGCTGGGTATGGCAATTTATGGCAGGGTAGTGCAGAGTATTGGCGGGTACTGCAGAGTAATGGGGGGGGTACTGCAGAGTAATGGGGGGGTACTGCAGAGTAATGGCAGGGTACTGCAGAGTAATGGGGGGTACTGCAGAGTAATGGGGGGTACTGCAGAGTATTGGGGGGTACTGCAGAGTAATGGCAGGGTACTGCAGAGTATTGGGGGGTACTGTAGAGTAATGGCGGGGTACTGCAGAGTAATGGGGGGTACTGCAGAGTAATGGCAGGGTACTACAGAGTATTGCAGAGTATTGGCAGGGAATTGAGGGGTTAAATTCGGTGAGCAGCGATGTGGGCACTGCAGATGCAGCCCTCAGCGCTGCTAACACCGATCTCTTTCCCCTCCGCTGTACCGATCGGTACAGAGAGGGGGAGGGAGGAACCGGCGTCATAACATGACGCCGGTTTGTTTACAAGTGATCACTCCGGCGGTCACAGATGATCTCGTGTGCACGCCCCAGGGGGCGCACGAGAGCAGAATTCTGAGAGGCCGTTAATTAACGGCCTCTCAGAGTTAAACAACTGCCCTGAAGCCGTTAATCGGCAATGGGCGGTTGTTAAGTGGTTAAAGATGTTTTATAGATTAGCACTTCATTTGAGCCTGAAGAAAAAATTTGCATGTTTAACAGCCACAGGCTCTTTCCCTGCATCACCATGCAGACTATTGCGCCTCCTCTGCCTAACTCCTGCAGACTATTGCTTCCAGAACTTCCTCACCCATGACCGTGTAAAGTTGAGGACGTCACTCTTGACCGTGTAAGGGTGATGTTCCCAGAAATCCTCTCCTCCTGCACAAACTTAGACTGTGGTCATTATTGTAGTGTCATCTTCTCCTTTAAGCAAAAAGGACCCACTCTGAATAGTTCCTCCTGCAGGCCCTGGGTGCTCGCTGCTACTAAGCCAGAGGCCTGCAGTACCTCTCCCAGAGGCCTAGTAGTTTAAAAGCACATACTGAGCAGTGGACTACTGTTCCCAGCTAGCCCTGCTTGCAAATCCTGTGCCCTCAGGCCACATCGCTTTGACACAACTCCCCACCGTCTCTCCTCTGATCCAGGACTCCCCATCATTCACTTTGCAACCCTAATGACCATGTAGAAGCGAAGTTCCCTCACAGACTTCCTGGCACATCCAGCCCTCAACTGTGGTACACTCACCGACCTTTCTCTGCCCTGGGTCCTTGATGGAGAACTTAAACGGACCATAAGTTCTGACCGCTTCACCTGCCCCTCTGCTCCAGAAGTTCCCCACCTCAATGACTGCGTAATGATGAGAACTTCGCTGATGACCGTGTAACAGCGAAAGTTCCCTCACGGCTCTCCCCAGGCCCCCTCCTGCGATCGTTGCATCTCAACTTTGCAGGATTGCACCAAGGCCTTAGATCCAGATAGATACAATAAAACTTAAATGGAGCCAGATGGCCTCTTACCGAATGTGAAGGACCCCAGATTATAAGGGTCAAACTCGCCCAATATCAGCAATGTGCTGTAACAGCTATTCATCCGATCCACTCCGGAGCGATAAGCCAGCCACTGTTCCACATCAAGAACACCATGGTAGGATATTACGTTCCACTCACTCGTAAGCAGCACCAGCTATCAGCTGTAATATTTCAACAGGTTGATTTAAATGGGATAGCCGCTCTCCTCCGTCATAGGTTATTAGTAATGGGATAGTTTTAAATAATTTTCCCTTTACTCCAGAAATCCTCCAAATGATATTTCCAATAGTTAGTTAAAAGAGAAAGAACAACAACTTCATGGTGCAGTAAATCGAAACATTTATTTCTCACTATTTTCTCATGCACAGCAAACAAATATACGTGGCACATAGCTCAGAACTTTCAGGCTGTCAGCTGGTACGTGGTGACGTCACAGGGTTCTCTTCAACAATTGGAATATTTGCTTGGTTTATGGCCGGCCTAAGGGCCGGTTCACACAGCGATGCGATGCGAGGCGACACGGCTCGCCTCGCCTCGCTCCCGCAAGTCGCCCCCGTTCAGTACTATGGAACCGTTCTGAGAGGAGCGACTCAAGTCGCTCCGACTCAGAAAAAAGGTTCCTGTACTACTTCTGGGCGACTTCGGGGGCGACTTGCATTGACTTCTATACAGAAGTCCTCTGCAAGTCGCCGCTGAGATCCCCGCAGGTCGCGGCGAGGCAAGTCGGAGACGCCTCGCCGCGCCTCGCTGTGTGAACCGGCCCTAACACTACCTTCTGCCTAGACTGACACTGGTGCAGTTCTTAAGATTTCTCCATTACTCCATCCAGAGTGGATACCTACACTAAGACAGCAGGGGTGTTAAGCCTACTACATATTAGTATTTTTTTATTTTTATTTTTTGCTCAACCCAGCAGGCTAAACAAAAAAACAGACACGTCAGGAGATGCCACTGTACTACATATCTGATGTTAGTACATCAATCTTTCCTGCTGTGCTATTGTGTTCTGACAGGGGGCAACTTCCCCCCGCCAGAACGCTTTGGTCAGTGCTCTCAGCTTTTGGCTGAGAGCGCTGATCAGGAGTCTATCGGCAGACCTTTTTCGGTCATGTCCCTTCGATAAGTGGACCGACTCCAGTACACGTGGGTCGAATGTCAGCCGGTTTCTATTGAATCGTCCAACATTTGGCCAATGTGTGCTAGGCTTTACTGGCTGGATCACCAGGTGAATTTAGAAGGAAAAAATAAGACCTAAAAAAAGAAAACTAATGTAGCTATCGCATCTATTGATTGGTAATCTTCAATATATTACATTTTTGTTTTGGGATTTAATACTGCTGTAAGGTTGGGAAAGATGCAAGGATCCACTTTCAAAAACAGGAGCCCAGGGCACCACCAGGATGTTCTAACTCTTTCACACGCTCTCTGAAACTAAGGAAAAAACATTTTGCCTTCCAATAACACTACTGCAGTGCAGGAGCCAGGTGCTGCAAGGCCACTAAGGGCTCATGTACACACCGACTAGGTTGACTGCTGGTGTTCTGCCAAAAACTCCCAACTCGCCATAATCTCCAACCACGTTACTTTGGGTGAGTCTCCGGAAGCAATAATTGGAGATTTCCACAAGTTGGCTGTTTTCATAGAACACTGGCAGCGTTGTTAGTCTGCCCACTAGTAACCAACCACATCAACTTTTTTCCTGCTTACCCGGTGTTCTGTCTAAACAGCCAACTAGTCATGTACCGTAGTGTATACACTGCCGGTGTAATGTGAAAACAGCCAACTCATCGAAATCTGCAATTATTGCTGCTGGAGAGTCACCGGAAGTGACGTGGGTGGAGGTTTTGGCGAGTTGGAGTTTTCGGCAGAACACCAGCTGCGGGAAAACGCAATCAAACAAATATCGGGATATTCAGCGCTGATAAACAAAGCCAAAAATAAACATGAACACAGTGCAGGCTAGCATTGCAGGTAAATTCAACAATCCCCGAGATGAGTATATAATAAAATAGTGCAGCGCAATTAATATAAAAGTTCTATATCGGATTGCAAAGGAAGTCCCTAAATAAGAAAAAGTGCACGTGAATAGTAACACCAATCCAATTGTATTCGTTGATGAAAACATAAATCGAATGGCAGATCCGGTGATGTTGATCCCTCCACCACAAGTAAAATTAGCCTCTCGCCTCATAACATCGACCTGCAACAGGTCATGAAGCAGTAAATGGATCCCCGGGCAATGTACCTTCTTATATCACCTTCCTCAGATTAGTAATGCTCACCCCACAAATAAAAAATGAAAAGCGGTCTAATGCTCATTGTATAAAAGCTTTAATGACAAAATTGCAAAGAAATATACTCACATTTAGCCCCACTCCAAGCCGAGTGCTGGCGTGTAAACATAAAACAGTATTGCAACCAAAAAGATGGCCGCGGGGGACGTCATGCCTAACACCTGACCGCCGTACGCGGTACATCCTGGGAGGGACTTCTTCAGCGTTGGGAAAATGCAAAACAGCATTTTTCCGGCTGGAGGTCAAAACGCTCCTATCCTGAATGCGATTCTTCCACATTCATGAGAGGGAGGTGGAACCTCCCCTAACCACAGCAGCATCTAAACTCTTGTAAAAGCCTATGTGTATGTGGACACAGGCTTTTATGGAGTTGAGTTTAGAAGCTGTGGCAAAAAAACTCAACTAAAATAAACTGAGGTTTATAAGCTATAGTACCTGAGCCATAAGACTGCGTTCACATCTCAGTGTTTTGAATCGCGAGCAAACTTGCTGTGATTCTGCACACAATTTCAATCACAACTGCAACACGATTTATCATGACAGAACTGCATCACAATTTTAGGTGCCATGCCATTGAATGGCATCTCATATGTGCATTCTGCGATTTGTCATTCACATCTCGGCGCTTTGAAATCACAAGCAGAATTGCGGAAAATCTGCCCGCAATTCAAAGCGCTGAGGTGTGAATGCAGTCTAATAGTTATAATGCAATAACTCTCTGCTATGTAGACCACTCTGTGTTCACAGGAGATCACTTCCACAGCAAGGTAAGGAAATGTCTGATATATGTAAGGCTGCTTAAAAAAAAAACATAATTTCCTGCCGATGACTTCTGTATTGTTTGACCTATTTTCATTTTTAGTTGCTTGTGGCCCTGAAACATATATCCAGATATTTCTCCCAGACATGATCATTTTTGCATGTTATTAAATCTTTTCTGTATACCATTATAACAGTTTGCATGGCATTAGCCTCGTATGTCTTTGGAGGTACTGGAGATAATACATTGTAGCTGATACAGTTTTCTCACTTCGAGTTCTGTGTGTTTCCTCATTTGCCATTCATTGTTAATCGGCATCTCTTTGATTTGTAAATAACTTCTGCAATCAATGCCACCAGTCACTTTCCTGATCATTACTTTCATGCATGTTTACAGTGTCTTAAGTAGTTTGTAAAAAATCCTGTTGCTGTATCGGCTGCGTTTTCTTCTCTGATCTTAAAAACTACAAGGAAAATGCTGCATAAAAATAATACAAAGCAAACTGCTTTAATCAGTGCATTGAAAAGGAAGCTACGTAGACTGCCAATAGGCTGCTCTATAGATAAACTCGGCAGTGCTGTTGGGAAAAGTAGGACATGTTTTAAGAATTTTTTTTAAATGATTTTTATCTTATATCAGATTTGCATTAATCAGTATTAGTAATGTATACTCTTTCAGAAAACGAAAACAGAAATTAATCTACTTTGCAAATCTATCAGCACAATATTGTATTTTATTTCCCTGGTCACATCTGTTGTGTAGGGCCTGTACTCTTCTACCCTCCCTGCATGATGTAGCTTGGCCTCCTAGCTTCACAGAGGTGCTTTGGGCATTGGAATTCTCCTCAGGGTGCCATAACAGAGTTATTTCTTGGGAGTCCCCAGCCTGGTCTGACCAGCACCCACCAGAAGCCCGTTCCATACCTACCTCAGGTCGTACACCAATAGACCCCAGCAGCAGCTCATCCAGTACATATTTTGTTTCCAGAAGATGTTCCCATTAGAAGTTAGGAGAAAGAAGAGTTCAAACAACAAGAGCCTTTTCACACAGGAACACAATTGATATATATATATATATATATATATATATATATATATATATATAGTGTGTGTGTGTATATATATATATATATATACACGCAAACTATATTACCAAAAGTATTGGGACACCTGCCTTCACACACATTAACTTTAATGGCATTCCAGTTTAAGTCCGTAGGGTTCAATATTGAGTTGGCCCCCCCCTTTGCAGCTATAACAGCTTCAACTGTTTGGGGAAGGCTGTCCACAAGGTATAAGAGTATGTCAGAAGGCCTGGGTCGCAGTCTCTGCTCTAATTCATCATAATGGTGTTCTATCTGGTTGAGGTCAGGGCTCTGTGCAGGTCAGTTAAGTTCCTCCACCCCAAACTCATTCATTAATGTCTTTATGGACCTTGCTTTGTGCCCTGGTCCAAATCCATGGTGTGGGGTTGTTTTTCCAGGGGTTGGGCTTGGCCACTTAGTTCCAGTGAAGGGCACTCTTAAGGCTTCAGCATACCATGACATTTTGGACAATTTCATGCTTCCAACTTTGTGGGAACAGTTTGGGAATGGCCCTTTCCTGTTCCAACATAACTGTGCACGGTCCATAAAGACATGGATAAGTGAGTTTGGGGTGGAGGAAATGGACTGGCCTGCACAGAGTCTTGACCTTAACCTGATAGACCACCTTTAGGATGAATTAGAGCAGAGACTGTGAGCCAGGCTTTCGCGTTCACATCAGTGCTTGACCTCACAAATGCACTTCTGGAAGAATGGTCAAACATTCCCATAGACACACTCCTAAACCTTGTGGACAGCCTTCCCAGAAGAGTTGAAGCTGTTATAGCTGCAAAGGGTGGGCCAACTCAATATTGAACCCTACAGACTAAAGCCTCGTACACACGGTATGATTGTTGGCAGGGGATTGTCTGTTGACAGGCTGTTGCCGTTAGTACTCTCCTTTTGACAATTGTCCAACTTTCGACCAACAAATGTTGCATGATAGGCTAGTAATTTTTCGGCAGACAACAGCTCTATGCCCGATTTTCGTATAGTCAGTACACGAATCCGTTACACAAAAGTTGAAAGTGCAAACACGCATGCTCGCAATCAATGCTGACCAAACACAAAATTAGCAGAAGGGTTTCAAAGGGTGACACTAAAGAGATGAAATTCCTCGTAGTATGTGACTATGCGTGTGTTTGTGGAGCAAGAGCCTGGCGCACGCTCTTTTGACAAAAATCAGACGCTCAGTTGGCCAACAATCGTGTTGAGTGTACGAGGCTTAAGAATGGGATGCCATTAAAGTTCACGTGCATGTAAATACTTTTTACCAATACTTTTCACAATATACTGTGTGTGTGTGTGTGTATATATATATATATATTAGGGCTGTGGAAATTCTGGCTTCAGGGAGTTCCGTCGGAGATCCGGTGATGTCACGGACATTGGCATCACTGGACTCCTCCCCCTTCCTGAAGTGCCTCCATCTGTTAACGAAGGGAAGGGGGGAGGAGTCAGTTGACCTTGAAGTTTTGATTGAACGTAACGTGTACAGGGGAGGAGCTACGCATGGCGTCACCTACTGCTGCCCTACGGAACTAACACGATTGTCGGCTTTACATGCTGTGTTTTTATCATCTTTAGGTGAGTAGTTTGTGTTTGAACACAAAAATTAAATCTTATACTTAAGCGGTGAGCACTTAGATCTTTTCTTTCTACCCATGACCTGGCGTCCTTGCTGAGATCTAAGGAGACATGAGAGAAGTTTATGGTCCGTGTTAACCCTTTTGATACCCGCTTGCATGACCACCTGTTTGCACAGGGGTCCATGCCATAAGGTGAGAGTGATTAGTTAGACCGGAGGTGGATTGTCATGCTACTGTGGAAAAAAAAATTACTGGCGTCAGTGCTACAGTTTGAATTTAAAACGTATTTGTGTGAATTGTGAAGTTAAGTCATGGATTGTGGAAACTAACTAGTGTCGGGTGATTGTATATAGTGTATACCACATTTACCACTGACTAATGCAGAGTTGCAATGCAAGGAGATCGGCAAAAGTAGTTGGATCTGTATGTGCGTTATAATTAATCAAAATTAGTCAATTAATCGATTTAAAAAAAATCGATTAATCGAACACAAAAATTTAAATCAGTAACAGCCCATATATATATATATATATATATATATATATATATATATATATACACATATATAAATCAATATTATTAGTGCCTTGAAAAAGTACATCCCTTACAATTTTACACATTTTGTCATGTTGCAACCAAAATACTAAATGTATTTTTATTAGGATTTTAATATGATAGACCAAAACAAAGTGTCACATAATTGTGAAGTGGCAGAAAAATGATAAATGGTTTTCAAAATTTTTTACGAATAAATATCTAAAATGTGTGGTATGAATTGTATTCAGCCCCCTTTACTCCGATATCCCTAACTTAAATCTAGTAGAACTGTTTGCCTTCAGAAGTCATCTAATTAGTAAATAGAGTCCACCTTTGTGCAATTTAATTTCAGTATAAATACAGCTGTTCTGTGAAGCCCTCAGAGGTTTGTTAGAGGACCTTAGTGGACAAACAGCATTATGAAGGCCAAGGAACACACCAGACAGATCAGAGATAAAGTTGTGGAGAAATTTAAAGCAGGGTTAGATCATAAAAAATATACCAAGCTTGAAACCTCTCACGGAGCATTGTTCAATCCATCATCAGAAACTGGAAAGAGTATGGCACAACTGCAAACCTACCAAGACATGGCCATCCACCTAAACTGGCAAGCCCGGCAAGGAGAGCATTAATCAGAGAAGCAGGCAAGAGGCCCATGGTAACTCTGGAAGAGTTGCAGAGACCCACAGCTCAGGTAGAAGAATCTGTCCACAGGACAACTATTAGTTATGCACACCACAAATCTGGCCTTTATGGAAGAGTGGCAAGAAGAAAACCATTGTTGAAAGAAAGCCATAAGAATTACTGTTTGTAGTTTGCGAGAAGCCACATGGGGGACGCAGCAAACATGTGGAAGAAGGTGCTCTGGTCATATGAGACTAAAATTGAACTTTTTTAAAAGCAAAACGCTATGTGTGGTGGAAAACTAACACTGTACATCACCCTGTACACTCCAACCCCATCATGAAACATGGTGGTGAAAGCATCATGTTGTGGGGATGCTTTTTTCAGCAGGTACAGGGAAGCTGGTCAGAGTTGATTGGAAGATGGATGGCGCCAAATACAGGGCAATCTAATGCCGTGTACACACGACTGGACTTTTCAACTGCAAAATTCAGATGGAACTGATCCGTCAGACAATTCAATCGTGTGTGGGCTTCATCTGACCTTTTCTGTCAAAAAATTTGATGGACTTTAGAAATAGAACATGTTTCAAATCTTTCCGCCGGAACCAGTTCCTATCGAGAAAACCGCTTGTCTGTATGCAGGTCCGACAGACCAACAGTGACTCAAGGGCAACTATTGGCTACTTGCTATTGAATGTTCTTTTTCTAGTCCCGTCGTACGTCATCACGTTAAACGAACAGACTTTGGTGTTATAGTGTGTAGGCGGAATTCAGCGGAACTCCATCAAAAAGTCAGTCGGAGTTCATTCCGACAAAGTCCGGTCGTGTGTACTCAGCATTATAAGAAAACCTGTTAGAGTCTGCAAAAGACTTGAGACTGGAGCGGAGGTTCAACAACCCTAAACGTACAGCCAGGGCTACAATGGAATGGTTTTGATCAAAGAATATTCATGTCTTAGAATGGCCCAGTCAAAGTCCAAACCTAAATCCTATTGAGAATCTGTGGCAAGACTTGAAAATTGCTGTTCAGATGCTTTCCATCCAATCTGAAAGAGCTTGAGCTATTTTGCAAAGAAAAATGGGCAAAAATGTCACTCTTTAGATGTGCAAAGCTGGTAGAGACATCCCCAAAAAGACTGGCAGCTGTAATTACAGTGAAAGGTGGTTCTATGAAGTATTGACTCGGGGGGTGAATACAAATCCCTTTTGAATACAAATACACTTTTCACATAATTATTTGTAAAAAAAAAATTGAAAACCATTTATCATTTTCCTTACACTTAACAATTATGTGCCACTCTGTGTTGGTCTATCACATAAAATATATAGCTTTCAATAATCTATATTTAAATTGATAAAAATAATATGAGTGAACAGAAGAAAAATCGAAATAAAAATTTGGCCTCAAACCAGCATCAATTCTGGTATATTACCAAGATATCAGCACACCAGAACGAACCCCCCCCCCCCCCCCCCCAAGCAGTAAAACTAACCCCAGCTTCTGGATTAACTCTGCTCTCTAGCAGGAAGATTTATAACATTCAACAACCAGAGTTTAGAAAATCAAAAAAATTCATGGAAAGAATCCCAGACGGATGTCTATTTGAAAGTAATCAGACTACCCTCTGGCTGACGGGATTTACGAATTGCTTTATAGGGTAATAAGGGAGGTGATATACACCCCCGTAACCCTATGCAATCTGTACAAGATATAAAAAGTTACAGTGCGTTTTGCTTCTTTTTTTATTATTTTACAGAGTTTAGAAAATATCTATTGTCCTTAAAGGGGTTGTAAACCCTCTTTTTTTTTTTTTTCCTAATAACAAATGTCATAACTCCACTGTGCAGTTAGTTTTGCACAGAGTGGCCCCAAACCTTGACTTCTGGGGTCCCTCAGCGGTACTCATGGCTCCTCCCCGCATTGAGTGTCCACGTTGGAGAAGGCTCTCCTAAGGTTGACATTGTGCAGGCACGCTCCCCGGCGCCCATGTCATTGGATTTGATTAACAGCAGCGGGAGCCAATGGCTGCTCTGCTATCAATCTATCCAATCAAGCCGAGACAATGGGCAGCGAGGAAGAGCACCTCTCCGCCGAGGGAAGAAATGGACTCAAGTGAGAAAGACGGGGGAGGGGGCTGGAGGGGCCGCTCAGTGTCAGCAGTTTTTTCACTTTAATGCATAGGATGCATTAAGCTGAAAAAACACGAGGGTTTACAACCCCTTTAAGAGTTCATCAAAAAGTTCTTGCAGTATGTCTTCACCAAATAAAATGATAGCCTCTTCATTCATGGATCAGAATAAAGTACATGTGTGAAAAATGCGCTGCATCCTGTCTCAATTTCTCCTTTCTTCCACAGATGAAATTCAATTCTGCAGATCAATCCTATCCCTTTCATACCCAATTTCAACTGTGTGAGTGCCATGCATCACCAAAACATGCATACTCCCGTGACGACTCTTAATTCTTAAATATCTATCCTTACCCTCTGGATTATCAATTGCTCTTGATATAAATCAATTTCCGGAATAATCGCGTTCCCTTTGCATTCACTAATAAAATCTCTGAAAACAAAACATAGTGTAGTATGTTTTTTTTTTTTTTTTAATTGCCTTTAGAGTGTGTAAATGTGCTTACATTTCCATTATGTGCTTAGTGTTTTTTTCCCAAAAATGTTTGTCCTGATGTTCCTATTAGGGATCCCCCCGGTTCGGTTACTATTGGACACCCCCTGGTTCGGTTCGCACCAGAACTTTCGAACGGACCGAAAATTCGTACGAACTTTAGAACCCCATTAAAGTCTATGGGACTCGAATGTTCGAAAACAAAAGTGCTAATTTTAAAGGCTAATATGCAAGATATTGTCCTAAAAAAGGGTTTGGGGACCCAGCTCCTGCTCCGGGGAACATGGATCAATGCAAATTTTTTTTTTTTAAACGGCCGTTTTTTTGGGAGCACTGATTTTAATGACGATTAAAGTGAAAAAAAAAAGTGAAATATTCCTTTAAATATCATGCCTGGTGGGTGTCTATAGTATGCCTGTGAAGTGGCATGTGTTTTCTGTGTTTAGAACAGTCCCTGCACAAAATGACATTTAACGGAAAAAAAGTAATTTAAAACTGCCTGCGGTTTTAATGTAATGTCCTGTCCTATATGCTCTGCAGAAATTTGGCCCTAAGGTGTCAAGTTAACACTGTAAGCCCTCAAAGTGACTCTTGGGAGCTGGAGCGCCCTGCTGTGAACTATTATATCAAGAATTGTAATTACATGCCATTGTTGAACAGTGGTAGAAAAATTGGGCCTTTGGTTGTTATAGTGGTGCTGGTGCCACAACACTGTAAGTCCTCACAGTTACTCTCAGTGGGCGCAGGAACAGGCCCTGCTGTGAAATATTATATCAAGAATTGGAATTACATGCACCTGTTAAACAGGGGCTGAAAAATTGGGCCTTAGGCACTGATGCCACAACACTGCAACACCTCACAGATACTCTAGTTGGAGAGCCGGAATGAGCCCCACTGCAAAGCATTGCATCAAAAATTGTAACTACATGCCCCTGTTAAACGGGCTGAAAAATTGGGCCTTAAGCCCCATACACACTATCAGTTTTTCTGTTGAGTTTTTCCTTCAGATTTACCAAAACCATATAATATGAGGTCAAACCTTAGGAGTTTCAATTTGTATGCAATCAGGCAGGCCCTTGCACTACATGGTTTTGGTAAACCTGAAGGAAAAACTCAGCAGAAAAACTGATAGTGTGTATGGGGCTTTAGGTGCTGGTGCCACGACACTGCAACCTCTCCCATATACTCTAGTTGTAGTGCAGGAATGAGCCCTGCGGCAAAGCATTGCATCAAAAATTGTAACTACATGCCCCTGTAAAACAGGGGCTGAAAAATTGGGCCTTAGCCACTGGTGGCGGCTCCCAGAACCAATAATGTTCTTCCAAGCTATCAGCAGGATCATTGAGGAGGAAGAGGATAGTCGGTCAACATAACAGGACAGTCACGCAGCATAGACAGTCTTGAAGGGATGTGACATTTCAAAAAAAATTATTCGGTTACATCAGCTTCGGGTGCTTGGTAGCTGGTAGTGATCCAAGACTGATTCATCTTTATGAAGGTCAGTCGATCAACCGAGTCGGTGGACAGGCCCACCCTGTGATCGGTTACAAAGCCTTCAGCAGCACTGAATGTGCGTTCCGAAAGAACACTGGATGCAGGACAGGCCAGTAGCTCAATTGCATACTGTGCAAGCTCTGGCCAGTGATCCATCCTCAAGACCCAGTAAGCCAGAGGATTTTCGGTGGGAAAGGTGTCCAAGTCTGACATTGCCCCTAGGTATTCCTGCACCATGTAAATCAGACGCTGGCGAGGGTTGCTGGAACCGATCATACCTTGGGGCTGCGGACTAAAAAATTGTCTGAACGCATCGGTCAGATGGCCACCTTCTCCACCGCTCCTTCTGTGACTGACCAAAGCCTCAGCAACACGTTGTCCAGGACCAGGAGTTTGTAACCTCCCAGTCTCTGGGAACGCACTGCACAGACCTTTCTACAAGGCCTCCCGGAGATTTTGGTCCGGAGTCCTCTGGGTCGCTAAGGATGACATGATCTGCAGCCACCTCCTCCCAGCCACGTACAAGTCCACGGATTTCTTGGGACTGTAAATCATCCCTAAAAGACTGCTGATGCTGAGTGCCAGGCTCCACCTCCATGCTGACACAACCCTCCTCCTTGTCCTCTTCCTGTGTGATGGGGGCCTCTGTTCTGCCTCAAGTGCCTTGTCCATTATTCCACGCAGCGTATGCTCCAACAGGTGGACAAGAGGTACAGTGTCACTGATGCATGCACTGTCACTGCTAACCATCCTCGTGGCCTCCTCAAATGTTGACAGGACAGTGTATGCATCCATGATCATGCCCCACTGGTGTGGTGAAAAAAACCTAGCTCGTGGCCTGCAGTGGAACCGAATGGAAGCCTGATTCCAGAGCTCCTGCTTCCCCGTGGATATAACGGCGACAAGCGGCTATCAGGACCCCGTTTTTGGACACCTACACCTGGCGTTTCAGGAGGGGCACATCATAGGACCATGATGGGCAAAAGAAATGGATCGTCGAAGCCACAACGGCTAACGGAATATTTCCTACAGTCGCGGCATTGAGGTAGGCAAAATGGTGCTGACCCTCCACCCACACTGCTTTCTAGGCTGAAACACCTTGCCAACACATCATCCCCTAAAAATGACGATTCCTACAGTAACCAGACCTCCCCTCCATCATCATCCTCTCCCTCGGGGAGCCCAGCTAAAGCAAAATTAAAGCTGGATAGCACCGGATGCAGCCCCGCGCTGAGCCCGGTGGTAGACTCTGACGATGATACCAGGGAGCTCCATGACTCTATAACTAATTATCCCACTACAAACCAGCCTGTGTTGGACACGGTACTTAAAGACATGTTAGTCTCGCTGAGAAGCATGCTTCTAGCGGATATGATGAGCTGTATGAATAGGTCTAGCGGGGAAATAAAAGTGGTGGAGGATAGAGTGGACCACATAGATGGCAAGATGGGGGAATTTGCATCCACCATAAACGATCTGGTGGACGCACATGAGGAACAAGAGGGAGAATCAGCCTGGGTGAGAGATAAATTGGCAGATATTGAGGACAGGTCCAGGAGGAACAACCTCAAGATTAGGGGAATCCCTGAGTCAGTTCAAGCCTCAGACCTACGCTCCTATGCGACTGACCTCTTTACCTCCCTACTACCTGACCTCTCCGCCATTGAACTAACCATCGACAGGATACATTGTCTGCCAAAGCCGACACACCTCCCAGAGAAAGTCCCTAGGGACGTGATTCTCCGCATGCACTTTTACCATGCGAAAGAGCAGTTGATGCAATGCATTCACAAACAGGAGCAAATCCCACCTCAACATCAACATTTGCAGTTTTATGCTGATTTGTCTCGGCATACGTTGCAAAAAAGGAGAAACTTGAATACAATAACAAAGGTATTGAGAAACCACCAAATACCCTACCGGTGGGGGTACCCCACCAAAATCACAATTAACTATAAGGATCCCAGACACTAGGGACTACAATATGGATGCTTCCAACCGACGACTACCCAGCCCAGACTGGAAGAGAGTAACACCAAGGAACGCCAGGTCACACACCTAATTTGCTAAACAGACGGAGTCAACATATATCCCTAACGAGGAATTAGGATAACTGCTAGGCTTGAACTCTTACCCCGAGTTACTTGAGCAGCACTTAGCTGCACACGGGACACCCCAAATTTACCATAGGGAGGCTTAGCCCTATGTTGGGTTCTACCACGTTCAAATGTTCTTTTTTTCTGAGTTATGTTTGTGATACCTGGATTTTCTTTCTTTTTTTTTTTTTTTCTCAATTTTTGCTTTTATTTTCGGAGCCATACTACCATCCTCCTGCTCTGCAGTATACTTCAGTTGTGAATACCCATCGCAAAGACAGAAGTCACTACAAGGAGCCTGACTACAGACTAGCTTCTTCACCTCCCTCAGGTCTTCCAAAGGGGTGTCTTCCCTCTCTCACCATGTACAAAGTGTTCAGACCATCTTCACTGTCAGACCTCTCCATGGCAATACATTTTGTGTCTATTAACACTAAAGGGCTTAACCACCCCATGAAGAGGAAATCTCTGTGGAAGGAAGCACTATCTAATAGGTCGGACATCCTTTGCGCCCAGGAAACCCACTTTTGTAAAATGTCTGCACCAGTCTGTAAACATAAAAATTTCCTGCACGTCTTTTTGCAAATGCGAGTTCTAAAACAAAAGGCGTTAAGATAGCGGTTAAGGACACCGTGGCATTTACCCTACATAGGGAAATAACAGACCCTCAAGGTCGTTATTTGATCCTGATTTGTGATATTAATCAAGTGACCTACACTATTGTGAATATATATGTCCCTAATACCCAGCAAATCCGCTTCTTTCACAACATTCTGAAAAAGATTGGATCATGCAAAAGAGGCTCTCTGGTGATTTATGGTGACTTTAATGTAGTACCTGACCCGACCATAGACACAACGTCCAAAGCGAAACGCCTAACTACTCCCCTGTGCAGCACATTTCATAAGGAAGGTATATTTGATGTATGGAGATGTTTACACGCGGAGGAGATGGACTTTACGTTTTTTTCCGCCCCCCACCACACGTATATGAGGATAGACTTATTTTTGGTCGATCAACAAACCCTGTCTAAATCAGTATCAGCCTCCATCAACAACATTACGTGGTCAGATCACGCTTCTGTCACGCTATCTTTGAAGGACACATCCACAATAGACTCTATCCCTCTATGGAGGGTGAACTCCTACCTTATGCAGCAACCAGAAAAGAAGGCACACCTCGAGGACCACTTGAGGGAATTCTTTTCCATTAACGAGCCCTCGGTGCACAATAAATTTATACTTTGGAATGCCCATAAGGCATTCATCAGGGATATTTTCATCAAAATAGGGGCCAGGGCGAGGAGGCAGCGGCAAAAGAAACTACGTGAAATTACGGACGAGATTTTTGACTTGGAAACTAAAAACAGAACACATCCCAATTATTGACCGCTAAATTGAACAGACTGAGACATGATCTGAGACTCCTTTTATTGGAAACATTTGGAAGACAGACACAAAGACTCAAAATGGCATACTATGTGCAGGGCAATAGGGTTGGGAAGTTACTGGTACACCAAATCAAAGGTCACAGACAGAAAACCAAAATTCCCTACATCCTTCATCCCGTACATAAAACCAAACTGCAACACCCTCAGGACATTGCCAACGCATTTTGTGCTTATTATAGTACCCTTTATAACTTAAAAGACGACGCTGACACTATCCAACCTACTCCCACACTAATCAACGACTTCCTACAGCAAATTTCTCTACCCACACTTTCCCCTCAACATGTAGAAAGACTCAATTCGCCTTTCACCTCAGAAGAAATTCTCAAGACCATAGACTCACTTCCCGGCTCTAAATCACCAGGCCCAGAGGGCTTCTCCGGGGAATACTACAAATCATTTAAATTGCTTCTACTACCTCATTTGACTGAATTATTTAACACTGCCGCGGCCTCCTCCTCCTTTCCCACCAGAGATGTTGAGCGCGATCATAGTGACTTTGCCGAAGCTGGGAAAAGCACCCGACACCCCAGCCAATTTTCGACCCATATCTTTATTAAATACAGATGTGAAACTATATGCCAAATTAATAGGCTAATAGATATTCTAACTCACTTGATACACCCCGACCAAACTGGGTTCACGAAGGGACGTCAGACCTCAGATGCTACGAGGAGACTGATGAACATTATCCATTTGGCCGGTGCCGGACAAAGGCCTTCTCTGCTCCTAGCTTTGGACGCAGAGAAGGCCTTTGATAGAGTTCACTGGGGATATTTAAGTAAAGTTTTGGACAAATTTGGTTTCTCTGGTATGATTCTATCAGCCATAATGGCTTTATACTCGAATCCCTCAGCCAGGGTTTATACCTTGGGTGTGCTCTCCAACCCCTTCCAGATAACTAATGGGACACGTCAGGGGTGTCCCTTATCCCCACTAATTTTTAATTTAATCTTAGAACCCCTGGCAGCCCACATCAGGTCTCACCCAAATATTACTGGGTTTCAAGCCCAAAATTCTGATCATGTGATTAGCTTGTTCGCAGATGACATTATTTTAATGCTCACAAATCCGGAAAAATCCCTGGCTTCGGTACACGACACTCTCAAAATGTTTAACACACTGTCTTATTACAAAGTTAATGAGGGGAAATCTTATATACTGGGGATGGGAGTGGACATTGCTTTGCAGGCTAGACTCAGCACACGGTTTCCATACAATGGAGTAATGCTGGCATAGGGTACCTGGGGATCACCTTGACTTCCACCACCAAAGATCTATACACTAGCAACTACATTCCCTTTCTAAAATCTTTACCGTCTAAACTGCAGGACCTAGCCAAAACTGAACTTCTCTGGTCATGTCGATTAGCAGCAATAAAAATGATCATATTGCCACAAATGCTCTACCTATTTAGATCTCTACCCATACCAGCCCCCAAACACTACTTTACCAAGGTGCAATCTATCATGAACAACTTCCTGTGGAAAGGGAAAAAAGCCAGGTGGGCCTTTAAGAATTCAATAGCATCGAGGATAGCTGGGGGGGTAGGAAATTTGACTACTATATCGCCTCAATCCTAGCACAACTGAGAACATGGTTACCTGACTCACTCACACCGAGATGGCAGGAACTAGAGGAAAGCCAGGTCCCCAATGCTCAATCAAACCTTCACAACTCCTACCTTTCCAATACGAATTCCGATCACTAGTCTTACTGGGCTTATCCCCAATCTGCAAACATCACATTGGCTAGAGAAGTGTATCAACTACATAGATGATATTAGGATAGGACCGGCAACAAAGACATTTAGATCATTACAAATTTAATATGGGCTAGAGGAGTCTGATAACTATAGATATCTCCAAATCAAGCATCTTCTCCACTCCAATCATCTCCCACCCATACAACTCCCCTGGAGGATTGTTCTATACCTTACTAAACTCTTCACCAACATAAAGGGAATTTCCTTATTCTACAATACCCTTAGTGATAAATTAACATTCAGTAAGACCCCTAATATTAATGCCTGGGAAAGGGACTTAGGTAAAACGTTCACGGTAGACCACTGGCGAATGGCACTTCAAACAACATATGCCTCCACCAAATGTATTAACTTATGGGAATTGACACAAAAATTTCTACGGCGGTGGTACCTTACCCTATATAGGATCTCCAAATTTGCTCCCAACGCCTCCCCACTATGCTGGAGACAATGCAACCCTATAGGTACCCTGTACCATATACTCTGGGAATGCCCGAAAATACGTACACTCTGGGACAAAGTATTTCATATAAGCTCACAAATAACAATGACCCACATCCCCATCAACCCGGAACTGGCCATTTTATCCTTAGGCATAGATTTGATTCCAGAACCTACTAGAACGATTATATCCCATTTACTTCTAAGCACCAGAATGGTTATTACACGACACTGGAAAGATCAAGATACCCCATCACTAAAGGAAGTTATTATGACTACTGTTACCCATGCCACGTATGAAACCATGTTTGCCTCAACCCAGGGTAAACTTCTCATAGTGAAAACGAAGTGGAAACCGTGGACTGACTGGTTTAATAACACAAAACTGATATGATTCTAAACCGGTAATGATCTAGACTTGTATAACAGCATACGCATCAGTGGGGTATGGCTCAGAGGATACTGTACTCTTTCTTTTTATTTTATAATATATTATTTCATTTTAATTTGGGTTATAATTTTTATTTTAACCTTCTATTATTTTATTTCAATTATTGTATATTTTTCTTTTCTCGCCATTATTGCCTCTTGTTACTTGATTGTTACAGTTTACATGATGAGTAACAATCCGTTAAAATAGTTCTGTTTATCTCTTACGCACCACCTGCATGGTAGACCTACAGAAACATATGCATCAGAACATGACATTCGCTCTGGAGTTACACAGATAAGATTTTAATGTATAGCATTGTGGGATGGAGGTTGCTGGACTATGGATGGAGGGAGGTCTTCCCTCGCAAGGCACAGCGAGTACCCATTAGGGGTGCCGGAGGGGAGGCTTCCTCTCCCTACTGGTGAGCTTAACCTGACTGTCCACGCAAATCTTTGGGTGACCAGGAATACCGGGTGTTGTACTGATTAATCATTTCTTTATAATGTATGTAGGTTGCACTCTGTTATTATACATTACAAAAAAAAAAAAAAACGGTGTGTATATGTGTATGTATATGTATATCACTATGCAAAACCTCAATAAAAAACTATTGAAGTAAAAAAAAAAAAACCTAGCTCCCCTGACCCTGTCCTGGTGCCGTAGTCGCACAGATACTCATTGAGAAGACCGGGCTCCTCCACTAGTAAAAGATAGCGGAGAAATCCAGCGAGAAGACCCCCCAAGACGGAAGAAGACCCCCGGAGCTGTGCAATAAATTATTTTAAACCCTTGTGTTGTGTTTTTTTTTTTTTACTTTTTTTTTCACCAGGTGAATGGGTAGGGGTACATTGTACCCCATACTCACTCACATAGGTTGGGGGAGCTGGTATCTGGGGGCCCTCTTATTAAAAGGTTCCCGGATTCAGCCATTCGCAGCTGGATGATCACTCAAGTTGGACAGTCCCTCTCTCACAAGGCCTAGCAGCCAACTTGGTGCTTACTCAGGAACAAAGTCTTTGCCACAGACATTGTTGCAGAACAGGTAGGGAAACTAAGCTTTAGAACACTTGTAGGATAGCCTGCTTGGTGATATCCACAAGTCCAGATTCTCTCGGTTACTTCAGCCCTTCCAGGCTCTTGCTAAGAAAACCAACCCGTATGAGGTGTTCTTCTGAAGAGTCCTCCCCTGGAAAGCTCGAAGTACACTGAGTCTCTCCCGAACCGGAGACGGCACCCAACCACCTCAGAATCCTCATTTTAGTTTCCTTGCCTTGGGCTAGCTAGCTCCAAGATATTAAAGTCGGTGAATCCGCACCCCAGGCCATAGCATTCCTGGGGGCTGGTCAGGAAAACCAGGACCATGTAATCAGCGCATCATACTGGACCGGAACCCCGAACCACGCGACATTCACATCCCATGTACCCCCTCCCAGAAGCACAGCAAGAGCGCCACTCCCACTGTGTGGGCCTCGAGAGAGCAACTCAATCGCCCGACCAGACCACAGTTCCATGCCTGCCAGAAGAGACAGTGCCCCCTGTGGCCAGGCTGAACATTTCGCAGTCCAGTCAGACTGATGCTGAGGCCCAATTCAGACAACTACACCCAAACCAAACTGCAGTTCAGGCAACTTCAATTTTAGAAAAAACGCATAGCACATGCTCTTCAGGAGCCGCCGCTACACTTACTTTCTGGACAGACTTTAGGTCATAACACTAAAATTAGTTGACCAGCTTAGGGTAGATGCAGGGTGCATATTAATGAGATGAGCTGGTCAACTCCTTCCTGTGTTATGACCTAAAGTCTGTCCAGAAAGTAAGGCAGAAGTAATCAAGCAGTGTGTTTAAACAGCTATGAAGCAAGTGAGGTAAGACTGTGTAGAAGTAATGGAAAGCTGTTTTTCCACGTTTTGTCATGTTGCAACCAAAAATGTAAATGCATTTCTATTCAAATTTTATGTACCAACACAAAGTGGCACATAGTTGTAAAATGGAAGGAAAATGATAAATGGTTTTCAATTTTTTTTTTTAAATAAATATTTTAAAAGTGTGGTGTGCATTTGTATTCAGCCCCCCTTACCCTGATACCCCTAACTAAAATCTAGTGGAGCCAATTACCTTCAGAAGTCACCTAATTAGTAAATCGAGTCCACCTGTGTGTAATTTAATCTCAATATAAATACAGCTGTTCTGTGAAGCCCTCATAAGTTTGTTACAGAACCTTGGTGAACAAACATCATCATGAAAGCCGAGGAATACACCAGACAGGTCTGGGATAAAGTTGTGGAACAGTTTGAAGCAGGGTTAGGTTATAAAAAAATATGCCAAGCTTTAAACATCACACAGAGCACTGTTCAATCCATCAAAGTGTATGGCACGACTGCAAACCTACCAAGAAATGGGCGTCCACCTAAACTGGCAGGCCGGGCAAGGAGAGCATTAATTAGAGAAGCAGCCAAGAGGTCCATGGTAACTCTGGAGGAGCTGCAGAGATCCACAGCTAAGGTGGGAGAATCTGTCCACAGGACAATTATCAGTTGCGCACTCCACAAATCAAGCAGCAAGAAAAAAGCTATTGTTGAAAGAAAGCTATAAAAAGTCACATTTGCAGTTTGTGGGGGACAAAGAAAACGTGAAAGAAGGTGTTCTGGTCAGATGAGACCAAATTAGAATTTTTTGGTGTAAAAGCAAAACGCTATGTGTGGCGGAAAACTAACACTGCACATCACCCTGAACACACCATTTCTTTTCTTCAGCAGGGAGAAGGAAGCTGGTCAGAGTTTATGGGAAAATGGATGGAGCCAAATACAGGGCAATCTTAGAAGAAAAAGAGTCTGCAAAAGACTTGAGACTGAGGTGAAGGTTTACCTTCCAGCAGGACAACATCCCTAGACATACAGCCAGAGCTACAATGGAATGGTTTAGATCAAAGCATATTCATGTCTAAGCCCTTGTACACACGGTCGGACATTCCGGCAACCAAATCCAACAGATTTTGTCTGAAACTGTTGCATACACACAGTCGGACAAAGTTGTCGGAAAATCTGATTGTACATAACGTGATGACGTTATTTTGTTAGGACGGGACTACATTCAGGCTAGTAGCCAATAGCTTTGGTCTAGGAATTTGATCTGAGCATGTGTGGCACGTTGTCCGTCGGAGTAGGCTACACATGATCGGAGTATGTCCGATCAGAGCATTTTGTCTGAGAATTTTACCGGCAAGTTGGAAAAGTTGGTCCGTCGGATATTCCGACGGAAACAGCCCGATGGAGACCACACACAGTCGGAATATCCGACAAAACGGTCCGATAGGACACATTCTGTCGGAATCTCCGACCGTGTGTACAAGGGCTTAGAGTGGCCAAGTCAAAGTCCAGGCTTAAATCCAAATGAGAATCTGTGGCAAGATTTCAATATTGCAGTTCACAGACGCTCTCCATCCAATCTGACAGAACTTGAGCTATTTTGCAAAGAAGAATAGGCAAAAATGTACCTATCTAGATGTGCAAAGCTGGTAGAGACATCCCAAAAAGACAATTGTAATTGCAGGAAAGGTGGTTCTACAAAGTATTGACTGAATACAAATGCACGCCTCACTTTTCCCATACTGTATTTATTTGTAAAAAAAAATTCCTTTACACTTCACAATTATGTGCCACTTTGTTTTGGTCTATCATATACAATCTCAATAAAATACATTTATGTTTTTGGTTGTAACATTACAAAATGTAGAAAATTTCTAGGGGTATGAATACTTTTTCAAGGCACTGTATATCTGCCTGGAGTTTTGCTTTAAAGTAGACTTATGCAGAAACATTAGCAGTCTTGACGGGCCAAATAAATATGGAGGAATAATAGAGTTGACCTTTCCTGGAGAAAATGCTGCCCTGGGCTCCCACCACTGCTAGTCCTATGCCATTTGTCGAAGAGGAGTATCAGTTCAGAAACAAAAAAAGTCAGCGCATTCATGAGAGGAGTGTTTTACCATTGAAATTTACATGATGCACCTAAACACATGTAAACATATCTAAACACACTTGACTATTCATTAATTTCAGAGGTCAGAATAAATGAATATTTTGGCAAATGAAATGAATGAAGGCCCAGGTCCCTGACACACTTCATTCCCCCTAATTGGGTTTGTAAAAGCATGGCTTAAGGTGTGTTTGATGCTGTTTTTCTCCTGACGTTCAGTAGAGCAAGGCAAATGACCAGTGTGCAAGGGGCCTGAAAGTCATAGTCACAGTGGAGGGGCTGGGAAACGTGTTGACTCTCATCTAGTGATCTATTATCTGACACTATACATCTGGCCATAGATACTATATACAGTGGTGTGAAAAAGTGTTTGCCCCCTTCCTCATTTCCTGTTCCTTTGCATGTTTGTCACACTTAAGTGTTTCGGAACATCAAACCAATTTAAACAATAGTCAAGGACAACACAAGTAAACACAAAATGCAATTTGTAAATTAAGGTGTTTATTATTAAAGGTGAAAAAAAATCCAAACCATCATGGCCCTGTGTGAAAAAGTGATTGCCCCCCTTGTTAAAACATACTATAACTGTGGTTGTCCACACCTGAGTTCAATTTCTCTATCCACACCCAGGCCTGATTATTGCCACACCTGTTCACAATCAAGGCATCACTTAAATAGGAGCTGCTTGACACAGTAAGGCCCACCAGAAGATCCTTAAAAGCTACACATCATGCCGAGACCCAAAGAAATTCAGGAACAATTGAGAAAGAAAGTAATTGAGATCTATCAGTCTGGAAAGGGTTATAAAGCCATTTCCAAAGCTTTGGGAATCCAGCGAACCACAGCGAGAGCCATTATCCACAAATGGCGAAGACATGGAACAGTGGTGAACCTTCCCAGGAGTGGCCGGCCGCCCAAAATTACCCCAAGAGCGCAGCGACGACTCATCCAAGAGGTCACAAAAGACCCCACAACAACGTCCAAGGAACTGCAGGCCTCACTTGCCTCAGTTAAGGTCAGCGTTCATGCCTCCACCATCAGGAAAAGACTGGGCAAAAATGGCCTGCAGGGCAGAGTTCCAAGGAGAAAACCACTGCTGAGCAAAAAGAACATCAAAGCTCGTCTCAATTTCTCCACAACACATCTTGATGATCCCCAAGACTTTTGGGACAACATTCTGTGGACCGATGAGACAAAAGTGGAACTCTTTGGAAGGTGTGTGTCCAAGTATATCTGGCGTAGAAGGAACACTGCATTTCATAAAAAGAACATTATACCAACAGTAAAATATGGTGGTGGTAGTGTGATGGTCTGGGGCTGTTTTGCTGCTTCAGGACCTGGAAGACTTGCCGTGATAAAAGGAACTATGAATTCCTCTGTCTACCAAGAGATCCTGAAGGAGAATGTCCGACCATCTGTTCGTGTACTCAAGCTGAAACGAACTTGGGTTCTGCAGCAGGACAATGATCCTAAACACACCAGCAAGTCCACCACCGAATGGCTGAAGAAAAACAAAATGAAGACTTTGGAGTGGCCTAGCCAAAGTCCTGACCTGAATCCTATTGAGATGTTGTGGTATGACCTTAAAAAGGCCGTTCATGCTCGAAAACCCTCTAATGTAACTGAATTAGGACAATTCTGCAAAGATGAGTGGGCCAAAATTCCTCCAGGACGCTGTAAAAGCCTCATTGCACGTTATCGCAAACGCTTGGTTGCAGTTGTTGCTGCTAAGGGTGGCCCAACCAGTTATTAGGTTTAGGGGGCAATCACTTTTTCACACAGGGCCATGATGGTTTGGATTTTTTTTCACCTTTAATAATAAACACCTTCATTTACAAATTGCATTTTGTGTTTACTTGTGTTGTCCTTGACTATTGTTTAAATTGGTTTGATGTTCCGAAACACTTAAGTGTGACAAACATGCAAAGGAACAGGAAATGAGGAAGGGGGCAAACACTTTTTCACACCACTGTAGTGTGGTCAGATCTAGCACCTTGGATGAGAGTTTGTGTTATCCTATAAAAAATTGCTGGGGAAGTGCACTATAGATACTTTAAGACCTGAATTATTAGGAGCAATAGTGACACCATGACATGTATATTTTTAAATGAACAGCATAAATAACCATTCAGTTGTTCTGCAGTACTCATGTGCTAAGGAACATGCTTGTGGGAGCAGAAAGCAGAGTGACAAAGAATCGAGCTTCTCCTTTCACTTTCCAGTCACAGGACCTGTACGTGTTACTCTACTTCTGCAGAGAAAAATCTGTTTTCCCGTACACTAGTTTGATTTTTACTGTCTACCACTGGAGAAAGTTCCATTCACTTTCTTTCCCAAAGACACCACAGGACGTTTGAGGTAATTTCAAACTGAAGGGAGCTCCTCTCTTAGACAGTTTCATTGGAAGATTTCCCTTAATCTCTTGTTTAACTTTGACATTTTTAATTTCTCCTCTCTTTTTTTTCTCTGTGAAAATGGTTGCCAGTACAAATAGAGAACACAAAACTCCCCCATGGGCTCACAGACCGCAATAAAATCTTGAGAAAGTGGATAGATAGATATCGGTGCCAATAAGATAACCCTAGGGTCTGAGACTAATAGTATTATAATGACATTGGTACAAGTTGTCTGGGCAATGGGTAGGTAGCTTCTACACCCAAGGACTCAACTAAAACTTGTGTAGCGCTACTCCCCACAGGAGCCGCATGGTAATTTGGGTTCTCTGTTCTGCTCCTTGACTCAAAGAACAACCCCAGCCCGCCGATACACCTGGTTGAATGAAGAACATTGTAAGCTCTTTTTTAAGAACATGGCTGTGAATTAGTACCAGAAGATAGACACAAGACTGTTTAATGGTAATTGAACTCAATGAATTGGAGCGCGTTAGAATGAATGGTGGTTTGATCATACAGAAGGTAGGTTCAGACAGTCTGCTAGACAGTATAATCACTATGCCAAAGTAACTTAGAACAGAGTTTTGTACCACTAGATTGGGATTAATTAATGAATCAGCAAAGTTGGCAATAATTGGTATATAAACAGTAATTGCAGTTTGGATAAGAATACTGGCCACTGGTTTGGAGTGCACTCCAAAAGTATGGCTAGGATATGGTGCAATGTGCCCATAAGTAATAGGTAAAGGTCTCGGTGTAGCAGCTGTAAAGGGGCAGTCTTTAGCCCTAACACTTTGGCCTGATAGCGTTGGGGCCCAGTTGTACTATTGGTGCACATGAGAATAGTCCCAGTCAAGCGAGCAGGCATCAATAAGGCTATTTGATGGCTGTATGGCTAATTTTTAAAGGGCTCAGTCTCTCTAACAGCAGATAGTAAATTCCCACAACAGCGGCTCACCGGTCCCAGTGATTTTGCAGCTCACATCTGGTCAGCCATAATGATTAGTCCACTCTTTGCACCCAGGTGACCCTGTCTTTCGACACCCCCAAACTAAGCACTCTGGATCCAACTCAGGCTGGCGTTAAACAGCAGGGATGGTGCACACTGGACAGCGATGTGCACCGTCCAGTCTCCCTCATGGCAAGAGGAAGCTGTGTCCTGTACAGCCTGCAAAAATGCAGCCTTTTTCCATCCTGGCAATTTCCTGTCTGGGAAATGCAGTCCAAAAGCTCATGATTACAGTAGAGTCTCTTTCCTCTAGACTACAGATTCCACAGTGCAGTGTTCTGCTTGACTCAGTCTATTAAACTCTTCCTGCTCAGCAGATCCCTCCTCTTGCTGATATAGCTGTTAACCAGGTTAGCATCGCAGAACAGCTTTCCCTTTTATTAAGTCCAACGCAGAAGAAATCGCCATACGGTGATTTGCAAATATCTCCTAGACTGTGCAGGTCTGGGAGATATTTCAAGCACCTACAGGTAAGCCTTAATCTAGGCTTAACTGTAGGTTAAAATGGTTGTAAAGAGTTTATAGCCACTTTAACTGCTTCACAATGTGCCCGCCAAACTTTCTGTGCTTTTCACCACCTGTGATCACCCCTTTTGTTCCTGTCCACAACATAGAACACTCACCAGACCAGATCACTCCCTGAAGACATTGTAGAATGAAACAGAAGTAGTGTCCCTGTACTTCCATATACATTCTGTATCTCTGCTAGCACTTGTTCCTGCGGCTACTGCACTCAGGCTTTGGCCATTTGTGTGTTCTATCAGACTGCACCGTGCAGACATGCACCCTTGTGACTACTCCCTTTCACACCTGGACTCCTCGGGAGGGTTGAGCCCAGAAACCCAATCCTGACTCTACAAAAAGCCCAGAACCCACCTGCACAATCAGTGTCCTGGCTATTCCTAAAACCTGGTCCTAGGATTGGATATTTTATCTCACCCAGATCACTACGAAATTTCCAGGCTTCAGATCCCAAAACAGATTCTACTAATCATGAAGGAAAATGAAAAAACTGTTTCCTCCAAAATAAACAACATTCCTGGAACCCCTCAACCTGCCTATTTGAGAATCCTGGGCCACATACACCATGAATGCATTTATCACAAGGTCAGTTTGGTGATATGTGGGCTCTGTGTTTGCCATTGAAGGTTAACTTTATAGCACTCTTTTAAATATGATTTCACTATGTGCTACACATTCATGTGATGGTAAAAATGTAGGCATCTTTTTTGAAGGTGTAGGGAGGAGTGAAATGGGTATCTTACCCATTGATTGGCGGGTTAGCTCTGCCTTGGCATGTCATTGAAGGGGAGGTTCTTTGGAATGTGTGAAGATATAAACTGTGGTACTGCATTTTGGCTCAGCTCTGAGGAAGGGGGCTTTTTCCCCGAAACACCAGTTTCCAACTGCACGTATGTTTGTATTCGCCCTATGGTGGAGTGGTGTTTTGTTTGCTTGTACCTTTTCATGTTTATGAGCATGTATTTAGCTTCTATATTTAATAAATAACAACTTTGCACTCCTGATAAAGTTGAAGGAGGAAAAACCCAGACTCAGAAACGCGTTCCTGATTGGTTTCTGCATCTGACAGCTCCCCTGACAGTTTGGATCCCTAGTGGCAGCTTCCCTGGTGGCTCCCCCAGACCTCTGCATGGAGCTTTGCAGCAGACTTGTCACCCCGGCGGTCTCCACCTTGATCAGATTCCCCACTGGTGATCCCACTGGAGCTAGTTTCATGCTCGTTTTACACTGACATTTGTGAGTGCATCTTTTGACTGGATTACTATTTTGTTATACAATAAACGTGCTACACTACTGGTGGCTTGGCACCTCTCTTTCCCCCTTCCTTCTTTTATATTTGATAAAACTCTGTGGTGGTAATGCCCTAGGCATTTGCACCCTCCTGTGTCTTTTTACATTGGCAGTGGTGTGTTAATATGATTGGGCCCCCAGGGCATTGGCCCTTGAACTTCCCTTCTCTGTCTTGGTAGTTTTTGTGGGTCTGGATTCTCAATATAACCTTCCCTTAATATTTCCTGATGATAACCTGGTCCTGATCATTGGGTGTGTACGCCTCCAAACCACCTTTACCTCCTATAAATCTATGACTCTCCTATGACATTCCAGCAGCAGCATATTTTCCTGGTAGTGTCTTTATTTTTTACACTATTTATTTGCCATTTTTACCAAATATTCTGAAAAATGTGTTTACAAGTCGTTGATTTCTTTTGGAGGAATGAAAACACACTTTAACTTACTCAGCTGATCTTTTGCTACCTGTAGGCCAAGTTCAGATGCTTTCCATTTCTCTGTTTTGTCTGCTAACCCTTGGCGGCACAACAATTCCCCCGGTGCCACTGTTCTCTTTTCCCATTTTACAGATTAGGATTCAGGACATTTTAGCAGGGGTTAGCTTTTTTAAAAGGTTCTTGATATTTCTTTTAAAAGAACTGGATTGCATTTTTAAAGAAATGAAAATACGAACAAAGTGAAAATACTATAAACGCAAAAGTTTGAAGTTGATATGGGTACAAGAACACAGAACAAATGGTAGGTAAGTAAAAAAGCGAAAATTAACACCTGTGTCTGAGCTGATTTTTTTTTAAATTGAATCAAGTTCCCTATGTAGCACCCTCTAGGGTGTGCTACTAGTAGTGAGAGTAGGCAAACTTTACCCCTCCTGTTAGCTGAGTCCGTAATTGGGTCAGGGCTGGATGACTCATACTGGCAGCTCTCTGGCACGCCACACCATTTCTAGAATGTTGGAAAATGTTTTGGAAGATAGTGCGCAGAGGCTAGGAGGGGTTGCTTTGAATACTTATGAGCCCTTAGCTAATCCCCAGGAGTGGGCCTGGCAGGGGACTGAGGAGCCGATAAATAGGAATAAGCCATGCCAGCAAAGGGAGTCGGGTGGAAGAGGGAGAAGCATTGCTGAGGGAGGCTGTTGTGGCCCTTGATGGACCCCCACCAAGAACAGGCTGGAGCTCGGGAGGCTGGCTTGGAAGGATCCCACCACAGGAGGCAGTTAGAGGGATTCAAGCCATAGAGGCAGCAGGAGAGAGCAAGGAGAGACTGCGAGTAGATCAGCACGGTGCAGGGACATGCCAGTGGTGATACTGCCAAGCTTTAGCAGTAGTCTTTTGAGGACCGCTGTGTGGCAAGTCATCAAACCTTTCCCTGGGGTATCTCTATGTGCATGTCAGTCAGGAGGACTGGGAACAGGAAGACAGTCAGGTGTGGCTGGGGGCAGCTAGGTGGGCTTGCATATTCTGCAAGCAGTGGAACTGAGATCCATGGCCACAGGAAGGCAGAAGGTGATGTTTTATGCTGCTCACTCCTTATGTGTTGGTTTGGCAAGGGACTGAAAGTTCCTGTCCATAATGGGCTGTTGCTGAACTGACAAAAGACTGCCAGTTCCCTCAGGAATGAGCCAGCAGAAGCTGTACAAAGAGAAACAAGTTTGTGCAGGTGGAAAGCAGACGAGGAGTCTGTAAATGAGGAGAAAGTATCCATGAATTGTTGTTTGTCACTGGGCATTCCATAACCCCTTACCCTTTCCAAGTTATCATCCCCTAATAAAACAACAAAAACAAGCCAAAGACTGATTTCTGTGTGCAGATGAAAGAAAAAGTGAAGTGCTGCGTGCCTGGCTGTGTAGAAGTGGGGAACCCTGACTTCAGCAACTTTTACGGGAAAGAGCTACACATTAAGTATATATATTTTATTGCTGTTTCTTAAAGCAGTCCCGGACTCTTTCCACCCCAGTTCATAAGGAAATGATTTCCTATTGAGTGTAACAGCTGTCTGTGTGCTGAGTGACCGGCAGGGCTCTTTTTCAGCAGTAACACAGAGGAGTTCCAGCACCTCCAACACTGAATATATGTAATGAAAAGGGATGGTGTGCTGGAAGGTCTATTATTGCTGGCTTTGGGGTGCATCTTTTGTTGCTAGAGGGGACTGTGGGGTGTGGGGGAGGGTCTATTGTTTCTGGAGAGGTCTAGTTTTGCTGGGAAGGGGGGGTCTTATGTTGGGGGGGTCAATAGTTTCTAGGAGGGATTTACTATTGAGGGAGGGGTCTATTGTTGGTGGCTGCTGGAAGATCTGTTGATGCTGGGGTGAATCTATTGTTGCTGGGTGGTATTTTGTTGCGGGGGTCTATTGTTGCTGGGGGATCTATTGCTAGGAAGAGTCCATTGTTGCTAGGGGGAATTATTGTTGCTGTGGGAGATCTGTTTTACTGCCTTTCTTGTTATCATTAACAGATTAAATTCCAATTGCTTATCACCACAAAGTAATACATTCTGTATTCTATAAAAGGAGCGGTGCTGGGAGGTGGCTGGGGGTTGGAATCAAGAGACAGTGCTCGGAGATAGGTAGGGGGTAGAGTCAAGGGGTGACTCAGAAGGGGGAGAACCGGTTCCCTAAATGCTACATTGTTTGCCATTATGAAGAGTAGGAATGAGCTTTATGTTTGGGTCAAACATAAGTTTGACTCAAACATTGGGTGTTTGCCCATTCACCAAACAGGGAACATTATGGGGCGTTCGTGGAAAATTTGAGCACCGCAGAACGCCCCATATGCTGTATGATGATGCATCCTTTGGCATCACAGTGTGCTCTGCTTAGAGAGCAATAATTGGCCAGAGGCAGGGTGCCTTTGGCCAATCATGGCTCAGGGGGACTAAGTCCACGCCCCACACTATATAAGGCTGCTTACATGGCGGCCATGTGTAGTGTTGGCTGTTGGTGTGGACAGAGCGATAGCTTGAGTTAGATTAAGCAACCAGGTTATTCAGTTAGTGGCAGTGTATTTGATATATACACTGCATTTAGCATAGACTATGTATCCAGTGCTTACTCGATATTTAGTCAGTGCAGGCGGTGTATTAAAATGATATATACATATATTTACAGTGCATTCGGTGGTGTACTGTTTCTAATACACTTCAGGTGGTGTACACAGTATCTAATACAATGTGTACAGTTTCTACACTTCTGGTGGTGTAGACAGTATAAAATACAGTGCAGCCGTTGTACAGTTTATAATACAGTGCAGGCAGTGTGCACAGTATCTAATACAGTGTGTACAGTTTATACTACTTTTCTGGTGGTGTGCATAGTATCTAATAACAGTGTGTACAGTTTGTAGTACACTTCTAGTGGTGTACACAGTACACAATACAGTGCAGCCGAAGTACAGTTTATAATACAGTGCAGGCGGTGTACACAGTATCTAATAGAGTGTGTAGTTTCTACTACACTTCTGGTGGTGTACACAGTACACAATACAGTGCAGCAGTAGTACAGTTTCTTATACTGTGTACAGCGCCTTCACTGTATCTAATACAGTGTGTACAGTTTCTACTATGCTTCTGGTGGTGTACACAATACAGTGCAGCAGTAGTACAGTTTCTAATATAGTGCAGGCGGTGTACACAGTATCTAATTCAGTGTGTACCGTTTCTACTACACTTCTGGTGGTGTACACAATACAATGCAGCTGTAGTACTGTATTAGAAACTGTACTACAGCTGCACTGTATTGTGTACACCACCAGAAGTGTAGTAGAAACTGTACACACTGTATTCTGCCACAGCTCTCTCCTCCACCCCCTCCTCTTCTTCCTCTATGGCCTCTCTGCAGATTTGTCCTCTGTAGCCCCTTGAACGCTTACGGAGCACCGCTGGTTCAGTCAGGCTAAAACCCAAAGGGCCTGGTATGTATTTCTAGGGGGACCCCCATGCAATTTTTGTTTTGATTCAGGGTTCCCCTTTATATTCATACAAGCCCCAAATGGCCTGGTAATGGACGGGGGGGAATCCTATGCAATTTTTTTAAAGTATCTATATCTATATTGCCGAGACCTGGCAATTTATTATAGCTACGATCAGTTTTAAATGACAATTTTTCCTTTAGAAATGTAATTTTGCTGTGGTACTGTTCTAAACACTGGAAAAATACGCCACTTTACAGGCATACTATAGACACCCCCAGGCACAATATTTAACCACTTTCAGACCGGACCATTTTGCTGGTAAATGACCAGAGGTCTTTTTACACTTTGGCACTGCGCTGCTTTAACTGGTAATTGCGCGGTCATGCAATGTTGTACCCAAACAAAATTTGCGTCCTTTTCTTCCCACAAATAGAGCTTTCTTTTGATGGTATTTGATTGCCTCTGCGATTTTTATTTTTTGCGATATAAACGTAAAAAGACCGCAAATTTTGAAAAAAAATGATATTTTCTACTTTTTGTTATTAGAAAAATCCAATAAACTCAATTTTAGTCATACATTTAGGACAAAATGTATTCAGCCACATGTCTTTGGTAAAAAAAAAGTCAATAATTGTATATTTATTGGTTTGCGCAAAAGTTGTCACATCTACAAACTAAGGTACGTTTTCTGGAATTTACGCAGCTTTTAGTTTACGACTGCCTATCTCATTTCTTGAGGTGCTAAAATGACAGGGCAGTACAAAACCCCCCCAAATGACCCCATTTTGGAAAGTAGACCCCCTAAGGAAATTGATAAGAGGCATGTTGAGCCCATTGAATATTTTATTTTTTTGCCTCAAGCGATTGAATAATGACAAAAAAAAAATTTTTTTTTTTTTTTTACACAAAGTTGTCACTAAATGATATATTGCTCACACATGCTATGGGCGTATGTGAAATGACACCCCAAAATAAATTCTGCTGCTTCTCCTGAGTACGGGGATACCACATATGTGGGACTTTTTGGGAGCCTAGCCGCGTACAGGGCCCCGAAAACCAAGCACCGCCTTCAGGCTTTCTAAGGGCGTCAATTTTTGATTTCACGCCTCACTACCTATTACAGTTTTGAAGGCCATAAAATGCCAAGATGGCACAAAACCCCCACAAATGACCCCATTTTAGAAAGTAGACACCCCAAGCTATTTGCTGAGAGGCATGTTGAGTCCATGGAATATTTTATATTTTGCCACAAGTTGCGGGAAAATTACAAACTTTTTTTTTTTTTTTTTCACAAAGTTGTCACTAAATGATATATTGCTCATGCATGCCATGGGCATATGTGAAATGACACCCCAAAATAAATTCTGCTGCTTCTCCTGAGTACGGGGATACCACATATGTGGGACTTTTTGGGAGCCTAGCCGCGTACGGGGCCCCGAAAACCAAGCACCGCCTTCAGGCTTTCTAAGGGCGTAATTTTTTGAGTTCACTTCTCACTACCTATTACAGTTTTGAAGGCCATAAAATGCCAAGATGGCACAAAACCCCCACAAATGACCCCATTTTAGAAAGTAGACACCCCAAGCTATTTGCTGAGAGGCATGTTGAGTCCATGGAATATTTTATATTTTGCCACAAGTTGCGGGAAAATTACAAACTTTTTTTTTTTTTCACAAAGTTGTCACTAAATGATATATTGCTCACGCATGCCATGGGCATATGTGAAATGACACCCCAAAATAAATTCTGCTGCTTCTCCTGAGTACGGGGATACCACATATGTGGGACTTTTTGGGAGCCTAGCCGCGTACGGGGCCCCAAAAACCAAGCACCGCCTTCAGGCTTTCTAAGGGCGTTACAGTTTTGAAGGCCATAAAATGCCAAGATGGCACAAACCCCCCCCCCCCCAAATGACCCCATTTTAGAAAGTAGACACCCCTAAATTTAGGGGTACACTAGTGAGACTAGGTAATAAATGGCGGGTGCCCTGAAACTATAAAAAAATAACTAACCAACCAGCGTCACCTGTAACAGTTATATGGTGATCACTGGTGAAAGGGTTAACTAGGGGGCAATCAGGGGGCTTTATGCGGTAGTATATGGGGGTCCCTGGCGCTATAAAAAGCTGCGGCGAACCTAAATACCTACCTGCCTAACTAGCGTCACCTGTGACACTAATACAGCGATCAGAAAAACGATCGCTTATTAGGCTGGGTTCACACTGGAGCGATGCGGGAACGCCACGAATGCGCGGCGGGTTCCCGCATCGCATGCCTCCCGGCGGCAGTTCACACTGCCCTATGCGAACTGCTGGGAGTGTCAGTGAAATGTTAATGACACCCCCAGATCAGTTCGCATATCGCAGTGCGATCTGCAAACTTGGATCGCATGGTGTGAACACCCATGCGATCCGATTCTGCTGCGGACCAAAAAAAGGGTCCCGTGCGAGTTTGCGGCGGGTGCGACACGAATTCAGCCATACTATCTGTATAGCTGAACTCGAATCGCACAGAGATCGGATGTGATTTGCACTGCAGTGCGGTGCGAATCACATCCGTTCTCATAAACCGCTGCAATGTGAACCCAGCCTTAGTGACACTGGCGACGGGGGGTGATCACGGGGTTAAACCTTTATTGGGGGGGTTAGGGGGGTACCTTAGAACTAAAGGGGGCTAACCCTAACTGCCCTAACAGTTATTAGTCACAAATGACACCTGCCGGGTGATCAGGGGGTTAAACCTTTATTAGGTAATAAATGGCGGGTGCCCTGAAACTATAAAAAAATAACTAACCAACCAGCGTCACCTGTAACAGTTATATGGTGATCACTGGTGAAAGGGTTAACTAGGGGGCAATCAGGGGGCTTTATGCGGTAGTATATGGGGGTCCCTAGCGCTATAAAAAGCTGCGGCGAACCTAAATACCTACCTGCCTAACTAGCGTCACCTGTGACACTAATACGGCGATCAGAAAAATGATCGCTTATTAGGCTGGGTTCACACTGGAGCGATGCGGAAACGCCGCGAATCCGCGGCGGGTTCCCGCATCGCATGCCTCCCGGCGGCAGTTCACACTGCCCTATGCGAACTGCTGGGAGTGTCAGTGAAATGTTACTGACACCCCCAGATCAGTTCGCATATCGCAGTGCGATCTGCAAACTCGGATCGCATGGTGTGAACACCCATGCGATCCGATTCTGCTGCGGGCCAAAAAAAGGGTCCCGTGCGAATTTGCGGCGGGTGCGGCGGGTGTGGCGGGTGCGGCGGGTGCGGCGAATGGCTGAACTCGAATCGCACAGAGATCGGATGTGATTTGCACTGCAGTGCGGTGCGAATCACATTCGTTCTCATAAACCGCTGCAATGTGAACCCAGCCTTAGTGACACTGGCGACGGGGGGTGATCACGGGGTTAAACCTTTATTGGGGGGGTTAGGGGGGTACATTAGAACTAAAGGGGGCTAACCCTAACTGCCCTAACAGTTATTACAGTCACAAATGACACCAATGCAAAAAAAAAAAAAAAAAAAAAAAAATGACATTGGTGTCACTGTGACTGGGGGGCAGGGGTAATTGGGGGGGTGATCGGGGGGTAAAGGGGGGGTGTGAGTGTGCCTGGCATGTTCTACTGTGTGTGGGATGTGTTGGTGCAACTCACTGATCCGCTCTCCTCCGTGTCGGAACGAAAAATACCGACACGGAGGAGAGAATACATCACTTCCTCTCCTGTGTTTACATTACAGGAGAGGAAGTGATGTCACCGGGGATTTCCATTCGTCGGGAGCGATCGCGAGGGGGTGGCCATGAATGAATGGCCGTCCCCTCGTCCGGGATCGCTCCCGAACGAAAACCGACCGCCGCAGGCACCGGGCGGGGGCCCGATCGGGCCCCCGACCCGCGGGAGGCAAAGGACGTACATATATGTGCTTATGCCTGCCCGTGCCATTCTGATGACGTACATCGGCGTGAGGCGGTCGGCAAGTGGTTAAAGGGATATTTCATTTTTATTGTTTCACTTTAAGCATTAAAACATTTTTGCATTGATACATGACAATAACTTGCATATAAGCCTTTGAAATGATCACTTTTGATTTTTCATGTTAGTGTCCCATAGACTTTAACGGTGTTCCGGCAGCTTTTGAATTTGCCGCGAACACCACACATTGTTCGCAGTTCGGTTAACACCCAATGTTCAAGTCAAACTTAGGTTCGACTCGAACATCGGACTCATCCCTACTGCCCACCAACTTAATTTTATATGGGCTCAAATCGCACTAAAATATTGGTTTCAGGAATTGGAGCATTTGCATGAGAATTAGTACTCATGCAAATGTTTAGTATCGGCACCGACCTTAGTTTTAATCCCTCAAAATCTGCACCACCATGTTTGCATTTGAATTAGTCACATCCATCAGACAGGGAGGAATGTGACCTATACATACACTGCTCTCCAGCTTAAGAGCAGCAGTAATAAAGTAATGCGTTTTTACTAACTGTAAGTGTAAAGAAGGTCTTAGGCTCCGTTCACACCTGAGTGATCCTAATCATGGGTGGAATTGCCACAATTTGAATTTGCTGCAAATCGAGGGGAGCTTGTGTGATGCCATTACTTCTTAATGGCACTCCAGTCGCAGCGTGATTTTCACACATTAAATCGCACTGCAACCGTGGTAAATCGCAAGTGCAATGCTGTTGCTCAAAAGAAGCTCATGCTGTTTTTTTTTCAGGAACTAGCGTTGCACTTTTGGATTTGCCACAATTGCAGCGTGATTTATCGCACGACAATCACAGCAAAATTGCTCCATGTTTGAAGAGCCATTAAGAAGTAATGACATCGCACAAGCGTTTATGGGATTTGCCGCAAATTTGAAATGTGGAGCTGAATCGCGGCTATTCTGTCTACGATCCAGATCGCTCGGGTGTGAACGGGGCCTAAGACTCCAGAGAAGATTTTCAGCCGAAGACTATACGGGTAAGTAAAAGCATAGAGAGTGCTCTGGAATTCAGACTTGTCCGATGATGGGCTTTAATATATTAAACTCATATTACGATGCTTAAAAATTACAGGCATTATCACCCCCTAATATAGATGCTCCTAAGCTAATATAAATAGCTAAGCAAGGTAGAAAAAAGAATAATAAAAAAAAAAAGTTAACCACTTCAGCCCGGAAGGATTTACCCCCTCCCTGACCAGAGCACTTTTTGCGATTCGGCACTGCGTCACTTTAACTGACAATTGTGGGTACATGCAACGTAGCACCCAAACAAAATTGATGTTCTTTTTTACCCACAAATAGAGCTTTCTTTTGGTGGTATCTGATCACCTCTGCGGTTTTTATTTTTTGCGCTATAAACAACAGAAATTTTGAAAAAAAGCAATATTTTTTACATTTTGCTATAATAAATATCCCCCAAAAATATGTAAAGAAACACATTTTTTCCTCATTTTAGGCTGATATGTATTTTTCTACATATTTTTGGTAAAAAAAAAAAAAAAAAAAAAAACGCTATAAGTGTATATTGATTGGTTAGCGCAAATGTTATAGCGTCTACAAAAATAGAGGATAATTTTATGGCTTTTTATTATTATTGTTTTTATTAGTAATGATGGAGATCTGAGATTTTTATCATGACTGCGACATTATGGCGGACACCACCACCACCATATACCTTCCACTTGAGTCACAGGAATTATTTTCCGATCCACCACAAGACATGCCGATGTGCAGCCACTCTTGGCATTGGATCAGGAAGAGGAGGTAGCAACAACCGCCACTCAGCAGTCTGACGACAGTACCCAGATCAGCCCAAGGAGGAGGTTGGTCCCCGGTGTTGCTGCCTACTCCGAGATCTCTAATTATAGCGGTGGGGAAGGTGGCATCGATGATGACGTGTCTAGTGATGTCACGTGGGTGCCCACAAGAGAGGAAGAGGAGGGGAGTTCAGAGGGAGATATGGACCAGCAGATAGGGAGGAGAAGCAGGCAGAACTTAGATTGCACAGGAGGGACAAACCAGACTGCTAATGTATCAGGAGTGAGGCATCAACCATGTATGGTCACATCTGGCGCTCCCAGGACGCCGGCACATGGCTCCGCAGTGTGTGCTTTTTTTAACGTGTCCGCTGCTGACAATAATGTTGCCATCTGCAGCCAACGCATGAGTCGCGGTAAGGCCAACACTCACCTAGGGGCGACCGCCTTAAGAAGGCACATGAGCTGCCATCACCCAGCCCAGTGGGAGCAATGGAACCCACAAAGCCACATGACAAGGTAGGCAGATACCTTACTACGCCAATCCATACATGTACACCCCCTTTTATACCTTATTCTATAAATAATGACACAGACACCTGCTGGATGTAAATGGACTTTTAGGCCTTTATTTTAACAATAAACCAAACTAAACTTTTTTATTTAAAACTTCTGTAAACCATTTTATTTTACCATCTATTTTCTTATAACCAAAACCAGCTCATCAGATAAACAGTTGTTGATCCCTGACGACCCCATTTCTTCTTGAGCTTGTAATCCCAACTTTTTATGGCATTCGTCCCCAGCCGCCAACTTGCCTCGGGGACTTACCAATTGACCACAGACCCCCAACTTATTAGCCCGTCAGTCTGGCCAGCCGCCAGACCACCCGGGAGGACTCCATACCTATGATGGGCCCTAACTTTTCCAAAACCTCATCTTGAACAGTATAAATTGTATACAAGCCATCAAGGACCCTACCGCCACCTGCACTCATGTTCAACTAATATTATCCCAAACCATCCCTATTAAGGGCGGGCGGGCGGGAACGTTCCTCCTGACCTGCTGCTCCAGACTGCTGACCTTCCTACCCTGACGTGCCTTCACATCAACTCTACTCCACCCCCTCTTACTCCATCCTCCAATCAGGTAAGCCTTGTAACTTTCTTAACCCCTCGTACCATTCCCCTGCGTAAGCCTTGCACCCTGTCATGTATGTCCTACGCTTACGTTGCACTACAGCTATGTACATGTCTTGACAAGGTAGCCAGATACCTTACTACGCCAATCCATACATGTACACCCCCTTTTATACCTTATTCTATAAATAATGACACAGACACCTGCTTGATGTAAATGGCCTTTTAGGCCTTTATTTTAACAATAAACCAAACTAAACTTTTTTATTTAAAATTTCTGTAAACCATTTTATTTTACCATCTATTTTCTTATAACCAAAACCAGCTCATCAGATAAACAGTTGTTGATCCCTGACGACCCCATTTCTTCTTGAGCCTGTAATCCCAACTTTTTATGGCATTCGTCCCCAGCCATCAACTTGCCTCGGGGACTTACCAATTGACCACAGACCCCCAACTTATTAGCCCGTCAGTCTGGCCAGCCGCCAGACCACCCGGGAGGACTCCATACCTATGATGGGTCCTAACTTTTCCAAAACCTCATCTTGAACAGTATAAATTGTATACCAGCCGTCAAGGACCCTACCGCCACAGCAGCACAAGAGTGACACCTCACCCTTGTGCCTGCCGCCACACCTGCAAAGCCCTGCCAATACCATCCTCTAGACCCAAAGCCCACAGGTCGATCCCGACCGGGTTAAGGTGGACACCATCACCCCGTAAATACCTCCACGTATCCACTTCCAACTCCCAATGCCTCACCACAATACCACCATTACGGGCCACAAACCTCCCCACCTCTTTGTTCACTTTTATCCTTGTCTTATTAATCTTCTCCCAAGACCGGGCCCCCCTCCAAGACATGCGGGCCACAATATCGGACCACACAACAATCATGTCCGGGAAGGCAGTACGAAGCCTGAGGAAGTCTTTAATAATGTTGCGCATTGGCCTGACGACCAAATCATTACCTCCAACATAGAGGACCAGTACGTCGGGTGCCCGATCCAGGCCCACATAACGATGGACCCCCGGCACCACTTTGTGCCACATCATCCCCGGAATGCCAATCCACCGAACTCGGCCTTCCTCCCTTGACAGTCTGAGTTGCCTGCCATCCGGCCGGACATCCGCCCGTCTAGCCCCCCAGAACACATAAGAATGTCCCAAAATCCAAATGAGACATCCCGGCTCTGTAATGACATAACCAAAAATTCACCAACAAGACCCAAAAACAACCAAAACATATAGTCGACCGGCCTAAGGAACCATACTCCCCCTACCCCCTTTTTACAGAAGGTGCGGCCTCACATAGAGCAGATATCTCCGAGACTCCCACCTCCCGATTTGCTTAATAACTTCCTCCGGCAAGCCCCATCTAGATGCCTCCGTGGCCGCCCCTATCCTGAAGGAATGAGCAGCATAATCTCCTGGAGACAAACCCCCGCTCCGCAAACACTTCCTCAACACTGCCGTAAATTGGAACCGCGAAAGGCACGAACCATCTTCATGCATGAATAAAACCCCGTCCCGTTCCGGGTGAACCTCCAAATAAACCCCTAAAGCCTCTACCGGACAAAAACTAGGGTCCGCCCCCCGAAACAACTCTACCCGTACCCCTCTACCTAACTGATCCGTTTTGGACTTCCTAACCAAAATTACCACAGAAGAAGGGGCCCAGTAAACGTCCCCTCTCCCAAACCCCCCGGAGCTTTTTTGGAAGGTGACACCAATTCCCCTATCCGAAACGCCCCAAAAAATGCCACCAAGAAAGCAGCTCGGAAAAGTTTTTGTTCAAAAACCAGAGAACACACTTCCCCCATGTGGCTCTACAAAATGCCCAAAACTTCAAAAGAAATCGGACGCCGGAAGTCCCTTTCCGCCGCCCCTTTTCTAAAACCCCTTAACGCCTTTCTAACTAAAAAATTCTTATGCGGCGTACACACGACCAGACTTTTCGAGGGACTAAGTCTGACAGACTTTGAACGGAGTTCTGACGGAGTTCTGACAGAGTTCTGACAGAGTTCTGACGGACTTTCCGAATGAACGGACTTGGCCACACACAATCACACCAAAGTCCGACGGATTCGAACGTGATGACGTATGACTGGACTAGAATAAGGAAGTTCATAGCCAGTAGCCAATAGCTGCCCTAGCGTCGGTTTTAGTCCGTCAGACTAGCACACACACGAGCGGATTTCTCAGTAGGAACTGGGTCCGGCAGAGTTCTGTCGGAAAAATTTGAAACATGTTCCATTTCTAAAGTCTGTCAGACTTTTGCAAATCAAAAGTCCGCTGCAGCCCACACACGTTCGAATAGTCTGCCGGAATCATTCCGTCAGACTTTTGATGTTGAAAAGTCTGCTCGTGTGTACGGGGCATTAGTCACATCCACCAACCCCTTACATTGAAACCAAAAGTCCAAAGCCGACATTTTTTTGCTGACTGCCGACCCAGACACCCCGGACACATAATTATAACAGATAAAACCTAACACCCACATCAGCAGCTCTGCAGGGCCCTCCGACCCCCCAACCTCACCCAACTAGTTCGAACATTCCCTCCACACTGCCTGATAAGCCGCTCAAGTACCTTCACTCAACGACTGTTGAATCAGTCCTCCGCTGAGACCAACGTAATCCCCCACATCTCTGGAGGGCACGGTCCCCGCGTCTGTTTGCGTCTGGCACCAGTCTGCGAAAGTCCTCCCACTGGAAACGAGACAGAGCATCCACCAAGTTATTCTCAATCCCAGGGATATGCACCGCATAAACAAACGCATTAATCCGGAAACAACTGAGCACCAACCTCCTTAACAACCTAACCACCGGGGGCGAAGAAGCCGAAACATTATTTATGGCCACCACCACCCTCATGTTGTCACAATTGAATCGCACTTTTTTATCCCGGAGCTTGTCCCCCCACAATTCCACAGCCAGAACTATGGGAAAAAGCTCCAGTAATGCCAGGTTTTTTAAGAACCCCGCCTCCCCCCAAGATTCCGGCCATGGTTCAGCACTCCATTGCCCTTGGCAATAAGCTCCATAACCCGCCGAACCTGCCACGTCAGTAAACAACACTAAATCAGCGTTGCTGACCAGTCCCTCCTGCACTATCGCTCTCCCATTAAACTCATCCAGGAACACCCCCCACACTTCCAGATCGTCCCGTAACTCTCTGGACAACCGAACGAAGTGAGTGGGCACCTTCACCCCCTCTGTGACCACCGCCAGCCTCCTGCAGAAAATCCACCCCATGGGCATGATCCTGCAAGCAAAATTCAATTTGCCCAGGAGCGATTGCAATTCCTTCAACCTGAGTTTGCGTTTTCCTCGCGCCGCGCCCACCTCCTGCCTCAGCGCCACCACCTTCTCCTCAGGCAACCTACATTCCATGGCCATGGAATCAATCGTGATTCCCAAAAACACTATCTCCAACCTGGGACCCTCTGTCTTCTCCATCTCCAAGGGAACCCCAAACCGTTCCGCCAGATGCTGCAACATCCCCGGCAGTATCCCGCAGCTGCGGGATCCTGGCGGCCCCACACACAGGAAGCCATCAAGGTAATGGATGACCGAGTTGACCCTAGCCGTCTCCCGCACAGCCCATTCAAAAAACGAACTAAACATCTCAAAAAGTGCACACGAGATAGAACATCCCATGGGCAAGCAGCGATCAACAAAATAAGATCCCTGCCAGCAACAACCCAACAAGCGCATACTCCCTGGGTGCACCGGAAACAAACGAAACGCCGCCTCCACATCAGTTTTTGCCAAAAGAGCCCCCCTGCCATACTTCCTCACCCACGCAATCGCCGCATCAAATGACGTATAAGTAACCGCACAAGCTTGCGGGTCAATACCGTCATTTACCGATCCGCCCTTGGGGTAAGACAGGTGGTGAATCATCCTGAATTGCCCCGGTTCCTTCTTCGGAACCACTCCCAAAGGCGAGACCACCAGATCCGCCATCGGAGAGGTAAGAAATGGGCCGGCCATCCGGCCCAGCGCCACCTCCTTAGCCAGTTTTGCTAACACCACTTGTTCATGCATTAAAGCCGACTTTAAATTTTTTGCCAGTGGGGGAACCTCCCTCAACGCACTCGGAATCTGAAACCCTTCCCTAAAACCTGCCTCCAACAACCCCGCCGCCGCACGATCAGGATACCTACTTAGGAAAGGGAGCATCCTTTCCAGCCTCACCGGCATAATCCCTTTTTCCAGCGAAGTCCCCAGTACGACCTTTTCCTTGCCTGAAACAACGCGCGAAGGGGTGCCCTCCACTGCATCCCGAACACTCGTTCTTGTAGCGACAGGTGTTCCCAAACTTGCACATCCCTTCATTAAATTGCCAACAAACCCCTTTCTTTTTTGGGGCCAGCGATCCTGCTGAGGCGGCGCCGCCGGCCCCCCCTGGAAAAAACTGTCCTGGGGCCCTGGACGAAGTCATCAACTTCATCCACAGGCTGATGTCCTTGTGGTCCCATCTAATGGTCGGGCGCACCGCTTTCCGTTGGCGAAACTGTTCGTCATATCGGAGCCAGGCCAAGCCCCCATAAACCCTGTGTGCCTCGCTAATGGCCTCCAAGTAACAGAATAATGCCGAACAATTCTCCGGCGCCTTTTCCCCAATCACGCTAGCTAAAATTGCAAACGCTTGCAACCAATTCGCAAACGTGCGTGGAATAAGCCTATACCTCCTCCTCTCCTCCTCTTCTTTCTTGCTCTCATCCGGCTTGACCCCGTATAAATTAAATTTCTCTAACGGCAACAACGAGAAGATTTCCACAAACTCATCCTTCCATATCTTCTCCCTCCCCTCTTTCTTCAAATGTGCTCCTAACGGTCCTTCGAAGCACACATAAACTTCGCTCCTCGCCGCATCCGCCAGGCGAATCTTCTCAGCATCTTTATCCTTGTCCACTGCAGCACCATCTGTTCCCTCGCCGTCCTTCCGTGCTTCCGCCTCCTTCTCCGCCTGCGTCTCCGCTGACACCCCACCCCCGACATCCCTTGTCCGGCGGGAACTACTGTCCCCCTCTCCTCCCCTGCCGCGGAAGGCGGCCCCACCCAAGGTTAATCGGGGCGGACACCGGCCCCGATCCGCCCTCCAACTCTTTTAGTGCCGACAATATCTCACCGCCCCCCACTCCACCCCCCGCTGTTCCCCCGTCCCTGCCTCCCCCCCACTAACCCCAGCGATCAACCCCACAGACCCCAACGACTTACCGGGCTGCTGTAGCCTGGGAGGCCCTCCAGCCGCTGACCCCACTGCCGCCGGCGATGAGCACTCGTCCTCTTGCAGCTCCCCCTCTTCAATGCTGCTGTCATCCGAACTCACATGGACCCTCGGGGGCCTCCGCGCTGGTGTGCCAGATGGCCCAGGCCGCCCTCAACCGATTTTTCTATTATGTTCATGGCGGCCGCCATGTTCTTTGTTTACATTGACCTCACTTCCAGTCGTGCCGACGCCATCTCCGCTGACGTCATCAGCGTGCGCCGCACTGCTCGAGCACGCGCTGCTCCTCCTCCGGCCCTCCCTCCCAGGCACAGCAACATGCCCGGAGGCGTGGCCACCCGACTGCTGCTCTGCACTAACTGCTGGCCCCCTCGGAGGCTAAGATGGCGCTCACATGTAGCAGGCCGCCGGCCGCCTCAGAGACAAGGCCGGCGCCCGAGGACCCCACTCTCCCCCGTCGAGCAGCCCCCCGACCGGAGCTTTGCCAGGGGGAACCACTGGAACCAACGATCGAACGGTCCTGGAGGTGGCCTGAGACCTGTCCCGGTAAGTGACCCCCCTCCCTCTGGGACTCTGCCGTGGACGGGGATTCCTCCCAGGCCCCCCGCTTGCCGACTGAGGTGTCTGCTTGGCAGGGGGACCTGAAGGGGCCCAACTGGGACTCCCAAGCCGGCGTTGAGTCCGGGGGGCAATGTCAGGGCTAAGGCGCACAGGGGGCCGTGACCTCCTTGCCCGTGTCGGGGGCACCCCATCTGTGGAAGGTCCCTGCCCTACCCCCTGAAGGGTGGCCGCAATTTGGCTTTGCAACCAGTCTGCGCCATGCTGCTCAGCAGCCAACCTAAGCTGTTCCCAAAGCTGCTCTAACCCACTCATCTTTTCCAGGGAGCTGATCCTGAATGTTCCTCCTGACCTGCTGCTCCAGACTGCTGACCTTCCTACCCTCACGTGCCTTCACATCAACTCTACTCCACCCCCTCTTACTCCATCCTCCAATCAGGTAAGCCTTGTAACTTTCTTAACCCCTCGTACCATTCCCCTGCGTAAACCTTGCACCCTGTCATGTATGTCCTACGCTTACGTTGCACTATAGCTTCGTACATGTCTTTCCAGGCTCTCACCGTCCAGCCTCGTCTTCTACTTCTTCTTCTCCTTTCTCCTCACAATTGTCCTCCAATTGTCCTCCACTCCACCTTCCATCATGCCGTCCTCACGTTTGGAACTCAACCTTCTATATGCTTGATAGGCTGCTCCAGCAGAAACGTGCAGTTAACGACTACCTGTACGAACTCTGCGGCAGAACAGGTTCTGGGGAGCTTGTTTTTTTTCACCGCGCCCGTGGCTGCTCATGCGTGACACATGCAAACTTCTGCGGCCATTTGATGAGATCACCAAACTGGTCAGTCGCAGCCATGGCGCCATCAGTGACATCGTACCTTACGCCTTCTTTATGGAGCATGCATTGCGTCGTGTCATTGATCAAACCATGGAGGAGCAGGAGCAGAAAGATGAGGAAGTCGCAATGCTGGATGAATTCCCAGTGGGGGCTACTCTATCTGAAACAAGTTAACAACAGGAGTCTGAAGAGGAGTCAGAGGAGGATGGTGTCGGGGCGGATGAGGAGGAGCAAGAAGAGCATGCTTTAAACTTTTCTGGGATCCCTTTTGTTGTACGTGGATGGGGAGAGGAGAAGGAGGAGAACATTATCCTGGATGATGAGCAGGAGCCAGGCCACCACACTGCTTCCAGTTTAGTGCAAATGGGGGCCTTCATGCTCCAGTGTTTTAACAGGAACCCCCGTATAAAAAGCATAAAGGTCAAGGACCAGTACTGGGTGGCAATGTACTTAGACCCCCGGTACAAACACAAAATGGCAGAAATGTTACCACCATCACAGAGGGCTGTCAGAATGGAGCACTTCCAGGCCTTGCTTAGAGAAATGCTGCATTCTGCTTTTGCGTGCTCTGGCAGAGGAATTCCCACTCCCAGAGAAAGAGTTGCGGGTACCAATCCAACAGCGCCTGCAAGAAGAGGGCAGTTTGAAGATGTGTTGGTCACTTCTGATATGAGATCATTCTTTCAGCCGACCCATCGACAAGTCTCATCCGGATTCAGCATCAGGGAATGCCTAGACCGACAGGTGTCCGACTACATCGGGTTAATGGCTGATGTAGACACTCTGAGAAGTGATGAGCCCCTGGACTACTGGGTGGGTAGGCTTGACCTCTGGCCAGAGCTTGCCCAATTTGCAATGGAACTGTTGGCTTGCCCCTCGTCCAGTGTCCTGTCCGAAAAAGCGCAGCAGGGGGATCTTGACCGATAAGCGCACTTGCCTAGCTCACGACAGTGTTGACTACCTCACATTTATAAAAATGAATGAGGCATGGATCTCGGAGGAATTCAACACATGTGACCAGTAGACCATGTATATGCATAACTCTATAAACGATTTATATAATCTAACACACTGACCTTTTTTTCTACCTTTGGCTCACTTCATTGTACAAAAAAAGCACACTGTACTATATGTCCGTACCCTCCTGTTTGAAGAGGTTGAGCGGTGTCATATTTTTGGGTCCCGCAGCGAGTTGCTGGTATCAGTGCTGCTGTCAGTGCTCTCTATCTTGGTGCTGTTGCGGTGTCAGTGCTCTCTATCACGGTGCTGGTATGGTGTCAGTGCTCTCTATCATGGTGCTGGTGTCAGTGCTCTCTCTCTATCTCGGTGCTGGTGTCAGTGCTCTCTCTCTATCTCAGTGCTGGTGTGGTGTCAGTGCTCTCTATCTCGGTGCTGGTGTGGTCTCAGTGCTCTCTATCACGGTGCTGGTGTGGTCTCAGTGCTCTCTATCTCAGTGCTGGTGTCAGTGCTCAGTCTCTATCACAGTGCTGGTGTCAGTGCTCAGTCTCTATCGCGGTGCTGGTTTCAGACAGTGAGGGAGATAGCAGCGGAGAAGCCAATCAGCAGGCAATGCCAGCACCATGGCTGAGGATCAGCACTGGACTGGCACCTCCGGACCAACACAGTGGTGCCCTGCATAGGTGGGGGTAAGGGCCGGGCAGAGGGAGGGGCTCAAGCACAGGTTGGCACACTGGGACACTGGCACAAGACTGCGCTGCCCTGACTGTGGCACTGATCATCTCCTGCACCCACTTCATAGCCTGCCCTGACCTTGCCTCTCCTCCATGACCTTCATGCGCTCCTGAATTGTCAAAATTTCACAGATAAAAAAAGAATGCTTATCGTTGTTGATCCCAGATTCACTTAATACTTTTGTTATGTCAGTGTCCATGTTGTGGGACTATGTGTGCACAGCTAGTAAGTATTTTGTGGCTGAAAATATGACCTGGAGGTTTTTTAAGGTTTGCCTGCCATTAAAGTCAATGGGGTCTGCCGCGAACCTTGCGGTTCATGAACTTTTGGCCGCGTTCGCAAAATGTCCCATCGGAAGTTCGTCCATCACTACTCAAGAAATCTAATCTGTAATGACCAGCTGGTTCTAAAAATTCCGCTGTCGTTCTCCACCACTCAGCTGTGCTGAAGTGAGAGGCTAGAAATATCCCCGACTCTTTCAAGGCATGGAATTTTATGTCTCATATGCCCGGGGTAAAGTGGGGGTTGTCTATTGGGTGGAGTGGCGAATTGTGGGACAATAAGTAGGTCTGGGATATCAGTTGCGCACAAACTTTTATAGTGTTATCTATTATCGGATGGCGCTTAATGACTAGTGGTATGTCGTCATAGCACCATGGTGTAACCTGTAGTAGGAACTCGCTTTTGGCTTGCTCTGTGTCCAAAGTTTGACCTTTTCATGCCGGCACCAATCAATAAGTCTGCTTAAATGTATCGCCTTGTAATAGGTGCAGACATCTGGCAATGCCAGGCCTCCGTGTCGTTTTGGAAGTGACAGTATTTTCCTATGCAATCTGGGTCTTTTCCCAGCCCAAAGGAATGTTATAAATGTGGAACGTATTTGTGTAAAGTAAGTCACTGGGACATGTATAGGGAGTGCTTGTAGAAGGTAGAGGAATTTGGGAAGTATCATCATTTTGAGAATGTTACAGCTGCCGAACCAAGAGTGCAGGCTGCTGTTCCATTGGCTTAGCAGGGCTTGGACCTTTTTAAGGAGGGACGGGAAGTTAAGTTTGAAAAGCTGGGAAAGTTTCGATGGGATATATGTTCCCAGGTATTTCAAGGTTGCATCTGTCCATTTTAAATTAAAACTGGCTTGCAGATATGTAAGTTGTGGTGTAGGTATTCCTATGCCCATTGCCTCTGATTTATTGAAATTTATTTTTAATTTGGAGAGTTTCCCATAGGTATCGAATTCACGCATTAGATTAGGAAGTGAGATGATTGGGTTAGTGATTGTGAACATCAGATCATCTGCGTATGCAGATACCTTATATTGTGATTTGGCAATTTCAATCCTGGTAATATCTGGGTTTAGGGATGGCCGAACTGTTCGCCCAGCAGTCGGTTCGCGGCGAATTTCGGCTGTTCGCGGTCCGCCCGATCAGCAGACTATTGCCGCTGTTCGCCCGGCGGACTTACGTGTTTACTGTGTAAAAGAACTTTGACCTATGATGACACATCCATCATGGGGTACAGGACAGCCAATTGAGACATTACAGCACATGGACACTTGGACATCCCCTCTAATTTATAAATAGACCCGATCCGGCGGCCATTTTTGATTCTTTCTACTGTCACTATAGGGAGAGGTTGCTGTGTGGAGCAGGGAGAGACTGCAGTGACCCAAATCGCTATTAGGTCCACAAAAGTTCTTTTAAGGACTGGTATGGTATAGGTGTAGTTCAGGATATAGGTTTGAGGCACTGCTATTCAAGTCATTGTTGCAGCAGATTGTCTTTTGTAAGTGCTGAGAGAGGGACAGATAGGACGCTGTGTGTTGCAGAGAGGGACAGTCAGTTTAATCATTAGCTGTCATTATTAGATCCACAAAAGTCTTTTTCAGGACTGGTATGGTGTAGTAGTACAGGATATAGTTTTGAGTGCTATTCAAGTTATTGTTGCAGCAGCCTGTGTTTTGTCAGTTTAAATAGGGACAGACAGGAAGCTGTGTGTGGCAGTGAGGGACAGTCAGTTTAATCAGTAGCTGTTACTATTAGGTCCACAAAGGTCCTTTTCAGGACTGGTATGGTAATAGGGTTGTACACGTATAATATTCTTTCTTCCAAATATAGAAAGAATATTATACTTGACTGCTGCCCTTCTGCTGCAGTAGTCCTTTATGAGTATAGGGACTGAGGTACAGTCTGCTAATCACAACCTACTAGTTGCACAAAGGTCCTTCTAAGGACTGGTAAGGTATAGCGTACTAGAGTACATAGGGTTGAGTGAGGTACAGTCTGCTAATCCTTAAGAACTGGTATAGGTCCACAATATATAGGGTTGAGGTGCACTACTGCTGACTGCTGCCCTATTCTGCAGCAGTCCTTTATCAGTATAGGGACTGAGGTACAGTCTGCTAATCACAACCTACTAGTTCCACAAAGGTCCTTATAAGGACTGGTAAGGTATAGTGTACTACAGTATATAGGGTTGAGTGAGGTACAGTCTGCTAATCACAACCTACTAGTTGCACAAAGGTCCTTCTAAGGACTGGTAAGGTATAGCTTACTACAGTATATAGGGTTGAGTGAGGTACAGTCTGCTAATCCTTAAGGACTGGTATAGGTCCACAATATATAGGGTTGAGGTGCTCTACTGCTGACTGCTGCCCTATTCTGCAGCAGTCCTTTATCAGTATAGGGACTGAGGTACAGTCTGCTAATCACAACCTACTAGTTCCACAAAGGTCCTTATAAGGACTGGTAAGGTATAGTGTACTACAGTATATAGGGTTGAGTGAGGTACAGTCTGCTAATCAAAACCCACTAGTTCCACAAAGGTCCTTCTTAGGACTGGTAAGGTATAGCGTACTAGAGTATATAGGGTTGAGTGAGGTACAGTCTGCTAATCCTTAAGGACTGGTATAGGTCCACAATATATAGGGTTGAGGTGCACTACTGCTGACTGCTGCCCTATTCTGCAGCAGTCCTTTATCAGTATAGGGACTGAGGTACAGTCTACTAATCACAACCTACTAGTTCCACAAAGGTCCTTCTAAGGACTGGTAAGGTATAGTGTACTACAGTACATAGGGTTGAGTGAGGTACAGTCTGCTAATCACAACCTACTAGTTGCACAAAGGTCCTTCTAAGGACTGGTAAGGTATAGCGTACTAGAGTATATAGGGTTGAGTGAGGTACAGTCTGCTAATCCTTAAGGACTGGTATAGGTCCACAATATATAGGGTTGAGGTGCACTACTGCTGACTGCTGCCCTATTCTGCAGCAGTCCTTTATCAGTATAGGGACTGAGGTACAGTCTACTAATCACAACCTACTAGTTCCACAAAGGTCCTTCTAAGGACTGGTAAGGTATAGTGTACTACAGTACATAGGGTTGAGTGAGGTACAGTCTGCTAATCACAACCTACTAGTTGCACAAAGGTCCTTCTAAGGACTGGTAAGGTATAGCGTACTAGAGTATATAGGGTTGAGTGAGGTACAGTCTGCTAATCCTTAAGGACTGGTATATCACGGTGCTGGTGTCAGTGCTTTATGTCACGCTGCTGTCAGTGCTCTCTATCACGGTGCTGGTGTCAGATCACTCTATCACGGTGCAGGTGTCAGTGCTCTATATCACGGTGCTGGTGATGATCACCATCTCCTGCACCCTCTTCTTTGCCTACCCTGACCTTCCCTCACCTCCATTGTCTCAAGAGTCCTGAATTGTCAGAATTTCACATATAAAAAAAGAATGCTTGTAGTTGTCGATCCCAGATTCACCTGTTATGTCATTGGTGGGACTATGTGTGGTGGGACTATGTGTGCACAGCTAGTAATTATTTTGTGGCTGCAAATATGACCTGTAGGTTTGTAAAGTTCACCATCCCTGTGCTGTGCTGACTTCCTCCTGAGGCTGCTTATTATGAGGGGCTCCCACCATCCCGTGCTATGCTCATTATGAGGGGCTCCCACCATCCCTGTGCTGTCCTGACTTCCTCCTGGGGCTGCTTATTATGAGGGGCTCCCACCATCCCTGTGCTATGCTGACATCCTCCTGGGGCTGCTTATTATGAGGGGCTCCCACGAATCCCTGTGCTGTGCTGACTTCCTCCTGGGGCTGTACCTCTGCTGTGCATATTATGAGGGGCTCCCACCATCCCTGTGCTATGCTCATTATGAGGGGCTCCCACCATCCCTGTTATATGCTGACTTCCTCCTGGGGCTGCTTATTATGAGGGGCTCCCACCATCCCTGTGCTGTGCTGACTTCCTCCTGGGGCTGCTTATTATGAGGGGCTCCCACCATCCCTGTGCTGTGCGGACTTCCTCCTGGGGCTGTACCTCTGCTGTGCATATTATGAGGGGCTCCTACCATCCCTGTGCTATGCTTATTATGAGGGGCTCCCACCATCCCTGTGCTGTGCTGACTTCCTCCTGGGGCTGCTTATTATGAGGGGCTCCCACCATCCCTGTGCTGTGCTGACTTCCTCTTGGGGCTGTACCTCTGCTGTGCATATTATGAGGGGCTCCCACCATCCCTGTGCTATGCTCATTATGAGGGGCTCCCACCATCCCTGTGCTGTGCTGACTTCCTCCTGGGGCTGTACCTCTGCTGTGCACCCACCATCCCTGTGCTGTGCTGACTTCCTCCTGGGGCTGCTTATTATGAGGGGCTCCCACCATCCCTGTGCTATGCTGACTTACTCCTGGGGCTGTACCTCTGCTGTGCATATTATGAGGGGCTCCCACCATCCCTGTGCTATGCTCATTATGAGGGGCTCCCACCATCCCTGTGCTATGCTGACTTGTTCCTGGGGCTGCTTACGGTGCAGGTGTCAGTGCTGTATATCACGGTGCTGGTGTCAGTCCTGTATGTCACGCTGCTGATGTCAGTGCTCTCTATCACGATGCTGGTGTCAGATCACTCTATCATGGTGCAGAAGTCATTGCTGTATGCCACGCTGCTGATGTCAGTGCTCTCTATCACGGTGCTGGTGTCAGATCACTCTATCACGGTGCAGGTGTCATTGCTGTATTTCACGCTGCTGATGTCAGTGCTCTCTATCACGGTGATGCTGTCAGATCACTCTATCACGGTGCAGGTGTCATTGCTGTATGTCACGCTGCTGATGTCAGTGCTCTCTATCATGGTGCTGGTGTCAGATCACTCTATCACGGTGCAGGTGTCATTGCTGTATGTCACGCTGCTGATGTCAGTGCTCTCTATCACGGTGCTGGTGTCAGATCACTCTATCACGGTGCAGGTGTCATTGCTGTATGTCACGCTGCTTATGTCAGTGCTCTCTATCACGGTGCTGGTGCCAGATCACTCTATCACGGTGCAGGTGTCATTGCTGTATGTCACGCTGCTTATGTCAGTGCTCTCTATCACGGTTCGCGAACTATCGGCCGCGTTCGCGAAACGTCCCGTCGGAAGTTCGTCCATCACTATCTGGGTTCAACCTAACGTGGCACAGAAATGGTTCTAAGGAAAGGACAAAGAGTAGGGGCAAGAGTGGGCAGCCCTGTCTGGTCCCGTTGGTTATCCCAAATGAGTCCGATAAAATACCGTTTGCCCGAACTCTGGCTGTTGGGTTGGAGTATACAGCAGAGATCCAATTTAGCATTTTTCCGCCAAGTCCTATATGTCTTAATGTTGAGAACATGATCTGCCAACTCACTCGGTCAAACGTTTTTTCGGCGTCCGTCCCGAGGAGTACGCATGGTGTGTGATTGTTGTTTGCCACATGCAGTAAGTTCAGGACTTTGGTGGTGTTGTCCCTGGCCTCTGGTTAGGACAAAGCCGACCTGGTCCAAATGAATTAGGTAAGGCAAATGTTGTTGGAGTCTAGTAGCTAAGATCTTTGTGAAGTTTTAAGTCTCTGTTCAATAAGGAGATGGGGCGGTAGCTCCCACACTGTGCTGGGTCATTACCTTCTTTCGGTATTACAGATATCTGTGCCTGTACTGTAGGATCATGTAAGTGTGATCCTGTGCTAAGGACGTTGAAAAGGTTGACTAAGTGGGTGCCCAGAGAAGGGGGAAGGATCTTGTAATATGTGATGGTAAGTCCGTCTGGTCCTAGCACCTTACTTGCTTTGGCGGCGTCTAATGCCGATTGGAGTTCTGGCAGTGCGATGGGTTCCTCTAACACTTCTTTAACTTCGGCTGGTAGGGTTGGCATAAGTGAGGTGGCTATGTATCGTGAGGTTATGTCAGAGGATGGTGGAGGTTTGTTCAGGTTGTAAAGGGAGTCATAGAATGATCTGAATTCCTGGGATATTTGTTGGGGCAAGGAGATTTTTATGGCCCCGTGCGGAAGTTATATACGGTATGTAGGATGCAAATTTTTGTGCTCTCAGTGTCTGGTCCAGGATTTTCCCGCATTTGTTTCCTGACTCATATATATTTTTTCCAACAGATTTGGAGATTTGGAGTGCTGCTTTGGCCTTGAAATGTAGTAGATCAGTGATCTGTTTGCGAGCGACGTCTAGTTCCGCACCCAATTGTAATTTGTGAAGCAGTGTCGCTAGTTGTATCATCGTTTGCTTTTTAAGTCTGGAGCCACGTTTAATGAGTACCCCGCGAATCACGGCCTTGTGCGCCTCCAATACTACTCCTGGGTCGCTATCCAGGGTAGAATTAGAGTCAAAATATTGACCTACTTCTCTAACCACATCTGCCAGAATCTATGGGTCTTGGAGTAGGCTCTCGTTTAGTCGCCAGGGTTGTCTCTGTGTTTTATGTATGTCCATGTGGAGATTCGTTTTCGCATATCTCGTGAGGTTGAAGATAGGCCCGAAGATGTGTCTTCTGTAGGTGTCAGGGGGATGTTGAGATCCCGACCAACTATGAGTTGCCCTTCTGTGTACTGCGTGAGGTGCTCTAGTCTGCATTTTATGAAGATGTCTTGGCGGTCATTTGGGGCGTAGATTGGCCAAGGTCACCATCACTTCTCCTATCTGCCCTTTCAGGAATAAGTACTGTCAGTATGTGTGTCTATATGAGTCCATGGTACGTTAGCTGAGATCAAGATGGAAACTCCTCTAGATTTAGCCTCAGTGTACATGGAATGATATACCATAGGATAAAATCAGTTTTTAAGTAATGGCAGGGAGTTTTCTCTTTAATGGGTCTCCTGTAATAGTATGATGTCCGCTTTCATACGTCTCATGTCATGTAGTAACATCCGCATCTTTTCTGGCATATTCAGACCCTTCGTGTTTAATGAAACTATAATGAGTTCAGCCATGTTCGTGAGTTTAGAGACAGGTGAGTATGAGGTTGGGGGGGGGGGGGGGGGGAGTGGGTAAGTAAGAAAAGTATTAGTCAGGTCTGTTAACCAGCCTTATGAAAAGGAAATATGCTGGAAAGTTAGAGCTCTGTCACAAGGGAATGGCTAACGTAGCTATATTTAGCTAAAGCGCTCTCCAGTGAACGACTGGGAGTTGAGCGCGGTCCTAAGTGGGGTGGTGAATAGACAGGGCTGAGGGGTGAGCCTCCCATCCCCTCCTCCACCCCAGCATTTAAACATCTGAAAACATCTTGCAGCGGCATTAAAAACCTAAACGCGTAGAAAATACAACCTAAAACATGGAACATAAAACTGACTATAAATGAAGAAACTTTAGTAAGGCAGTGTAAGGTAAATTTCTCTGATGGTAAAACGGCAATCTGATAGAGCAATCCAGAAACATATAAATGCTTAACATTCAAGATAATCTCTGCCCAAGTCCCTGACCAGGCTACTAAGTATTGCTTACCGCCCCCTACGTTCCTGCTTCATGGGGATAGCCCTCTATATCAACATTTTTATAATTGTTACCCAAGTCCAGCAGCAATCCGATGGCCCCCCCCAAGTCCCAATATGCCTCCGAGCAAGTGGTGTATGTGCCTCCCCCTCCCCCCCATCCCCCTCCCCCTCCCCAAAGCGACAATGAGATCCGCTGCCATGCTAGCGTCCATTGGCAGAGTAGAGTTGGGGTATGAACCAGGGCGAGTAAAAATAAAAAACTCCTGGGGTTTGCTTGTGACTGTGGGTTGTCCATCTGTGGTGTCATGCGAACCTATCCCCACTCCTCTCCGGCCACTTATACCTTACCGGACACCGCAGGCCTAACACACAGAGGGAGTCATGTCCCTTCATAATACGACTGCGGCCGGGGGGGAGGGCGGGAGCAGACCGGTCGGTCGTCATTTCTACCTCGTGGGAGTCAGGCCTCCTCTTATTGTTGTCTACTCCAACTCACAGCATGGAGATTCAGCGCGTCAGGGAGTCCTACAGCCATATGTTGCTCCGATGATACCTCCACAAGCAAAGAAGAGGTCAAAGTTTAAAGCTGATCCCCGTAGCTGCAGTATGTCACAGAGGCCAGCGGGATCCCCTCCACCTGTTTTTTCGAGGTGCCTCCAGGGGGTTCTCACATGGCAGCTCCAAATGCTCACCATTTAAAGCGATGGACCCACTGCCTCCCCAGCAGCTAACCCCCTGTTAATGTGTGAGAGCTTCAAGCATGCAGCATTCATCAGGTGATAGGAGTTCCCAGGGGGGGGGGGGGGGTAAGGGGAGATTCCCAAGGTGGGGGGGTGGGTAAGGGAGCAACATGTTTCCCATACTGGCACCAATGCACTGTCTTGGCGGAGGTGTCAAGGTTAGGAGATAGGGGTGAGCAGGCAGGCTGTGGGGGCAAAGTCAGGTCAGGGTTTAGGTCTCGTTGCTCAGGATCTACTCACGTTGCTGTTGCTCCTCTCCCGGCGCTACCTGAGGTCTTCTCCTGTTCCGCTGCTGTTGAGGTTGTAACAGACCTCTGTATGTGGATAAACCTGGTCTACCAGCCGGATGTGGGAGTAGTTGAAGCCAGTCAGGAACTGGGATCTGGTCTGCGTCTAGGAACCTGAAGAGGCCGGGTAAGTCCTCCGGTGTTTGTAGGGTATATGCATTCCCATCCTTCCAGAACGTTACCGCTAATGGGTAGCCCCATTGGTAGGTAAATCCTTTCTCTTTGGCCAAGTCTGAGATGGGTCTGAGCATGGCCCTGCATCGCAGTGTTGCCCTGGAGAGATCCGCGAGAATAGGGATATGCGCGCGTCCAGGTCCACCTCACCCTGTTCCCACGCTCTTCTCAGGATTTCATCTTTCTGTGGATAGCACAATAATCTGCATAATACGTCTCTCGGCCTTCCCGGGTCAGCAGGTCTGGGTCCCAGTGTTCTATGGGCTCTATGTCAATTACGCCGGTAGGATCCTCCAGGAGAGTGCGGAAAATCTCTTGGACTGTGTCTCCCAGATTTTCTCCCTCTATGGACTCTGGCAGACCCCGGAGCCGCAAGTTATTCCTGAGGCTCCGGTCTTCAACATCCTCCAGGTGGAGCAGGAGGGCGATGGCGGTGTCTCGATGGTGGTCCCGGGATCTCTCCAACTCAGACACCTGGTTTTCCAGCGTCAAGAAGGAGGCTTCCCCCGCAGTTACTCTCTCAGCCAATACCGACACATCATCCCTCACCTCTTGTATATCTCTACGGTGAGTCTCCTCTAACCATAGGATGAGTGCTTCTATGTCCGTTCTGGTGGGGAGGGCTTGTATCAATGTCCTCAGATCCTGTTCTGTTTGGCCGGGTTCCGGGGATTGCCCATCTCCATGTTAGATAGCGGTGTCTTTTGGCTGCCAGAGGCTTGTTCCGGAGATGCGGGGCTGCTACAATTCGGGTGACCCTCGTTTTGTGCTTGGGCCTCTACGGGAACTCCACGCGGGATGCCTTGTGGTGTCGCCATTCCAGTTCCTGTGGAATGCCTCTGTTTGGGACTGAAATAGCGGTGTAGAACACCGGAGGGAGCGCTGGAATGCTTCTCTCTAGCAGCTGCCCTTGTCTTGTATCCCTTGTTCGGTTGCATGCCGGAATTGATAGCGGTTTGCTGTGGATGAAAGGTCGGGTCACAAAAAAACACAGCCTCACTCAGCCATGTCCAGGCCATGCCCCAATAGACCAACGATTTTAACTTGAAACCAACAAATGGCAGAAAAAGGTGTAGGCTCCATGCACACTGGACTTTAAAAAACGTTGATTCTACAGGCGTTTGACATTTTTTTTCTCTTGCTTTTAGAAGCACTTTTTTTGTGTTCTATGAGGGGTTATTTACTAAAGGAAAATCCACTTTACACTGCAAGTGCACTTGGAAGTAAAGTTGCTGTAGATCCGAGGGGGACCTTTTCCTCACAGCTCTTCCCGCTCTGCAATTCTCAATTTTAAACTATGTACAAACCACAGGTCAGTGCGGCTAATGCAGATGGACAACCCTCCTCCCTGGATCCTCCTCCTGTACATAAAACATCAGAGCAGAGGAGGAGCCTAGAAGAGGCTTCTTTTGGCTCTGCAGTGATTGTTACAGGGAGCCAGCTGGGAGAGATGTCAGCTGCCATGGAGGGGGGGGGGGGATTGTGGCGTCAGGGACAATGGGCACCCTACAAGAGATGCTCCCCTATATGCCTGGCTTTATGCCCCCCATATATCAGGCAGCATACTTCCTATATACCAGGCTCTATGGCCCCCTTATACCAGATGGCATATAGCCTCTTATACCAGGCCTTATGCCCCCCATATGCCAGACTGTTTGCACCCCAAGTAACCAGGCACTATGATGCTCCCCATATATCAGGCTCTATGCCCCCATATCAGGCTAGCATGCCAGATTGTGGGGGGGAGGGGGATTATGCCAGCAGTAAGACTCCCCCATATACCAGGCAGTGTGTCCTCCATATAACAGGCTTTATACCCCCCATATACATGGCAGCAGGTCCTCCTTATACCAGGCAGCATGTCCCCCATATAACAGGCTCTATGCCCCCATATAACAGGCAGCGTGTCGCCCATACAACAGTCTCTATGCCCCCATATACCAGGCACGCCTTTTAACCAGGCTCTATGCCCCCCATATACCAGGCAGCATTTTCCCCATATACCAGGCAGCATGCCCACCAATATATCAGGCAGCACGCTCCCTGTAAGGAGCAGTAGCTAACACTCACTTGTTCTCAGGGCTTAGTAGGGGCTCTAGTAGTCAGATGCAGCTGCTCTCGGCTCTCTGTGCAGTGCAGATCCCGGGAGGTGGGCATGGTTGGCACACACACATAGGGCAGGGTGGGGGAACCCAGGGATTTCACTATACCGGACACACCGTTTTTTATTTCAGGTAGGTAGCATGGGAGAGATGAACCCCCTCCTCTAGCAATCTCAGACCTAGTGTCTGAATAGAGGGAAGGAACAAGAGATGCAAAGAAGGTGCTCTGGTTGCCTGTACTAGCACTCCCTTGTCAGGCTGATTAGTGGAGCCAAGTGCTGGAGCTTTATCGTCTAAATTAAATAATGTTACATTAATCAATAGGTATATAGTATATTCAATGAAAAGCCCTAGTTGTTATTATCTAATAGTTATATTATTATATCATATTCAAGAAAAATTACCGTATAAAGAATTTATATTCTTAAATCAAACATACTCAAACCTCTATGTATCTTTAAGAAATGTGATACCTTATCCCATTTGTGATGAGGATGGAAAGAGAACTAACTCAAGCCTAATTAGTAACATATCTAAGCTCTCCAAAGAGATGCACAGACTAATGAAACCTTTATATATATATATATATATATATATATATATATATATATATATATATATATATATATATATATATATATATATATATATTGTGATATTTGGGGGTTCTTTAGCTTCTGTGTAGAGCACACCAGTGAGCAGAGTCCACGCCAGTCATGCCATTTAAGGGATTGTTGAAGTCCTTCTTGTTGCTAGGGGTGACTGCAAACATATTTTCACAGGAATCTGAGCCTGCAAACGAAAACTTTTGCTCAGTAGTAGTATCTCCAGCCACATTCCATAATCTAGGGCGAGAAAATATACCATGCCCCAGCTGGCCACATTCCAGGCATGGTACTGGATGACTTTTTCCCAGGGTGCGTCTCTCCTGGTGACTCCCAGCTGGCAAAAATGCACAGGCCTCTTTGGGGGACGTTGAGCCAAATCTCCCCTGCAGCTCCTCCTTTCCGGCACCACTTTCACTCTTGTTGCCATGGGAGACCTCACTCTCCCAGCAGAACTTTGCTGGCTCTCTCCAACATAATGTATCGGCTTCTCCTTAAGCCACTTGCCACGATCCTTATTAGACATAGCCCATGGTACACAGACAGCCCGACCGGCTTCTTCTGCTTTGCTATGGGCAACCACTCCCAGTCCCAACCTTTGATCAGCCTCCCTTCTGGCAAATAACACAGGCTTCCCTCCGCTGGACCCTGTCTCAAGCTGTGTCACTTTCACACTTTTCGCAACAGCTGCTGGTTTAACTGCAGCAGCGTTGCCAAGGGCAACAACACCCCTCTCCCGGGTATGGACATCCGTCAGCTCTCTCTTTGTAACGAAGGTTGGCTTGCCTTCCACTTTAGCTTGGTCCATTCCTGCCAGGTGCCTCTTGCACTGCCAATTCAAACATTGGTGGACTTTCCATATTTGCAGACACTCCACTGCACAGAGCAACAACAGGAGCACTGTCTCTTTAAGGGGCCTCTCCCTTCCAGGTACACCACCTGCTGCATACACTGCAGAGCACAGGCAGTTTCTGGCAATAGCTCACTGGTATATGCGAGGATCTTCAGTTATGCCCGCATTCTCCACCACTTGTGATATTTGGGGGTTCTTTAGCTTCTGTGTAGAGCACACCAGTGAGTAGAGTCCACACCAGTCATGCCATTTAAGGGCTTGTTGGCCCACTTTTATTAAATGAAAAAGAAAACAAGTCCAATAACAGGAGGGTTGCCCACACAGGGGTATCAGCTTTCCCCAGCAAACACTGTAAGTTGAACAGAAAATACCAAGCCATCTGGCTCTCTTTAGCAGCACTGCTGCTCAGGCTTATACTTCAGCCCTCTCGGCTCTATAACGGAGTTCCTGTCCACTCTGTACCTCAGCACTCTTCCAGCTTCTTTGCTGTTCTAGCCCACAGGCTTGGACCCTCTGTCTGCTATGACAAACAGAACTGTGCAGACATGCACACTTCTCCCTTGCTTGCCTGGACTCCTCCGGAGGGTGGAGCCCAGAACCCTAGTCTTGGCTCCGTTATAAGCCCAGGACCCACCTGTTCAATTGACCAGCCAGACTTCTGGCTGTTCCCAAAACCCGGTCCCAGGATTGGAGATTCCGTCCCACCCATAACGCTATGGAATCTCCGGGCTCCAGGTCCCCAACCGTTTTTTTTTCTAAACAATGAGGAAACTGAAAAGCCAGTTTCCTCCCAAATAACCCCCCTGGAGCCCCTCAACCTGCCTGGTTAAGAACCCTGCATCCTTCTACTGGTGGGGAACCACATTACCACATATTCCCCCTCCCCTTTTTTCAACCCAGAGGGCGGAACACACAAGTTTCTTTTGGAAACTATATGCCAGCTACCATTTACAGGAGTCCAATCCTGTCCAACCTCACTTCTCCTAAAGGGGAACTTTACCCAATGCCTCCTTTGGTGTCTCCCTCTAAGCCTCACTGTCACTCTGCTATGAGCTTTGATGCAACCTTTTCTTCCGAGTGCATTTCCATAAGCACTTCCTCTCCTGAAATTTTAACGGGTTACCGCTGGTCTTTCTACCAATCCTTCTGCCTCCACGCTTCGGGTTCCCAGGTTTCCCAACACCTTTGGACACCACATTATCATATACCTTCAACAAATTATTTGGTTCATCAACCGACATTGAAACCAACATTACACCCCTCAATGTTGCAAATGTCATCAACAGTTTTCCCAGGGTTTGTTAGGGCAGTGTCTGTAGAAGGCACACACACAGTTTCCTCCCAAATAAACAACTCCCCTGGAGCCCCTCAACCTGCCTGGTTGAGAACCCTGCATCCTTCTGCGGGTGGTGTACCACACTACCACAATATATATATATATATATATATATATATATATAGAAAGGCCAGTATGGTGGCCTGGAATTATGGGAGGAGCCCGGTGGGGTATATAACTAGCCCGTTCGCCTGCCTTCCTCGTCGGTTCCGGTGCGCGATATCTGATACGTCAGAAATCAAGGGCCGACTGTTTGAGACCAAACGTAGCGAGTTGTGTTCGTGAGTCCCCGTGTTTGTCTTGATCGTGTCTGTGTTGTCAGTCGTCTTGTCGTCGTTGGCGTTCGTGTGTTTTCCGTCCGAGTGTCGCAATACTCAACGAAATTGCCGTTGTCGTACAACGCGTCTGGGCCGGCTGTCGCAGGTAGGGCTTCGGCACCCATTTTCATTTCATGTGTTACAATGTCACTTAAACACGATATCCTGAACTCACGAACCTCTCACCTTTCATTTCACGGACGTTTTAAACCGTGTCACTTGTACTCATTACCTCATGTCACTACTCCTTTTTCTTGCGAAGGAAAGTTGTTATTTCCTTTCGAGACGCGTCGGTCGTGCCACATCGGGCACTTCATTTCGTAGGCACGTCAGGTCGAGCCGAACGACTCCCCAATCATTTCTTAAATATTCGAATCGGTCAAATCACTTCGATACCACAGCCGACTGCTCGTTACGTTAATGCTAGCAGTCCGGATCATTTAGAATGTCGTGTCCTTTCAATTGGTAAACCGGTCCGACCGTTCCAAATACGATTCATTTCATATATTTGAGTCATTTCGATCATTTCATTCCGTTCGAATTATTTCGATCATTTCATGTCACTTCGCATCATTTCAATCTTTTTATATCAGATCGAATCATTTCATTTCTGTCACTCACTGCGCTCCGGTGCGAATCCTGTCACATCCCCCATGCACCGATTCGCTTCGGAGTGCCCTAGTTCTTCGGCCTCATTTCTGTACATGCTCCAGAGACTGAGTCACTCGCAGGTTCAGGCACAATCCCTGATTCTAGTCTTTGTCATGGCATACCATTTCTGTCACTTATTACGCTCCGATTCGAATCCCGTCGCATGCATTAATGCACCGATTCGTTCCGGTGTGCCCAGCTGTTACGCCCCAGAGAAGGATTCTTTGTGGTAACCATCTGTCCAGTCGTTGATTCTTGTCTCTGTCATGGCATATCATTTTCTGTCACTTATCACGCTCCGATTCGAATCCTGTTGCATTTATTGATGCACCGATTTGTTCCGGTGTGCCCAGCTGTCACGCCTCATTTCAGTACATGCTCCAAAGACAGGATTTGTTTGTTTCATTCATGGACACATCCTCTGATTCTTGTCTTTGTCATGGGTATCATTTCATCTCACCTATCACGCTCCGGTACGAATAGTCACATCCGTGCACCAAATTCGTCTCGGCGTGCCCTAGGACAGGCCTCATTTTCAGTACATGCTCCAGAATCCGTTTCGTCCTCGGTCGCAAGATGGTGGCATGGCGATCCGGACATCTGTCAAGGAAAAAGGAAGCTACATTTCATTTTGTTGTTTGTTTTATTTCTTTTATTTTGTTTCATTTCATTTCTAAAATCTCACCTCTATGAAGTCACTATTTTGGCTAGCATTTCTGTTCAGGTATAGAACTCTCAAACTTCACCTTCATCTCCTCAGATCAGTCGAGTTTTCAGTAGGTCCACCCTGCACCTGGTGGGACGGTGCCTCCTTAGGTTCCGCGTAGGAGAAAACCCGAACCCAAGGACTAATAGGCTCGCCAGGTCTGGATTACGCCACCATGTCTCGGGCTGGCAGCGAGGACCTCACTGCCCCATTATCTCCGTCTCTAGTCTCAGAGAGTGGCAGCCAACGGTCTCCCAGAGCATGGACTATTCCTAAGCTGACAGCTGAGCTTAGGCGCAGAGGCGTACCCTTTCCGGCAACAGCCAGAAAGGCTGAGCTTTTCAGGCTCCTCTTTCCTCCCCCAGCAGCGGCTGAGGCTAGTACCCAGCAGGCCTCACTGGGCTCTATCGCTTCTTCTATTTCACAGCTCCATACCTTGGTGTCTTCCCTGTCGACCTCAATGTCAGAGGTCCAGTATCGGGTGGCCCTCCTCGAGACCCGCCCGCCCGTGTCTCCTCCAGTACCAGCATCCCAGGCAGTGACTAACCCTCTCGCAGGTACCACCGGGTGTACATCGGTGGTGTACCCTTCTCATCTGGTATCAGCTAGCATCAGGAAGGACATCCTAGAGGGCAAGGACGTCAATCTGGCTTCGCTTCTCATCTCCATTCATGAACTGGCAGAAAACAAGGCTTATACATGGGGGGACGTGTCGGTGGTCCTCAAGACCAAAGACCCCAGGCTGGACAGGAAGCTTTCTGTCACCGAATTTACATTGGCCTTCGGCATGATGAGGGACATCATCTGCTCAGTCTCCCCTGGCAGGAGGGAGGAGCTGGATTGCTACCTCCATGTGGTAGTAGATCTAGGTTATAAATACGGCGGTTTTTCATTTTACGACTTCCACCGCTCCTCTTCCGCTAAGGCGGCCGCCAGGCTCGTCCAGTTCCAGACGCCTACTGATTGGAGCGTCATGGATACAGAGCTATTCTGCCGCCACTTCGCGGGGCTACGGTCTCCTCTTTGTGCGATTTGCCAATCGGCTACTCACACCACGACTTGGTGCGCTAGCTCAGTGGCAGCCCCGCCCTCAGACGGCCCTTCTACCTCAGGTACCGCTCAGGGCCCACAGGCGCCGGCACGCCTGCCGCAGACGGATAAATTTGGGCGCCCGGTCAAGACCATGGGGGGTGCAGCAATCTGCAACAATTATAATAGCGGCTCATGCAATTTCAGTCAGTGCAGGCTGCTCCACGTATGCACGCAGTGTCATAGGGCTCATCCCAGGATTATGTGTGAGGTCAAACAGATTAAGAATCTTGACTAAGCCGGGTCAACGTCTCGTGGCTCAGCATCTACCTTACCAATCATCCTACCCCCTCACTATCCGTCTACCTTGTCCAGGGCTTCACTCAGGGCTTTCACACTGGACTTATTTCTCTCCCTCACCTCACGCACAAATGCCAGAACCTGCGGTCAGCAGCTATGGATGAACGAGCCATTGACCAACTACTACAGTCAGATCTGTCCCCAGTCTTAATTCCCTTATCCCCTCAGAGGAGTTCTCCCTCAAGTATACATCTGTAGACACGGCCATCCAGGCCATTCTCAAAACAGGCACAGGAACCTGGCTCTCCAAGGCCGACATCTCGGACGCCTTCAAGCTCCTTCCCATCCACCCATCTCTCTGGTGCTGGCATGGCATCAAGTGGAAGGAGCGGTACTATTTTGCCACCAAACTAACATTCGGGTCCAAGAGCAGCCCCTGGCTCTTCGATACTTTCGCACAGACTCTCACGTGGATCCTGCTGCACGTAGCCCAGTGTCGGGGAGTCATACATTATCTGGATGACTTCCTGCGGATCGAGCCACCCGGCTCACCTCCAGGAGATCTGGATAAGTTAAGGGCGGTCTTCAGTAACCTCAACATCCCCATTGCCGAGCACAAGGTGGATGGTCCAACGCAGACCATCACCTTTCTCGGGGTCAACCTAGACACCAACACCATGCAGGCTAGCCTCCCCCTGGACAAACTGGCCCGCATCAGGACGGTCCTGAGGGACTTCACCCGTGCCAGAACTTGCACCAAGAGACAGCTACAGTCCCTACTCGGCATGCTGAATTTCGCCATGCGCATCATCCCTCAGGGTCGCGCATTCGTGTCACGCCTATTAGTCTTACTGTCCCTCTCACAGGACCCGGAGCAAGTCCTCAGCCTGGATCCCGCGGCGATAGCAGACCTTGCTATGTGGGAGGAGTTCCTATCCTCTTGGAATAGCGTGTCCCTGTTCATTCCCTCTGTGTCTTCCCTTTCACCCCAGGTGGTGACCGACGCAGCGGCCTCCACAGGCTTTGCAGCTATTTTTGGCCATCTGTGGCTCGCAGCTCCCTGGCCTCCCCAGATACTGGCTATTCCTGGCTTCGCCGAGACGTCCTCCCTCTTTGAGTTGTACCCTATCGTAGCTGCAGCTCACACATGGGGCCGCAGTTGGTCGGGGCAAACGGTGACCTTTTCTACAGATAATTTAGCCACTGCGGAGATCATTAATAAAGGCAGATCCAACTCTCTAGCAATTATGTCCTTCCTTCGTCGACTGGTCCAGCTTTCTTTATCATTTCAGTTTAATATCCATTGTTCCTTCATCCCCGGTAAATTCAATCAGGCAGCGGACGCCCTCTCCCGCTTTAACTTTGTCTCTTTTTTGATCAGGTACCCGGAGCTGGACCAACATCAGCAGCTATCCCGGACTGGTCTCAGCTGACCCTGGATTAGCACCACACCTCCTAGCGGCGACCCAACTCATCGAGCACTCCCTCTCACGCAATACCCTCAAGGCCTATCAATCGGCCTGGAGGGCCTTTAACCGCTTCATGACGTGTCACAGCACAGAGACGTCCCGTGTCAAGCAAGTCCTAGGCTTCATTTCCCACTGCCACTCGGAGTTGGCGTTGTCCTTTAATACAATCCGGCTATATCTGGCCGGTGTACAACATTTCTCGTCCCTCCAGGACCCTACCGAACCTTCCTTATTTTCTTATCACGCCGTACGGGCTCTTATGCGCGGCATCCAGAAGCGCCAGCCAGTGGCCCACACCAAACGGCTGCCTATTACAGGAGACGTTTTTAGAGATATGTCAGATATTCTGGCCACTTCACCTTTTGGTCTCCGCATAAGTATCGTCTTGCAAGCAGCCATACACCTGGCCTTCTACGGCTTCTTACGGCAAGGCGAGTTTACTTGTAATGGCCCCTCAGCACGCATGCTGTGCAAGCACCACCTGGTCCGAAGATCATTATATTCTACACTTAGCAGTCTCCAAGACGCAGCAGCTTGGCTCGGGTACTGACATACATTTCTATAAAGACCAACAACCGCTGGTGCCCGGTCGCCATTCTCACCCGCTTGTTAAACCTCTTGGCCGGTCAACCAGGGTCTGGCCCGCTTCTGCCATTTCACACTAAACCACTGAACGCCGCCCAGTTTTTGGAACATGTCAGGATACTTCTGGGCATCCTTCACCTCAATCCTACTCACTACTCTGGACATTCTTTCCGTATCGGAGCAGCTTCAACCGCCTCCCACCAAGGGGTCCCGGACCAGGTTATCAAGAAGTTGGGCAGATGGAAGTCCACCTGTTTCGCCCGTTACATACCCAACCCGCTAGTGGAGATGGCCCAGGCCTTTGTTAAACTCACCCAGTCTCAAACTGGAAACAATAAAATACAACCCCTACCTGAATGTTTTTGCCCCCTTATTTTGGTATACCGTACGTTGGACCAGGGCACACTTTCAGGTCCATTTCTAGGAAGGGAGTTTATGTTAACCTTGTTTATCATCCTTATACGTATCGGTCAGAGGGCTCTAGACCATAAATAGAAAGGCCAGTATGGTGGCCTGGAATTATGGGAGGAGCCCGGTGGGGTATATAACTAGCCCGTTCGCCTGCCTTCCTCGTCGGTTCCGGTGCGCGATACCCACCCACCCATCCCCTTTTTAGGGCATTTCTCAGGCATTATACTCCTCATGAGAGTACTCATTTCACTCCATTTCATAGTCATCTCATTTATACCCATTTCTCTATCTAGGGTATGCCCCCTTATTTTGGTATACCGTACGTTGGACCAGGGCACACTTTCAGGTCCATTTCTAGGAAGGGAGTTTATGTTAACCTTGTTTGTCATCCTTATACGTATCGGTCAGAGGGCTCTAGACTATAAATATATATATATTATATATATATATATATATATATATAATGATGATGATGATGATTTTGATGCCAGGTTTTCACTGGCCCAGTGTTTCCTTCTGGCTTGATTTCGTACACTGGGAGTCCTGGGAGCTTCCGGCACACAATATATGGCTGTGGTCTCCAGCGGTCAGCCAACTTATGTTTGCCTGGGATGGCCAGATTCCTTAGTAGGACACAGTCACCTGGTTGGAGATCCTGAACTCTTACTTTCCTCTTATTCCTATTCTCTCTGGTGTTCAAGGTAGCTCAAGCCTGCTCATAAGCTATCTTTAAGTTCCTCTGCAGTCTTTGCACATACCATTGATGATTTTTCTCTGATGTGTGGTCCAGAGAGGTCTCAAAGGCTAGGTCTACTGGTAACCTGGCTTCACACCCGAACATTAGCCTATAAGGTGAATATCCAGTAGCGTCACTCTTGGTACTGTTGTAGGCATGAACCAATGCAGTGATGTGCCTACTTCAATGGGGCTTCTGCTCTGCAGTCAAAGTCCCCAACATGTTCAGGAGGGTTCTGTTGAACCTTTCCGGTTGAGGGTCCCCTTTTGGGTGGTGGGGAGTAGTCCTGGACTTCTGTATGCCTAGTAGATCCAACAGTCTTTTTATCAGTGTGCTCTCAAAGTCTCTTCCTTGGTCCGCTTTCTTGTATCCGTCGAGGTAGACCATAATGGACGAAGAACTTTTCCACATGAGTCTTTGCTACTGTGGTTGCTTGCTGGTCTCTAGTAGAGAACGCTTGGGCATAGCGGGTAAAGTGATCTGTAACTACTAAGATGTCCCCTTGCCCACACAGATCGGGTTCCAATCATAGGAAGTCTATGCAGACCAGATCCATTGGCCCTTGGCTATCTAAGTGGCCCATTGGGGCAGCCCTCTGGGGCAGAGTCTTCCATTGTATGCACCTGAGGCAGGAATAACAATAGTTCTCCACTTCGGTCCTCATGTGAGGCCAGTAGAACCTGTCCCTTCCGAGTTGAAGAGTCCTCTCAGCTCCCAAATGACCATGGTGGTCGTGCAGAGCGATCAGCACCTTCTCTCTGTGTTTTACCGGCAGGAGCTGTTGCCACTTCTCTTCGGGATCTTCAGAGGGGCCCCTTCAGTAGACCACCCGTTGTTGTAACTGCAATCGATCCCACTCTTTCAGTAGTAACTTCTTTCCACGGGCTCTTCTGCAGCAGATCAGGCAGTTTGTTCTCCAATGCCTTCAGTATTAGCCCACAGAGTGAGTCTTCCTCCTGGTCTTTCCTGAGGACTTTTTAGATAGCTTGGGAAGACCCTCTTGCATAATCTGTAAGACATTACAATAACACCTGGGCACCCCTACTGAGGACACTCCCACTTCTTCAGCTCGGGTCCCACCTTTTCCTTGCTGGCCTGTCCCTTCACAGAGGGCTCTTACTCCTTCAGGAGTAAGTTGAGTCCAGTCTTCTGAGGGGCTTTGGGAGTCATGGGGCCTCCTTGACAAGGCGTCCACATCTCGGTTATCAACCCCTGGTATGTACTTCAGGCTAAAAGGTAAACGCCGATAGAGCAGCCAACCACCTGTGGCCGGTGGCGTCCAGCTTCGTAGTGGTGAGCAAATATGTAAGGGGGTTGTTATCCATCTTAACTATGAACTCTGCCCTTGTAAAATAATCCTTCAGCTTGTCTACCGCTGCCCACTTCAGAGCCAGAAATTCAAGCTTGTGAGTAGGATAGTTTCTTTCAGCAGGAAGGAGACTTCTGCTCACATAGGCAATGGGCCGCAGACGTCCATCATATTCCTGATAGAGCACTCCTCCTAGCCCACCTCGGCTTGCATCCACATGTAGCTCGTAAGGTTTGGCCGGGTCTGCATAGGCCAGAACCGGAGCAGTGGTAAGGCTCCACTTCAATTGTCTGAAGGCTTCCTCACGTTGTGGAGTCCACTGGTCCTGGATGGATCCTTTCTTCTTCCTGGGCCCTTCCTTTGGCTTCCCAGACTGATCTGAGTCTGCACCAGCTTCTTCCTGGTTCTTCAGAAGCTCAGTGAGTGGGTGGCTATTTTGGCAAACCCTTCCACGAACCTCCTGTAGTACAAGCAGAAACCTAGGAATGATCTGAGTTCGGTCACAATTGTAGGCCTGGGCCAAGAAGTGAAAGCTTCCAAATTTCTCAGGATCTGTTGCCACTCCCTCTTCAGACACAATGTGTCCAAGGTAGTTCACTGAGGGTTGGTAGAATTGGCATTTTTCTATGGAGAGCTTCAGGCCTTCATCATGAAGCCTCTTCAGGACTTTCTCCAGGCGTTCTTCGTGCTCTTCTAACGTTCTCCCAAACACTATATCATCCAGGTATACCAGGACTTCAATCAGGTTCATGTCGCCCACTCTCTTCTCCATTAATCTCTGGAAGGTTGCTGGGGCTCCAGACAGACCTTGAGGCATCCGATTGAACTCGAAGAAATCCACAGGAGTGATAAAAGCGTTTTTTCCCCTATCTTTAGGACACATGGGAATCTGATAGTACCTGCTTTTTAGGTCCAGCACACTGAACCACTTCACCCCCGACAGGCATCCTCTATGCAAGGTGTGGTGTACTGGTCAGGAATGGTCCTCCGGTTCAGGGTCCTATAATCAATGCACAGCCGTAGGGAACCCATTCTTCTTCCTTACCACCACTATTGGAGAGGCGTAAGGACTCTGGGAATCTCTAATAATGCCCGTCCTTTTGAGTTCAGCCAGCTGTTCCCTCAAGTCTTCAAGATCCCCCAGTGGGATTCGTCTGACTCTCTCCTGAAAGGGCTTGTCTTCTTCCTTTCGAATTCAGTGGGTCGCACTCTTCGCCAGCCCCACATCAAACTCACTTGTAGAGAAAGTTGACTTCCATCTCAGGAGTTGGGCTTTAGCTCTCTCCATCCAGGCAAGAGTAAGAGTTGCGTTCTTCAGGGAGAATTCTTCCTGGAGAGTCTCTCCGGCTTGTTCTCCCATTGAGCCACGTGGCGAAACTGAAGTTGCTTGGCTGGCCTTTCCTAACAGTATTCTGGCTGGCACCCTCACTGGCACAGCTGCTGTGTTGCAGACACTGACTGCAATCTTGCCGTGATTCCTCTTCAATGCCTTGGTTGGCAATACTTCGGAGATAAGTTCTAACCCTCTATGTTCTTCCTGGTTTGAAGTCTCAAGAACAATGAAAGGGCCCGATCTTTTCCAGTTTAACTTGATGAAGGCTCTCAGGCAGACTACTTCACTTGGCTGAACCAGTCTCTCTTCCTTGTCCAGAAGCCAGATTTTTCCCACTCCCTCTTCTGGGGACTTCCCTTCTTGTTTAAGGTCTCGGTACACCTGGGCTAGCATTTAAATTGGGTGTTGTGTGCCTCCAGCACAATATACACCTGAAGCTACCATTTATTACTGGTGTTCTGTAATACAGGCATCTGCAGCATTTAAAGTGGGTGTTGTGTGCCTCCTTCACAGTATATACCTGAAGCTACCCCTTATTGCTGGTGTTGTTCGGTTTCTGTAACACAGAAGGCAGCTGCAGTAATTACAGTCAGTGTACTGTGTCATCTGCTCATCTGCTTAGTGTGCACATAAAGCTACCCAATTGCTGGTTTTCCCATCTCCCTGCAGGCCATTACTATGTCTGGAAGGCCAACAAGGAGAGGCAGACAGTCACGAGCCAATAAAAGAGGGCAAGCAGGCTCTGTGTCTAGAGATAACAGTGCTGGTCATGGATGCGGTGCATCGTCATCAGCACATGGCCATGGGACATGCTTGTCCTTATTTTCGGCAGCTGGACATGTTGAGCCACATCATGCCGAAGACTTTGTAGAGTGGATGACTAAGCCCTCCTCATCCTCTCTCACCCAGGCTCAGGGTAATAGCAAAGCAGCTGCCAACGTGTCCTATTCCCTCGTCTCAATGTCATCAGTCACTCCTTCCCTAGACCCACCATGTCCTCCTGAGGAGTCCACCAAACTCTTTGAGCACAGTCAACTACTGCCATATAAACTGGTGGACTCGGAGGCCTTTTGAAAAATTATGGCCATTGGAACACCACAATGGAAGGTCCCAGGAAGGAAGTATTTCTCACAGAAGGGCATCCCAGAGCTATATGGCCATGTTCAGCGGCAAATGAATGTATCTCTGGCACACAGTGTCGGTGCCAAGATACATCTGACCACAAACACGTGGTCTAGCAAACAGGGGCAGGGAAGGTATATCACTTTTACTGCCCACTGGGTGAACCTTCTGACGGCCGTCAAGCATGTAACGCGTGGCACCCGTGTAGATTTGGTTTTACAGCCACAGATTGCATGCAGGCCTGGCTCTTCTTCTCCTCCTCCTACTCCATCCTCCTCCCTCTCCTCCTTGGCTGACTCCTCCTTTTCCGCTGCTAGCGTCTCTTCCGCTGTGCCGCCCAAGCTCCCCAGAACCTATTCGACATGCCAGGTGAGACGTTGCCATGCTGTGCTGCATCTGTTGTGCCTGGAAGCCAAGAGCCACACTGCACTCCTTTCAGCTTTGCGTTCACAGGCAGATCAGTGGCTAACACCGCTCAATTTGACAGTTGGTAAAGTGGTGTGTGACAACGGTGCCTGCTTAGTGCATTGAAACAGGGCAAAATTATGCACGTGCCATGCATGGCACATGTCTTAAACTTGGTCGTGCAGCGATTCATTGTCAAATGCCCTGGGGCCCAGGACATCTTGCGGCAGGCAAGGAAAATCTCGGCCCATTTCAGAAGATCTTACACGGCCATGGCTCGCCTTGCTGACATTCAGCGGCGACACAATCTGCCAGTCAGACGACTTATTTGCGATTGCCCGACGCAATAGAACTCAACCTTCTATATGCTCGACAGCAGAAACGTGCAGTTAACTTCTACCTGTACGAACTCTGCGGCAGAACAGGTTCTGGGGAGCTTGGTTTTTTTCACTGCGCCAGTGGCTGCTCATGCACGACGCATGCAGACTTCTGCGGCCATTTAATGAGATCACCAAACTGGTAAGTCGCAGCCATGGCGCCATCGGTGACATGGTACTTTATGCCTTCTTTATGGAGCGTGCATTGCATCGCGCCATTGATCAAGCCGTGGAGGAGCAGGAGCAGGAAGTCGCAATGCTGGATGAATTCCCAGGGGGGGCTACTCTATCTGAGACAAGTCAACAACAGGAGTCTGAAGAGGAGTCAGAGGAGGATGGTGCCGGGGCGGATGAGGAGGAGCAAGAAGAGCATGCTTTAAACCTTTCTGGGATCCCTGTTGTTGTGCGTGGATGGGGAGAGGAGAACGAGGACGACATTATCCTGGATGATGAGCAGGAGCCAGGCCACCACACCGCTTCCAGTTTAGTGCAAATGGGGGCCTTCATGCTCCAGTGTTTTAACAGGGACCCCCGTATAAAAAGCATAAGGGTCAAGGACCAGTAATGGGTGACAACGTACTTAGACCCCCGGTACAACCACAAAATGACGGAAATGTTACCACCATCACAGAGAGCTGTCAGAATGGAGCACTTCCAGGCCTTGCTTCGAGAAATGCTGAGTTCTGCTTTTGTGTGCGCTGGCAGAGGAATTCCCACTCCCAGAGAAAGAGCTGCGGGTACCAATCCAACAGCGCCTGCAAGAAGAGGGCGGTTTGAAGATGTGTTGGTGACTTCTGATATGAGGTCATTCTTTCAGCCGACCCATCGACAGGTCTCATCCAGATCCAGCATCAGGGAACGCCTAGACCGACAGGTGTCCGACTACATCGGGTTAACGGCCAATGTGGAAGCTCTGAGGAGTGATGAACCCCTGGACTACTGGGTGGGCAGGCTTGACCTCTGGCCAGAGCTTGCCCAATTTGCAATGGAACTGTTGGCTTGCCCCTCGTTCAGTGTCCTGCCCGAAAGGACGTTCCATGTATATGCATAACTCTATAAACGATTTATTTAATCGAGCACATGGACCTTTTTTCTACCTTTGGCTCACTTCCTTGTACAAAAAAAGCACACTGCACTAAATGCCCGTACCCTCCTGTTTGAAGAGGTTGAGCAGTGTCATATTTTTGGGTCCCGCAGCGAGTTGCTGGTATCAGTGCACTGTCAGTGCTCTCTATCTCGGTGCTGGTGTCTGTGCTCTCTCTCTATCTCGGTACTAGTGTGGTCTCAGTGCTCTCGATCACGGTGCTGGTGTGGTGTCAGTGCTCTCTATCTTGGTGCTGTTGTCAGTGCTCTCTATCATGGTGCTGGTGTCAGTGCTCTCTTTCTATCTCGGTGCTGGTGTGGTATCAGTGCTCTCTATCTCGGTGCTGGTGTCAGTGCTCTCTATCTCGGTGCTGGTGTGGTGTCGTGCTCTCTATCTCAGTGCTGGTGTCAGTGCTCTCTATCTCGGTGCTGGTGTCAATGCTCTCTATCTCGGTGCTGGTGTCAGTGCGCTCTATTACGGTGCTGGTGTCAGTGCTCTCTCTCTATCTCGGTGCCGGTGTCAGTGCTCTCTATTACGGTGCTGGTGTCAGTGCTCTCTCTCTATCTCGGTGCCAGTGCTCTCTATTACGGTGCTGGTGTCAGTGCTCTCTCTCTATCTCAGTGCCGGTGTCAGTGCTCTCTCTCTATCTCAGTGCCGGTGTCAGTGCCCTCTATTACAGTGCTGGTGTCAATGCTCTCTCTCTCGGTGCTGGTGTCAGTGCTCTCTCTCTCTGTGCCGGTGTCAGTACTCTCTCTCTCGGTGCCGGTGTCAGTACTCTCTCTATCTCGGTGCCGGTGTCAGTGCTCTCTATTACAGTGCTGGTATCAGTGCTCTCTATCTCGGTGTTGGTATCAGTGCTCTCTCTCTATCTTGGTGCCGGTGTCAGTGCTCTCTATCACGGTGCTGGTGTCAGTGCTCTCTATCACGGTGCTGGTGTCAGTGCTCTCTATCTCGGTGCTGGTGTCAGTGCTCTCTATCTCGGTGCTGGTGTCAGTGCTCTCTATTATGGTGCTGGTGTCAGTGCTCTCTCTCTATCTCAGTGCCGGTGTCAGTGCTCTCTCTCTATCTCAGTGCCGGTGTCAGTGCTCTCTATTACAGTGCTGGTGTCAGTGCTCTCTCTCTCTCGGTGCTGGTGTCAGTGCTCTCTCTCTCGGTGCCGGTGTCAGTGCTCTCTCTCTATCTCGGTGCCGGTGTCAGTGCTCTCTATTACAGTGCTGGTATCAGTGCTCTCTATCTCGGTGTTGGTATCAGTGCTCTCTCTCTATCTTGGTGCCGGTGTCAGTGCTCTCTATCACGGTGCTGGTGTCAGTGCTCTCTATCTCGGTGCTGGTGTCAGTGCTCTCTATCACAGTGCTGGTGTCAGTGCTCTCTATTTCACAGATAAAAAAAGAATGCTTGTTGTTGTCAATCCCAGATTCACTTCATACTTTTGTTATGTCAGTGGCCATGTTGTGGGACTATGTGTGCACAGCTAGTAAGTATTTTGTGGCTGAAAATATGACCTGTAGGTTTTTAAGGTTCGTCTGCCATTGAAGTCAATGGGGCCCGTCGCGAATTTGCGGTTCGCAAACTTTTTGCCATGTTCGCGGTTCGCGAAACGTCCCGTCGGAAGTTCGTCCATCTTTATCCATCACACAGGAAGAGGACGAGGAGGAGGAGGCTTGTGTCAGCATGGAGGTGGAGCCTGGCACTCAGCATCAGCAGCAGCAGTCTTGTAGGGATGATTTACAGTCCCAAGAAACCCGTGGACTTGTACGTGGCTGGGAGGAGGTGACTGCGGATCATGTTGTCCTTAGTGACCCAGAGGACTCCGGACCGAATGCCTCAGCTAACCTACGCTGCATGACCGGCCTCCCTGATCCTGCAAAGTCTGCGAAAGGATCCTTGCATTCTTCGGATCAAGGAGAGGGACCATTACTGGCTGGCCACTCTCCTTGATCCACAGTACAAGGGTAAAGTTGCGGACCTTATCGTGCCATCGCAGAGGGAGCAGAGGATGAGACATCTCCGGGAGGCCTTGCAGAAAGGTCTGTGCAACACGTTCCCAGAGACTAGGAGGTTACAAACTCCTGGTCCTGGACAAAGTGTTGCTGAGGCTTCGGTCAGTCACAGAGGGAATGGTCGAGAAGGTGGCCGTCTGACTGATGCGTTCAGACAATTTTTTAGTCCGCAGCCCCAAGGTATGATCATTCCAGCAACCATCGCTAGCGTCTGATTTACATGGTGCAGGAATACCTAGGGGCAAGGACAGACTTGGACACCTTTCCCACCGAAAATCCTCTGGCTTATTGGGTCTTGAGGATGGATCACTGGCCAGAGCTTGCACAGTATGCAATTGAGCTACTGGCCTGTCCTGCATCCAGCGTTCTTTTGAAACGCACCTTCAGTGCTGCTGGAGGCTTTGTAACCGATCACAGGGTGCGCCTGTCCACCGACTCGGTTGATCGACTGACCTTCATAAAGATGAATCAGTCTTGGATCACCACCAGCTACCAAGCACCTGAAGCTGATGTAACTGAATATTTTTTTTTGAAATGTCACATCCCTTCAAGACTGCCTATGCTGATGCTGAGTAACTGTCCTGTTATGTTGACTGACTATCCTCTTCCGCCTCAATGATCCTGCTGATAGCTTGGAAGAACATTATTGGTTCTGGGTGACGCCACAGCCCAATTTTTCAGCCCCTGTTTAACAGGGGCCTGTAATTACAATTTTGGATGCAATGCTTTGCAGCAGGGCTCATTCCTGCACTCCAACTAGAGTATATGGAAGAGGTTGCAGTGTCATGGCACCAGCACCAGTGCCTAAGGCCCAATTTTTCAGCCCCTGTTTAACAGGGGCATGCAATACAATTTTTGATGCAATGCTTTGCAGCAGGGCTCATTCCTACACTCCAACTAGAGTATATGGGAGAGGTTGCAATGTCATGGCACCAGCACCAGTGCCAGTTCTTGCGCCCGCCGAGAGTAACTGTGAGGATTTATAGTGTTGTGGCACCAGCACCACCACCACGACCACCAAAGGCCCAATTTTTCCTACCACTGTTCAACAATGCCATGCAATTACAATTCTTGATATAATCGTTCACAGCAGGGTGCTTAACCAAAGTATATTTTACTGTATATATTGGTAAACATCCCAACATAGAATGACAGGACAATGAATTTTGATAAAACAGTTATAAACTATATATATGGGAGCTCCCCCTACTTTTATAGCTATGCGTGAGATCTCACTTAAAGTACTCAGTCTTTACTCTTCTTGTCTTCGCTAGCAATGATAATTCCTTATAATTTGTAATCCAAGGGTTTAAGTAATTAAAGTTGAGTTAAGGATGATCCTAGTGTTGCTTCCATAATTATAATACAATACTTGAGATGCGATAGTAAGTAGGCCTTATGCCTGCCTAGTGTCAGTTGCTATACTCCTCCTCCGTGGGACTAAAGATCACAGCGAGCCCTGTATATAAGTCTGACTAGGTGCAAAGTTTAGAAAACTGTAGGCCGCAACCGGCTCACCCACTGGATCGGAAGCTCGGTATGGTAACTTTAGTCCGGTGTTTGCAGCTTGCTTCTACGTCAGCCGGCTCCTTCACTCCTTTCTGTTCTGATAAGTGGACCTGCTCTTCCGATGCACAAACAGGTGTCTCTGGATCTTCCAAATATGATCACTGTGTCTCTGGCACTTCCGGTCACTCACACAATCGAACAGAGTTATGCTCCGTAAGGGCAATAGGCCGGATCCTCCAGGAGGCCTCCTCACAAGTCCTCACAGCCAGGCCATGTGTTCCCAAGAGACCCAAGATGGCCGCTTGGGGTCCTTTTATGTCCTACCCAGCATGCAATACAAGAGAGGGTGTCCATGGGTAGATCACCCGGCATCCTGGGTAAAAAGGTCAACTCTTCGATGTAAATAACAGTCACTTCCCGTAAATAGTTCAATGCTTGTGAAAGCAAAAATCATTTAGGTCCACTTTCAATGTTTGGCCGCTAGATGGCGCCAAACACTAAGCCATAGAAACGTCCATAGACTTTCATTGTAAATGCTAATACACATTAGTAGACAAGGATACCAGCGCTACATATCTATATCTATCCCACCACCGTACCTCCTGCACATCTGCCTCCCACCACTGTACCCCCTTGATCTTCTGTTCCACCACTGTAACCCCCTGCTCATCTGCCCCATCAAATGTACCCCCTTTTCTCATCTGCCCCACCACTGTACCTCCCTGCACATCTCCACCACTGCCGTATCCTCATGGTCTTCTGTCTCACTACTGAATCACCTTCTCATCTGTCCTAACACTGAACCCATCTGCCCCACCACTGTAACCCACTTTTTCATCTGCCCCACCAATGTATCTCCTGCACATCTGTCTCACCTCTGTACCCCCCCTGCTCTTTTGTCCTACCACTGTAACCCACTGCTCATCTGTCCCACCAATACCCCTCCTTTAACATCTGCCCCACTGCTCTATCTCCGGCTCATCTGGCCCAACACTGAACCCCCCTGTTCATCTGGCCCAACAATGAACACCCCCGCTCATCTGGCCCAACACTGAACCCCCCCTGTTCATCTGGCCCAACACTGAACCTACTGCTCATCTGGCCCAACACTGAACCCCCTGCTCATCTGGCCCAACACTGAACCCCCTGCTCATCTGGCCCAACACTGAACCCCCCCTGCTCATCTGGCCCATCACTGAACCCCCCCTGCTCATCTGGCCCATCACTGAACCCCCCTGCTCATCTGGCCCAACACTGAACCCCCCTTAACTTCTGTCCCACCACTGAACCCCTTTCTCTCTTCCACCACTGTACCTCCCTGCACATCTGCCCGACAGCTGCACCCTCTTGCTCATCTGTCCCACCTCGGAACCCCTCCTGCTCAATTTCCCCACCGCTGTACCCTCCTGTTCATCTGGTCCACCTCTGCACCCTCTTCTCATCTATGATATGTGTGATATGCAGAGTGGTGAAAGGAAGCAGAGATGAGACACATCTACCTGTCCTGGCATACTCATCCTGCTGATCCACCCCTCACATCCAGCCCACGTGCTTGTATGTGATGTACAGTATGTGATGTATAGGATGTCGCATACAAGCATCTGGAATGGATGCGCAATGATGAGCTCAGGTCAGGTGTATTTTCTGAAAGCAGTGGTCCTGTGTGCAGGATCATAAGTTGGAACCCCGCAGCTGAGAAAAAGTGGTTGGGTGTGATTTTCATTGTGCTGAATATTGGCTGTGGCTTAAAGGGGCACAGAGTGCAGGGGTTCAGTAGTAAGTGACACAAATGTTCAGGAATAATTTCAACAAATTTCCTAGAAGCTCAACAGTAATTCCACAAATTTTCACCTGATTGTGGGTTTCTCAATCACAGTGAAATCCCTTCTTTCTGAGATCGGTAGGGGCAACCAACAATTCATCTTCCTCCAGATGGTGGGTCGGGGCTAGCAGGACCATGATTGGCTTTAGAAGTGGCCAATGACAGTCCTCCTCCTCCTGGAAACAGGGACACCCCCCCCCCCCCAGCAGAACTACACCCAATCTCTTTCCCATCACAAAAACTGCCGATGACAGCTACAGCAAAGTTATGCCTCGTTTCCACTGAGTGGATCGGTTTGGTATGGTATGCTATTTTTAGTGGCCCATACAACCGAACCATACCGCACCATTCAGGGTCCTGCTTCAGATGTGGGGCCATAGAAAATGGTATGGTACGGTTAGGGTGGAGCTACGATACATTCCACTGATTGGCGGCCAGAAAAACGCCTGCCAATCAGTGTGACGCCAGGCTTTTTTTCTAAGCCCTGTATGGCCCCTGGTGGCCTAACTTGCAGTGGAAACGCTCACCTGAATAGGCTGGACCATTCTAACACTTCCAAACAGTACCTACCCGAACCGATCCGCTCAGCGGAAATGAGGAGAAACATTGGAGAACCAAACCATGTTTCCCATCTTTTACAATGTGTGGGGGAACAGTGCCTCCCCCTCAGTGCAGGTGTGGCGTGGGGAATTCTGAAATTGGAATGCATTAGTGTCTCACTGACAGTTCCCTGCGCAGCTCTGCTGATGGGGAGGGAGTCGGGTGCCACCAAAAGAGGCGTTGTGTCGGGGGTTGCCTACCCCTGCTTTAAAACCTCTTGGAAGCACCCGCTTAAATGTCAGGAATATTTTTCACGCTGATGTGAAGTTACTGAGAGGTCCTCTTTAACCTGCAGCCCTACCTGCTGATGAATGCTGTTACTGAAGTGTGCCTAGAAAATAAAAGGCTCCATGCACACTTTACATTAAAATAACATTATAAAAATGCCAATAGCTTTGCAGTGAGTCTTTCAAAGTTTTTAAATGTATTTGCAATAGCCTTTATTAGAGTTTTTCCACGTTAGTGTTTTTTTTTTTTTTTGCGTTTTTTTTTTCAATGGATCAAAATCGTTAATCGCTGGTAAGCCATGTTTTTGAGTAGGGATGAGCTTCGTGTTGGAGTCGAACATACGTTCGACTCGAACATCGGCTGTTCGCCCGTTCGGCGAATTCGGAACGTTATGGGCCGTTCGCGCCAAATTCGTGTGGCGCTCAGGGCCCACAATGCACTGCGTCATCGCAGTGCATTGCTGGCTCATGATGCGGGGTCACAGTGCATGCTTGGCCAATCACAGCGCTAGCAGTGAGGAGAGCCATGATTGGCCACAGGCAGGATGCCTGTGGCCAATCATAGCTCAGGCTGTGTAGTACACGCCCCACACTATATAAGGCTGCCAGCGCGGCGGCCTTGTGTAGTGTGTTGGCGTCTGAAGCAGTTAGTGGGTGTTCTGTGTACCTTCAACACAGTATACACCGATCGGTATCGGCCGATTTTTGATCTTGCTCTTCTGTAGTGGTTGTTGTCTGCGTGCCCTGACCGCAGTATACACCGCTATATTCACCTCACCTATATATAGCTAGTGATCTATCTTTTATAATAGAGCTTGCAGTCAGTAGTGTTAGGAGCTTGTGCGTGCTGTCTGCGTGCTCTGTACCCAGTACACACCGCTATATCCACCTACATAGCTCTTCTCTATTTGAGCCATCTGCAGGAGTTATTGGAAGTTGTGTGTGCCTCCAGCACAGCACAGTATACATCTGTATATACCCCTTTATCTCTGGTGTTCTATAATAAAGGCATCTGCAGGAGTTAGTGGGTGTTATGTGCCTCCAGCACAATATACACCTGTATCTACCCTTTATTGCTGTTCTCTAATAGAGCCATCTGCAGGGCTTAGTGGGTGTTGTGTGACTCCATTACAGTATACCCCTTTATCTCTGGTGTTCTATAATAAAGGCATCTGCAGGAGTTAGTGGGTGTTGTGTGCCTCCAGCACAATACACACTACCCAACTGCTGTTTTACCCAACTCCCTTCAGGCCATTACCATGTCTGGAAGGCCAGCAAGGAGAGGCAGACAGGCGCGAGCCGATAAAAGAGGACAAGCAGGCTCTGTGTCTAGAGACAACAGTGCTGGTCGTGGACGCGGTGCATTGTCATCAATACGTGGCCATGGGACACGCTTGTCCTTTTTTTTCGGCAGCTGGACATGTTGAACCGCAACATGCCAACGACTTGGTAGAGTGGATGACCAAGCCCTCTTCATCCTCCTCATCCTCTCTCACCCAGTCTCAGGGTACTAGCAAAGCAGCTGCCAACGCATCGTCTTCCCTCGTCTCAATGTCATCATCAGTGACTCCTTCCCTAGACCCACCACGTCCTCCTGAGGAGTCTCCTGAACTCTTTGAGCACAGTGTTGGGTACATGCTCCAGGAGGATGCCCAGTGTTTTGTAGGCTCTGATGATGACACTCAGCTAGAGGAAGGCAGTAGCGTGAATGCAGAGAGAGGGGATGCTCAAGGACAGCAATCTGGCAGTCATGTTCCACAAGCTGCAGCATATTGCCAGGTTTGCTACAGCGATGAAGAGGGAGGGGATGATGAGGGCACTGACTCCACGTGGGTGCCTGGTAGGAGAGAGGATGAGGAGGAGGAGGAGGAGGAGGAGGAGGAGGAGGAGGCACATGTCCAACGAGGCAGGATGCCCTCCGGGGGCCAGCTTAGGGGCAGCACACCGACTGAATCACACCGCAGAGCTCCGCCTGTGCAGGGCGCTGCCTCTGCACGTTATTCTAAAAGTTCTTTGGTGTGGGCCTTTTTGGAGATGAGTGCATCAGATCGCACCACTGCTATTTGCAACATATGTCTCAAGTGTATCTCGCGTGGCCAAAACATCAGCCGCTTGGGCACCACATGCTTGACCAGACATATGTTGACCTGCCATGCAGCTCGTTGGCAAGCGTACCTCAAAGACCCACACCAAAGAACAAAGCGGACCTCTCCTTGCTCCTCATCAGCTGGCATCTCCAACCCCACTAGACCTTCAGTCCTCTCTGAAACCTGCTCTGAGAGGAATGAAGGTGTAGAATTAGGTGTGTCACAGCCAAGTGCTTCCGGGCACTCTGCTAGCAGTAGACCGTCCGATTATAGCAGGCAAATGTCCCTGCCCCAGCTGCTGGACCGGCGAAAGAAGTTCACTCCCAGCCATCCACATGCCCAGCGGTTCAATGCTAGCTTGGCTAAATTGCTAGCACTTCAACTGCTGCCTTTTCAGTTGGTAGACTCGGCCCCCTTCCGTGAGTTTGTACAATGTGCGGTTCCTCAGTGGCAGGTCCCCAAACGCCACTTTTTCTCACGGAAGGCGATTCCGGCTCTCTACCGGCATGTGGAAGGCAATGTCCTTGCCTCGCTGGACAGGGTGGTCAGCGGTAAGGTGCATATTACCGCTGACTCATGGTCCAGCAGGCATGGACAGGGACATTACCTGTCTTTCACGGCCCATTGGGTCACTCTTCTGGCAGCTGGGAAGGATGCAGGACAAGGTGCAGTAGTGTTGGAGGTTGTTCCGCCACCATGCCTCCAAAATGCTACTATTGGTAGTGACACACCTCTCTCCTCCACCCCCTCCTCTTCTTCTTCCTCCATGGCCTCTTCCAGTGCTCTGTCCTCAGAACCAGCGGTGCTCCGTAGGCGTTCCAGGGGCTACGCAAGTACGCAGGCAAAACGATGCCATGCCATGCTTGCGCTGGTTTGTTTGGGGGACAGGAGCCACACTGGGGCGGATGTTTTGTCAGCTCTGCAGGGGCAGGCCGAGAGGTGGTTGACGCCACGTCAGCTTAAGCCAGGAATGGTGGTTTGCGACAATGGCACCAACCTCCTCTCCGCCCTCCGACAGGGACAATTGACCCATGTGCCCTGTGTAGCTCACGTCCTTAACCTGGTGGTGCAGCGGTTCTTGGGCAGGTACCCCGGCTTACAGGATGTCCTGAAGCAGGCCAGGAAAGTCTGTGTGCATTTCCGCCGATCATTTAATGCCTGTGCTCGGCTGGCTGAGCTCCAAAAGGAGTTGAACCTGCCCAAGAACCGCCTTATATGTGACATGCCCACCAGGTGGAACTCAACGTTGGCCATGCTGCAGCGGCTGCACACGCAGCAGAGGGCCATCAATGAGTACCTGTGCGACTACGGCACCAGGACAGGGTCAGGGGAGCTCGGTTTTTTTTCACCACGCCAGTGGGGCATGATCAGGGATGCATGCACTGTCCTGTCACCGTTTTAGGAGGCCACAAGGATGGTGAGCAGTGACAGTGCATGCATCAGTGACACTGTACCTCTTGTCCACCTCTTGGAGCATACGCTGCGTGGAATAATGGACAGGGCACTTGAGGCAGAAAGAGGAGGACTTCCTTGCCTCTCAAGGCCCCCTTTATCCAGACAGTGTTCCTGCTGTGTCACCCATCACACAGGAAGAGGAGGAGGAGGATGATTGTGTCAGCATGGAGGTGGAGGCTGGCACTCAGCATCAGCAGCAGTCTTGTAGGGATGATTTACAGTCCCAAGAAACACGTGGACTTGTACGTGGCTGGGAGGAGGTAGCTGCGGATCATGTTGTCCTTAGTGACCCAGAGGACTCCGGACCGAATGCCTCAGCTAACCTACGCTGCATGGCCGGCCTCCCTGATCCTGCAAAGCCTGCAGAAGGATCCTCGTATTCTTCGGATCAAGGAGAGGGACCATTACTGGCTGGCCACTCTCCTTGATCCACGGTACAAGGGTAAGGTTGCCGACCTTATCTTGCCATCGCAGAGGGAGCAGAGGACGAGACATCTCCGGGAGGCCTTGCAGAAAGGTCTGTGCAACACGTTCCCAGAGACTGGGAGGTTACAAACTCCTGGTCCTGGACAACGTGTTGCTGAGGCATCGGTCAGAAGGAGCGGTGGAGAAGGTGGCCATCTGACTGATGCTTTCAGACAATTTTTTAGTCTGCAGCCCCAAGGTATGATCGGTTTCAGCAACCATCGCCAGCGTCTGATTTACATGGTGCAGGAATACCTAGGGGCAAGGTCAGACTTGGACACCTTTCCCACCAAAAATCCTCTGGCTTACTGGGTCTTGAGGATGGATCACTGGCCAGAGCTTGCACAGTATGCAATTGAGCTACTGGCCTGTCCTGCATCCAGCGTTCTTTCGGAACGCACCTTCAGTGCTGCTGGTGGCTTTGTTACCGATCACAGGGTGCGCCTGTCCACCGAATCAGTTGATCGACTGACCTTCATCAAGATGAATCAGTCTTGGATCACCCACAGCTACCAAGCACCTGAAGCTGATGTAACCGAATAATATTTTTTTGAAATATCACATCTCTTCAAGACTGCCTATGCTGATGCTGAGTGACTGTCCTGTTATGTTGATTGTCTATCCTCTTCCTCCTCCGCTGATATGTTGGAAGAACATTTCTGGTTCTGGGTGATGCCATCAGCCCAATTTTTCTGCCCCTGTTTAACAGGGGCGTTTAATTACAATTTTTGATGCAATGCTTTGCAGCAGGGCTAATTCCTGCAATAAAACTAGAGTATATGGGAGAGGTTGCAGTGTGGTGGCACCAGCACCAGTGCCTAAGGCCCAATTTTTCTGCCCCTGTTTAACAGGGACATGTAATTACAATTCTTGATATAATATTTCACAGGAGGGCCCGTTCCTGTGCCCACCCAGAGTAATTGTGAGGACTTATAGTGTTGTGGCACCAGCACCACAACCACCAAAGGCCAATTTTTCTACCACTGTTGAACAATGGCATGTAATTACAATTCTTGATATAATCGTTCACAGCAGGGCGCTCCAGCACCCACCAAGAGTCACTTTGAGGGCTTACAATGTTGTGGCAAAACCAACATCTTGTTCCACCATTTCTGCAGAGCATATAGGGCAGGCCCCTACTTTCAAACATCCAACTTACAAACATCTCCTACTTGCAAACGGAAGGAGACAACAGCAAGTGAGATGAAAAAAGATGGACGACAAAACAAATTATACAGGGGTGATAACCCTTCCCTATGTTTTCCAAAAAGCTTAAAAATAGTTTTTTTTGACTGGAGCTACACTTTAAAAATGTACCAGTTGAAAATTACAAACAGATTCAACTTAACACAACAAACCTACACAGTCCCTGTCTTGTTTGCACCGCCTGTATACTGCTGTTCTGAGTATATAGGGCCTGGGGGCCACACGCATTTCCTTTTTTTAATATGGGTACTGGGTTCCCCTTAATATGCGTACAAGACCCAAAGGGGCTGGTAATGGGCAGGGAGGGCTACCCATGCCATTTTTCTCAATGATTTTCAACCATATTGCAGGAACCAGATATAACATTAAAACCGCAAGCAGTTTTAAATGATGTTATTTCCGTTTTTTTTTTTTAACAACACGGTTGGTTTTATTGAGAAGACAGAACATAACAAGCAATATGCATACATCTCAGCAGACTGGTACAGCACAGAAGTAATCCAAGAATACCATGACATAACAAATGAGCCAGAACAGCAAAATTGCACATGAAAAAGAAAAAGGAGTGTGTCCATACAGCAAGCTCACATGCAAATCCCCCACATACCCCTACCAAAAATACCAGTGCGGAGGGAAAAAAAGAGAAAAAAGAAAAAAAAAAAAAGGGGGGGGGGGGGATGTTATTTCCGTTTAATGTCATTTTGTGCAGGGACTGTTCTAAACAGGGGAAACACGTGGCACTTCACAGGCATACTACAGACACCCCCCAGGCACCATATTTAAAGGAACATTTCACTTTTTTTTTCACTTTAATCATCATTAAAATCAGTGCTCCCGCCAAAACGGCCGTTTTTAAAAACATTTTAGGCATTTACCCATGTACCCTGGGGCAGGAGCCAGGTCCCCAAACCCTTTTTAGGACAGTATCTTGCATATTAGCCGTTAAAATTAGCACTTTTAATTTCGAACGTTCGAGTCCCATAGACTTCAATGGGGTTCTAAAGTTCATACGAATTTGGGGTCCGTTCGAAAGTTCTGGTGCGAACCGAACCGGGGGGTGTTCGGCTGATCCCTATTTTTGAGTGTTTTTTCGACGTTTATCAGCATTTGGTGTTTTTAGTGGTCAGAAAAACGACTCCTGAATGGGATATTAGGGCTTTCAGAAAACAGCACATAAACTCCACTGCTGATAAATGTCCAAAAACGTCCATGTGTGCATGGACACATAGGATAACTTAGAGGGGAGTATATGTGCTGTTAAAAAAAATCAAACTCCCAAAAACCGCCGTTTATGAGCTTCAGTGTGCATGGAGCCTTACATTTTATGCTGTGTATGTTGAGGTGCTGGCTTTTATGTGAAGTGTTAAATTCAAATAATAATACAATTATAATATAATTAAACAATATAAATCTGTGCAGCAAAAGTCAGTGACGTCACTAGGGTTGGTGTCACCTGTTGGGGTGACACAGGTTAGGGTATTATAGAGTGGTATAGTGGCAGGTTGGGGTGGTATGGGGTAGGTTGGATTGGTATATTGTCAGGTTGGGTGGTACAGAGCAGGTTGGAGTGGCACAGGGCAGTTTGGGGGTGGTACAGGGCAAGCTGGGGGTGGTACAGGGCAGGTGGGGGTGGTACAGGGCAGGTTGGGGTGGCACAGGGCAGGTTTGGGGTGGTACAAGGCAGGTAGGGATGTGTGACAGTGTGCTGTGCAGTAACTTATATCATATCTCTGATTACCTCATGCTTGCAGATGAAGACTCCGGCGGGTGGGCAGGGCTGCTGTGTCCTCAGCTCTATCTCCTTCAGCTGTGGGAGCGGCAGGAAGGGGGTCTGTGGGAGAAGTGGAGGAGTCAGCCACACCCCCAGCTCCACCCACCTAATCCGGCTGCCACAGGAGATATTGGAGATCCTGGCCTGAGTGACAGTTGAGGAGTGTTATAGGCAGCCTCCCCCCGTCCCCTGCACGGCTGAATTCCCTGCTCGCACCGCTCCAAGCTATAGCATTTAGTGGCGGCCCCGGTGTCACCCTTCTGGTGGGTGTCACCCGGTGCGGGCCGCACCGCCATAGCAACGCCACTAGCAAAAGGGCATCACAACCTCAGCACCACCACAACAATTGATATCCCTTTTTCCCAAAAATAGAGCTTTCTTTTGGTGGTACTTGATCACCTCTGCGGTTTTTATTTTTTGGGCTATGAACAAAAAAAGAGCGACAATTTTGAAAAAAAATATACATATATTTTTTACTTTTTGCAAGAATACATATCCAAAAAAAAAGTAAAAAAGACAATTTCTTCATAAATTTAGGCCAATATGTATTCTTCTACAATTTTTGGTAAACAAAAAAGCAATAAGCGTATGTTAATTGGTCTGTGCAAAAGTTATTGCGTCTATTAATGGAAATTTTATTTTATTTTTTTACTGGTAATGGTGGCAATCTGTGTTTTTTAGCGACATTGCGGCGGACAAATCTGACCCAAAATAAAACTTTTTGGGGACCAGTGATATTATTACATTGATCAGTGCTATAAAAATGCACTGATCAATGTATAAATGACACTGACAGGGAAAGAGTTAACACTAGGGGGTGATCAAGGAGTTTCCTGGGTGTGTTCTAACTGTAGGGGGGATTGGCTTACTGCAGGGGTGTCCAAACTTTTTTCAAAGAGGGCCAGATTTGATGAAGTGAACATGCCTGCGGGCCAACCATTTTGCCTGACATTCTTTGAACCATTGAAAATTCGGTCTAAGGCCGCGTACACACGGGCGGATTGTCTGCCCAACTTAGTCCGCTGAACCGTGTTTCAGCGGACAATCCGCTCGTGTGTGGGCTTCAGCTGACTTTTTCAGCGGACAATCTGACGGACTAAGTCTTTCGGAATTTCCGTAATTTTGTCCGTCCAAACTTGGTTTTGTCCGTCCAAACTTGGTTTCAGCGGACAGTCCGCTCGTGTGTAGGCAAGTTGGACGGACTAAGTATGGCGCATGCTCAGAAAAGAGAAGCACGGATTATGAATGCAATGATATAAGGAGTGCTGGACATGACAGTGTGGATGAGGGACACAGAGGGTTAAGCTTTATGGGTGGAGTTCAGGAAAAGGTTTGCAGGAAACAAGTTCAGTGTAGGGGAGGGGTCACATAAAAGGGAGAGGTGTGGCTTTAAGGAATCATTCGGAGCCCAGTGTGACACAGAGGAGGCAGTTTTTCGCTGCTCCTCTGCTATGGCGGACCTCGAGGGACTCTTCGCGCGGCTGCGACGGGCGGCGGAGGTGCACGGTGCGGACTGGCTGCGGGAACGTGTGGGTGACCTGGCGGACGGCGATGTGGACGGCGGCGGGACAGGTGAGGTTCCACTGCGCGCGCGGAGGTCTCGGCCTCCGGCGCGTTTTTCTCCTGGGCCTACTCCTCGGCCGCCTCGTGACTCCCGGAGCCCGGGGGTGGACCGATCGGTCCCCCCGGCAAAACGGCAGGTTCTCGGCTCCCCCCGGTCCGGGCGGTCGTTGCGCCGCCGACCGGAGGGGGGCGGGGCTTCGCGGCCGCATGGAAATGGCGCCGGGACCGCTCGGGGCCCGGTGGAGGTGGGGGGGAGTGTGGATGGCTCTGGGTCGGCAGGCCAAGGGGGGGTGCACGTGGCGGGGGATCTGCGGCATGCTGGGTCTGGGGCCAGCATCCGCGCGGTGGGGGGGAGGGGGGCGCTCCGGGGGGGTCACATGCTGGAGGGGGGGGAGGGTGGGTCGCAGAAGGCTGCCAAGGTGCCTGGCAGGGCTGGTTTTAGACGCCGGCATGCCGGGGGCGGCGGGGGGAGGAGGACATTGCCTGCAGTCCCGGATCGCAGGGACCGGATGGACCGCGCGGAGCACAGGGGGATGGCCGCGTCCCCGGTGCGCGCTGGAGAGGTCGGTTCGGAGAGCGAGCTGTCCCAGGAGGAGGAGGGGTCCTTTTCTGCACCCGTACCGGTCGCCGAGGCCCCTGGGGGCCCGGGTAAGTTGCGGGAGTCTACATTGCTGGCGGATGCCTTGCGGGATCTGATGGGGGTGGCGCAGGGGGGTGCGGTACCCACGGGATCCCGGGACGTATTGGGGGGGGTTGCGGCAGGTTCAGCGCAGGGGGCGGGGCCTGTGGCCCCGGGGGGGCCGTCAGGTCAGTTGCAGGAGCTGTTGGGGGGGCTGCAGGCCCTGGTTGGTAAGTTTGCTGGGGGCTCCGGGTCGCCTCAGGTGGCCCCCTGGACGGGTAATGTGGGGGGGGCCGGGGGGGCGGAGGTCATTCCTGCGCGGGATTTACCGCCTGCTGCGGTGTCGGGGAGCATGGATGCGGGGGCCGTGGGCTCGGGGGTCCCCCCGGTGCCCGCGGACCCGGGGGCGCGGTCTGACCTGGTTAGGATCGCGGATGCTGCCCGGTGCGAAGTCTATGTTTGTTTCGAAGGCCCATTGGGGGCGCATTTGAAGCAGGAGGTGCGGGACAAGATCGGCAAGGGTGAGTATGTGGAGATTTTCTCTTTGCTCCCCCTCGAGAAATTTAATTTGGACAGGGTTAAGCCGGACAGTTCCAAGAAGGACGACGAGGAAAAACGTAGGTATCGGCTGATCCCGCGCACATTTGCAAATTGGCTTCAGGCGTTCGCTATCTTGGCTAGCGTGATAGGGGAAAAGAACCCCGAGCATTGCTCGGCGTTATTTTGTTACCTGGACGCGATTGGGGAGGCTCACCGAGTGTATGGAGGGCTGGCTTGGCTGCGCTATGATGAGCAGTTTCGTCAGCGTAAGGCAGTGCGGGCTGACCTGCGGTGGGATCACAAGGACATAAGCCTCTGGATGAGGCTTATGTCTGCTCCGCGGGCGCCCACTCCGTTTCTTCAGGGGGGGGCCGGGAGTGCGTCTTCCTCGGGACTGCCGGCCGGAAAGAAGTGGGGGGTGTGCTGGCCCTTCAATGAAGGGGCTTGTAAATTCGGAGGCGCGTGCCGCTTCAAGCATGAGTGCTCCGGGTGCGGCGGCACCCACCCCCTGTCCCGCTGTTTCAAAAAAGGTCAGCGTGCCGGTGCCGCCGGTCAAAAAAGGGATGACGCCGGTGAACCTGGGAAGGATGCTTCCTTTCCTAAATAGGTATCCGGATGGTGCGGCGGCGCGGGGGTTAATTCTGGGTTTTCGGGACGGTTTTAGGATTCCCTGTTCTTTGGGAGGGGTGCCGCCGTTGGCCAGGAATTTGCGTTCGACTTTAGATCACCCGGGGGTGGTGGATGATAAATTGGGTAAAGAGGTGGCGCTGGGCCGGATGGGTGGTCCTTTCGAAGTGCAGCCGTGGGGGGACCTGGTGGTCTCCCCGTTGGGTGTAGTTCCTAAGAAGGAGCCGGGGAAGTTTCGCTTGATTCATCACCTGTCTTTTCCGAAAGGGGGGTCGGTCAATGATTTCATTGACCCGGAGGCGTGTACGGTTTCCTACACGTCTTTTGACGCGGCGGTACGGTGGGTCAGGCGGTATGGTCGTGGGGCTCTCATGGCCAAGGCGGATGTGGAATCGGCGTTTCGCCTTCTGCCGGTCCACCCGGACAGCTTCCGGCTGTTGGGATGCCATTGGCGGGGCAAGTTTTATGTGGACTTGTGCCTGCCCATGGGTTGTTCCATTTCATGCGCCTATTTTGAAGCTTTTAGTTCATTCTTGGAATGGGTGGTGAGAGATGTTTCGGGCCTGGAGTCGGTCATCCACTATTTGGATGATTTTCTGTGCGTGGGCCCGCCTGCCTCCAATGTGTGTGCGATTCTTCTGTCCACGTTGCAGCACATTGCGGGCAGGTTCGGGGTGCCGTTGGCGGGGGATAAGACGGAGGGCCCGGTGACGGAATTGAGTTTTCTGGGAATCGTGATTGATTCTATGGCAATGGAGTGTCGATTGCCAGAGAATAAATTACGGGATCTGCAGGCGGAGTTGGCAGGCATGCAGGGCCGGCCGAAGGTTCAGCTTCGGGCCCTGCAGTCCCTGTTGGGCAAGCTGAATTTCGCTTGCCGGATCATCCCTATGGGCCGTGTGTTCTGCCGACGGCTGTCGGGGGCCACTGCCGGGGTAACCGCCCCTACCCACTTCGTGCGTTTGCGAAGGGAACACCAGGAGGACCTGCGGGCTTGGCATGAATTTTTGGAGTCGTATAATGGGCGGGCTATGTGGATGTCGGGGCCAGTGAGCAACTTCGACGTGGAGTTGGTTACTGACGCGGCTGGCTCTACGGGTTATGGGGCATTTTTCCGGGGTCGGTGGAGTGCGGAACCTTGGCCACGCTCATGGGAGGTTGCGGGGTTGTTGGGCAATTTGGTTTTGCTAGAAGTGTTCCCGATAGTGGTGGCATTGGAGTTGTGGGGGGCAGAGTTTCGTAATTTGAAGTTACGCATCAATTGCGATAACATGGGGGTGGTCCAGGTCCTCAATCGGATGACTGCTTCTTCCCCCCCGGTCATCCGGCTGCTGCGACACCTGGTCTTTCGCTGTTTGCGGCTCAATGTTTACGTTTATGCTGTGCACATACCTGGGGTGGAGAATTCTTTGGCTGACTCGCTCTCTCGTTTTCAGTGGGACAAGTTCCGGCAGCTGGCGCCGGGAGCGGAGGAGTCGGGGGCGCCATGCCCCGGGTGGATGTGGGAACTTCCCTTGGAATCGCCGCAGGTTGGTTAAAAAGGTCGTTGAGTGAGGCTACATGGTCCGCTTATTCTATAGTGTGGGCGGAATGGTGGGCGTTCCTGCGGGAGGTTGGAGTGGCTGGTCGGGGCTCCGACCGGCGCTGGGTGGTATTGTACTGGGTTGCCCGGAACATTGAGACGGGCCTGTCTCCCGCATCTATTGAGCGGAAGCTGGCGGGGTTGGCCTTTTTGTTCAAACTGTGGGGGGAGCCGGATGGGACGAAGGATTTTTGGGTGAGGCAAACGTTGAAGGGGTACAGGAGGGATTGGAAGGGTAGGGATGCGCGCCGGCCGGTGTCATTTGACAATCTGGTGGCAATTTGTTCTCGGCTGGGGGACGTTTGCTCGTCTGCTTACGAGACCGTCCTGTTTACGGCAGCGTTTTCGTTGGCGTTTTATGGGGCTTTTAGGATTGGGGAGTTGGTGTGTCGCTCAAAACGGGTGGCTGGGGGTCTGTTGGATCAGGATGTGCAGGTGGTGGCGGATCGGGTGAGTATACGGTTGCGTAGGTCTAAGACTGATCAACGGGGCAAGGGAGTGGCGATTACGCTGCTCGCCCTGCCGGGCTCGGTAGTGTGCCCGGTGGCGGCGGTACGGGCTTTCCGGGCGGTGCGGCCTGGGAGGGCGGGCCCCTTTTCGGTGCACGAGGAGGGCTCTTTTCTATCCCGTTTTCAGTTTGTGTCGGTCTTTCGGCAATGCCTGAGGGCGGTGGGTTTGGATGAGCGGGACTACGCGTCCCACTCTTTTCGGATTGGGGCGGCCACGGAGGCGGCTCGATGTGGGCTGGAGGAGGCGGTGGTTCGCCGGATTGGTAGATGGGAGTCCCGGAGGTTCCGGTCCTATGTCCGGCCGCAGTTGCTACTGGGGTAAGGAGGGTGCGGCTGGGGGTTGTTTGCTGTGGGATTTATGGGGGGGAGGAATGTGCTTGTAACATTCCTTTGGTTGTTGTGTTATTTCTCTTGTTTTCATTCCAGATGGAGGTTCTCAACGCCTCGTTTGGATCCTGGGGCATTCGTACGTCTGCTGGGGGGCCAGGAGAGGTGATTCTCTACCAGCAGGCAGGCAACTAGGTATCCCCAGGGAGGTAGCTAGGGTGATGTGGTTGGGTTTCCCGGGCATGAGGTGGGAGCGTGTCATGAGGGAGGTGGAGCGTTTCGCTTTGAGGGATAGGCCCCCGGATGTGCTGGTTGTTCATGCGGGGGGCAATGACCTGGGAGTTCGGAAAGTGAAGGACATTTTGGCGGATATCAAGGCTGATGTGTTGCGCATGCGAGTCCTTTTCCCGGGCACCATTTTGGTGTGGTCAGACATTGTGGCCAGAACGGTGTGGCGGGGGGCCAGGTCTTTAGCCAGCCTTGAGAAAACCAGGATTAGGGTTAATAAGGTTGTTGGGCGGTTTGTAGTGCAGAACGGGGGCATTGTGGTAAGACACAGGGAATTGGAGGTTAATGTAGGGCTTTATCTTAGGCGGGATGGCGTTCATCTATCGGATGTGGGGATTGACCTCTGGTCCTTTGGCTTACAGGAGGGCATACAGAAAGCTCTTCGGGTGTGGGGCGGCCCTCAAGGTTGAGGGGGTCACCCTTTCGGGCTGTGGCGGTGTGTTTTCTGGTGGTTTCTGACGGTAGACAGGTACTCAGAAGGGATCTGAGGGTGTGGGGGGCTCATCTAACGATCGGCCCCTCTGGGTATTCCTGAACGTTGGAGGGAATACGGTTATGTTCACTGGCGGAAGTTGTCTCCGACCGGTCACAGGTGGAGGCCTTTGGGAAGTTGGTCAGGTGTACCGCAGTGATTGGGTATTGGCTTAAGTGTGGTCACCGTCAGAGATCACCAGAATGGGCAGTTAATGTTAATTAAAATGTGGTTTAATGTTAATAAAGTTATTTATATTTATATATTTATATATATATTTATATATTTTCATATTTACAAGTTATTGGAGTAATTTTGAGTTATGTTTAATAAAGGCTGTTGTGGCCAGTTTACTCCAACCTATGGTGTGGTCTCGTTTCTAATAGATAAGGAATAGTATAAGGGGAACATTCAGACTACACTAGTCAAGAGAAGCACGGATTATGAATGCAATGATATAAGGAGTGCTGGACATGACAGTGTGGATGAGGGACACAGAGGGTTAAGCTTTATGGGTGGAGTTCAGGAAAAGGTTTGCAGGAAACAAGTTCAGTGTAGGGGAGGGGTCACATAAAAGGGAGAGGTGTGGCTTTAAGGAATCATTCGGAGCCCAGTGTGACACAGAGGAGGCAGTTTTTCCCACCCTCCCGCCCTATTGTTATGTGTTTGTTTTGTGGTGTTTTGTTGCTGGTCTTTTCTTCTTTTGCAGGTTTCGTCGGTTGTCACGGCAGCTGAAAGTTTTTCGTGTTGGCGGTGTGTTTTCTGGTGGTTTCTGACGGTAGACAGGTACTCAGAAGGGATCTGAGGGTGTGGGGGGCTCATCTAACGATCGGCCCCTCTGGGTATTCCTGAACGTTGGAGGGAATACGGTTATGTTCACTGGCGGAAGTTGTCTCCGACCGGTCACAGGTGGAGGCCTTTGGGAAGTTGGTCAGGTGTACCGCAGTGATTGGGTATTGGCTTAAGTGTGGTCACCGTCAGAGATCACCAGAATGGGCAGTTAATGTTAATTAAAATGTGGTTTAATGTTAATAAAGTTATTTATATTTATATATTTATATATATATTTATATATTTATATATTTTCATATTTACAAGTTATTGGAGTAATTTTGAGTTATGTTTAATAAAGGCTGTTGTGGCCAGTTTACTCCAACCTATGGTGTGGTCTCGTTTCTAATAGATAAGGAATAGTATAAGGGGAACATTCAGACTACACTAGTCAGGATTTACACGGCCGAAGGTTGCATTGCAGTGTATTGGACGTCGTTTTTCTAGTCCCGTCGTACGTGCTGTACACGTCATCGCGCAAGCTTTCAGCGGACTGTCTGTTCATCGTGTGTGGTCAAGTCCGTTCATTCAAATGTTGGACGGACTGTCTGTCGGATTGTCTGACGAACTTAGTTGGGCAGACAATCCGCCCGTGTGTACGCGGCCTTAGTGTGTCCATCCGAACACTAATACACGGCCCAACAAAAATTCTCTTGCCTTTGTCGCGCTCGTTCCCAACACATAGACGAATGCTCTGCACTTTAGGGGGTACCATTAATTCTTAATGGTGCCCTACACATTGGAAAATGTAGGGTGCTTTTGGTGCAGTGCAAGTTAAAAAAAAAAGCTTGGGGGCTTCTTTCCCTGCATTTTTGTGAGTAGGGAAGTCCATTGAAATGAATGGGCTGCCCTACACACAGTACGCAGCCACACAGATGTGAACCAAGGGCTTGTTCACATGTCAGGTTGGAAGGGCAGTAAAACCACATTGTAAAGCTGTTTTTACCACCCCCAACTTCTCCCCCTTTAGCTGCAGAGGGAGCAGCTGCGGGTGTACACATGCTGTGGCTGCAGCTGGAGGTATATCCAGGGTGAATGGGCCTGCACTTCAAGTACACACAGTTGCGGTATAGTGATGCTGCATTTACGGGCTTAAAACTGGTGGTGAGGAGGCAACAAAAGCAGTTTGTACAAGAATGGGGGGGAGGGTCCGGATTAAAAGTAACATACACACAGACACATGCACACACACATACAGACAAATGCACGCCACACATGCATACACATGCATACACACATACAGACACATGCACACAGACAAACATAGACACATGTGCACACACACACACACACACACAGACATACATACAGACATGTGCACACACACACATACATGTGCACACACACACACACACACACATACATGTGCACACACACACATACATGTGCACACACACACACACACAGACACGTACACACACATACAGACATACATGCATACACACACACACACATGAATAAAGCCCTTTTTAACACTAATTTAGCTTGTAGCATAGTACAGTACCTTTGCAGCTTCCTCATTCAGCCGGGTACTGCACTGTAGGGGGAAGCAGAGAGCACAGCACACTCCTCTGCACTTTACTTTCACTTTTGAAGCTGACAGAGCTTCTCACAGTGTCAGGGATCTGGCTCATCTGACAGCCCTGATCCCATGGGACACTAAATTGAGAAAGACCAGGCGGGCCGTTCAAAACCAGACCTTTGAACATGCCTGGCTTACTGGAACATGACAAATCACAGTTACCAATCACTGGGAACAGTAGATCTCTGTCATGTAATCTGGCAGAATGGGGAATTGCCTTGTTTACAAAGGCAGATCCCTGTTCTGCCTCCATGCATAAGGATCATTGTGGGTGGCCGGCAGACATCAAGTCCGCCGGTCCCGTGGGCATGCTTCTGCAGCTCGCAGTGGGCTCATGAACGGGCAATCTCACATGCACTGATCGATATACAGGTATATCGGTTCACACAGGAGAGTCGACCTGCCACAGTAAATGTACGTGAGCTGGTCGGCAAGTGGTTAATGTACAGTAGGTATTGGATGGTTAATACCTAGATTTTTTTTCATTATACAGTAACTACATATAGTCTTTTTTTTTGCTGAGAATCTATAGACTCTATCTATAGACATTCGTATGGCTGACCTTGCTTTTTTTTTTTTTAAATAGTCACGTTGAAAATTGTGCGGAATTTATATTTTCTATTTTTGCACAGCTTTATAAGAAAAAAAAAAAAAACAACAACTGCTTTCTCTTTTTTTATTTAACTCTGTAAAACATTTGCAATTCAAGGGGCCATCTGCTTCAGTTCTTTCGAATTATTGTTCCAGCAAAGGTGATGAGGTTTCTTTTTACTTTAAGAGACACACAGGTTATAGATCTCTATGTATCTCATTCTCTACAGCTGAAATACAGTGAGGGAAAAAAAGTTTTTGATCCTCTGCTGATTTTTTACATTTGCCCACTGACAAAAAAATGATAAGACTACAATTTTAATGGTAGGTTTATTTTAACAGTGAGAGACAGAATAACAACAAAAATATCCAGAAAAAAACGCATTTCAAAAAAGGTTGAGTGAAATAAATCCAACGTTTCTTGTAGTTGGCCACCAGGTTTGCACACATCTCCGGAGGGATTTTGTCTCACTCTTCTTTGCAGATCCTCTCCAAGTCATGAAGGTTTCAAGGCTGATGTTTGGGAACCTTCAGCTGCCTCCACATATTTTCTATGGGATTAAGATCTGGAGAATGGCCTGGCCACTCCAGGACCTTTATGTGCTTCTTCTTGAGCCACTTCTTTGTTGCCTTGGCCATGTGTTTTGGGTCATTGTCATGCTGGAAAACCCGCCCATGACCCATTTTGCCCTGGCTGAGGGAAGGAGGTTCTCACCCAAGATTTAAGGGCACATGGGCCCGTCCATTGTCCCTTTGATGCAGTAAAGTTTTCCTGTCCCCTTAGCAGAAAAACACCCCCAAAGCCAGTGTTGTAACTAGAGCCTTCAGGGCCCCGATGCAAGAAACCATGAAGGGCCCCCCTGACCCCCGGACAGGACCCTTTCCTCCAAGCCTGGTGGTGGAACAGCAGGGCCCGGTCGGAAGTGGGTGGCTGCATATAAAGGAACTGAGTAAAATTATAGGGGTCTGATAATGTTGAGTTTTTTTTATATATATATATATATAAATAAATAAAGTGACTGTCACTTTAAGAATGGATAATATGCTTGATTTGATTACTTTCCCTAGATGTTCTCCTTTTTCTTTGTTTCAATTCCTTGGAAAACAAAAATGTTGGATATGTGATGACGCGCACACACACTGAAAAGAACCCAGAAAGCTGCTCAAAATAGGCCTTCATACCAAAACCAGTCTGAACTGACCATATACTGCCAAATCTATTTTTTTTGGTAGTCACATGATGTAACCACCCATTTAACTGTTCCCTTGCTACTTAGAATGTTGATTAGACTAAACTATATAATCACACCTATAACACGCCTAGTGCTTATGCATATGCATATTCATAAAGTATATATTGTTAAACTTGATGTTTTTAAGTCAGAGACACTTCCTTCTTCGTTCGGCCTGGTAGTGCTGAATATCAATGTGTTACGTCTCTCCACTGCAGTGAATAAAAAGCATCTACTTATCTTATCTTAAGATCTGGGCTCACTATCTCATCTAAAATCTTTTGTTTGAAGACCCTAAATCGGATTTAACAGAACCGATTTCTCCATTTCCCCCTGCTTCTCTTCCTCTCCCTTCCACAGAAATTCAGCGGCTGCAGGATGAAAATGGAGAGATCCGTTCCTCTATGCCGGTGTTTCTTAATCTCATGCAGTCAGGACACCCTTGAAGTATACGCCTAGGTGAATCGGGCTGCACTGCAACCACTTTGCAACTGTGCGCATTGCATGCAGTTGCAGCATAGTGATGATGCATTTGAGGGGTTAAAACAGGCGGTCAGGAGGCAACATATTGCCTCTTTACTGGCTGTCAAATGACTCCGAAAAGTGATCTGAGCATGGATTGCTTTTCAGAGGAACAGCATTTTTTTTGCTGGTACTATGCAGAAGCAAGAAAAAAAAAATAAGTTCTGATTGCACACATATATGAGGTCAGGATTAAACATGCATACATAAAACATGCATACAAGTAAACACACACACATACGTACAAACACACATACATACCCTGTTTCCCCTAAAATAAGACCTAGTGTGATTGTCGGTGATAGCTGCAATAAAAGCCCTACCCCCCAAATAAGCCCTAGTTAAAGTCCTTGTAGGTCTTCTTTTCAGGGTAGGGCTTATTTTTGAGGAAACAGGGTAGGGATTATTTGGGTGGTAGGGCTTATATTGCAGCCAACACCGACAATCAGGCTAGGTCTTATTTTAGAGGAAACAGGGTATATATATATATATATATATATATATATATATATATACACACATATACATACACACATATATAAATGCACATATGCACACACACAAACACATACATGCACACACATGTACATACATGGATACAAGTAAAATTTAAAAAATCGGCAGTGTTTTACCTTTCCTCTTCCTTCCGGGCACTGCACTGTAGGGGGAGACAAACACACTGTGCTTTCACTTTAGTCATAATCCGTTCCAAATCCACCTCCATGTTTGACGGTGGGGATGATGTTCTTGGGGTCATAGTCAGCATTTCTCCTCCAAACATTGTTGGAGTTGAGTTGATGCCAAAAAGCGTGAGTTTTGTCTCATTTGACCACAACACCCAGTTCTCCTCTGAATCATTCAGATGTTCATTAGCAAACTTCAGATGGGCCTCTGCATGTGCTTTCTTAAGGAGGGGGATCTTTCGGGCGCTGCATAATTTCAATCCTTCATGGCGTAGTGTATTTCCAATTGTTTTTCAGGGACTATGGTCCCAGCTGCCTTGAGATCATGGACAAGATTCTCCCGTGTAGTTCTGGGCTGATTCCTCACCGTTCTCATGATCATTAAAACTCTACAAGGTAAGAACTTGCATGGAGCCCCAATACCGAGCGAGATTGAGGCTTCATGTACATGGGACATTGTTTAACCTCTCCTGAACGATTTATAGTAACTTGACAGCTAGAAACCAACGTCTAAAAATGTCCAATTAGCCGCATTTACCCGTGGGTGTTTTTTTTTTGTTAAAAATGCAAAACGTCTGTAAATGAAACGCTGCTAAACTTGAGTTGCTGCGTTTACAGGCTTCTACATGCATTTGGTGTTTCAAATGCCTCTGAACATCTATCTGAATCCATTTTTTTGCGTTCCAAAAAATGCTTCTAAACTCAACTGCCTAGAAACGACTATAAACGAGCCTGTGAACATGTACTGATAAGATAACATATAGTTCAGGGGTAGCTGAAAAAAAATGCCCAACTTCTCCTAAACGTCCGCTTACCAGCAGCAGTGTACATGAGGCCTGATGCCCTGTACACACAATCAGAAATTCCGCCAGCAAAAGTCCGATGAGAGCTTTTGGTCGGAAAATGTGATCTTGTGTATGCTCCATTGAACTTTTTCTGGTGGAATTTCGGCCAGCAAAAGTTTGAGAGCATGTTCTCAATTTTTCGATCAGAAAAAGTTCAGATCGGAAATTCCGATCGTCTGTACAAAGTTTAACGTGCAAAATTCCTACTCCTGCTCGAAAACAATTCGACGCATGCTCGGAAACATAGAATTTCATTTTCTTGGCTCGTCGTAGTGTTGTACGTCACTGCGTTCTTGACGGTCGAAAGTACAGAGAACTTTTGTGTGACCATGTGTATGCAAGACAGTTTGTGTGGAATCCCGTCGGAATTCTGTCAGAAAAACCATCAGAGCTTTTTCCGACCAAAATTCCAATCGTGTGTACGCGGCATCACAGTTATTTTGTGTTTCTTCCATTTGCAAATAATTGCACCAGCTGTTGTCACCTTCTCTCTAAGCTGCATGGTGATGGTCTTCTAGCCCATTCCAGCCTTGTGTAGGTCTACAATCTTGTCCCTGACCACCTTGGACAGCTCTTTGGTCTTGGTGGAGAGACTGGGATCTGATTGATGGCTTCTGTGGACAGGTGTCTTTTATACAGGTAACAAGCTGAGATTAGTAGCACTCCCTTTAAGGCTGGATTCACACCTATGCATTTTTAGTGCTTTTTGCATTTTGCAGATTTGCACTGCAGTCCATTTAACATGGTTTCCTATGGAACACATTCTGTAGTGCAAATCTGCAAAATGCACTAAAAATGCATAGGTGTGAATCAAGCCTTAGAGAGTACTAATCTCAGCTCGATATCTGTATAGAAGACACCTGGGAGCCAGAAATAATGCTGAATGTTAGGAGATCAAATACTTATTTCACTGATTAAAATGCAAATCAATTTATAACTTTTTTGAAATGTGTTTTTCTGGATATTTTTGTTGTTATTCTGTCTCTCGCTGTTAAAATAAACCTACCATTAAAATTATAGACTGATCATTTCTTTGTCAGTGGGTGTGGGCAAGCATACAAAATCAGCAGGGGATCAAAAACTTTTTTCCCTCCATTTTTTCATTTTGGATACAGTAGGGAACATTTAAAAGCTCCGTGTCCCATTGGGGAGATTTTCCATCACTTCCTTTCTTCTCTGTAGTAATTGCAACCCTCATAAAAATGCCCAAACCATTACATATCCTGATACGGATTCCATAAAGTGGTTTAACCTCTTCACGACCATGCTATAGCTGAATGGCCGCTGCAGCATGGTCGCACATTTGGGGGAGGGCATCATATGACATCCTCCTGTGATCACGCTTCTTGTCCTTGCTGATCACAAGTCATGGTAAAGAGCCAATCACAGTAGCCCTTTACCACGTGCTCAGCTGTATCCAATCACAGCTGATCACAATGTAAACAGGATTTGCTGGTTATCGGCATTCCTCTCCTCAAGCTGACACAGGGGACATCTACACTGATAATCAGTGCCCTGATCACCAGTGCAGCCCCAACAGTGCCCTCTAGTGCTGCCAATCAGTGCCCATCAGTGCTGCCTGTCAGTGCCTAGCAGTGATGGCTACCATTGCTGCCTATCAGTGTCGCCTATCAGTGCCCATCAATGCTGCCCCAAGTCTGAAAATGTTGGGGAAAAAAGGTTTTTCTGTCTTTTTTTGTTCGTTTAGCAAAAAATAAAAAAATTAAGTGTTGATTAAATACCACCAAAAGCTCTAATTGTCTCAAAAAAATAATAACAATTTTGTTTGGGTACAGTGTTGCATGACCGCGCAATTGTCATTGAAAGTGCGACAGCGCTAAAAGCTGAAAATTGGCCTGGGCAGGAGTGGGTAAAATTGCCCGGTAGGCACGTGATTAAGAAAATCCCTGGAACAGTGGTGGCTGCTGCTCCTGTTGGTCAGTCCACTACCCACACTTACCCCATCTAGGTCACTGGTGGCTTCACCCTGCGTTTCTTCCTCGGCTTCACGGCAGCTTCTCCTGCGTCTCCTCCTCCTTGGTGTCCAAAAGCATTGCTTCTCCTCTCTGCCAATTGGGTCTCAGCACCTGCTTCATGACTGGCCGGCAGGAGAATCAGGAAGACAATAGCAAATATTAGTTTACTATTGTCACACAACTGGGTGAGCTCAGGGCACAGTGCTTTGCTCCCAGAGCCCAACAATTTTTTTAAATTAAAGCCAGTTAGAGCCTCTGGCACTAATCATGTGCTTCTAAAAAAAAAAAAAAAAAAAACTGGTATCCATGCATTCAGTGCCCTGCATGTATTGGGGTGCATGGATTGGGGGGCTGCACCCAGTATGAACAGGCCACCGCTTCCCTGGAATAAAAAACCCTAGATTAAACCTGGACAATCCAACCTCCAATGTCCTATAGGCAATGTTCTGGTTGTGCCTAATGCTTGGCTGTATTTCTTGGAAGCATAACTTCAAGACTAGGGAGGCTGGGAATGACCTAAAGAGAACAACCAAATCCAGTCCTCAAAACCCTTCCTTAACTTTTCCCTAACCACAACAAGGGAAGGAGATATAGCATACAATACCCTCCTGTACCTTTTGTATTGAACTGTATTGTAATTGTGTTGTCCCCCCCCCCCCCCCCCGCTATACATTGTAAATCACTGCGTAAACTGTTGGCGCTATATAAATCATGTATAATAATAATACAGCTAACGCATTTCACACTATACTCGGTTCTTAAAGAGGAGGCTGCCCACCCCTGCAAAAATTAAAAGCCGGCAGCTACACATACTGCAGCTGCTGACATTTAATAATAAGACAATTACCTGTCCTGGAGTCCAGCGTTGTCGACACCGCAGCTGATGCTTCCATCAGCTGTTGAGTGCTGCCGCTGCCATTGCCGGTAAGGGAACCCAGTAGTGAAGCATTGCGGCTTCACGTCGAGTCCCTACTGTGCATGTGCGAGGCACCACTGCGCTCTCCTACCGGCCCAACAGCAGGGGGAAGGAGGAAGCCGAGCTGCTGTCGTAATTTGCCATGTCCCGGTCTCCCAGAAGTGGGGACAGGGTACCTGTCAAAGACAGGTATCCCCACCCCCCAAAAGGTGCCAAATGTAGCACAGGAGGGGGGAGACAAATGAGGGGAAGTTCCACTTTTGGGTGGACCCCCTTTTCATAGTAGCTAGAGATCAAGTAGATCCTATGCTGTGGTGATGAGGAAAGCGGGAGGGAATTTAGCAATAGACAACTGGGCAGGTCTGACAGTGTTAAGTCCTCAGAAATGCTGTGTGTCGCCAACACTCAACGGAAAATTGGGAGCTGAATGCATTTCTGGCAGATCAACAGGTATATTTCTGTACTTTCAGGGTCTTCAAAGGCTACAAACCGGAGACGTGTATGTATTGCTGAGGTGTCCTGTATACGTTTTTTTTATTTTTTATCCTGACATGTACTTTAGCCACTTGAGTTCCAGCACCTTAAAGAGGAAGTAAACCCTGATGGATTTTCACTTAGGGGTGCACTCACTTTTGTTGCCAGCGGTTTAGACAATAATGGCTGTGTGTTGAGTTATTTGAGGGGACAGCAAATTTACACTTTTATACAAGCTGTACACTCACTACTTTACATTGTAGCAATGTGTAATTTCTTCAGTGATGTCACATGGAAAGATAAAATAACAAATTTACAAAAATGTGAGAGGTGTACTCATTTTTGTGAGATACTTTTTTATATATATATATATATATATATATATATATATATATATATATATCCGTGGCAGCTGGTGAAATTTTAGTATGGGAGGGGGTCAGACCCCGCCCTTCCTTTTGACCCATCCCACTTCTTATAAGCTCCACCCTTTATATAGGTCAGCATAGGGTTTATATGTCAGCATTGTAGATAGAGTATATACCTCAGCCTTGGGTATATAGATCAGCATTACAGTACAATACAGGGTATATATATGTAGCATTTACCCCCAAAGGAGTGGCTGATTTGATTTGGGCTTACCGTTTACCTCCTCCGCCTTGTAGCACATCATTCTTGTCTAGGGGTTTCTGAGGTTGATGGCCCAATAACTGCAGAGACCGACACCTGAACTCCTTTTGGAATTTTTATTTGCTTAAAACGTTGAACAGAAACACGGTCTCTCAGTTGGGAATAGAGGGTATAGGTATGGAAGCTCAGGCACTTTGAAAACTGATGACACTTAATGAATGTCTCTCTCTACGTAATCCAGGGAGTAGCCACTCGCAACTGGATATTTCCACTGTCGGATAAATCCTGGTTTAGGGCTTTAGCAGCCGACACATGAATCAAACTTAGCAAAGTCTCTGCCACAGACTTGGTTGCAGACTTTTAGATGAACACAGAAAGTCTCTCACAGGAACTTAGTTGTAACAGAAGGATAGAAATAGGAACCTTCTTGCGGTACCAGTATCTTGCAGCTGGTCCGGCGATACCGTAAGAAATGTGGATTCAATTAGTGTCCATAGAGCTCAACATCCAGGCTCTTACTGAGCAGCCAGCCTTGTGCGTGGCCCTCTTCCGAAGAGTCCTTCCCTGGTTGCATGACGTATTGCTGGGCCTCTACAAAATCCGAGACTGCACTGGACCACTTTACTTTACTGAATCCTCCTTTCAGTTACTATGCCTCGGACTAGCCAGTTCCGAGACTCGGAAACGTATGGATCCGGACCCGGACCCCAGGGCCTCTGAGGGCTGGTCAAGAGGACCAGGACCATGGAGTCAGAACATATTTCTGGACCAGAACCCAGAACCATGTGACTTCAGCACCTTAAGTACCCTCTCCCGGAATACACAGCGAGACAACGCACCCACTGATTGGCTCATAGAGAGAGATTGGTACCCAATGCATCCAACCAGACTGCATTCCAATGCCTGTCAAAGGTGCTAACTACACCCATGACCAGGCAGAACATTAGTACAGCCTTGCCAAACTGATGCCAAAACCACAATTTAGAACAATTAACCCCAAGAATCAACTATAGTCTTGGGAAAAAATAAATTTACAGACATAGCGCGCACTCTTCAGGAGTACCGGCGCTACATATATATATATATAGGTCATAAATTTGGTATATAACACTCACACCCCTTCCCCTCCCCCTATGCTCATGGCTGTGGCAGCACCTGGATCACGGCTCTGACAGAAATCCCCCCCAGGCAGCTGACAGCTCTGACAGCACATCCCCCCTCCCCTCCGGGACTTGCAGCTCTGATAGCACCCCCCTACTCATGGCTCCTGGCACTGAAAGCACACACAGCACCATGTGAGAGGTACGGCACTTACCGAGCTGTGGCTCTCCTGCTGTGTCTCTTCCAGTGCAGGCAGCAGGCAGCTGTGGTGGTGGTGGAGGAGTCCGCTCCTCATGCTTCCTCTGCTCTCTGTGTCTCCTCTTCCGCCAAAGCGCTGGGCATCCAATAAGATCTCCTGGTGCTTTGGCCAATTGGGAAACAGGTCTCACTGACCTGCCTCCTGATTGGCGCGGAGACACTGTAGCGTAAAGATATTGAAAATTTACATGCTATGGTCACACATTTGGGATCTGGAGGTCATTCTCTGCGCCCCAAGCCCACCCTTTTTTGAAGCCTATTAGAGCCTCTGACTCTAATCAGCTGATTAAAAAAACACACCCCTTCCCACCCTCGCCATAGGAGTCCATGAGTCCGGTGTCCTGAAAGGGGCTGGGTGCATGGATAGAGGGGCGGCAGCAGGAATAGTGGGGGCAGCGCCCATGTGCCCACAATGCATGGGCTGCCACTGATATGTACACAGCATAGCATTACCCCATAGGAGTTCCTGAAGCCAGGGTTCCCCACTGCTACACGACCAGTCATTTTCTTCTTTCATCCGAACACAGTAATCAGTCTTTGGCTTGTTTTTGTAGTTTTATTAGGGAATGATAACCTGGGTGGGGTAAGGGAATATGCTCAGTGTGACAACAACAGAAATTCAGGGACAACTTCCTCCCTATTTACAGATTTCTCTTCTTACCTCCTCCTGCACAAACTTAGTTCTTCGATGTGCAGCTTCTGCTGGCTCACTCCTAAGGCCGCGTACACACGGGCGGACTGTCCGCCCAACTAGGTTCGTCAAACAGTTTGACAAACAGTCCGTTCAAAATTAGCATGAATGGACTTGACCACACACGACGAACGAACAGTCCGCTGAAAACTTGCGCGATGACGTGAACGGCACGTATGACGGGACGAGAAATTCGAAGTCCAATACACTGCAATGCAACCTTCGCCGTGTAAATTCTTTCTGAGCATGCGCGAGACTTAGTTTATCGAACAAGCCTACACACGAGCGGACTGTCCGCTCAAACCAAGTTTCAGCGGACAGTCTTACGGAAATTCCGAAAAACTTTGTTCGTCAGACTGTCCGCTGAAACTGTCCGCTGAAGCCCACACACGAGCGGACTGTCCGCTGAAACACTGTTCAGCGGACAAAGTTGGGCGAACAGTCCGCCCGTGTTTTTTTTTTCAGCAATAGGAATGAGCCAAACAACCCCCCGGGGTCAGTTCGCACCAAAAAAAATTGTGCGACCGTCGTTAAAGTCTATGGGACACGAATGTTAATTTTAAAGGCTTGTATGCAAGTTATTGCCCAAACAAGTTTTTAAAGCGGACGTGTTTTCAGGACCAGTGATTTTAAAAATTCTTAAACTGAAACAATAAAAATTTAATATTCCTTTAAATATTGTGCCTGGGGGGGGTCCCCTTAAGCCCCATACACACTATCAGATTGTCTGCTGATTTTTTCCTTCAGGTTTACCAAAACCATGTAGTACAAGGGCCTGCCTGATTGCATACACATTGAAACCCCTAAGGTTTGACCTCATATTATATGGTTTTGGTAAATCTGATGGAAAAAATCAGCAGACAATCTGATAGTGTGTATGGGGCTTTAGTCTTCCTGTATAGTAAAAAAGAGGTGAATACCGTGCTAAACAAAAAATCACTAAGCAGCTGCTAGAGGTGAGATACACAGAAAGATAGATAAGAAAAAAGTGTAGCAGCGCTAAAAAAAGGAAACAAAAATTTATATGTGAACCCAATGTAAATGAATAAAAATAAAAAATCAACTCATATAACAAAAATATGATCAAATCTCATAATTACAAAGATCATTTAGTGTGAAACGGTGTTACTCCCTAAAAAAATATATATAACCAACAATGGTATGATATGTGAATATCACAAATAATTGATAAGTGAATATCGCAAATTAAAATTAAATATAAATAAAAAAATTCAAAAATATATTTTACATGGAAAATAAATAAATAAATAAATAGATAAATTCATGAAAAAGTCCAATTCAATTGAAAACAATCCAATTCAAGTGAAAAAAAAGTCCAATTAAAATGACTTCTAAATAAACATAATAACGCCAAAAACACCTTCAATTGTGAAAAGAAAAAAGGAAATAAGTGTTCGTGTGAATCCACCACCGATGTGACCACCGTAAAAAATTAAAGGCTTACCAGCTAGCAAGCCTTTTATACGAATGCCCGTCCAAGAGACCAGGTACGCGGAGAGGTCAGCACGCTTTGGCAGCAACAGCATTATAAACATCACTGCTACTATCAGGCTGCTGCTAAAGTCTACCCCAATACATCAGAGCAAACTTTAGTCGCACAGCACCTGGCAGATATACTCTTTCCAAAATGAAAAAAAAAGTGTTACACATAGTTCTACTTTCAGCACAAATTTCTGATAATTTTATGGAGAGGACTAAGAAGATATAACCATGCCAATGGTGCAGCAGAAAACATATAGCACAGTGAGGAAGGTTTGTGGTCCAGGATGATATGACAGTCAAAATTAGAAACGGCGCCCCCCCTCCACAGTTGTGGAATGCTGGACTCCTGCATACCGGAAGCAGTGCGGCCACTTTATGGGGGCACTAGACTAATTTGCCTTTCAGCCCAGTCCGCCCCATAAGACTGGCGCTACACTAACAGTGCAAGCTGTTGGGGACTCTTTTCATGCGGCCCCCTCCCCCCCCCCCCCCCCCCCAGGCAAAGTGCTGCTCTAAGCCTGGGCCTTGTATTTCATAATGTGCTGGTATGCGATGCATAGCAGCACTTTATGTCTTTACCTTACAGGGTTTAAAAGAAATGGTGCGGTTTACTAGCCCTGCCCCTGACTATCAATGCAGGAAAGTTAGAAGGCTACCAATGAAGGGGGTTATAATAGCATAACATCACTGATCATCAATGTACAGTAGGTGCTATTACTAGGCACCAATGCTTAGAATTATTATTGCATAAACTGACACCAATTTTGGGGGTTATTATTGCATAATCTGACATCAATGCTTTGAATTATTATTGTGTAATCTGGCACCAATGCTAGGGGTTATTACTGAAAAAACTAACACCAATGCAGTGGGTTATTATTGCGTAAATTAGTGCTAATGCTGAGGATTATTGAAGGAACTGATGTCAATTCGTGGAACTACATTGCATAAACTGGCACCAATTATTATTGGGTTCGAGAAAAGTCGGGTCATTAGGCTGGATGTGCTGTTTGATTGGGCTGTGTATATTTCAGGACTGGATAAACAAAAATATGAGTCCTTAGTGATTTCCTCCACCCCTGCTGTCCCAGTCTCAACATCCAGGCATGCTCGCACAGTAATCTACAGTGCCTTGAAAAAGTATACCCCTTGAAATTTTCCACATTTTGTCATGTTACAACCAAAAACGTAAATGTATTTTATTGGAATTTTATGTGATAGACCAACACAAAGTGGCACAGAATTGTGAAGTGGAAGGAAAATGATAAATGTTTTTCAAAGTGTTTTACAAATAAATATACATTATTGAACCACCTTTCGCTGCAGTTACAGCTACAAGTCTTTTTGGGGATGTATCTACCAGCTTTGCACATCTAGAGAGTGACATTTTTGCCCATTCTTCTTTGCAAAATAGCTCAAGCTCTGTCAGATTTGATGGAGAGCGTCTGTGAACAGCAATTTTCAAGCCTTGCTACAGATTCTCAATTGGATTTAGGTCTGGACTTTGACTGGACCATTCTAAGCCCACGTACACACAGTCGGAGATTTTAGCAACCAAATCCGTCGGATTTTGCCCGCCGGATTTAGTCCGACGGATTGTGTCTGAAACTGTTGCATACACACGGTCGGGCCAAGTTGTCTGATTTAGCGGTTGCCAAGAACGCGGTGACGTAAGCCGTGTACGGCGGGACTAGAAAAAGGAAGTTCAGCACCACGTCCGGCACCCTTTGGGCTCCTTCTGCTGATCTCGTGTTTTAGTAGAAGTTTGGTGAAAGACGATTTGCGCTTTTCAGATTAGTGATTCAGATCTCTACTGCTCTTCAGTTTGTGCTTGTCTTTGCGTATCTGATAATCAGTGCGTGCAGTCATTAAGTATTTGCTTCTCATTGTGGACTCTATCTTGTTATAGTACGCTTTGAAAGGCATTTTTTATTGTCTGCTTGCTTCTGCTATTCAGGTCGTCCTTTCAGGCCTTGCTGTTTAGCGTTGCTTTCTGGTGTCCGTTCTGCCCACCTGACCGTTTTCCAAACATGTTTCGTCTACGTACTCATCGTACAGTTTGTGCTGTGCAGGGGTTCTTACTTTGACTTTGACACAAGCCAAAGGGCTTGTGTCAAAGTCAAAGTAAGAACCCCTGCACAGCACAAACTGTACGATGAGTACGTAGACAAACCTTCAGGACCTCAAGTTCTCTACAGGCATCTCCCCCCAGGCTCTGGGGATCATTATTCCAGAGTCCTGTTCTGCCATCATTCAGCTCCTGCTGAAGGACTATATTATGCAAATTTTTAACCTTAAACATCACATTCTATGTATTTCATGATTGCTAATGTCTTGCATTTCTTTCCTCATTCCCTAATTACCATCATTGCAATATGCTATAATTCATATGCTCTGCCCCTTTGTCCTCATGCGGATTTGCCTCACTAACTTCCCCACCATGCTCTTCTTGGCCCCTAAAACAATAGTCTAGTCACTTGACAATGTCTTTTGGCAGCACCATAGTATTGCTTTACCCTAAACACCCCCTAAAATCTCTACAAATGTGATGTGTGTGCTTCAATTCATGCAAAGTGACCTTTTTATTGTTTTTTGGAGTTGTGCCAAACTCATTAGTAACCCCCCTCTCCCCAAATGTTACCTCAGCTGATAGCAATCTTCTATCTGATGATTTGACCCAACCCAATACACACTCTAAATACCTTTTTCATGATCACATTTATGGAACAATTCACCAAAGCATGTAGTGTAAGGGCCTCAATACTTTCAAATGCTAGTTTTATTTTTTTAACACATTCATTTTCTTGCTATGTAATAGCAGAATGTCAAAATGTCCTTCCATTTTGTTATTATGACACTTCTTACCTGTCCGGTGGGCTGCCAATAGTGTAACTAAGGAGGGGCTTCACAAAGTATCACACATTATTTAGGCATTCAGCTCTCAATCAAGTGGAGAGGGTTACCTCTCCTAAACATCCCCCCCTCGTTTTTTATCAAGGGCCCATCAGATGGGGGGGGGGTGGGGGGGGTTAGGACTCTCATAAGGGGACCTTATACTTTAGGCTTTAAATACTCATTTTAAAAAAATGTTATACTAATTTTGTCCAAAAATGTGTGCGTCTAATCTGCATGCAATGTTGATTTGTAAAATTACTATTTTTTTTTCTTGTGTCACTACACAGTGTCCTTCAACGCCACAGGAATGGCAGACTGTGGCCTCCCACTTTGCCATTTTTCGTCAAGTTGTGCCTTTTTCAGCAACAGTGCAAACCCAAGTTCAGAGTGAGATGAGGGGACAGTCTCTTCTTCAGATAATCTTATTATGTTGTGGGTCTGCTACACACACACCTTCTTTTTGTTAACTAATGTGTAGTGCATTACTGATCTAAATCATGCTCATTTTCAGCACCATGGCAGGAAAATGGCATGATTGCCCAAATTTACACCTCACTCTGGGTGCTTTTTACTAAAGGCACATCCAATATGCACTACAAGTGCACTGCAAAAGTACACCTGAAACTGCACTTGGAGTGCAAAGTGGAGTTGCCTTTAGTAAATCACACTCCTTCTCAGCACAAACTCAAATTTCACTACAAATACATTTTAAGCCCAATGAAAAAGGAAGCCACACATTGTTGAGAATTCAACTTTTTAAAACAAGCACATTCATATGTGCGTTTAGTAAAGGTTTTTTACAACAAACCAAGATATTTTGGGTATCCAAAACTCAGTTTAATTATATTTATTTTTTACTTGTTTTTTTTTTGTGTAAACAGGCATGTATCAAACCGTAAAATACAGAACACAGGAACTTACAAAGTTCAACTTGGAAAAGTGAAGACAATATCAGACCCGAGTATGTACAAACTGGGCTGATATTGCCTTCATCACATGGGGTGTCCCCCCTGAAAAATACAAATTTGGAAGATGCACACAGTGTGTCAACATGTGCTATCTCCCATCATGGGGGATCAATGTCCATGCTTTGGGGCTGCAACCCCTTCATCTCAGACACTTTCCACAAAACATGTACATTGATCCCCCATGATGTGAGATAGCGCATGTTTACACACTCAGTGCATCTTCCAAATTTGGAATTATGCAAAATACACCTTTTTAAAAAAAATAAAATATAAATAAAACCCTATCTAGCTTTTTCGTTTTCACACTCTCCCCAAAACATCAATGATGTTCTTCATTTTATTTTTAACATCATTGATGTTTTGTTGTACAATTTCCAAATCCCTATTGCACCCCATTATCTCCCCGATCAAGATCTGGGCACTTTCACTGGTAAAACAGGAATCTTCCTCCACATCACCTAGAAAAAAAAAAAACACACCATGTAATCCAAATATGGTGATATACATTGATGAGCTTACCGGAAGCTGTGTTCTCCGACACTCACCTGTTGTGGTGACAATTTGGCCAACCTCCACGATCTCTCCTTCTTCCTCCTCCTCCTGCTCCTGCTCCTGCTCCTCTGTTTCTTCTTTTGGAAGTTGCCCTTCTTTGGGAGGGGTGTGGTCCCTGGTGTCCTCATGGTCCCTGGTGTCCTCATACTTGTTTTTTTGGGCCGAGTTACAAGGTGAGAACATTATTGGGGCCACTTTGTTAAGCTGGAATACTTCCCTGCAGAACGATGTTTCATACGAACGAACGAAACCATGACCTTGAAAGTGGCCATTTTAAAATGCACAACATGAAATCAAAGCACATGGAGCATGTATGCAAGCAAGAATAATCATATGAACACACGACAACTACTTACTTTTTTTAAGAACACGCTTGATCCTTAGGTACTGCTCGTGCTCAGTTTCAGGTCTGACCAGCGTTTTCTCAGTTGATCCTTGGATCGGCGTACCCCAAAATTCTTCAGAAGACTCTTCACAACTTTATTCATGATCTTGGCCTTTCTGATATTTGGGTTTGGGTAAGGTCCATACTTCCCATCATAGTCGGTCCTGTTCAATTATGTCGACCATCTCCAACATCTCTCCAAAAGACATATTTGAGGCCTTAAATCTTGTCTTCCTGGATCGGGACGTTTCAGGCTCCGGGCTTTCCTCACCCTCCTCCTCGTTAGTGGAACTATTATTGCGCACCTGCGTTCTCTCCGCCATGTGCTCTCCCCACTGCACATGAAGCAAAGGGGCGGGGAATTGTCTGGAAAGAACGTCAGGGGCAGGCGGAGTTTCACGCATGCGCACTGTATATAAAACGCCACACATGTGTATCGTCCGTACGATCTGGGAGGAGAGTGTGAGTCACGGACGCGGCGAACGTCGAAACGAAGGTAACATTTTTAAATTTGTGCTTCACTAGACTAGACTGCTTGTATCTAGGCCGCTGTTGGGACAAGATTAGGAGGGATTTTAATTGCATTATTAGTATTTGAGGGTTTGTCTTGTGTTGTGTCTTGCAGACAAAATGGACCCATTCAACAATCCCAACTTTATGGGGCTCTTTCTCGAGCTCTACATGGAGATGCCCTGCCTGTGGCAGTTCCACAACAAATTTTATTATGACAGATCAAAGAGGAACGCAGCACTGGAGAAACTGCTTGCTTTGGTGCAGATCATGGTCTCCACGGCAGACATGACATATCTGAATCGCAAAATTGTGGCCATGAAGCTTACATATTTCAGGGAGAGAAAGAAGCACCTGGAGTCCTTGAGAGCAGGAGATCCAGATGCTGTTTACTACACCAGGATGGTGCACTTTGACAGGCTGCATTTTCTGGTAGACCAAGGGGTACCCAGGCCACCACTCAGGCCACCACTCTCCAGGCTTCCTCCAAGGCATCCTTCACCCCCAGCTGAGGCTTCTGATGTCCAACCTGGGCCTTTCAGGCAGCACCATGTGGTGGGGCCCAGGTTGAAACAGGTATGGCATTGTTGAACATATTTCTTGTGTTACATTTAATGATGTTAACTAGATGTTCTTATTGATCAGTAAGTTGTGGTTTACATCTCAATAGACAGTAGTGACCAAAAATGATTGGGACGGGAAAGAAAAATGCTGGTGTCAGAATGATAGTCTGTTCTATTTGGTAACAGTCAAATAGCAAAAGCCAGGAGCACAAAATGTTGTGATTGATGATCAAAAAACTAAAACTATGTCCCCTTTTCATACACATGAAGACCCCAGTCGGGGGGAGGCTGTGGCAAGTGGCAGCCAGCAGGTCCAACAACGCCCTCCTCCTCCTGCCCCAGCTACAGGAGCCCAGACACAGCCTGGAAGGATGCCTGGTGGGAAGTCGCAAAGGAAGATCAGAGAGTGATGGCCTGGGATGAGTCTGGTGTGCCAGAAGATGCAGCCTGTTCAAGATCACCATCCTGGGGACAGAAATGGCATCTGAATTTCCTGCTCTCTAGGACTTCAGGAGCAGACTTCTCTCCCTAAGGTATCTACTCCTCAGGCCACCAATTTTTTTATATCTCATTTAGTCATGTCTGCCCTGGGGGCCAAAGGCTGCACCAAAGTTAAGAAGTTTCTCCAGTGCTGCGTTCCTAGTTTTATTTTCGAGGAAAAAAAATAAATTGTATTTTTGTTTGATGAAATACTTGTGTAATGTGTTTTCCTTCAAAAAGAAGAGTTTATTTGTGAGCAGGCAGGTACATTTCCAAAATACAAAGTGAAATAAATAACAAGGGGTACCAACACTAAACAACCTCCTGCAGATTAAAAAAGCAAAAGAAAATCTAAAAAATACAATAATGTTGTTGTTGTAAGTTTACACACAAAAATAAAAAGTAAAAAAAAGGGAGAAATGAGCAGTGTCTTTAAAGGAGATTTTTAGGGAATCCCCCCCCCCCCCAAAAAACATCCAAAAAAAAAAAACATTGTGTAGATGTGACTTAAACTAAAATTGTATTGCTGAAATGGTTAAAAAAGAGTCATGAAATCCGTTCGGGAGAAGTGTGTGTGACTATGAGCATCAAAAGAAGTTGGTTCTTGCAGCATTGTAAAGAACAAGAGAATGCGCTTGATGAATGATTTTTTAACATTGCAGCGTGACGAATGTGCTATATCGCTTACGAGTGGTAGTTTTACCTGAACGAGCGCTTCCGTGTCAGAATTTGAATGTGAGCATGCGTGGCACTTGGTCCGATGAAAATGCTCTACACATGATCGGATTAGGTCTGTCCGGCCCAGTTGGTCGGGAAATCTTTACAACATGTTGGAAAATTGGGTCGGACGGAGATTCGGACAGAATCAGTCCGATGCATACCACACACAGTCGGATTATCTGACGACACGGTCCGATAAGACTCATAACACATGAATATGCTTTGATCTAAACCAGTGGTCATCAACCCTGTCCTCAGGGCCCACTAACAGGCCAGGTTTTATGTATTACCTTGGGCAGATGTAGACTAGAATACTGCAATCGCCGAGCAGCAAATGATATCAGCTGTGATGTATTTCCCTTATCTTGCAAACCTGACCTGTTAGTGGGCCCTGAGGACAGGTTTGATGACCACTGATCTAAACCATTCCATTGTAGCTCTGGCTGTATGTTTAGGGTCATTGTCTTGCTGGAAGGTGAACCTCTGCCCCAGTCTCAAGTCTTTTGCAGACTCTAACGGTTTTTCTTCTTAGATTGCCCTGTATTTGGCTTCATCCATTTTCCCATAGACTCTGACCAGCTTCTCTGTCCCTGCTGAAGAAAAGATGGATGGCATGTTCAGGGTGATGTGCAGTGTTAGTTTTCCACCACACATAGCATTTTGCTTTTAAGCCAAAAAGTTCAATTTTGGTCTCATTTGACCAGAGCACCTTCTTCCACACGTTTGCTGCGTCCCCCACATGGCTTCTCGCAAACTGCAAACAGGACTTCTTATGGCTTTCTTTTTACCCCTCTTCCATAAAAGCCAAATTTGTGGAGTGCACAACTAATAGTTGTCCTGTGGACAGATTCTCCCACCTGAGTTGTGGATCTCTGCAGCTCCTCCAGAGTTACCTTGGGCCTCTTGGCTGCTTCTCTGATTAATGCTCCGCTTGTCCGGCCTGTCAGTTTAGATGGACGGCAGTGACAGTGCATCCATAAAGGGGGCAGGAGCACCGCCCCCTCTCTCCTGCACCGCTCTAATCACCATAGATAGATTCAGGCATTGCATAATTCTATCTATGGTCGCTGCTGACACCCCTTATTCAGGTGTCCGGCCCATTTTTGCACGTCGGGCATTTAAATTACAGCAGTGGGGGTGTTTTTTGAAGGAACCTGATTAGAGCCGTAGGCTCTAATAGGCGCCCAAAAAGGTGAACAGCAGGCGTAATGCTGTGCGTTCGCTTTTCACTCAGTTGTGTTTTAGCAAAGTGAAGGAACTCACTTTGCTAAGACTGAATCTGCCTCTGAGCCAATCAGGTTGCCCAGTCTGTTACCGGTCACATGAATGGCTGAACCGTCAGGCACTGTGATTGGATGCTTGAGAAAGGATGTAAGAAGACATGGAGGACATGCAGGAGACCACCGCTGACCCGTTCTGAGATAGGTAAGTCTCGGGCAGCATCTGATGGGGCACACCGGCGGCATCTGATGGGGCACACTGGCAGCATCTCATGGGGTGCACTAACAGCATCTCATGGGGCACAGTAGCAGCAATTGATGGGCACACTGGCAGGATCTGATGGGGCACAGTAGCGGCAATTGATGGGCACGCTGGCAGGATCTGATGGGGCACAGTAGCAGAAATTGATGAGCACAGCATCAGCAATTGATGGGCACAGTGTCTGCGTTTGATGGGCACAGTGGCTGCGTTTGATGGGCACAGTGGCTGCGTTTGATGGCACAGTGACAGCATTTGATGGCACAGTAGCTGCGTTTGATGGCACAGAAGCTGCAATTGATGTTTTTTTTTCAGCTTGTTTGCACCCCCCAAAAATTTTGAGCACCAGTCGCCACTGGTGGGCCCAGGATTTAGTTGTTGAAATGTCCAATCGCATGTACGCAGCATTATAGTTGTCCTGTGGACAGATTCTCCCACCTGATCTGGATCTCTGAAGCTCCTCTGGAGTTACCATAGGCCTCTTGGCTTCTTCTCTGATTAATGCTCTCCTTGCCCGGCCTGTCAGTTTAGGTGAACGGCCATGTCTTGGTAGGTTTGCAGTTGTGCCATACTGTTTCCATTTTCAGATGATTGAACAGTGCTCCGTGAAGTGTTCAAAGCTTGGGATATTTGTTTTGTAACCTAACCCTAACTCTATTTACTAATTAGGTGACTTCTGAAGGCAATTGATACCCCTAACTAAAATCTAGTGGAATCAGATTTATGCCGTGTACACACACGCGTTTTTTTCCATCAGAATAAACTCTGACGGTCTTTCCAACGGAGTTCCACTGAAACGGACTTGCCTACACACGATCACACCAAAGTCTGTTCATTTAGATCACAATGACGTACGATGGGACTAGAAAAAGGAAGTTCAATAGCCAGTAGCCAATAACTGCCCTTGCGTCGTTTTTTGGTCTGTCGGAATAGCTTACAGACAAACGGTTTTCCCAATAGGAATTGATTCCGTCGGAAAGATTTAAAACATGTTCTATTTCTAAGTCCATCAGATTTTTTGAAAAAAATGTCTGATGAAGCCCACACACGATCGGAATGAAATTGGCTCTTTATCACATGACCGGCTGTGTCGAATCACAGCCGGTTACAAGTGTAAACAAACCCGAGTGTAACAGCTGTTGCTGGGTTCTCCTCCTCACACACCAATCCAGTGCGAGAAGGAGAAATTGGAACAGTGAGTTCTGTAGGTTCTGTGGGCGCCTGCAGTACCTGGTGCATTGGAAGTGGTATGGTCTGGAGGAACGCTCCTGGGTTTCATCCTCGGATGTACAAGCGCCCACGGAACCTACGGGAGTCAACAATGGATTGTACCTCATACTCCCCATGGTTCTCAATCTGAATGGGGTGAGGACGTGGCACCGAGGTAGTAAATCGGTTGCAGACCAACGGTTTCAATAAGGAGACATGAAATACATTTGAGATGTGCATACTAGGAGAAAGGTCCAACGCGTAAGCCACTGGGTTAATCCTGCAAAGGATACGGAAAGGCCCAATAAACCAAGGGGCAAACTTCAGTGAGGGAACACGAAGTCGGAGGTTGCGAGATGACAGCCAGACCCTGTCCTCAACCTGGTAGGAAGATGCAGGCAGGTGTCTGCGGTCAGCATGGAGTCTGTACCTATCATTAGCATGACGCAAAGCCTCCTGGACTTGTATCCAAGTGGAACGAAGACCGCAGAGATGCTCCTCTAACGCAGGAATACTCTGTGAACAAACTCTGCCCATGGTAATAGGTCTGACCCGTTTTTATGGTGGTCAGAAATATAGCAACGTAGGAATTGCTCCAAGGACTGATTGGCTTGCTCTGCGGCCCCATTAGACTGCGGGTTATACGCAGAAGAGAAAGCAAGCTGGATTCCCAACTGTGCACAAAAGGCTTGCCAGAACCGGGAGACAAACTGACTGCCCCTGTCCAAGACAATCACCTTGGGTAGCCCATGTAAGTGAAAGATTTCCCGAGCAAAAATGGAAGCCAGTTCCTTAGAAGTAGGCAACTTCTTAAGTGGAATACAATGACACATCTTTGAGAACTGGTCAATCACCATAAGGATAACAGTGTTGCCTTGGGAGTTGGGAAACTCCACAATGAAATCCATTGACAGGTGGATCCAGGGCCTCTCTCCATTGGGTATGGGTTGTAGGAGGCCCACAGGAAGGTGTCGTGGAGTCTTACTCTGAGCACACACAGAACAGGCAGCTACGAAGGCAGTAATATCAGCCCGTAGACTAGGCCACCAGAATTGTTGGGAAATTGCCCAATTGAGTTGATTCTTCCCAGGATGGCCAGCTGCCTTGGGAGAATAGTAAGTCTGGAGCACGGCAGTATGGAGACTCTCTGGGACAAAGCAGCGGTCTCAATGTTTCTCAGGAAGAGCATGGACCTGAGCAGCAAGAATTTTGTCACCCAAAGGAGAAGTAAGACTGGTGCGAACCGTAGCCAAGATACAATCAGGAGGAATCACAGGAACCAGAACCGACTCCGACTTGGAAATGGAGGAAAATTGTCGTGACAAGGAATCAGCCTTTACATTCTTAGTACTGGGTAAGAATGAAACAATGTAATTAAAATCGTCAAGAAAAGAGCCCATCGCGCCCTTCTGGGAGAGAGGCGCTTATCCTCAGATAAGAATGTAAGATTCTTATGGTCAGTAAAAATAAGAACCAGCACAGTGGTACCTTCAAGGAGATGTCTCCATTCGTTCAGGGCTAAAATGATCACCAACAGCTCTCTGTCACCAATCTCATAATTGCATTCAGCAGGTGACAATTTCTTGGAAAAGTAGCCACACGGATGCATAGCGCTCTCAGAGTTAGGACGTTGAGACAGAAGGGTGCCAACTCCAGTCTCAGAAGCATCAACTTCTAGGATAAAAGGCAACGTAGCATCAGGGTGTGCCAATACAGGAGCAGAAACAAAGGCAGCCTTGAGAGTCTCAAAGGCCTTAATGGACTCTGGAGACCAACTCTGTGGATTACTGTCCTTTCTGGTCATATCAGTCAGGGGCTTGACCAGAGACGAGAAGTTACGAATAAACTTCCGATAGTAGTTGGCAAAGCCCAGGAAATGCTGCAGAGGAAGTAAACCCAAAGGTCAAGGCCACTGTAGGACTGCCAAAAGTTTCTCTGTGTCCATCGAAAAAAACAGCAGTGGAAATGACATAGCCCAGGAATGTAACCTGTTTGCGATGGAACTCGCATTTCTCCAGTTTACAATAGAGATTGTTCTCAGTTTCTGAAGCACACAACAGACATCTGTGTGGTGGCTCTCCAGGGACTTGGAAAATATGAGGATGTCATTGAGATAAACCACCACACATAACTGCAACAAATCTCGGAGGACATCATTAATAAATTCCTGGAAAACTGCCGGCGAGTTACAAAGGCCAAAAGGCATTACCAGGTACTCATAATGGCCTGTTCTGGTATTAAATGCACTTTTCCACTCAACGCCCTCCTTATGGCACACGAGATTGTATGCCCCTCAAGTCAAGCTTCGTGAAAACTGTTGCTCCCTTGAGGCAGTCAAATAACTCTGTAATCAATGGAATCGGGTAGGCATTCTTAATCGTGACATGATTGAGACCCCTATAATCTATACAAGGTCTCAGTTCACCGCTCTTCTTCTTCACAAAGAAGAAACCAACACCAGCAGGAGATGAGGATTTGCAGATGAAACCTTGAGAAAGTGCGTCTGCAACATACTCCTCCATGGCCTTATCCTCCAAGACTGACAAAGGGTAAACCCGGCCATGAGGAGGTATCGCACCAGGTTGAAGGTCAATTGTGCAATCATAAGACCGGTGTGGAGGAAAACTACCGGCTTGACCTTTGTCAAAGACATTGCTAAAATCTCGATACTTTTCCGGCAGGGAGGAGAGTAAAGCAGTGCACAGGACCTTGAATACCTTCAGGAAGCATGTCTCACTGCATTGTGGTGACCAGGAGAGAACCTCAGCACAGAGCCAATCAAAAGAGGGGTTGTGCCTGTAACCAAGGATAACCAATAACCAGCGGAAACCTGGGTGAGGAAATAACTTGGAATTGGATTATCTCATGGTGAAGAGCCCCCTACGGCCATGGACAAAGGAACCGTCTCATGAGTCACATGGGCAGGTTGTAAAGGTCTCCCATCAAGAGCCTCAATGGCAAGTGGAGTGTCACGCAGCTGCAGCGGGATCGAGTGCTGCAAAACAAATGCAGCATCAATGAACAGGCCTGCAGCCCCAGAGTTGATTAGAGCCTGTATCTCAATGGAAGACTTAGCCCAAGAAAGGGTGACCGAAACTAGGGGCTTATCCTTCTGGATAACTGGGGACGAAACAACGCCACCTAAGGTCTGTCCATGACAGCACCTCAAAGTTCGGGCATTCCCTGGACAGGAAGGACAAGACTTCAAATAGTGACCTGTCTGGCCACAAAAAAGGCACAAACTCTCCCTCCTCCTAAAGGCTCTCTCATCCGCAGAGAGACGTGTGAAGCCCAGGTGCATGGGTTCATCTTCACTGACCGACTCGGTACCAGGAGGCATGGGAGGTGAGGGAGGCAGGGGTGGAACTGCAAAGCTTGGAGGCAAACGTACAGTAGGCTTCAGCAAGCCCTCCTTAAAAGAAAGTCTTTCTCTGAGTCTGGAGTCAATGAGGATCAAGCTCTCCAGCTCAGTAGGTATATCTCGGGCTGCTATCTCATCCTTGATGGAATCCGAAAAACCATGAGAAAAAGCAGCCATGAGGGCCTCATTGTTCCAAGCAACCTCAGCTGCCAGAGCACAGAATTCAGTGGCGTAGTCGGCAACAGTTCTCGTAGTCTGTGCGGGAACGTCAAATACCCTTTTAAAGGAGGCCACAAACTGAGGGTGCCTCAAGACAACAGGTTTTTGCGTCTCTCATAGAGGGTTAGCCCAGGCCAAGGCTCTCTCAGAAAGCAAAGATATCACGAAACCTACTTTGCTTCTGTCCGTGGGAAACGCCTGGGGCAGCATCTCAAAGTATATCTCAACCTGATTGAGAAAACCTCTGCATTGCACTGGATCACCCCCAAATCGCTGGGGAAGCAGAGCGGAACCAGACATACCTCTTATAGAGGCAATACTCAAGGAGGGTGCCTGCACAGAGACTGGCGTAGCAGCAGGGACGGCCTGTGACTCAGGTTGTACCGGAGCAGCCACAGTGGGGGTTTCCAGGTGAGCCGCGCGACTCAGGAGAGTTTGTACCGCCATGGCAAACTGATCCATGCGGTGATCTTGCTCATCCAATCTGGGAAAAATATTACCAACAAGTGGATTGAATATCTTCTGAATTCATGGCCTTCACCTACTGTCAGAAACCATGAATCAGACCAAGACAGAAGTACAATTAAATCACACTTGTTTATTAATAAAAATAAAAAGATAAATAGAGAATGCGTAGTCAAAGCATAGCCAGAGTCCAGTAACCGGATCCGGTAGTCAGCCAGGCCAGAGTTCAATTTCCAGATCCAGCCCAGAGAAGGAAGGGCTAAGCCAGCCCTGACAGAGGGATAATAAAGATGTTTACATCAGGTTCACCATCCACAATGACACCTTGGTGGAACTTCACAGAAGACGCGGTCCCGTTCAAAAGCCTTGCTGTATCAACGAATACAATAAGTTCATGGGGGGGTGGATTTAAATGCTCAAATCCTGCAGCCCTATCTTTCAACACGAAAGTACCTCTTTTGGTACAAAAAAGTCGCAATATACTTCTTCCATTTGGCCATTTATAATGCATTGTCAGAGAAGGACTTTTTCCACCCACGCTCGCCATGCTATTGTGCGCATGTGCGGCGGATTGGTCCCCCGGCGCATGCTTGTGCGTGGCCCGATGGTGAGGCGCGCACATGTTTATGCAGTGGCTTGCGAGTGTGTGCAATGGCACCGTGGTGCACACGCTATGGCGTGGCTATTTCAGACAGCTCTGGCGTCCAAACAGGTTGTTGGTTTGTTGTCAGCTTCCTGTTTGTACCTGCTTCCTGTTTTTGCCATATCTGATTACCTGCTGTGAGCCAGACTGTTCTTGATTACGCTGCTGTTCTCCTCGATCTGACGCTCGATCTGCCTACATGGGTTTGACCCTCGGCCTGCCCAACGGACTTGCTTACTTGTTTACACGGATTTGACCTCTGGCTTGTTTCATGGACTTGTTTACTGTCTCCTGTGCCTGACCCCTTGCTGTGTTCTGGTCTGCTAAACCTTGCATCGGACCCTCAGCCAGTTTCTGAACCTCAGCTGGTGGCCCGTACCTCTGAATGCCACCCGCTCCCTGTACCACCTCTGGGGGACGAGGTGTGTGTAGTTGCAAGGGTAAACCGCCCTCGGCATCTCGGCCTCTGTAAGTACTTCTTGTGACATGTAACTTTTCAAAAATCAAGAGAAATGCCCAACCCCTTTATCAAATTTATCGAAAATATTGTCACTGCCCTGATCTATCAGCAAGGCTCCCCCCCAGAAAGCATTTGCTCCGATTGTGTCAGCAGACTGCATGAGCGCCATTTTCCTGAAAATATTCCACCATCAGCAGCAAAAGAGGAGTTAGGAAAGACACCAGTTTGTCCCCGATGTCCCTCCCAACCTGGCCTATGCATCGGAGAATGCTTCAAGCGCTATCACACTGTCGTGAACTATTAGCCCAAATTTCAAATAGACTGCCATTTCCCCGGTTTCAATTTCTGTGCTGATTATTTCTCTGGTGCCTCAACCAACCAATCAACCTAGTGCCTCAACTCAACTGACCCTGGCCTGTTTATTGACTATGCCTCTGCCTGCCATCTGCATTGTTTATCCGCCCATTTTTCTGCCTTTCACATGACCCTGATCCTGGACTATCGACAATGCCTCTGCCTTCTGTCTGTTTCTGCCTTTTACCTGCACTGACCTTGGCTTGTTAGCCATACTTTTGCCTGCCCCTTGGACTGATCTTTCACCCTGCTACACAGGGGTCTCACATATGTGAGGTGCTCCAGAATAGTGTTCTGAGTTGAGAAAACCAATTTTTGGTTTTCTCTTTGTTTTGTAATTCCCAGAACAGGGTCTGGTTGTCCAGAGGCTTCAAAGTGATTTGGGTGGGAGAAGCCTCTACCCCTGTCCCGATTCTTCCCTGACCGAGGCCCTAAACTCGATGGTGCTGTCTGCTGCCTGGACCAATACTTTGGCTGTGCTGACAATAACTCTACCTGCACTGCCCCAGGACTTTTCATGGACCATGTGCCTGTTTCCTGGACCAATACTTTGGCTGCACTGACCATATCTCTGCCTGCTGCCTGTACTATGGAGAGTATTCCTGCCTGCTGCATGGACGATCCTTTCGCTGACCACATCCCTGCCTGCTACCTGGACCAATGCTCTCTTCTGTGAATCACTGCACTACTAAAACCGCAGGTAATCTTTTCTTTACTCCTCGCTCAGAAGAATGTATTTTGGTTTGCAATTGGTATGTACAGTACATTCTATGGGTTAGAAATATAAAGGGCCTTCTAGGTTGGCAGGAATTTGTGTGTGTAATTTATGCTCCTAGAACGCCTGGAGGTGCTACTTGGATGTTGGGCCTCTGTATGTGGCCACGCTGTGTAAAAGTCTCACACATGTAGTATTGCCATACTCAGGAGGAGTAGCAGAACTTATTTTGGGGTGTCATTTTTACTATGTACATGCTGTGTGTTAGAAATATCTTATAAATGGACAACTTTGTGTAAAAAAATGCTTTTTAATTTTTTTTTCCACAATTTCCAAAAACTTCTGGAAAAAAATGTACCTTTCAAAAAACTCATTATGCCTCATAGATTATACGTTGGGGGTGTTAGCTTTCCAAAATGGGGTCATTTTGTGAGTGTTTCCATTGTCCTGGTGCTCCAGGGCCTTCAAAAGCATGATAGGTGTCATCATATGAGATGTGTCATTTCTGCTCCTAGAACGCCTGGAGGTGCTACTTGCATGTTGGACCTCTGTATGTGGCCAGGCTGTGTAAAAGTCTTAGCCCATGTACACACGGTCGGAGATTTTGCCAACCAAATCCGTCGGATTTTGCCCGTCGGATTTAGTCCGACGGATTGTGTCCGAAACTGTTGCATACACACGGTCGGGCCAAGTTGGCGAAAAATCCGATCTTTCAGAACGTGATGACGTAATTTCGTTACGATGGGACTACATTCAGGCTAGTAGCCAATAGCTTTGATGTAGGAATTTGATCTGAGCATGCATGGCACTTGTTTCGATGAAAATGCTCTACACATGATCGGATTAGGTCCGTCCGGCCCAGTTGGTCGGGAAATATTTCCAACATGTTGGAAAATTGGGTCTGACGGAGATTCGGACGGAATCAGTCCGATGCATACCACACACAGTCGGATTATCTGACGACACGGTCCGATAAGACTCATTCCGACAGATTCTCCGACCGTGTGTACAAGGGCTTATAGATGTAGCATCGCTATACTCAAGAGGAGTAGCAGAATGTATTTCGGGGTGTCATTTTAAGTATGCATATGCTGTGTGAGAAAACTAACTTGTTATTATGACAATTTTGGGTAAAAAATAAATACATTTCTTAATGTTCTCAAGAATTGTGGGAAAAAATTACAACTTTAAAAAACTCACCATGCCCTTTACTAAATACATTGTAATGTCTGCTTTCCAAAAAGAGGTAATTTGGTGGGTATTTGTACTTTCCTGGCTTGTTAGGGTCTCAAGAAATTAGATAGGCCATCAGTACATCAGGTGTGGTAAATTTTCAATGATTTGTACCATAGCTTGTAGACTATATAACTTTCACAGAGACCAAATAATATACACAAATTTTGGTTATTTTTACTAAAGATATGTAGCAGTATAAATTTTGACCCAAATTTATGAAGAAAAATTACTTCTTTGCAAACTTTTAAGATAGAAACTAAAAAAAAGTGTTTTTTTTTTTCAAAATGTTCTCTCTCTTTTTGCTTATATTGCAAAAAAATAAAAAAAAACAGCAGTGATTAAATACCATGAAAAGAGAGCTTTGTTTGTGAAAACAAAATGATAAAAATTTTGTTTGGATACAATGTAGCATGACTGAGTAATTGCCATTCAAATATGTGAGAGCGCTGAAAGCTGAAAATTGGTCTGGGCAGGAAGGGTGTATAAATGCTCTGTATTGAAGTGGTTAACATCGCTAGTAAATTATATATAGACTAGATAATGAAATAGTGGATGTTTTCCCAGGAATTGGAGAGTCAATATGAGCCCTATTTGGAATACATGCCTAGTTTTTGCACTAAATTGATTATTATTGGATTTATGACCTTCTGTATTACATATATCTATTCCAGAGTTATCCATGGATTGTGACCACTGTGCATTCAACCAGTTATATGTTCATTTGAATTAAATTTGTGACTGCGTTTATAACAGGTATATGTTGCCTGAAATCTATCTCCCATCTGAAGCTGATTCTGTAGAGCAGGGTGTCTCCAAACTATGGCCCTCCATTTGTTCAGGAACTACAATTTCCATCATGCCTAGTCATGTCTGTGAATGTTACAATGCTTCATGGGACGTGTAGTTCTGCAACAGCTGGAGGGCCATAGTTTGGAGATCCCTGCTGTAGAGGATCAGTTTTCAGAGGTGGTTAACAGGCAGCGAGGAAGCAATATGTCTATGGTTGCCATCTCATCCCTTTAAACTCGAACACATATTAATTGCACAGGTTCTGTGGCTGATTAAGGTGGTAATTAAACTCACTTGGTGCCTTATCTGCATTTAATTAGTCTCAGAACCAGAACCTGACAGGGGGTACAATTTTTGCAGAGGCTGCAAAGCAAAGCATTGCATCAAAACTGCAGCATGTGTATATCCCCATACAGCTGCCTATAAGAGGGGTGGTAAAATTGCAATTCAAATGCCTGCTTTTACAGCCCACTGACCCCAAGTGTAAATGGGCCCTTAGAGAGGAGATTCACCCCCTCTGACCCTGGTAACCGCTGTCATTTAGGAAGTAAGCAAAGGAAAAACTTCCAGAATGGGAGGTTGGGGAAAAATATGTGACTGGCTTTTTACCAGGTGCCTGTTTTTAGTGGTAAAAAACATGGGAAATTACAAAATAATAAGCAGCATGAAATTTCAGGTAATCTACCCACTAACTATAATAAAGTGGGGCTCTATGGCCAAAAGAACAATGCATAAAAATAAGCCAGAACTAGCAGACCTGCCTAAGGACCATACATATGGGTCACCAGGGTATGGTTGCTAGTGCAAGAAACTACAAGATTGTCTAGAAAAAATATCACTTTATATTGGTAAAAATAATCCAAATCACAACAATATAATGGAAAAAGAGAAACCACCCTCCATCACCAGTAAAAAAGACAACGTTGTCTAATATTTACAAAAATTGCACCGGACACCACACTCTCATCTCCACAGTTCAGACATATGCAATAAAGCTAACAATAGCAATAGACTGTGAGGAACAGTGTATACACGAGGCCACCTGACATGACTCAGAGATATGACAGTACGGCAAAGACAGGACCATAGGGATTAAGGCCCAAGGACACATTCAACAAGTCAGCATGGGGCTAATAAATTGTCCGTAAATGCCGCAGCGCCAATATCAAGAGTCTCCGGGTGCATAAAAAGCCTAAGTGGGATATGCACCACAGAGGTGAACTACACTAAAACAATCCAGGGGAGGATAGCCTAAACTAGCTGAACCATGATGGCTATATTCATGGGCGTCCGCAGCAGGGGGCAAGGGGAGTCAAGTGCCCCCCCCCCCCCCCCGGAATCCCCAAGGTGTCTGCCGTAGCCATGCTGCATTTTTTTCACTTTTTTTCATTTTTTTTGTCCGCTGGCCGCCCTCTCCGACTCCTATGGATCAGAACGCTGGATGGCTCTGTTTACTGCGGCCGCTGTGTAACATGGCCCCGCCCCCTCAGACCGGCTCGTGTGATAGTAAAGAGAATCAACGTTCCGCCTATCACATGAGCCGGTCTGGGGGGGCGGGGCAATGTTACAGAGCAGCCGCAGTACACAGAGCCATCCAGCACTATGATCAAGAGAAGGAGATGCTGCAGGTACAGCCCGCCCTATGTGCCACAGTGCCTGGATAGGAGGATCGGGGGGGGTATCCAACTTATTTTACTGTCCCCAGTTCACCTTGTGCTCCCTGCCCCCCCCCAGTGCTCTCCTCCCCACCACACTCTCCTGCCCCCCCCCGTGCTCTCCTCCACCACCACACTCTCCTGCCCCCCCAGTGCTCTCCTCCACCACCACACTCTCCTGCCCCCTCCAGTGCTCTCCTCCCCCACCACACTCTCCTGGCCCCCCCAGTGCTCTCCTCCACCACCACACTCTCCTGCCCCCCCCAGTGCTCTCCTCCACCACCACACTCTCCTGCCCCCCCAGTGCTCTCCTCCACCACCACACTCTCCTGCCCCCCCCAGTGCTCTCCTCCACCACCACACTCTCCTGCCCCCCCAGTGCTCTCCTCCACCACCACACTCTCCTGCCCCCTCAGTGCTCTCCTCCACCACCACACTCTCCTGCCCCCCCAGTGCTCTCCTCCACCACCACACTCTCCTGCCCCCCCTCCAGTGCTCTCCTCCACCACCACACTCTCCTGCCCCCCCCCCCAGTGCTCTCCTCCACCACCACACTCTCCTGCCCCCCCAGTGCTCTCCTCACCACCACAATCTCCTGCCCCCCCCAGTGCTCTCCTCCACCACCACACTCTCTTGCCCCCCCCAGTGCTCTCCTCCACCACCACACTCTCCTGCCCCCCGCCCAGTGCTCTCCTCCACCATCACACTCTCATGCCCCCCCCAGTACTCTCCTCCACCACCACACTCTCCTGCCCCCCCTAGTGCTCTCCTCCACCACCACACTCTCCTGCCCCCCCCTGTGCTCTCCTCCACCACCACACTCTCCTGCCCCCCCCCCCAGTGCTCTCCTCCACCACCACACTCTCCTGCTTCCCCCCCGTGCTCTCCTCCACCACCACACTCTCCCGCCCCCCCCCAGTGCTCTCCTCCACCACCACACTCTCCTGCCCCCCCCAGTGCTCTCCTCCACCACCACACTCTCCTGCCCCCCCAGTGCTCTCCTCCACCACCACACTCTCCTGCCCCCCCCAGTGCTCTCCTCCACCACCACACTCTCCTGCCCCCCCAGTGCTCTCCTCCACCACCACACTCTCCTGCCCCCTCAGTGCTCTCCTCCACCACCACACTCTCCTGCCCCCCCAGTGCTCTCCTCCACCACCACACTCTCCTGCCCCCCCTCCAGTGCTCTCCTCCACCACCACACTCTCCTGCCCCCCCCCCCCAGTGCTCTCCTCCACCACCACACTCTCCTGCCCCCCCCAGTGCTCTCCTCACCACCACAATCTCCTGCCCCCCCCAGTGCTCTCCTCCACCACCACACTCTCTTGCCCCCCCCAGTGCTCTCCTCCACCACCACACTCTCCTGCCCCCCCCCGCCCAGTGCTCTCCTCCACCATCACACTCTCATGCCCCCCCCAGTACTCTCCTCCACCACCACACTCTCCTGCCCCCCCTAGTGCTCTCCTCCACCACCACACTCTCCTGCCCCCCCCCTGTGCTCTCCTCCACCACCACACTCTCCTGCCCCCCCCCCAGTGCTCTCCTCCACCACCACACTCTCCTGCTTCCCCCCCCGTGCTCTCCTCCACCACCACACTCTCCCGCCCCCCCCCCCAGTGCTCTCCTCCACCACCACACTCTCCTGCCCCCCCAGAGCTTTCCTCCACCACCACACTCTCTTGCCCCCCCCAGTGCTCTCCTCCACCACCACACTCTCCTGCCCCCCCCAGTGCTCTCCTCCACCACCACACTCTCCTGCCCCCCCAGTGCTCTCTCCACCACCACACTCTCCTGCCCCCCAGTGCTCTCTCCACCACCACACTCTAGCCACCATCCCAGTGCTCCCCCTATGCCCCCCCCCAGTGCTCCCCCCGCCCCCCCCCACAGCACTCTCTGCTGCCCCAGTCCTCTCCCCTCTGTGCTCTCCCCCCTGTGCTCTTCCCCCTGTTCTTTCCCCCCCCAGTGCTCTCCACTCCCGCCAGTGCTCTCCCTCTGTTCTTTCTCCCCCCTCTTCTTTTCACTCCCCCCAGTGCTTCCCCCCCAGTGCTCTTCAGCTCTCCCCGTCACTCTCCAGCCCCCACCCCAGTGCTCTCCAGCCCCCCATTCTCCCCACCCCTGTTCTTTCTGCCCCCCCTGGTGCTCTCCAGCCCCCCCCCCCCCAGTGCTCTCCACCCCTGTTATTTTTGGCTCCCCCAGGACTCTCCACTCCCCACCCCTGTACTCTCCACTCCCCCTGCATTCTGCCCCCACCCATGTGCTCTCCAACCCTACCAGTGCTCTCCAGTCCCCAGTGCTTTCCACCCCTGTTCTTTCTTGCCCCCACTGGTGTTCTCCACTCCCCCCTGCTCTTTGTACCCCCCCAGTACTCTCCAGCCCCCACGCTCTCCACCCCTGTTTTTCTGCTCCCCCAGTGCTCTTTACCGCACCACACTCTCCTGTCTCCCCGTGCTCTCCTCCACCACCACACTCTCCTGCCCCCCTGCTCTTCAGCTCTCCCCATCCTTCTCTAGCCACCATCCCAGTGCTCTCCCCTGTTCTCCCCCCCAGTGCTCTCCCCCGTTCTCCCCCCCCCCCCAGTGCTCTCCCCCCTGTTCCCCCCTGTTCCCCCCTGTTCCCCCCCAGTGCTCTCCACTCCCCACAGTGCTCTCCCCCCACAGTGCTCTCCACTCCCCCCAGTCCTCTCACCTCTGTGCTCTCCCACCGTTCTCTTCCCCAGTGCTCTCCCCCCAGTGCTCTCCCCCCTGTTCTTTCCCCCCCCAATGCTCTCCACTCCCCCCAGTGCTCTCCCCCCGAGTGCTCTCCCCCCTGTTCTCCCCCCAGTGCTCTCCCCCCTGTTCTTTCTCCCCCCAGTGCTCTCCACTCCCCCCCCAGTGCTCCCCCCGTGCTCTCCCCCCTGTTCTTCCCCCCCCCAGTGCTCTTCAGCTCTCCCCATCACTCTCCAGCCCCCACCCCAGTGCTCTCCAGCCCCCCATTCTCCCCACCCCTGTTCTTTCTGCCCCCCTGGTGCTCTCCAGCCCCCACCCAGTGCTCTCTACCCTCCGTGCTCTTCACCCCTGCATTTTGCCCCCACCTATGTGCTCTCCAACCCTACCAGTGCTCTCCACCCCCCCATAGTGCTCTCCAGTCCCCAGTGCTTTCCACCCCTGTTCTTTCTGGCCCCCACTGGTGCTCTCCACTACCCCCTGCTCTTTGTACCCCCCCAGTACTCTCCAGCCCCCGTGCTCTCCTCCCCTGCTCTTCGCCACCCCACACTCTTAGCCCCCCCAGTGCTCTCAGCCTACCGTGCTCTCTACCCCTGTTCTTATTGGCCCACCCAGCACTCTCTGCTCCCCACCCCTGTGATCTCCACTCCCCCTCGCTCTTTGCCCCCACCCATGTGTTCTCCAACCCCGCCAGTACTCTCTACTCTCTAGTACGCTCCCCCTTCTCTCCAGCTCCCACCCAGTGCTCTCCACTTCCCCAGGACCAGAGGACAGGCTGACTGGGGCCAGAAAATAAGGATGGCTGAAGGTGCAGGTGGCCAGGGACCACTCCATCTCACAGCAGACAGATCCTCTGGAAGGAACACTGTCCCCATCCAAAACGAGAACAGACCCTGCCTGCTGCTGCCCATCATGGATATCCTGCTGGCATGCAAGGTACCGTACCAAGCATCAACAACACACCTTCCCACAGACAGGGACTGCAGACTGGGACATGGGGCACAGGAGGGGCTGCAATGATGGGCACAGTAAAGCTGCATTTGGTGGGCACAGTGAGGCTGCATTTGGTGGGCACAGTGAGGCTGCATTTGGTGGGCACAGTGAGGTTGCATTTGGTGGGCACAGTGAGGCTGCATTTGGTGCGCACAGTGAGGCTGCATTTGATGGGCACTGGTGAGGCTGCATTGAGCTCTTGCATCAAGTCTACAGTCTCTGTCCATCTCCTGTAGCATGTCTGCAGTCTCTGAGGGAGTCTGGAGAGGAGTCAAGAGTGGGAGCACTGCCGGGATGGGGGTCATGGGAAAAGTCAGACTTGTGTGGACTGTGGACAGGAAACTATAGGATAAAACCAGACCCACCAAGCTGGAGCTGACTGACTGAGCCCTGCAAAGTGCACCTGAGAGGAGGTCAGTGAAAGCACCGCCAGGTCAGTCAGGGGGGGGGGGGGGGGTCACTGATGTAAGGGGGGAGTGAATACGATAATGTAAGGGGCACTGATATAAAGGGTTTCCTCCTTATATTAGTAACCCACCCCCCTTACCTTTGAGTATTCTTTCTGCAGAAGGTGGCCCCCCCCCCACGTTCTGAGTTCCTGGGGTCCCCCTTGATGATTGATCACTTACCACTATTAACTGGTAAAATGTATGGTTTTCCCTTTCATGAACAAGAAAATAATGATGTTATGCTGTTGGGCTGGTATAATAATGCTGTGAGGCTGGTATGAAATTTTTTCCAGGGCTGGTTTTTGAAAGCATGGGCATTCGCAAGGTTACTCAGGTGGCTGCGTACCATGCCCATATAGTCTAGAGAATGTACATCTTTTTACATTGTAATGCATCTGTTTTTGCCATATTTTTATCTTGATGAAAATAGCCTATACAGTGACAGTATGAGATCAAAATATGGCCACAACAGATGTATTGCAATGTAAAAAGATGTACATTCTCTAGGCTATATGGGCATGGAACACAGCCGCCTGAGTAACTTCCAATACAAAGTGAAGATGAATTATGAGTTATATAACACATATGTATTACCAGTGGAAAGATTTTCATGAGATTGTCGAAAAGGGGTGCAGCATGAGTGGCCTTAAAATGATGCCCCCCCTTGGAAAAAGTTCTGCGGACGCCCATGGCTATATTGCTGAGTGGATGGATCGCCACTGGACATTACTGACGACACACATATTCAGTGGACTGGGCTACTGACGACACACATATTCAGCGTACCAGGCTAATGACCCAATCTGAAGGGCCATGATATTCGCATAGAGGAGAAATCCTATGTGATAGAAATAAACCATGGGATAGTGTGCAAATTGGGCTATGCAGCAGATGATTCAGGTAGCAAGCATAGAGTAAGCAGCAGATAGCATGTAGGAATGCAGCGTAGAAAGCAGTAGAAGCGGCACCTGCTTCTCAATGGCATACCTAGGATACCCAGCAACCAGGGCTGAACATTTTTAAAACACCTGCCTCCTCCCAAAAATGTTATGAAGTAATGAACATGTGTGGCCAAATTGAAGGGAAAGCGCTTAAAACATAGTTAAAAAGTACAGACTACCCTTCCCCCCAGTACAGACCCCCCAGTACCTCAGTACAGACTACCCTTCCCCAATACAGACCCCTCAGTACAGACTATCCTTCCCCCAGTACAGACCCCTCAGTACAGACTACCCTTGCCCCAGTACAGACCCCTCAGTACAGACTACCCTTGCCCCCAGTGCAGACCCCTCAGTACCTCAGTACAGACTACCCTTCCCCAATACAGACCCCTCAGTACAGATTACCCTTCACCCAGTACAGACTCCTCAGTACAGACTACCCTTCAGCCAATACAGACCCCTCAGTGCAGATTACTCTTCACCCAGTACAGATCCCTCTGTATAGACTACCCTTTTCCCAGTACAGACCCCTCAGTAGAGATCACCCTTCTCCCAGTACAGACCCTTCAGTACAGACTGTTGTTCCCCAGTACAGACCCCTCAGTACAGACTACCATCTCCCCAGTACAGACTACCATCTCCGCAGCACAGACTCCTCAGTAAGTCTACCCTTCCCCCCATACAGACCCCTCAGTACAGTCTACCCTTCCCCAGGAACAGACCCCTCAGTACAGACTACCCTTCCCCCAGTATAGACTCCTCTGTACAGTCTACCCTTCCCCCCGTACAGACTCCTCAGCACAGTGTCCCCTTCCCCCAGTACAGACCCCTTGGTACAATCTACTCTTCCCCAAATACACACCCCTCAGTACAGACTACCCCCCCCCCCCCCCCCAGCATAGATGGAGACACCCCTCCCCCAGTGCAGACTATCCTTGTTCCAGTACAGACAACCCTTCCCCCAGTACAGTCTGCCCTTCCCCAGTACAGACCCCTCAGTACAGACCACCCTTCCTCCAGCATGGATGGTGTCAGGGAAATGGCAATAGAATCATTAGCGGAACTGTTAACAGGTAATATCGGCAGGTTCCCACGTGCATGCATGAAAGAATGGCGATTGCGGGTGCATGACGGAATGGGCTCTGACCCCGGCTCGTCTTAAGGACTTCTCTTCTGCTTGTCTGCCTGTTTAGCTGTGTATGACCCCGGCTTGCCTCAAGGACTTTGTCTCTGCCTGAACCCACCAGTTTACCTGTGTATGGCCCCGGCTTGCCTCAAGGACTTTGTCTCTGCCTGAACCCACCAGTTTACCTGTGTATGACCCTTGGATTGCCACACCAACTCCTCTTGAAGAAGTTCCCAGCTGATCATCAGTGTTGGATCCTCTGCCGGTGTTTACGGAGCTCCCTGAATGCTCCAAGCTGGTGACCACTAATGACTTCCTCCTGCACTCCTGCTACAGCCTCAAGTAGTCTTCAAGTGATCACCTGCTCAAGTCCTACACATCCTGCTGGCAACCCGTGCTTCTTTAAGCATTATACCCTCTGTACCACCTTCAGGGGTATACTGCACTCAGCTGTAAGGAGAGTCTCTCTCAACATCTTGGCCTCATATAAGGTATGTGACAGTACAACCCAGGCATGTCAGAGGCTGACAAAATTGGTTCCCTGCTGGAGGCCCTATGCCAGCAGGTCACTGCCCTCACCCAGGCAGTACAGAGTCTTCAAGGGGGGTATTTCCAACTAGAAGGACGTCTCCAGTATCTGACCTGCTCCTACAGACCTGGACCCATCATCTGCCAGTGGGACCTTAGCTTCCTCTTCATAAGAACGGGTCAGCGCAGGACCTACCTTAGTGATGACTCCCCCCAAACCAAGGGTTCCCATGCATGAACGATTTCTGGGGTGATCAAAGGAAGTTCAGAGCCTTCAAGAATGCTTGCCTGCTGTATCTAGCCCTCCAGACCAGAACTTTTTCTGAAGAGACTGCAAAAGTGGGGTTCATTATTTCCTTGCTGTCTGAGGAACGTCACGCATGGGCCCATAACTTTCTTGAGCAAAAGAGTTCTGTTAAATTCTGTGGATACTTTTTTTAAATTTATGGCTCAACTGTATGACGATCCACATCATACAGCTACTGCTGAAATCATCTTGCATACGCTCTTCCAAGGAAAATGCCCGGTTGAGGTCTAGACTGTGGACTTTTTAAAGTGGTCCGCTGACACTAGGTGGAATGAGGCCGTCCTTAAATATCAATATTGCCATGGCCTCTCAGAGACTCTAAAGCCTCGTACACACGATCGGATTTTCCGATGGGAATTGTGTGATGACAGGCTGTTGGCGGAAAATCCAACTGTTTGTATGCTCCATCGGAGAATTGTCGGATTTTCCGTGGACAAATGTTGGATGGCAGGCTTTAAAATTTTCCGTGGACAAATGTCTGTTGTCGAATTTTCTGAGTGTGTGCACATAAGTCCGTCGGACACAAGTCCAAAGTACAAACACACATGCTCGGAAGCAAGGACGTCCAGAAGAGGTTGGTCTTGTAAACTAGCGTTCATAATTGGAAATTGAGATTTGTGACGCTTCAAATTATGAAATCTTGAAAATGCAGCGCAAATTCTTTTCTTCTTTAATGGGATAATAATGAAGCTGCTTTGCTGCTGATACTGACGGAGTTCTGCTAAACGGATTTTAAAAGGCTTTTATTTTCTGGTAATATCAAGAATAATATTATTATGCTTTTTTTTTCTTTTTTTTTTTTTTGGGGCAAGTTACCACAACACCATTATCCTGTAGTTTTTAAGATCAAAGATACAACTATGTTGGTGTGCCTTGTCCATTTTACATTGTATTTTTTTAAATCTAACTGCCTACTCCCAAACTGTCATTTGATGTAAAACACATAGCCAAGTATTATTCTCTACTTTTTTTTTATTGTGCATTAAAAAAAAAGAAAGCAAATAAAATTAGACATGCTATCTGCCAATAGAACTTAACCAAAAATTGCATTCTATGCATCCAAAAATATAAAAAATATACCAAATCAAATCATTATTCAACCAAACAAATAAAAGCCTCATGCATGTGTCCTGCTTCTTAATATAGGGGGTCACCAATGCCAAGAGTTGGGGAAAGCAGGGGTCCGTCATCTAGATAATTTAGAAAATCATCCGGATTATTCTCCTGGAGCTCCTGCAGCATATGGCATAAATGGTCACGATTAATAAAGCAACCAATTTTTGGTCCAAGAAATCCTCCTCCTCCTGTTCCTTGGGTCAAAGCAATAACTCCAAGGCCAATAATAAATAACATGTTATCGCCTTCGATTCCGCAACAGTTCGTTTCTGAACGGCCGTTCGTCTGGTTGACAAACGGCCGTTCGTCTGGTTGACAAACGGCCGTTCGTCTGGTTGACAAACGGCCGTTCGTCTGGTTGACAAACGGCCGTTCGTCTGGTTGACAAACGGCCGTTCGTCTGGTTGACAAACGGCCGTTCAGAAACTAACTGAAAAACACGTAATGAAAAGCTCAAACCGAAAAGTGCAAAATTAAAAAGCACGAATCAACACTCACTAAACTTCAACTAACACAAAATCAGAAGAAGGAGCCCAAAGGGTTGCGCTAAAGAGCTGAAAAACCACGTAGTACGTCACCACATTCGTGTTTGTTGGCCAACAATTCCTTGCCATTTGTATGCAAGACAAAAACCAGGCACACACCTTTGCAAAAAAGTCAGATTTTTGTTGAGAAGAAGGATGGCACACTGAGCCCGTGTGGACTATAGAGATCTCAATAGGATCACCATTAAAAATTGTAACCCGCTTTCAGATCACGGTTCGGTCATTTTGAGTACCTTATCATTGCATTTGGACTTTGTGACGCTTCAGCTACCTTTCAACATTTTGTAAATGACATCTTCCAGGAGTATCTTGATACCTTTGTAATTGTCTATCTTGACGACATCCTCATCCTTTCTGCCACATTAGAACTTCATCAAACTAATAAAGAAAACTCACACACAACTCTCAGAGAGCATAGACTTTATGTAAAAGCAGAAAAATGCCATTTTGAAAATGCAGTTGTTTCAGTTCCTAGGATTTGTTATTTCCACTGAGGGAATTGCAATGGACCCACAAAAAGTCAAGGTAATTCTGTAGTAGCAAGCCCCTGTAGATAAGAAAGGTGTCCAATGATTTATAGGCTTTGACAACTTTTATCAAAGGTTTGTGAAGGGGTTTTCCACAATCATTGCACCAGTCACCCAGTTGACCTGCCAGCAGGACCGGTTCCAGTGGCCCCAAGAAGCCCAAGTAGCCTTTGACAAATTGAAAAAGTTGTTAATTTCTGCTCCAGTTCTACAGAACCCTTATCCGGCTCTGCCTTATGTATTGGAAGTGGACGCCTCAGAAATAGCCACAGGAGCAATCTTGTCTCAAAGTCAAGGGCCTAAGGCCCTCCTTCACCCTGTAGCTTTGGCCTCATGAAAGATGAGCCCATCGGAGAAGAACTATGACGTGGGCGATCGGGAATTATTGGCCATCAAATTTGCCCCAGAAGAATGGAGGTACTTACTAGAAGGGGCTACCCATCCCATCATGATCTTCACAGATCACAAGAACCTGGAATACCTCAGAACAGTGAATTGTCTAAGATCTCAACAAACTCGATGGGCATTGTTCTTTTCCAGGTTCAACTTCCACATTTCTTATCAACCAGGCTCCAAGAACGGGAAAGCTGATGCTCTTTCCCGAATGTTTCCAGATGTTCCTGAAACACTGAATCGGGTACCATCCTATCTGCGCAAAATTATTTGCTAATTCAACCTGATCTGAAGACAGCGATTAGACAAGCTTCCAGCCAGTGTACTGAACCTGAGGTACCTTCTCTGACAAACCAAGAAGGACTACTTTGGTTTCAAGACAAGATCTTCATCCCTCAACAAGTAAGACTTCAGGTCTTAAGGATCTTCCATTATCATAAGCTTGCTGGTCATTTTGGGGTACAAAAAACTGTCATGGTTATGCAGTGATCTTCAGTGATCTTCCTGTGTTTGCTTACCTCCCCTCAGCCACTTCCACCTGGTGGTTTTTATAACCTCTCCTCTAAGCATGGCTCCACCCCAGGCCCTATCAGGGAACCCTATATTAACCTGTGCACTGCAAGCAATCGTTGCTGATCAACCATTGTGTATTCATTGTGTGTTTGGCTTCCTGGTTCCTGCTTGCCGTGTGCTCTATGTTTGACTCTGTTACCGACCATGGCATGTTCTCAATGATTCCTGTCTGCTTGTGACCTTGACCTTTTGCATGTCCCTGACCATCCTTGTCTGCCGGTGACCCTGAACCTTTGGCGTGTACTCTGTTGTTCCTGTCTGCTAATTGCCCTGACCTCTACCGTATCCCCTTACTATCCTTGTCGTTCCAGCCTGGTGCTTCCTTCTCCAGTAGTCTACTGTGAGCGTGAGCTGTGAGACCCTAGGGGCCGTGACCTGGAGCCAGACTGCAGTGAAGTCCATCCTCACCACTGGAGGCTCTGGCGAACACCCACTGGCTCTTAGACTCCGTGCCCTGGGGAATCTATGCTCCAGCTTCCATTGGGATCTGTGTTAGTGATCCTGTAGACCTGTGTCCTGAATCTCCCTGGGTACAATCCGCAGCAGTCAGTCCTAAGGTCCACTACCTAGCGGTGCACTTCTGACTCCTACGGAGTGCATCTGTCACCTGGTCTCAGGTGGCCTGACAAAGACCTCTGAACTTATACAATGATCCTTCTGGTGGCCCGGGTGGAAACAAGATTGTAAAAATGATGTCACTTCCTGTACTATTTGCCAATGCAAAAAGGGATCTGATACCAAGTCCTGGGGTCTATTAAGGCCGTTACCCATTCCAGAACAACCGTGGAGGAAGATCTTGATGGACTTCATCGTAGACTTATCCCTTTCTGTAGGTTTCCCCACCATCTTGGTAGTGGTTGACTGTCTTTCGAAGGTGGCTCATTTCTTACCCATGGTTGGCACCCTCTTTGCTGTTGACACAGCAAATATTTTCATCAAGGAAATCAGGCTGCATGGAGTACCAGATAACAATTTACTTCCAGATTCTGGAGGGTCCTCTGCAAATCCTTGGCAATTGAAGTATGCCTTTCATCAGCCTACCATCCACAAAGTAACGGCCAGACTGAAAGGAACGAATACCTTGAAGCAATGTCTTTGGTGTTTCTGTACCTGCTCTCAGGATGACTGGACCTCTCTTCTCCCTTGTGCAGAATTCACCTACAATAACGCCTTGCATACCACCACCGGAAGCATCTGTGCCAATGGTCCAAGACCGGATAAGCTTAATTTAGTCCAATTACTAGCAACTCCAGGAAGCCATGCAAGAGGCTCAGGATAATTACAAGAGATTTCATGACAGAGGAGAAGTTTGGCTTTCTGCTGTAAATCTCAAACTCTCATATCCATCACGGAAACCTGGACCAAGGTTCATTGGTCCCTTTTGAGATCAAGAAAATGATAAACTCAGTAGCCTTTGAATTAGCATTACCTAGCTCTTACAAGATTCACCCAGTTTTTCATGCTTCACTACTGAAATCAACAATGCCCAGTCCTTTTCCGGAAAGAGGGGAATTGCTACCACCTCCAGTCCTTGTGGAAGGCGAAATTGAGTTTGAAGTAGAAGCCATTCTGGATTGCAGAAAAAGAGGGAGACAAGCACAGTACCTCATCTTCTGGGGGATACCCCTTCTACAGTACAGTACCTCATCTTCTGGTGGATATCCCTTCTACTTGATAATTCCTGGGAGCCCTTAAGCAATATATATGCCCCAGAACTGATACAAACCTTCCACAGTAGACATTCCGCAAGATTGGCTAGGTTGAACATCTGGAGGTATCCCCTGGGGGGAAATGGCAATGAAATCATTGGCAGAACTGTTAACAGGCACTATCAGCAGGTTCCCACACACATGCGTGGAAGAATGGCAGGTTGGTGATTGTAGGTGTGTGACTGGATGGCATGCACGCACAGTAGCACACGCATAGCGCAAAAGATGCAATTCCCTGGTGGCCTATATAAGGTTGCTTAAGATCTCCTTTCATTGCTGGATTGTGGTTAGCTCTCCCTGAACTCCTGAACCTGCATCTGCTTCCTGTATCTCCTGCTGTGGCCCGGATTATTCTTGACCTACACTGATCTTCTGGCTCTGACCCCGGCTCGTCTTAAGGATTCTCTTCTGTTTGTCTGCCTGTTTACCTGTGTATGACCCCAGCTTGCTTCAAGGACTTTGCCTCTGCCTGAACCCACCAGTTTACCTGTTTATGACCACCTCCTCTTGAAGCAGTTCCTAGCTGATCACCAGTGTTGGATACTCTGCCGAGCATTTAAGGAGCTCCCTGGAAGCTCCAATCCGCTGTAGTCTGTTACAGACCACTAAGGACTTCCTCCTGAACTCCTGCCTCAAGTAGTCTTCAAGTGATCACCTGCTCAAGTCCTACACATCCTGCTGGCAACCCCTGCTTCTTTGAGCACTATACCCTTTGTACCATCTTCAGGGGTATACTGCACTCAGCCACAAGGGGAGCATCTCTCAGCATTTTGGCCTTGGATAAGGTACATGGCAGATGGAGACAACCCTCCCACCAGTATAGACTCTGTAGTACAGACTAGCCTTTCCCCAGTACAGACCCCTCAGTACATAAACTCTTCCCCCAGTACAGACTACCCTTCTCCAGTACAGACCCCTCAGTGCAGGCTATCCTTTCCCCCATCAGAGACCCCTCAGTACAGACTACCCTTTCCCCCATTACAGACCCCTCAGTACAGACTACCCTTTCCCCATTACAGACCCCTTAGTACAGACTACCCTTTCCCCCATTACAGACCCCTTAGTACAGACTACCCTTTCCCCAGTACAGACCCCTCAGTACAGATTACCGTTCCCCAGTACAGACCCCTCAGTACAGACTATCCTTCTCCCAGTACAGACTACCCTTTCCCTAGTACAGACTCCTCAGTACAGACATCCCTCCCCAGTACATATCCTTTAGTACAGACTAGCCCTCTCCCAGTACAGACCCCTCAGTACAGACTGTCCTCCCAATACAGACTCCCCCAGTACAGACCCCACTCTGCAGACTGTGGTTCTCCCAGTAGAGACCCCCTCAGTACAGACTGCCCTTCTCCCAGTACAGAGACACCACTGCACCATTTCCAGTACAGACCTCAAGGAAAGGACCCCCCACCCTTCCAAGCACTTACTCACAAGATCAAATACAGGCAGTTCAGAGTGAGGGGAAGTCCTCCTCTGGGATCTGTCATATCACTCTGTACTGCCACTGCAAGGCGAGCATTTGGTGTGGACTCTATGGAGGTGTTGTACCCACCCAACATTCTTTTGTTTTTGTGTTGCACACCACTAGATTGCAAAAAATAAAAGCACCAAAGAGACCATACCCAATGCTGACTGCACTCCATACCCCCCTTACTGCTGTTTCTTTCTCAGATTTTTACCTCTTCTGGCCACGCACACACCTTGGTACACTTATTTGTCTCTTGTTTGCTTAAGGAAATTGTACTTTCCTATACATAACCACCCTTTTCTCACAGGCTGCTTCCTTGAATAAACAGGGTGTCCTCCTAAACTGCAGATTGATTTGCTGTCATTTTTGTTTTGCTCTGTAATGTTTTCCCCCACCATACCTTCTTAATTTTTGGGTTGTGCCGTAAGCAGCCATCACTCTAATAGATGTCTCATAATCCCGTTCTAACAAAGAACCATTAAATCAATTTGACATGATTAATTACACCTAAAACTTTGGTGTTTGTTCTTCGTCTTTTAAAGGACACTGCATATGGAACACAGGCTTGAATTATACGGGCCATACATGAAGTGATAAACAGTCACCCAATTATAGATGGGATCATTTTTCACTGGAAAACAATTGATCTTTCAACAAAATAAATAAAAGGTGTTTTGATTCTGAATTTACTTGAATTTTTCAGTAGACTTATCACTTTTTGTAATGAAAATTGTTAAGTAAACGCAATGGACTACTTCGGTCACTTTCTGCTGTCACTATTTTTCTATGTTTCTATGATTATTGGTATAAACATATTCTGCATATGTGTCCCTTATAAGTGTGTCCAGTATAAAACTACAGTGCCTTGAAAAAGTATTCACACCCCTTGGAATTTTCCACATTTTGTCATGTTACAACCAAAAACTTAAATGTATTTTATTGGAATTATTGGATGGGGAGCGTCTGTGAACAGCACTTCTCAAGTCTTGCCACAGATTTCCAATCAGATTTAGGTTTGGACTTTGGCTGGGCCATTCTAACACATGAATATGCTTTGATCAAAACCAGTGGTCTCCAAACTGCGACCTGGGGCAGGGTGCGACTATTTCATCCACTGATAACAACAATGGGGCATAAGCACCCCCACTGACACTAATGAAGGGGCACAATTCCTCAAAATTACATCAATGGGGGCGCTATTCCTCTCACTGACACCAAAGATGGGGCATTGCTTTTTTGCCACAGTCTGCCCCCCTTAAAGTATGCAGGACTGTAAACTGGCCCTTTGTTTAGAAAGTTTGGAGACCCCTGATCTAAACCATTCCATTATAGCTCTGGCTGTATGTTTAAGGATGTTGTCCTGCTGGAAGCTGAACCTCCACACCAGTCTCAAGTCTTTTGCAGACTCTAACAGGTTTTCTTCCAAGATTGGCTAGAATTTGACTCCATCCATCTTTCCATCAGCTCTGACCAGATTCCCTCTCCCTGCTGAAAAAAAGCATCCATGTTTTACAGTGAAGATGGTGTTTTCAAGGTGATGCACAGTGTTAGTTTTCCGCCACACATTTTGCTTTTAGGCCAAAATGTCTGACCAGAGCACCTTCTACCACCTGTTTGTTGTGTCCCCTCACAAGGCAAACTGCAAATGAAATTTATTATGGCTTTCTTTCAACAATGGCTTTCTTCTTGCTCCTCTTCCATAAAGGCCAGATTTGTGAAGTGCACAACTAATGCTGCGTACACAGGATCGGATTTTCCGACAACAAATGCTCCATGGAAGCTTGTTTTCGGGAATTCTGACCGTGTGTAGGCTCCATCAGACATATTTCCGACAACAAAAAATTTGAGAGCTGGATCTCAAATTTTCCGACAACAAAATTTATTGTCGGAAATTCCAAGCGCGTGTACACAATTCAGACGCACAAAATTCCATGCATGCACTGAATCAAGTATGAGACAGAAGCACTCGGTCTGGTAAAACTAGTGTTTGTAATGGAGATAGCACATTCGTCACGCTGCACATATAATTTTTCAATACAGCGCATTCTCTTCTGCTTTATAATGCTAGAATAATGAAGTTGTTTTGCAACTGATATTCACACAGAGTTCTGACAAACTGATTTCTTTATTATTTCTTGTGATCGCATGAATTAAAATTTTTGTTTTTTCACCAGATTTCCAGAATAATGTTTTTAATTTTTGTTTATAGTAATCTTTTTTTGGGGAAATCAAGATCTCCTGTTTTTTTTTTTTCTAGTGATCTCCATAATCTTTTTTTTTTCGTTTTGTGTGTCAAGCTACCACAACACCATTATTATCTTGTATTTTTTAAACCTCAAGAAGATTGGTTGGTGTTGGTGTCCCTTGATAAATTTACATTGTCTTTTTGAAATATACCTGCCTACTCACAAACAAACTATCCTTTTTTAATTACAACACATAGCCAATGATTTAAGAAAAAAATATATACATTTATTAGGGGGTCATAACAAAATAAAGAGGAAGGCAACGCTGGATAAACTGGTGAAATTAGTGAAGCCTTTGTACCCCAGGGGTACGAGCTTGCTTCCACTCTGTGGCTCTGGTGTTGGAGTTGTGGCAGGAGGTGGAGGAGGATGGTCCAACTCACACAGGTGGGTTTTGCTTGTGATTTCACCCCTCAGCCCCTTATTTAGGGCCATATATATCAGTTCCTCCCAAAAGAGGCATTGGCCCACCTCCATTTCCTCCATTTCCTGCATTTTGTTGGCAGCCATGCAGGCATAGGCCTCCAGAAGACTGGTGGGGGTTCTGAGGGCTGCAGAAGCCTGCCAAATTAACCCAAGTGCTGACTGCTCCATGTTACTCCCCTTCCTGGGGCCTTTTTTGTTGAAGGTGTAGGGGAGGGACCTGGGATTTGGTCAGGCTACTGGGCCCGGCCACCTCCTGGCTGCCACATACCCCCGCCACCTCCTGGCTGCCACTTTCCCCTGCCAACTCCTGGCTGACACTTTCTACAGCCTGCTCCTGGCTGAGGATTTCCTGTATATGAAAAAGGAACATAGTTTTAGATTATTTCTCATCAATCACACACAATTTTGATAAATATGTTGAACAATTCTATACATGACTCAAGCTGGGTTCCTCCACATCTTCTTCCTTGGTGTAAAGCCCAAGTTGGATATCAGAAGCCTCAGCTGGAGTGGAAGGAAGTCTGTCGTAGTACCACAGCCTGGATACATAAATGTAATCTGCTGCTGCTCCTGATCTTTGAGAATCCTGGAACTTCTTGCACTCCCTATTATATGTGTTTCTCATGCTACAATTTTGCATTTTAAATAGTTGATGTCTGCTTTGGGGATCTGTGGCTTCACAAATCCAAGGAATTTAGCCAGCGCTGGCTTCCTCTTTAGTTGATTTGTATAAAAGGGGTGTTTTGTCTGCCGCAGACAGGGCAGTTCTCTGTACAAATCAATGAATTGGGGGAGGAAATCACGATCGTTGAATCGATCCATTTTATCTGCAAGATACAAGACAAACCCTAATGTCAGGCTAAACTCGCATAATCTTGCCCCAATATAGGTCTTAATCTCTAAGTGGTATAGGCCACTAATGCATCAAGTTAAAATTGTACCTTCGTTAGAATGATCGGCGCTTCCGCTACTCCGTCCTCCGCTCACCGATCGTAAGTATTACGCATGCGTGTTACGTTTTTATATATACTGCGCATGAGTAAAACTCCGCCCGCCCCTGACTTTCTTTATAGTATATTCCCCGCCCCTTGTCTTTTGGCGCAGTGGGAGAGCACATGGCGGAGAGACAACAGGTGCATGAAGACATCAGCAATAACGAAAGCCCAGAGCCATGAATGTCCCGATCCTGGAGGAGATTTAAGGCCTATAATATATCCTTGGGTGAGGTGGTGGAGATGGTGGACATCTTGAAGAGGGCCGACTATGACGGGAAGCATGGACCTTACCCAAGCCCAAATGTCAGAAAGGCCAATATCATGACTAAGTTGTGAAAAGTCTGCAGAAGTATTTTGGGGTACGGCTATCGAAGGATCAATTAAGGAAACGATGGTCAGACCTCAAATTGAGGGAGCAGGAATAGTACAGAAGAATCAAGAGTGTGCTGCAAAAAAGTATACAGTATGTGATGTGTTACTATTCTTCATATTACATTCGTGCTGCTCCATGTGCTTTTCTTTACTGTTGTACAGTTTAAAATGGCAAGTTTCAGGTTCATGGGCACAGTAATCGCTCATAGTAAACATTGTTTGTTCGCCCACTAATACAATGTTTTTGCCAGGTGCAGGTTAGCTACATTTGTTCAGGCCCTTCCTCACAACTAAAGTAGATGAGAGGAAGGGATTGCACTCCCGAAACATGTCCATTGATCCCCCATGATGGGAGCTAGCACATGTTGACATTTGGCATTGGATCAGGAAGGAAATCCCCATTTTGACTCCCAATTTGTGTGCATCTTCAAAATTTGGCTTTCATAGGGGTGACATCACCCCATCTGATGAAGGCAATATCAACACAGTTTGGAGAGACTAATGTCTGATATTGCCTTCACTTTGTCAAAGTTGAACTTTGTAAGTTCCTGAGTTGTGTATGTTTATGGCTTTAAACATGCCTGTTTAACCCAAAAAAAGGCTATTTGTACTGTCAAACCTAAAAATTTTATACCACAAATATATTGGTTTGTTCAAAAACCCTTTTCTAACACACATGTGAATGTGCTTTGAGTAAAATCTTTTCTACTCAACAAAGTGTGGCTTCTTCTTTCAATACTCAATGCCAGTTTTTGGAGTAATGTGGTGTTTACAGTTGCAATGGGGGTTATTTACTAAAGGCAAATCCACTTTGCACTATAAGTGCACTTTCAGTACTGTTTCAGTGCAATTGCAGTGCACTAGTAGTGCAAAGTGGATTTGTCTTTTGTAAATAACCCCCACAGTGCTCTAAAATGTGCCCTAATCAGGCCATCAATGATGTGGAAAAAAGACTCAAAAACATCATTGATGTTTTAGGCAGAATATGAAACACACCAAAATGTTATAATTTTTGGATTTTTATTAGAACTTTTCTAAAAAAATGTTGAAAGCTAAATTTTGAAGATGCACACAGTGTGTCAACATGTGCTATCTGCCATCACAGGATATCAAGGTACGCATTTTGGGGGTGCAACCCCTTCCTCGCAACTAAAGTAGGAAGGGGTTGCACCCCCGAAACATGTCCATTGATCCCCCGTGATGGGAGCTAGCACATGTTGACATTAGCCATGGGATCAGGAGGGAAATCCCCATTTTGACTCCCAATTTATGTGCATCTTCAAAATTTGGCTTTCATAGGGGTGACATCACCCCATCTGATGAAGGCAATATCAACACAGTTTGGACATATTAATGTCTGATATTGCCTTCAATTTATCAAAATTGAACTTTTGAAAATTGAAGTTCCTGAGTTGTGTATTGTTTTATGTTTTGAAAAACATGCCTGTTTACCACAAAAAAGGATATTTCTACTGTCCCAAAAAAATAAATAGAAAATTCCAAAAAATATATTGGTTTGTTCAAAAACCCTTTTCTAAACACGCATGTGAATGTGCACAGAGTAAAAAAAATTCTACTCAACACTGTATGGCTTCTTCTTTCAATGCTCAATAGCAGTTTTTTTGCTTAAGTTGGTGTTTACAGTGACAATGGGGGTTATTTCCTAAAGGCAAATCCACTTTGCACTTGCAGTGCACTTGCAGTGTAGTTTGTAATATAAGGGCATAGCAAAGCCAACAGACAGTGAAAAATGGGGTCCGTCATCCGGAGATAATTCCTGAAATCATCAGGATTATTCAGGATTATTCTCACGGATCTCCAGCAACAAAGGCATATAATAGAATTGGTCATGCTGGAGCAAACAATTCTTTGCCCATGAACTCCTTCTCGCCCTGTTCATGGACTGGACTTGGGTCAAAGTAAGAACCCCAACACCAAGCCCCTGCACAGCATGAACTGTAAAATGAGTATGTACCCGCAACATGGCTTCTAAATGGTCAGTTGGTCAGAACAAACTAACATAACGCACTGAATATCAGAAAGGCCTGAGAAGAGCGAGCTGAAATTCAGAAATAAGTGGACAAGAATGCACTGGGAATCAAATACGTACTATAAATATCACGCACTGAAACTCAGATGCGAACTGACTACACGCACTGAAAACCAGGTACGAACGTGCAAGCACAAACTGAAGAGTAGTAACGATTGGAAAAGCACCAGGCTGAAAAGCGTGAATCGTCTCTCACCAAACTTCTACTAACACGAGATTAGCAGAAGGAGCCCAAAGGGTGGCGCACTGGCTGTTGAACTTCCTCTTTATAGTGCTGTTGTACGTGTTGTACGTTAGCGCGCTCCTGACGATCGGAATTTGCGACATTTGTGCGACCATGTGTATGCAAGACAAGCTTGAGCCAACATCCGTTGGAAAAAAATCCCAGGATTTTGTTGTCGGAATGTCCGATCGTGTGTACGCAGGATTGTAGTTGTCCTGTGGACAGATTCTCCCACCTGATCTGTGGATCTCTGAAGCTCCTTCAGAGTTACCATAGGCCTCTTGGCTTCTTCTCTGATTAATGCTCTCCTTGCCCGGCCTGTCAGTTTAGGTGGACGGCCATGTCTTGGTAGGTTTGCAGTTGTGCTATACTCTTTCCATTTTCAGATGGTGGATTGAACAGTGCTCCGTGACATGTCCAAAGCTTGGGAGATTTTTTTTTTTTAACCTAACCCTGCTTTTAATGTATCCACAACTTTGAAAAAAAGAAAAAAAGGAGAAATGATGGGACTTTGTATGAAGCATGTCACTATATATAGTGACATGCTTCATACAAAGTCCCACCATTTCTCCTTTTTTTCTTTTTTTCAATATATCGGGGATGGAGGTGTATGTATATATTGTATACCGCCTCATATAAAGTCCCAATGTTCGCTCTAGGTATCCACAACTTTACCCTTGACCCTGACCTTTCTGGTGTGTACCTTGGCCTTGAGGATGCTATTTGTTTACTAAGGTTCTCTAACAAATCTCTGAGGGCTTCACAGAAGAGCTATATTTATACTGAGATTAAATTACACACAGGTGGACTCTATTTACTAATTAGGTGACTTCTGAAGGCAATTGGTTCCACTAGATTTTAGTTAGGGGAATCAGAGTAAAGGGGGCTGAATAGACGCCACACTTTTCAGATATTTATTTGTAAAGAAATTTGAAAACCATTTATTATTGGTTTCCTTCCACTTCACAATTATGTGCCAATTTGTGTTGGTCTATCACAAAAAATACCAATAAAATACATTCAGGTTTTTAGTTCTAACATGATAAAATGTGAAGAATTTCAAGGTGTATGAATAGTTTTTCAAGGCACTGTATATTGTAATTTTTTAGGCCTGTGTCCTAGACTCACTGTTTCAGATAACAAACCAAACTAGTGATCAGAGGGCTTGTAGGGATAGGCAAACTACAATTGAACAGGCGCACGCATAAGCGCAACACATAATATGCAGGCGCAAATGATAATAGCGCACGCCGTATCATCATTAACAGTCCATTCACACAGGGGCAACACGACTTCCAGCGCGACTTTGGGAGGAAACTTGGACACGACTTGAGTGTGAATCACAGCACGACTTGGGGCGACTTACAACATGACTTTAAGTCGCCCCCAGGCCAGGAGACTATAATTTAAAAAAAAAAAAACGGCATAGGTTCCTCTCCAAGAGCATACCAGGCCCTTCAGGTCTGGTATGGATATTAAGGGGAACCCCGTGCCCAAAAAAATAAAAAAATGGCGTGGGGGTCCCCCTCAAAATCCATACCAGGTCCTTCAGGTCTGGCATGGATTTTAAGGGGAACCCCACGCCAAAATTAAAATGGCATGGGGGTCCCCCTCATAATCCATACCAGACCCTTATCCGAGCACGTAACCTGGCAGGCCACAGGAAAAGAGGGGGGATGAGAGAGCGCCCCCCCTCCTGAACCATACCAGGCCACATGCCCTCAACATTGGGAGGATGCTTTGGGGTCCCCCCAAAGCACCTTGTCCCCATGTTGATGAGGACAAGGGCCTCATCCCCACAACCCTGGCCGGTGGTTGTGGGGGTCTGCCGGCGGGGGGCTTATCGGAATCTGGAAGCCCCCTTTAACAAGGGACCCCCAGATCCCGGCCTCCCCCCTGTGTGAAATGGTAATGGGGTATAAAAGTACCCCTACCATTTCACCAAAAAAGTGACAAAAGTGTTAAAAATGACAAGAGACAGTTTTTGACAATTCCTTTATTAAAGTCTTCTTCTTTCATCTTCTTTCTTCTGGTCTTCTTCCTTTCTTCATCCTTCGGTTTCTTCCTCCATCTTCTTCTTCCTCCGATCCTCTTCTTCTTGCTCCGGTGGTCTCGTACGACATCTTCCTCCACGGCATCTCTTCTTTATTCTCGGGCCGCTCCGCGCAGTGGGAGGCACCCGCTGTGTGACGCTTCTCTTCTTCTGACAGAGGCAACTCATTGGGCAAACCCTTTGTAAATCAGCCCCATTGTGTCGCATGGCTTGAGACTTGCTGGCTCTGATCTATCTGACAGACAAGGCTAGAGGCTTTTTTTTTTTTTTAATTATTGCATTTTAGTATGATATCTGAGGTCTTTTTAAGAGGTCCTGTCATGCTTTTTTTCTATTACAAGGGATGTTTACATTCCTTGTAATAGGAATAAAAGTGACACTTTAAAAAAAAAAAAAAAAACAGTGTAAAAATAAAAAGGTAACATAAATAAGATTTTTTTTTTTTTTTTTTTAAACACGTCCCCGTCCCGCCGAGCTCGTCTGCAGAAGCGAACGCATACGTGAGTAGCGCCCGCATATGAAAACGGTGTTCAAACCACACATGTGCGGTATCGCCACGATCGGTAGAGCAAGAGCAATAATTCTAGCCCTCCTCTGTAGCCTATATTCATTTTTAAGGGTAACAGTTTTGTAACCATTTCACAAGTGGGCGCAACTTTACTGTTGTCTTATTTTTTAATTCAAAAACATTTTTTTTTTCCAAAAAAAGTGCGCATGTAAGACCTCTGCGCAAATACCGTGTGACAGAAAGTATTGCAACTACTGCCATTTTTTTTTACTTGTAAACAACAAATCTCAAGGCCTTAAGTGGTTAAACCTTCATACCGAAAGGAAAATAATTGTTTGCTGTACCTGTTTATAAAGTTTGAGCTGGAGTCCTCCCCTAAGTCTGACAGTGTTGTGTCTGCTGTGCCTCCCTTTCTCATTTCTCCAGAGTTGTGGCGTACTATACAGGAGGGGAAGATGAAAACTACTCTGATAAAAGTATAAAAACATAGTAAAAAAGAGGAAAAAAAAATACGAAAAAAACGTAATTATGTTTTTTTTCAACATACTGTCACCAGTCAGTACCCCTCATTACCACCAAACCAATTATATAATAACATCCTCATCATTCATTTTCAGCTAAACTTGATATTTCCTTTTATTATTTTTTATCTGGTTCCTATATGCCCTTTCTTCAGTATATTATATATAGTATATGGATTTGGCTGCAGTTTATATAAAGGTGTGCACTATATAATTTAGAGATGCGCATAAAAAGAAATGGAAAGCCTACCAGCGAGTTTAGTGTGAGAGGCCTACAAACGGCAGTAAAAGAGTCAGGGCTATATATATATATATATATATATATATATATATATATATATATATATATATATAGACATCATGATACCCCAGGCGGATGTGAATGATTATGTCCTTCTGTAGGACTTCAGTTTTGTCCTCACCAGCACATTCTGGGTGTAGTTTTCTTTATGTGAGCGATATTACTCTGTGAAGACAAGAGAAAGAAATATGATTACATATTGAGCTTGAAGACACTAAGGGCCGGTTCACACAGCAGGCGAGGCGAGGCGTCTCCGACTTGCCTCGCCGCGACCTGCGGCGACCTCAGAGGCGACTTGCAGATGACTTCTGTATAGAAGTCAATGCAAGTCGCCCCGAGGTCGCCCAAAAGTAGTACAGGAACCTTTTTTCTGAGTCGGAGCGACTCGAGTCGCTCCTCTCAGAACGGTTCCATTGTACAGAACGGGGGCGACTTGCGGGAGCGAGGCGAGGCGAGTCGTGTCGCCTCGCATCGCCCGCTGTGTGAACCGGCCCTTAGGGGTCTATTTATAAAAAAATAAAAATAAATGTTTTAGCATTCTTATAAAGGTCATAGATAACCCCTCTATTGTTTGTAATGAAATGACAGGTTCGTTTGTTGCCTTTTGCTAGGTGAATGGAACATTCCCTAACATTCGATCCTAGGAGAAAAAAGTCTTCAGAATATTTGACCAGAACCAATGTAGCAAATCACCTAAAACTATAGACTAATAAGATTAGACCAATATAGCCAATTGCCTAACATAATAGGCTAAGAAGATTTAACCGATAAGGCAAATAGCCTAATACCAGGGCCGGTGCAAGGATATTTGTCTACTTAGGTGAAGGTGTATTTGTGCGCCTGCAACATTGTAAAAACCCCTACATGTCATCGGTTTAGAGTTACGCAGGAGCACTGGTGCTAAAATGATTGCTCTTGCGCTGGCGTGTGTGGTGATATATAACTTGTGTAGATCAATTGCCGTTTTCATATTTAGGTGTAGTGCCCACCACCTTTGGGTGGGTGCTAGTAGGTAAAGACAGGTTAAATTGCCAGTGCCTTACTGTTCTTTCTGTACAGACCTGGAGGTTGTTTGGGTCAGGGTGGAGTTGTAGGTTAGAGGGGGTGTGACCACTTGTTCATCACCCTGGAAAACCCTCCCTTGCTTCTCCAGAGGAATGTTCTGGAAAGGAGGCGGGTGCAGGGATTGAGGGACAGGCGGTGTGTATGGCCCCTCGTCCAATCGTTAATTTGTTTGGGCAGGGGCGGGTTCATACATATACATTGGGGTCACATGTTCTCTGGGGTAGATGGAATGAGATTCAATCCAGAAAGGCTGTAAAATGTGACCCACAGGAGCAGGGCCAGAAGGCCTGGGGGTGCCTACACCCCAATGCTGGAAAACAACTTTGCCGGAAAGCCTGGAGGTTCAGAGACTCCAGAGCTGGAAGGTTTCACCATTCAGGAAGCAAGAAGTATCCACTAACAGGAAGGAGTAGATTGGGGCACCTGGACTTTCCTGAGCTGGCATGGGAAGAAATGGCAGGAGGTGAGAAGGCAGGTGAGGCCTGGGAATCCAGCATTTCAACAGTACCACGTGTCATTGAGGGACATGAGCCAGTTCGTTAAGGGAAAGGATTCTTTCTACTCGTGCAGCTCAACAAGAGAGACAACGTATACTGTCCTGCATCACTTGCTGATATCACACACACACACACACACACACACACACACACACACACACACACTGCAGCATCAACAATAAAAGTTACTGTTTCAACTGTTGAACTGTGTCTGTGATGAATACAGCAGGGGTGGAAGAAGCAGGGGTTAAACCAGCTGTACTGTAATTAACTATTTAGCAGCTCCCAAGGGAGTAGTGCGCTACATAAGTAACCCCAACGCACGCATTTTTTTGTAGGTGTGGGTGTATATAGGGGGAGGGGCTATACTTGAAACATTTTTGGTTAATTATTATTTATTTTTACATAACTTTCATTGCTATCACATAGGGGACCAATAGCCCCCTATGTGATAGCATATAGAGGACAGGTTCTGGATGTCTCCTCCCTGATCCACTGCAGCTGATCCATGGCAGCTGATAACACAGATTGTGGCGGCATATTGTGGAAGTGGTGGAAGTGATAGGGGGCTTTGTGGCCCGTTGTATCACTTCCGCAGGAAAGGCGACAGCTTTACTAAAGTACACACACTTCTGGCAGCTATGTGTGTGAGGCCGCGTACACACGCGCAGACTGTTCGCCCAACTCTGTCCGTCAAACAGTTTCGGCAAACAGTCCGCTCAAAATTAGCATGGACGGACATGGCCACACACGACGAACGAACAGTTTGCTGAAACCGTGCGCGATGACGTGAACGGCACGTACGACGGGACGAAAAATACGACGTCCTATACACTGCATTATAACTTTCGGCGTGTAAATCCTTTCTGAGCATGCGCGGAACTTAGTTTGACGAACAAGCCTACACACGAGCGGACTGTTCGCTGAAACAAGGTTTCAGCGGACAGTTTTTCGGAAATTCCGTAAAACCTTGTTCGTCAAACTGTCCGCTGAAACTGTCCGCTGAAAGCCCACACACGAGCGGACTGTCCGCCCAAACACTGTTCAGCGGACAAAGTTGGGCGAACAGTCCGCCCGTGTGTACGCGGCCTAAAAGAACATGTCTGCAGCACTGAAAAAATCCCAATCCCCTGCAAGTGGCTGGAGATCCGGATTTTAACATCCCCATATGGCGGCTGGTTAAGCCACTTTATGGTAGCGCCGGCCCTGCCTAATACTATGAGTGAAAGACATTGGATCAGAAGAAGAAATACGGGGGAGACCTCTGTACAGCCATGGCAAAAAGTATTGAGAATGGAACAAATACAAATTTTTACAAAGTCTGCTGCTTCAGTGTTTTTAGATCTTTTTGTCAGATGTTACTATGGCATTGTTGTGGTTGTTGTTCAGTCATTTAGTTGTGTCCACAGTTTTTGTACACAAGTCGATGAATGGAATAACCATGCAATGGCTGTTTCTTTATCTGGACAGCTGGATCTTTTATACAGGGGTCACCTGGTGACATCAATGGGTGGCCTCACCGCTTACTTAGCTATTTAAGAACTTGAGGGTTTTTTTTTTTTTTTCAGGTGTTGTGATTGACGATGGATCTACACCAGGGGACAATGTCAAAGGACTTGTCAAAAACTTGTGTTGTGTTTTGTTTACTTTTTACACTTTTTTGGTTAATGAATAGGCATACTCATTCAGATAGGGGGAGCCAGGATCTGGGGGCCCTCATGTTAAAGGGGGCTTACAGATTCCAATTAACCTCCTGCCCACAGACCCCCCCAACCACTGGCCAGGGGGACAAGGTGCAACCCCTTGTTGAGCGCATTTGGCCTGGTATGGTTTGAGGGGAGGAGGGGCAGTATAGCTATACTTCACATACATAATATTCAGATGCAATACGTACACTATATTGTCAAAGTATTGGACACCTGCCTTTACACGTACATGAACTTTAATGGCATCCCAGTCTTAGCCCGTAGGGTTCAATATTAATTTGTCCCACCCTTTGCAGCTATAACAGCTTCAACTCTTCTGGAAAGGCTTTCCACAAGGTTTAGGAGTGTTCCATACAACATCAGTGCCTGACCTCACGAATGCGCTTCTGCCAGAAGTGCATTTGTGAGGTCAGGCACCAATGTTGGACATGAAGGCCTGGCTTGCAGTCTCTGCTCTAATTCATCCCAAAGGTGTTCTATCGGGTTGAGGTCAGGGTCTTGGTATGCTGACGCCTTAAGAGTTACCTTCACTGGAACTAAGGGGCCAAGCCCAACCCCTGAAAAACAACCACACCATAATCCAGCCTCCATCAAATGATTGGGACCAGTGAGGAAAGTAAGGTCCATAAAGACATGGATGAGCGAGTTTGGGTTGGAGAAACTTGTCTGCAGAGTCCTGACCTCAACCTGACTGAACACCTTTGAAATGAATTAGAGCAGAGACTGTGAGCCAGGCCTTCTTGTCCAACATCAGTGTCTGACCTTACAAATGCACTTCTGGAACAATGGTCAAACATTCCCATAGACACACTCCGAAACCTTGTGGAAAGCCTTCCTAGAAGAGTTGAAGCTGTTATAGCTGCAAAGGGTGGACCAACTCAATATTAAACCCTACGGACTAAGACTGGGATGCCATTAAAATTCATGTGTGTGTAAAGGCAGGTGTCCCAATACTTTTGATAATATAGTGTATGTTTCACCATGCCGGATATTTTGGTCCAGATGCTATCTTTTTTTGCACAGTTATTAAAAGCACTGAGAGGGTTAATCTGAGTAATATTCATGGTGTAGTGCTTTGTTAATTTATTACTAGTGCATATCATTTGTTTATAGCGTGCCACCTTCTGCACATATTATTAGGAACTTTTATCTAATCATGCATAAATCTTTTCATTTTAAATACCACACAGGTGTGCACTGAGAGCCACTTAATCACACCGCCAGAAGGAAGAGGGCTAGTAACTATTTAAGTGGATTAGTTTGCTATGTATTTCAAACACAGAAGAAGGATTATGTAAAGCATACTTTTAAAGGATAAGTATACAAATGAATCCTAACTGCCCTACTTCACCTGCCCATTCCTCCTTTCCTTCCTTCGATTTTTTGTTATATCAGTGAGTAACCGGGTTCAGGAGCCTATGCTGGGCTGAGAAGTGAAGCAATTTTTTCTGATCTGGTGTGGTTAGCTGGTTCTGAGGGCATTCATGGCATTTCTCAAAAAGACCTAATGTCTACTTGCAGCAGATTAACCCATTTTCGTTCACAGCCTATGCAGCATGTTGCACCAATGCACAGTACAGCATGACCCCCCGCCCCAGCGAAGAAAAGGATTGAAGCAATACCTGCCTTGGCATAGGCCATAGCTCCTAGACAAGGTCACCCATTGGGGTTATTTACTAAAGACAAATAGACTGTGCACTCTGCAAGTGCAGGTGCTCCAGAGCTTAGTAAATGAGCAGAAGCTCTGCTGACTTCCATCATCCAATCATGTGAAAACAAAAATAGTCTTTTTTATTTTCCTTGCATGTGATTGGGTACTTTTTGCAAAGTGAAGGTTCACCTCATTTACTAAGCCAGCGATGGCGAACCTATGGCACACGTGCCACAGCTGGCACACAGAGCCATCTCTGTGGGCATGCAAGCCAAGTAGCCGCCTCATGGCACCAGCACCCCCAGATTGGGGGGCGGAAATCCCCTAGCCAGGCAGTCACTTGCACTGTCGGTGCTGGCACGGGGGAGCTGACTCCCTTCCTCTCATCAGTGCAATCGGGCGGGCGATGTGTGTAAGTCCCTCTCTGCATGCACGAGGGGCAGCCAAGTGGGAAGGACTTACATTGATTGTCTGCTCCTGTAAGCAGCGCCGAGATGCCTCTATAAACAAAGGATGGACTCCTCCTTTTCTGGACTTTGAGAGCCAATAGGAGAGCGGCTGCCTGTGCAGGGGCTCGGGCGCTAAAGCTTGACCGTGTGGACTAATGTGTACACAGGTAGGACACTGCTATAGGGGAAAGGGGGGTGGACAGAGGACACTACTGTGTGTGGGTGTGAGGTGATGTGAAGGTGGCAGAAGACACTGCTATGGGCAGGGCCACCCCATAGCAGTGTCCTCTACCACCTTTCACATCACCCCCCCCCCCCGAATCCTGCATTCTGAGCATAATGCACTCCTGATCCCTGCATTCTGAGCGCAATGCACTCCTGATCCCTGCACTCTGTGCATAACACGCACCTTAATCATGCATTCTGAGCATAACGCACTCCTGAGCCCTGCATTCTGAGCGTGACACCCTCCTGAGCCCCTTTATTCTGAGCGTGATACACTCCTAAACCCTGCATTTTGAGCGTGACATACTCCTGAGCCCTGCATTCTGAGCATAACACACTCCTGATCCCTTCATTCTGAGTGTAATGCATTCCTGATCCCTGCATTCTATGCATAATGCACTCCTGATCCCTTCATTCTGAGCACATAGCACCCCGGATCCATGCATTTTGAGTGCAATGCACTGCTGATCTCTGCATTCTAGTGTAACATCCTCCTTAACCCTGCACTTTGAGCGTAACACACTCCTGATCCCTGCATTCTGAGCACAACGCACTCCTGATCCCTGCATTCTGAGCACAACGCACTCCTGATCCCTGCATTCTGAGCACAACGTGCTCCTGATCCCTGCATTCTGAGCACAACGTGCTCCTGATCCCTGCATTCTGAGCATAACACACTCCTGATTAGGGATGAGCCGAACACCCCCCGGTTCGGTTCACACCAGAACTTTCGAACGGACCCCACGTTCGTTACGAACGTTAGAACCCCATTGAAGTCTATGGGACTCGAACGTTCGAAATGGAAAGTGCTAATTTTAACGGCTAATATGCAAGATACTGTCCTAAAAAGGGTTTGGGGACCTGACTCCTGCCTCAGGGGACATGGGTCAATGCAAAAAAAAGTTTTAAAAACGGCCGTTTTGGCGGGAGCACTGATTTTAATGACGATTAAAGTGAAAAAAAAAAGTGAAATATTCCTTTAAATATGGTGCCTGGGGGGTGTCTGTAGTATGCCTGTGAAGTGCAACGTGTTTCCTGTGTTTAGAACAGTCCCTGCACAAAATGACATTAAACGGAATTAACACCATTTAAAACTGCTTGTGGTTTTAATGTTCTATCTGGTTCCTGCAATATGGTTGAAAATCATTGAGAAAAATGGCATGGGTAGCCCTCCCTGCCCATTACCAGCCTATTTGGGTCTTGTACGCATATTAAGGGGAACCCTGTACCCATATTAAAAAAAGGAAATGCGTGTGGCCCCCAGGCCCTATATACTCAGAACAGCAGTATACAGGCGGTGCAAACAAGACAGGGACTGTGTAGGTTTGTTGTGTTAAGTTGAATCTGTTTGTAATTTTCAACTGGTACATTTTTAAAGTGTAGCTCCAGTCAAAAAAACTATTTTTAAGCTTTTTGGAAAACATAGGGAAGGGTTATCACCCCTGTATAATTTGTTTTGTCGTCCATCTTTTTTCATCTCACTTGCTGCTGTCTGATGTTTGTAAGTTGGATGTTTGAAAGTAGGGGCCTGCCCTATATGCTCTGCAGAAATGGCGGAACAAGGTGTTGGTTTTGCCACAACATTGTAAGCCCTCAAAGTGACTCTTGGTGGGCGCTGGAGCGCCCTGCTGTGAACGATTATATCAAGAATTGTAATTACATGCCATTGTTGAACAGTGGTAGAAAAATTGACCTTTGGTGGTTGTGGTGCTGGTGCCACAACACTATAAGTCCTCACCGTTACTCTGGGTGGGCACAGGAAGGGGCCCTCCTGTGAAATATTATATCAAGAATTGTAATTACATGTCCCTGTTAAACAGGGGCAGAAAAATTTGGCCTTAGGCACTGCTGCTGGTGCCACCACACTGCAACCTCTTCCATATACTCTAGTTTTATTCCAGGAATTAGCCCTGCTGCGAAGCATTGCATCAAAAATTGAACTTAAACGCCCCTGTTAAACAGGGGCAGAAAAATTGGGCCTTAGGCTGAGGTGAATATCGCGGTGTATACTGCGGTCAGGGCACGCAGACAATAACCAGAAAACAGCAGAGATAAAGGGGTATATACAGATGTATACTGTGCTGTGCTGGAGGCACACACAACTTCCAATAACTCCTGCAGATGGCAATTGGGCTCAAATAGAGAACAGCTATGTAGGTGGATTATAGCGGTATGTACTGGGTACAGAGCACGCAAACGGCACGCACTATCTCCTAACACTACTGACTGCAAGCTCTATTATTAAAGATGGATCACTAGCTATATAGGTGAGGTGAATATCGCGGTGTATACTGCGGTCAGGGCACGCAGACAATAACCAGAAAACAGCAGAGATAAAGGGGTATATACAGATGTATACTGTGCTGTGCTGGAGGCACACACAACTTCCAATAACTCCTGCAGATGGCAATTGGGCTCAAATAGAGAACAGCTATGTAGGTGGATTATAGCAGTATGTACTGGGTACAGAGCACGCAGACAGCACACACTATCTCCTAACACTACTGACTGCAAGCTCTATTATTAAAGATAGATCACTAGCTATATAGGTGAGGTGAATATAGTGGTGTATACTGCGGTCAGGGCACAGACAATAACCACTACACAAGAGCAAGATAGGAAATCAGCCAAAAACGATCAGTGTGTAACTGTGTTGAAGGTACACAGAACACCCACTGCTTCAGATGCCAACACACTACACGAGGCCGCCTCAAAGGCGGCCTTATATAGTGTGGGGCGTGCACTACACAGCCTGAGCTATGATTGGCCACAGGCATCCTGCCTGTGGCCAATCATGGCTCTCCTCGCTGCTGGCGCTGCGATTGGCCAAGCATGCGGGGTCACAGTGCATGCTTGGCCAATCATGAGCCAGCAATGCACTGCGCCATCGCAGTGCATTGTGGGCCGTGCGCGCCACACTAATTTTGACGCGAACGGACCAAGAGTTCGGATTTCGCCGAACGGACGAACAGCCAATGTTCGAGTCGAACGTACGTTCGACTCGAACACGAAGCTCATCCCTACTCCTGATCCCTGGATTCTGAGCATAACGCACTCCTGATCCCTGCATTCTGAGCATAACACACTCCTGATCCCTGCATTCTGAGTGCAACACACTCCTTAACCATGCATTCTAAGTGTCTGTACTGAGGGTCAGAACTGGTGGGGGTGGGGGGGTAATGTGGGGTGTCTGTACTGAGAGTCTGTACTTATAGGTTGTGTATGGGGATGTCTATACCAAGAGTCTGTACTTCAGGGTGTTATGGGTGGTGTCCGCACTGAGAATTCTGTATTGGGGGTATGGAAGGTGTCTGTACTGGGGAGGGGGGCAGGAAAGAGGATTTAGGAGTGTTAGGTGTTGATTAATACTAAGGGGTCTGTGGTGGGGGGGTTGGTCTGTGGTGGGGGTCAACCTGTATTGGAGGGTCTGTGCTGCAGGGGTAATCCTATACTTAAGCATCTGTGTTGGGGGATCTGACTGTGCTGGGGGGCTCAGACTGTAGTGAGGGGTCTGTATTGGTTGAAGGGGAATCTGTACCGAGGGAAGGGTGGGGGGATCTGTACTAAGGGCTAGGCGGAGAGGGGGAATTTAGGGATGTTAGGGGACATCTGTACTGTTGGGGTATATACTTGGGGGAAGGGATGACTTGTACTAAAAAGAGGGTTTTAATTTTGGTTGTAAATTGGTCCGTGCACTGAAGTGGGATCTATACTAGGGGCGTCTTTACTCAGGTTGTCTGTATTGGGGGTATTTATGGAAAGGGGTCTGCACTGAGGAGTATTTGTGCTAGGGGAGACTGTACTGGTGTACTGGGGGGGGGGGTTGTACTAGGTGTCAGTACTGGAGTGATCTGTATTGAAGGGGAGAATGTTCTGGGGGTGTCTTACTGGGGGGGGGGGGGTCTGTATAAGGGGAGTCCATACTGAATGGATCTGTGTGGGACTGTCTGTACTGGTGGGTTCCAGTACTGGGGATGTCTCTATTAGGGAGTGTCTGCACTAAGGGGAGTCTCTACTGAAGGGTTAGGCCAGAAGGGGTGGTGTACTGGGGGTGTCTGTACTGTTTAGTTAGGCTGGAAAGGGAGTATCTGTATAGAAACGGTCTATAGTGGGAGGTGTTTGTTTTGAGGGGCTTTCTGTATTAAGGGGTCTGTACTGAGTAGTTAGGTTAGGAGGAGGGTCTGCACCGAAGGGCTCTTTACTGGAGGGGTCTGTATTGGGGAGAGAGGGTTCAGTATTGAAGAGGGTCTGTGCTTAGAGGTTAGGCTGTGTAAGGTGTCTGCACTAGGTATGAGCTCAAGCATGTATGAACAGCACATGAGTCCAAACCTACCTGAGTTATTCCACCAGGAACAGTAATTATAAGCGGTGGAGGTATTTCCTGCCCAGCAGATGCATAGGTATACTCATGGGAATGCAGGCCGCACCTACCCTCCCCGAATACCAAAACTTATCTAGCCTATTTAAATAATACTCAACACACTTATTGGCAAAGAATTGGCCGCTGCACATTTATTGGTATATTCAAATCAATAAATAAATAATAACCATATTCTGATAATTTTATTGCATCATAAAATTCTTATATTTCAAACGATCAACTTCAAAACAGCTCAGTCTTAAAGGACTCGAGCATACATAAATCTTTTAACCAAAGTCCCCACATGCCGGGTTTGAGAATTTCAAGCCCGGCCTACCCCACAACCGCGGCCAATTCAATGCAGTTTTTCAATCCTACATTAAATATATCTAAACCTATATCGGACAGGTGAACTCCATCTGCTCTATATAATCCAGGGAAACCACCCTCTATATTAATGTGTCTATATGAGAAACCTCCAATGCGCATAATTAATAACCATATTCAGATAATTTTATTGCCTCATAAAATTCTTATATTGCAAACGATCAACTTCAAAACAGCTCAGTCTTAAAGGACTCGAGCATACATAAATCTTTTAACCAAATGCGCAGCATAAATTTTTCCATAAACCTGTTCAATCTCTTCCTAATTTTCTTCAAAATTTTTTAAATGTACTTCTTGGAGCCATACTTGCCGAGGGATTATCTCCGAAAAGATAATTCTGGTATTCGGAAAAGATAACTTAACCTTAATTAGCTCACGTCTAAAAAACTACATGAGGTCCAGAGTTCTAACTTTCCCCACATCATTTCCCCCTAGGTGTACTGAATGAATGAATGAATGAAATACTTGTATAGTGCACAATGCGAACTGAATCGCCTCTAGGCGCTGTTTGAGAATAGCCAATCTTGCATGACGAGCCAGGGTTCTCAAACCACCCAGAAAACCATTTAGGGTTATTGGGTCCAGTACAGCAATGCCTGGAAGATAATGTGAAGTTATAGGTGCTCCTTGTATACATCAAGATTTAATATTTTTTTGACCAGAGTACTGTTAATGCATCTGGAACTGGCCATGACTCAATCAATCTAGAGACATAAAAATAAATAAATAAATAAATTAGCCCATTTAAGACCTCTAATTACTTTCCAGAAAATTCTGGAAATTCATGAAATTTCTCCAGGATCCATAGACAAATTGGACATATAGTAGCGCTTCTTGGCTCTTTTATTAGCCCAGTATACAAAAGAGTGGCTCAGGATCCAAACATATCTTCTATTACCTAGAATTTAAAGAAAAAGAGCAGATCTGACATAAATCTGAAAACGTTGAGATTCCCATCTCCCCAACCGTTTGATTATTGCATCATCCCATCCCATCCTATCAGCTTCCATAGCTGCCCCGATCCTGAAAGAATGAGACGTAAATTTAAATTGATGCAAATTCAATTTTCTCAAGCAAGCCTTTAATATGTAATTGAATTGATACTGAGTAAGAGGGGACCCATCAGCATCTACCAAAAAATAAATAAATAAATTCCCCTCTCCTATTGGCCTAACTGCCAGGTAACCATTTATGACTCTAACTGGACATATATCCTCATCTCCACATCGACTTAAAGGTACCCAACTGCCTTTTCCTAACCTATCTGTTTTTTGACACAGGGATGAACAATTTGACCGAGACAATCACATTCTTTTTTAGTAAACCCACCATTACTTTTTTGTTTTTTGGCAGCAACTCAGATATTCTGAGAGCCCCAGAAAGGCTAGTACAAATGCAGTATTAAATAATATAGCCGTAATTTTTTAATTTAAAATATTTTTAATTTGAAGAAAAAAGATAAACCCGCCATGATTTTGGAAATGTGACTCAAATTGTAAATCCTTTTCCATAGCAAAATTATACCACCCATTCCATGCGGTTGAGTACTCAACTCATGTATTTTCTGCCACAGAGTGTCTTATCGCATTTGTAAGAACCTCTAAATTAGGCTCCACAGCTTTTCTGGACACACATTACCTTCCTTGTCCGCATTCTGCAGGAGTTGGTGAAACCGGTATACCTGAAATCGAGATAATGCATCCGCAATTTGATTCTCCTTCCCTGGGACGTGCCTGGCCTTTAACCAAATATTAAATTTAAGACAAAGAAACACTAAGAATCTTAGTAATTTGACCACTTGTGTAGATTTGGCTGACAAACAAATTCACAGCATATATGACCCCTTTATTATCCAAATTGATCAGGATTCTTTTATTTGCAAATTGCTCACCCCACATTTCTATCCCAACCACTAAAGGGAAAAGCTCCCACACTACTATGCTTTTGGTGACTTTATTCGTCTCCCAACTCACAGGCCACTTACCACAGCACCAGTGAGTCTTCCAAATAGCTGCGAATCCATATGAGCCTGCAGCATCTGTATATAGCTCAAGGCCGGATGAGGACACAAATTGTTCCTGAAAAAATGATCTGCCATTGTATATATCAAAGGATTTAAACCAAACTGACAGGTCCTCCTTGAGGTCAACTGTCAATCTGATGTGGGAAAATGGTGATTTCATTCCTGACATGGCCAAGTACAAGAGCCACGAGAAGATTCTACCAACTGCCATAATCCTTGTCGCGAATGCCAGAAGGCCTAATAAAGATTGGAGTACTTTTAATAACACTTTTTTACACCTAATCAACACTGAAATTAAAGATTTTAGATTCAGGTAACTGAAATATCAGATTAACAGTGTCAATCTTGACACCTAGGAATGCTATAATTGAGGAAGGAAAAACTGTTTTCTTGCTAGCTAGTGGGATACTGAAATGATGCGCTACCGCACTAAACAGATGTAACATAAAATAACAGACAGGAAATTGCGCTGGACCAATGAATAAAAAGTTGTCCAGGTAATGTAATATACCTTGGTAGCCAGATTGAAAAGCCACAATCCATTGGAGAAAGGTTGCAAATTTTGCAAAATATGCACAAGATATGGCACATCCCATAGGGAGGCACATATCAAAGTAGTATTTGCCCTAAAAATACATACCCAAGGAGTTGAAAGCTACTGCCAATTGGTAGCAGCCTGAAGGCCGCCTTTATGTCTGCTTTCGCAAGCAACGCACCTTTCCCAAACTTCCTAATTTGCTGAATAGCCTCTTCAAATGTGCAATATGATACTGATGACATGCCAGCATCTATTTCATCATTTAACAAGCTACTTTTTGGGAATGATAAATCGTGGAATAGGCGAAAGGTATTTGGCTCTCTTTTTTTGGGTATGATGCCTAACGGCGATATGCTAAACGGTAAGAAAGGAGGGGAATCAAATGGACCTGCTATCCTACCTTCCTTAATTAACTTCTCTTTAACACTGTGTGCGTAAGTATCCACTGACTTTACATTTTTAACTGGCTCACACCCTTCACCCTGAAATACTGGTAAAGGGAAACCTTTGGAGAAACCTTCAATTAGGAACTTGGCTGTCTCCTGGTCTGGATATATGTCCAACCATTGCTGCATACTTGCTAGTTTCACTGGGGTGTGAGCTTTTTGCATAAATATCCCTCTGGGAGCTTTGAATATTGGAATTCCTTTTTGAAACACCTGATCAAAGGGTGGGGCCCAGAACTCATCATATTGAAACCATTCTAAACCCACAAAACTTTATACGCTTCTAGCACATGCTCCATGTGTTGAAACAGCTCGCTGCAATACTCCAGGTGCTTTTCACCTAGCACACTGGAGTATATTGCAAATGACTGACACCAATTATTAAAAGACCTCGCCACAGGTCTTCTCCTATCACCCTCATCTTTCTCATCTGATTTTTATTTTTTTTTTTCTGTTGACAAATTCCTTTTTTTTTTATTTATTTTTTTTAAGCGACAGAATATGTACGAATTGACCTTTCCATATTTTTTCCTTAGTCTGAGGAGTAAGGTGGTAACCTAATGGCGAGATCTCACATGGTAATGTCTCTTTAAAGCACACTTCTGGTACCGATGCGCTAGATATATTAATCTCAGCTGGTAATAGATATTGTGAATTAACATTAGCTGACTGTTATTAACATTACCTATATTGCTTAAGCTGACAGAATGTCTATTTTGATTAGACCATACATTACAATAATTACTAGTTTAAATTGCAGGTGTATTCATAGTGTCAGCTAATCTGTTAATGGATTCCATAATGCTATTAAGTGTGTGCTAACTTACCTATACCGCCAGGGAGCGCTGGAGCATTTGTTATATCTGAAGCAGCATAATGCTGCTCTCTGTTGCCTCCAGTGGCCATCTGCGGGATGTCTGTGATACTCACACTGCTTGCAGCCGCATGCTGTGGTAATAATACTGCGCAGGGTTTGTCTCTCCTCACAACCGCAGACACTGCCTCTGTCCTCTGTATAGCTGACGCTCCTCTAGCCCACCCAGCACTGCCTCTGGGCGGCGATGGGGATCGGACCCTCCTCTATTTCTTTTCTCTCAAGCTGACCTGATGCTGCATAGTGGCTGCTGGTTTTTCCAGCCATGCTGTGCTGCTGTCTTCTCTGTCCTGTGACACCAGCAGCTGCGGAGACGGTTTATGGCAGCGGGTCCGGCGGTTTTGAATGTCATTAACAGCTGTTCTACCTCTGACTACAGGGGAATACCACAGGATACTGTACTGAATTTACCTCAGCCAAAGCACTTTGCTCATTATCATTCTCTGCCGAAGCCAGTCATTTTCTAAGTCCTTCTTCTCCACTTTTATCCCCAGCTTTCTCCAACACTTGCCTCATTAAGGTTTTCATAGCCATGAATGAAGTACTTCAGGAGCCTGTTTTCACCTTCACTGAGCTTGTTGCAAAGCTTGTTGCACCTTCACTGCTTGGCTGGGAACAGGTGTGAGTGCACCTGTGAAAGATTCCTATATATAATAAGCCCCTTTCCAGAACATTCCCCATGGGTCACATGACCATTTGGGATATCACCAATAGCCTTGCAACCCTTAACCCCGCCCCCAGCCCAATTTGCCATTCTCTTAAAGGGACATTAACCCAAATACATTAACCTGTATATAGCCCTAAATATTTACACTATTGCTTCTATTCTCTTATTAATAAAGGGAGGGGCGACCGCATTCCCATGCTGTCGGGCTCAAAGCCTTAAGCCCTCCTATTTCATTCTTAAAAAACTTGAACGATGGGGTCAGTGGCGCTACCTATGATGTGAGCATATAAATTCGTTTTCACCCAGCATACCATATATGTATACTCTAGGGGTTAAAGTGCAAAAAAAAAATATATATATATATTCTCTCACATGGGATGACAAAAGTATAAGGTGACCCCACCAAACAACTCTGTGCCATCCAACTCTCCCCTGTTAGAAGTAGCAGTAGTGATAATTTATAACTATAAATCTTATATTAATTCTCCTTGGCTGTGTGAACCTTTATAAGAAAATTTAACACCAAATGTCCAATACCCTAAAAATCAAAAACGAGTGTACAGGAATATATGTGATATAGTAATAGTAAGTATCAAGCCATAAACAAAAAAAAAAACACAGAAAAAAAGGACCAAAGGAGAACCAAAAACCCCCAACAAAAAACACACCATAAAACAGGGCCAACTATGTGTGACGTAAAGCTATATATAATATAGCATGAACTGCACAGTGGCCTGAGTGGATACACTTAATTGGTGTAAGTGAAAACTTAATATGTGTGCAAGAAAAATCCAAAAGTAAACGATAAAAAATAGATATATATTGTCCATAAAAAATGAAAAAATTATTATTATAAATTAATGTGCAAGTGTCCAAAAATTTGTAATAGGTGACTTTTGGGCTCGTAGAATCTCCAGGTGACTTGAGTGTTCCCCCTCAAGGGTCCCTACTCACCGACTCCTTGCACTCCTACAGGGGTAACTTGCATATCGTTCCACTCTCTCTGGCTGGACCGACCCGGCTCTCTCAGCTTCAGGCTCCGCTCTGCACAGCTCCAAGGATTCTACAGCATACGAGACATCCCGTTTTTTTTTTGTATATACCAGATGTATACAGGTCTAATCCTCATGAGAAAAAAAGGAGGGCTTCCATAGTGTAATAAGTTCAAAAACAGCTTCCAGCTGGGCAAGCTGTCAAACCTAGGGTATACATATATGGTATGCTGGGTGAACACTAATTTATATGCTCATGTCCTAGGTAGCCCCATCTTTCACGTTTTTTATTTACATTTGGAGCTCCTCTAGGGGAGCTTCTTTTTTGGGGAGGCAGCCACCGGGATCAGTAACCTAAGCACGGCTTTGTGTATTGGTAATACTCATTCTTATGCTGCGTACACACGACTGGACTTTGACGGACTTGGTCCGGCGGACAATCCGACAGACTTTGCAGCTGAGATCCACCGGACAATCCGACAGACTTTGCAGCTGAGGTCCACCGGACTTTCAAATGAACGGACCTGGCCACACACGGAACCCCAATACTGGGTCTGACTCACTCCAAAAGGCAGACAAATTCGAACGTGATGACATAGAATAAGGAAGTTCGTAGCCAATAGCTGCCCTAGCGTCGGTTTTTGTCCGACGGACTAGTACACAGACGACTGGATTTTTCGTCCAGACTCGAGTCCGTTGGAAAGATTTGAAGCAAGTTTTATGTCTAGGTCCGCTGGACTTTTGGGAAGAAAAAGTCTGCTGGATCCCACACACGATCAAATTGTCTGCCGGATTCCAGTCCGCCAGACCAAGTCCGTCGAAAAGTCCAGTCGTGTGTACGCGGCATTAGTCTGTACTAACACTGACAGTGTAGGTACAAGTGCTGTGGCATATGTGTGTTGTATATACAGTGAGTATGTGGACGGAGCCCATACGGGGACAAAGAGAGAGAGCTCCGGCTACTTCCCCCAGCAGGCTGCTGCTGTTACATAATGAAAGTGATGTTTAAGGTAGCCATAAAAGCAACACTTTTCGCCACACAGATGTAATTAACTCCTAATATCCACAATACTAGGAAGTTCAAGTTTGTATATATCCTATGGTTATTCTTCTCCCAAGGCCTCACTTTGTCTTCTGTGACTACTAGGGTGGGTCCCTAGGATACCTTGTGCCGCGAGTCAGACACAGTATTGGAGTTCCGAAAACTGGCATAGGTGGCCTTCCTTCACCTATGCCAAGTCACCACTGCTTCCCGACTGTCTGGTTGCTTATGTACTCAACACTAGCACTGTAGTCATTGGCAACAGCAATATAGCCTTCTCTGAATAGTTTCACTGCACTTACTGCATCTACATCATCTATCTCGTCTTCTTGGTGTGAATCCTGTTCTATGATAAGCCAAGCATGCATGCACCCCTTTAGCCTTGTGTTAAAGACAGCCCTACCCGGAACACAGAAGAGTCTACAGATGAGTTTACCACAGCGGCACTTAGAGCAAGCAATGTATTCTATCAGTTGTAGCGGCGGACTCCTGAAGAGCATGCGCTATGTGTTTTTCAAAGTTAAAACTTTACCCAAGCTACAGTTTGGTTTGGGTCTATTTGCCTAAATTAGACTTCTGTGTCAGTCTGATTGGGCTGTGAGATGTTTAGCCTGGCCAGGGCCGCTGATAAGCCAGTAAGACTGGCCCTGTTGTACCGGGCCCAGCCACCAGGGGGGGCCCAGGCAATATAAACAGGGATGAAAGAATGCATAGTAACTAATAAAAAAAAAAAAAAACGAAAAAAAAAAAAGTGTAGCCCTCCCCTTCTTCAGCCTCACCTTTAACTGTAAACAATGCTGGAGTGGGGCTGAATGGGGGAGAGCCAGGAGGGAGACACAAGGACATATGACTAGAGCTATACAAGTTCTGCAGGTAACAGGATCTGGAGCACAGTTACATGTAACTGGCCGGCTGCAGTGTCTTCCAGATATCTATGTGATCAGCCAGTGTACAGGTTATCGATCAGCCTCCCCTCCCTCTTGTCTTGCTGGTTACTTTTTTTTTATCTGCCTAACCTGACCTGCACATTGCCTGATCACACTGATAAGATTCCTGGAAGACTCTGCAGCAGCTTTTAACCATTTCAGCTTATAATCAACTATTTAGCCAGAGCTCTGTGTGTGCTGCACAGATTGTTTGATATTTTAATTATTTTTTGGAGAAGGATTTACTTCTGAATCAGGCTAGAAGCTTCACAGACCCATTAACTGGTTACTGTCCTCAGTAATCCTGACCAGTTCACTGTTTGGAAGAAAATTAGTATTTTGGAAATTGGATGTGAAGCTGTCTTCTGTCACTTGGTTGTACTTTCAAAGGAAAATCACTGACTTTATTTTGCAGAGGTGGTTTAAATAGAGTGGATCAGCCCTGTGATACTATATACTTGTACACTGGGTTCAGCCATAAACGGAGTCTCTGACCATCTCCTGAATCAATCATGTCTGCGATCCCTAACCATCTCCTGTACTATGTCTGCAGTCTCTGATCATCTCCTGTACTATGTATGCAGTCTCTGATCATCTCCTGTACTATGTATGCAGTCTCTGATCATCTCCTGTACTATGTATGCAGTCTCTGATCATCTCCTGTACTATGTATGCAGTCTCTGATCATCTCCTGTACTATGTATACAGTCTCTGATCATCTCCTGTACTATGTATGCAGTCTCTGATCATCTCCTGTACTATGTATACAGTATCTGATCATCTCCTGTACTATGTATGCAGTCTCTGATCGTCTCCTGTATTATGTCTGCAGTCTCTGATCATCTCCTGTACTATGTATACAGTCTCTGATCATCTCCTGTACTATGTATGCAGTCTCTGATCATCTCCTGTAGTATGTCTGCAGTCTCTGACCATCTCCTGTAGTATGTCTGCAGTCTCTGACCATCTCCTGTACTATGTATGCAGTCTCTGACCATCTCCTGTGGTATGTCTGCAGTCTCTGACCATCTCCTGTGGTATGTATGCAGTCTCTGACCATCTCCTGTAGTATGTCTGCAGTCTCTGATCATCTCCTGTGTTATGTCTGCAGTCTCTGACCATCTCCTGTAGTATGTCTGCAGTCTCTGATCATCTCCTGTGTTATGTCTGCAGTCTCTGACCATCTCCTGTAGTATGTCTGCAGTCTCTGACCATCTCCTGTGGTATGTCTGCAGTCTCTGACCATCTCCTGTAGTATGTCTGCAGTCTCTGATCATCTCCTGTGTTATGTCTGCAGTCTCTGACCATCTCCTGTGGTATGTCTGCAGTCTCTGATCATCTCCCGTAGTATGTCTGCAGTCTCTGACCATCTCCTGTGGAATGTCTGCAGTCCCTGACCATCTCCTGTACTATATCTGCAGTCTCTGACCATCTGGGGAGGGGCGAGGGGTGGGGCTGGAGGAGGGACCAGGGTGGAACTGAAGGGGGCCCCGTCAGGTAGGCTGTACGGGGCCCCATGATTTCTATCAGCGGCCCTGAGCCTGGCCACAGGGGGCACTGTCTCTTGTGGCAGGCGTGGAACTATGGTCTAGTCAGGCGCTTAAGTTACTCTCTTTCGGAGCCAGGTCAGTGGGAGTGGCCCTCTCTTGCTGTGGCCTCTGGGAGAGGGTATTTAACCAGTTGAGATCCGCGCTATAGCCAAATGACAGCTACAGCGTGGACCTCCTTTGCCGGGACGACGTCTATTGACGTCGTCCCGTGCATGAGCGGCCTGCGCGGCGCGCTCTGTGAACGGCGAGTCTATGAGACTCGCCTGAGCACAGATCCGAGCAAGGGGTCGATTCCGACCCCTTACCACGTGATCAGCTGTCAGCCAATGACAGCTGATCATGTGATACAACGGAGCCGGTAATCGGCTATTATTCCTCCTCGCGCTGACAGCGCGAGGAGAAAAAAAAAGAGCCGATCACCGGCGGCCATGATCGGGACATCAGTCCCGATCACGGCCAGCCCTGCCAGTGCCCACCTGCCCCCTGCCAGTGCCACCTCATCAATAAATAAGTGCCCCCCGTCAGTGCCACCCAGCAGTGCCCATAGTGCCACCCAGCAGTGCCCACAGTGCCACCCATCAGTGCCCGCAATCTGCCTCAACAACGGTGCTGCACCCAGTGCCACATATCCGTGCCCATCAGTGTCATCTACCAGTGCCCATCAGTGCCGCCCAGCAGTGCCACCTATCAGAGCCACCTATCAGTGCCCATCAGTCCCATCTATCAGTGGTACCTATCAGTGCCCCTTAGTGCCACCCATTCGTGCCACCCATCCATGCCATCTTATCTGTGCCCATCAGTGCTGCCTTATCTGTGCCCATCAGTACTACCTTATCTGTGCCCATCAGTACTACCTTATCTGTGCCTATTGGTGCCACCTTAACTATGCCTATCAGTGCCCACCAGTGCAGCCTATCAGTGTCCACCAGTGCAGCCTATCAGTGCCCGCCAGTGCACCCTATCAGTGCCGCCTCATCAGCGCACTTCAATGAAGGAGAAAAATGACCTGTTTGCAAAATTTTATAACAAACTATTAAACATGATTATTATTTTTTTGCATTTTTTTTTGTTTGTTTAGCAAAAAATAAAACTCCCAGCTGTAATTAAATACCACCAAAAGAAAGCTCTATTTGTGGGGAAAAATGATAAAAATTTCATTTGGGTACAGTGTTGTATGCCCGCGCAATTGTCATTCAAAGTGCATCAGCGCTGAAAGCTAAAAATTGGTCTGGGCAGGAGGGGGGTTTAAGTGCCCAGTAAGCAAGTGGTTAAGATACGGATGTCACATGGTTCTGGGTTCCGGTCCAGTATGATGTGCTGATTACTTGGTCCTGGTCCTCCTGACCAGCCCCCAGGAAGGCTATGGCCTGGGGTGCGGATCCACCCGACTTTCATGCTTTGGCTAGCCCGAGGCAGGGAAACTAAAGGAGGATTCTAAGGTGGTTGGGTGCCGTCTCTGGTCCAGGAGAGACCCATTGTACTTCAAGCATTCCAGTGGAGGACTCTTTAGAAGAACACCATGTGTGAGTTTGATTTTCTTAACAAGAGCCTGGAAGGGCTGAAGTAACCGAGAGAATCCGGTCTTGTGGATATCGCCAAGCGGGCTGAAAGATCCAGATATCCTACAAGTCTTCTACAGCTTAGTTTCCTACGTGTTCTGCAACGTCTGTGGAAAAGACTTTGCTCCTATAGAAGCACCTTGTTGGCTGCTAGGCATTGTGAGAGAGGGACTGTCCAACCTGGGTGTTCATCCAGCTGCGAATGGCTATTCTCTAGTGGCAGTCAAAGTAAGCAAGTTCTTTACCATTTATAGACTTTGACATTGAGAGTACCTGAACCTCCTTCCCAACCTTCTGATCCCAAGTTGAAAGACTGTTCAATGATTCAAGTTTTTGCAAATAAAATCCATTCAAGTGGATCTGTTGTCAGTCTCAAGTTACTGGGCTATCTACCACAGGACATCCCCTAGATGTGTCACAAGGAGAATGGAAGGTAACGGTAATCCCAAAAAATAACCAGCAGCTCCTTCGGGGGTTAGTGCTACACAGTGAATACAAAGCTTCCTCTGATTGGCTGTCAGAGGTTGTGACATCATCAGCCCACCTCTCTGACTGCCAATCAGAGGAATCGTATTCATTGCTAGAATACATTGCTTGCTCTGAACAGCTGAGCGCCGCTGCAGTAGACACTACTGTGTTCCGGGTATGAGACAGGAAGTCTGGGATTGCACCCAGGACACAGTGCAGTATGTAACCACAGCTATATACAGTTTATACCACACATCCATCAGCCTCACAGGTTAGTGAGGGACATAGTTTGTTTAGGCCAGCTTGGCCCAAACTAACTATGTAGAGTGTGTGGAAAGATGGAGTTCTTTAACTCCTCTCAGGGATCACCAGCTCAGAAGGACAATACAAAAACAATAATTACCATTCCACAATTCAATAAACTGTAAAAAAAAAACAATACAACATGTTAGCAAATTCAACAATACTTCTACCACCACCTGCTTACAAGTAAGCTCAGGTTTTATTTATCCCATGCCCCTTTAATCCCCTCCCACTGCATTTTGACCATACCCATACCTCCCAACTTTTTGAGATGGAAACGTGGGACACCTATTAGCAAAAGTTTGTAGGCGTAAAGCACACCCACTGCCACACCCCCTTAAAGGAGAATTCTACAAAAAAATTAGTTAAAACCACAAGTGCATTTATTTATCACTACTATTCCTTTACACTGGGTTTTGAAATTTACAAATGCAGCAATTTAGAAATTGGATGAAAGGTTTAGCACTGGAAAACACTTTTCGATTTATATAGATCAGACCAAAATGAGGGACAAATAAGGAGGAAAGAGGGACAGAGGGACTTTGCTTCAAATCAGGGACAGTTGGGAGCTATGCATTGGCACAAAATAAATGTACATGAAGATTCCCTGTATGAAGGGCTTTGCATTTTTTTTTATTTATGTAGCACTCACCCCTGTAGGAGCTGCGGATGTATGTATAATCCTGTACTCTGCCTATCAACCCCAAGAACAGTCTTGACCCCCTTGGCACACCTGTATGTTAATATGATTAGGATAGGATATCAATTAACCATTTAGAAAGTTTATTGAAATGGTAAATAAACATACGGAACAATGTGGTCAGATATAAACAGTAAATGACAATGGATGACCATCAACATGGATGTGAGCACTGTAAATTCAATAATCAACGTATAGAGGTACAGTGGGACAAATGTCTGATGTCCTCAAAGGTCTATATCGACCACCTTCCCACTGAAGCCACAACACAAACACACTAATGCCGCGTACACACGAGCGGACTGTATGGCGTACTTAGTCTGGCGTACTTTCCGCCAGACTGTCCGTCGGACTTTCCGAACGGGCTACTTGCCCACACACGGCACTTTTTGAGCGGACTAATACGGCGTACTAAGTCCGCCGTACTATCCACCCTACTTTTGAAATGAACGGACTCGCCCACACACGCGGAGGAAAGTCCGCTCATTTCGAGCGCGTCTCCAGGTAGGCGGGGCCCGCGAAGGAGACGTCGCTGGCCCCGCCGCCTGGTATGGACTTAAAGGGGAACCCCAACGCCGAAAAAAATCGGCGTGGGGGTCCCCCCCAAGTCCACAGCAGACCTTTGTCCGAGCACGCTACCCGGCCGGCCAGGAAAGGGGGGCGAGCGAGCGCCCCCCCTCCTGAGCCGTACCAGGCCGCGTGCCCTCACCAGGGGGGGGTGCCTTGGGGAAGGGGGGGCCGCGCGGCCCCCCCACCCCAAAGCACCTTGTCCCCATGTTGATGAGGACAAGGGCCTCTTCCCGACAACCCTGGCCGTTGGTTGTCGGGGTCTGCAGGCGGGGAGCTTAACGGAATCCGGGAGCCCCCTTTAATAAGGGGGCCCCCGGATACCGGCCCCCCACCCTATGTGAATGAGTATGGGGTACAATATACCCCTACCCATTCACCTGTAAAAAAAAAGTACAAAAAAAAAACACAACACACGAGATAAAATACTTTATTGCACAGCTCCGGGGGTCTTCCGTCTTCGGGGGTCTTCTCGCCGGAGTCCGGCTTTCTTCCTCGCCGCCGGCCTCTTCTCCCAACTTCAGGGGTCTTGTCCCCCTCTTCGGTTCTTCTGCCGGGCCACCGCGCCTTCTTATAGCTCTTTTACAGGCGGTGGCCCGGTCTTCTGTCGCCGCCGCCGCCGCCTTCCGTTCTTCTTCTTCTTCTTCTTCTCCTTCTTCTCCTTCTTCTCCAGGAGATGTTGACTCGACGTTCTCTCCAGCCACAATGCCAGGGACGCGCTGCGCGGCCACTTATATAGGGACAAGGGGCGGTGTCACATGGCTTTATGTCACATGGGTTGGTGTCACATGGTGACCCCGCCCCCTTACGATGTCACAGTCCCCATGTGACACCAACCCATGTGACATAAAGCCATGTGACACCGCCCCTTGTCCCTATATAAGTGGCCGCGCAGTGCGTCCCTGGCATTGTGACCGGAGAGAGCGTCGAGTCAACATCTCCTGGAGAAAAAGAAGAAGAAGAACGGAAGGCGGCGGCGGCGGCGACAGAGCTATAAGAAGGCGCGGTGGCCCGGCAGAAGAACCGAAGAGGGGGACAAGACCCCCAAAGTCGGGAGAAGAGGCCCCCCCCTTCCCCAAGGCACCCCCCCATGTTGAGGGCACGCGGCCTGGTACAGCTCAGGAGGGGGGGCGCTCGCTCGCCCCCCTTTCCTGGCCGGCCAGGTAGTCAAATGGGGAGTGGTAATATATAAGGAGGAGGTGGGGCTGGGCTGGGGAACAGAAAGTTGTGGAGAAAGAAAGGAGGAGGCAGTTTTTTGCTCTGCTCCTCCAACATGGCTGAGATGTCACTCGGATGAGGGTCTTTATGGATGACCAGGTGAGCGGATGGAGGCTGGGAGGTGAGGGTTGCTGTGCATGCAGAGTTTGTGGCCTCTGGCACTCTGTTTTCACCAGGGCCCTCATCTGGGGCCATGCGCCAGACGAGGAGCCCTCTGGGGGGAACAATCCGGTCCCCCCCGTCTGCCTGAGCAGGGTCTTTGTGGACTCCACGCTGCCAGCCCAGCTCAGTGGGTGGGGCCACGGGCCGTTATGGTGCTGCTTCCCCGCCCGTGAATCGCAGGACCACTACCTCCTCTGCCTGCATCGCAGCACGGGGAGGAAGGCACGGCGAGGGAGACTTATTAGTATGACCGTCAGGCTGCTTATATAAAAAGAAAAAAAAATGTTTTTAAGGTGGGCGTGGCCTATACAGGCGGCACGAGATGGCACAAGATGGCGGTGGAAGGACAAGGTTGACCTTCCAGGTCACAGTATGTGAGGGCATGTGTGGAACCATGGCAGGAGGCAGAGTTTCGGGGGTGAGACAGGCACTACAACAGAGCGACCTCTTTGCCTAGGGGGCTGATGTCACCACCGGTCCTGGTCTAGGACGACAGGTCGGAAGGTGAGCTGACAGTGTGCGAGGAGGAGGAGCCGCAGGAATGCGAGCCAGCGATGGAGGCAAGCAAGGCGGCTGTTGGAGTTCCAGTCAGCCCGATAAGTCAAATAATGTCTAAATGTTTTTCGTTTAAGTTGCATTGCAGGATTTGTTGGGTAGTTGGAAAGGGGGGTGCAATGTTGGCGGCAGTTGCTCCTCCGGGAACAGAGGTGGTGGATGCTGGCCCACAAGTGACGGCCGGTGCGCCTTCCAGTTTGGGGACAGTAGTGGGGTTGTCAGGTAATGGTAGGATGGAGATGGTAAGGATTGCAGATGCAAAAAAATAAATAAATAAACATGTGAGATGTACGGGTGCTTTGAGGGTCCCCTGGGAACACAATTAAATAGGAATTCCGGGATACAATTTGAAAAGGTAAGTGTGAGATCTTCTCGTTATGGCCCCCTTTAAAAAAAAAAAAACGGGGGAATTTACATTTTAAGTGTGTAGGATCATGCAGGAAGATTAAGGGAAAAGGGATGAAGGTAAGAGGAGGTACGGATTGATTTTGTGGAAGGTGGTCGCCATTATGCGATTGTCATGGGGGGAAGAACCCGAACATGGTTCGGCGTTGTTCTGTTATATGTAGGCCATTGGTAGGTGCACATGTTAAAAAGGGGGATCTGATTGGCTACGGGATGATGAGCAGTTTAGACCGCGCAGGTCGGTATGGCCGTCTCTTAATGGGGATCAAAGGATAGCGGCTTCTGGGTGCGGTTTCTGTAGTAATAGAGGCCCCCGAAGCAGTTCCTTCAGGGGGGTATACCCCTCTCTGGACAGTCGGCCGAAAAGGAAGGGGGTGGGTTGGCAGTGCAATGTGAGCTCCTGTCAGTTCAGTGGTTTTTGACGTTAAACACAAGTGTTAAAAGGGTGGGAGGACCCATCCATTGTATCGCGGCTTCACGTGAGGACAATGTACAGGCGAGCCTAGTCACACAAGGGATGACTTTTGGAAGGGGGTGAAAAGGTTGCAGCCTTTCATAAGTAGATACCCGGATAAGGAAATGGTGAGGCTGCTTGCCTCCGGGGTTTTTAATGGTGTCTACAGCGGGGGTGGTGCCTGAGAAGGAACTAAACAAGTTTCACCTCATTTCCTCACTTATCTGTCAAAAAAAAAAGAGTTCTGTCATAATCCGATGCGGTGCACTGTGTCCGATACTTCACGTACACAGCTATAAGGTGGGTTAGGTGTGACGGAAAAGGGGCGCCTATGGTGAACTAGGAATCCGTGTTCCACTTGCTTACAGTTTATTCGGAGAGCTTTGGCTGCTGAATAGATGCTGGCAAGAGGAGTTTTTTTTACTAGGAACGATGCCTGACCATGGGTTGCTCAATTTAGTAGGCCATGGTTGGATGTTTAGGTAATTACCGAAATGGGGGGGGGGGGTAGAGACGTGTCGGTACCTGATTCAGTCATACATGGCTTGGATGTTTTTGTGTGTTGGGCCGCCTTCCTCTGATGTGTGTGCGATTATACTTTATACATTGCAGCACATTGCAGGTAGGTTCATTAGTGCCATTGGCTGCAAAACACAGGGGGCCGACGAGGGATATTGTACTATTTTGTTCTGGCATTGTGATTGTTTCAGGAGTTATGGAGGGTCATCTGCCGGTGACCAAGTTGGAGGTACTATAGAAGGGGGTGTGGGAGGCCCAGGGACGGCGTGAGGTACAGTTGAGGACTTTGCATTCGTTGCTGGGTAAGTTCAATTTCACCTGCCGGTTTTATTCCGATTAATGGGTTTTGGCCGACGGCTGCCGTCTGCTACAGTGGGGGTTTCAGGCCCTGGCTAATTTAAACAGTTAAATGCGGAACATAGGGAGGGATAGAAGGTTTGGTACGAGTTCTTGGCCACATATAACGGATGATAGGTGGATGCCAGGTCGATGGGAAAAGAGGTCACGAACACGGCGGGGTAAACAGGTTTGGGGAAATTTTTTCTTTCTGGGGCAATAGAGTGAGGAAATTTGGCCCCAATTTTGTTGGGTGGAAGTGGGGTGTTCATTCGTAAATGTGTGCTATTGGAATTTTTCCAGTGGTTCCGGCTATGGAGCTGGGGTAAGGGTCATGCAGGAACCTGACACAGAGTTGAATTGTGATTATGTGGGTGTGGTTTACGTGGTCAACCACATGTCCGTGTTGTCACAACTGGTCATACGGCGGCTATGCCATTTTGTGTTGCGTTAGGTGCAGTTGAACATTTTCCATATGTTATTCATCTTGCAGGGTTTGGAAACACGGGGGGCTTACTCCTTGCATCTATTTTCGGTAGGAGTTAGCCGGCCAAAGAGGGGGAGAAGTTACCTACTCAGGCTGGGTATGGGAGATGGCATTGGAGTCACCACGGGAGGTAACAGGGCGGTCAGTCAGTGAATCCACATGGGCGGCTTACGTGAAGGTATGAAAAGAAGGGTGGGTTGTTCGGTGCAAGAGTCTGAGGTCAAACATGGCTATGCGGGGGGGTAAGGTTGCTGTTGGTGGTACTATGGTTCCAGGAACTTGGTAAACGGGGGGGGGTCAGTATCTGCCATTGAGCAGAAACTGGTGGGTTTTTGGCTTTTGTTTAACCTGCGGTGCCGGGTGGATTAAGAAAAAAAAAAGAGTTTAGGTTGGACAATTAAAAAAAAAAAAAAATGAATAAAAAAATGATCAAAGGGTTAGAGGGGTGCTGTTTGTGTTACCAGGATTCAGGGTAATAAAAAAAAATGGATAAAACGTTTACAGAGTTTCTAAGGTTTGGAACAGATGGCATGGGGGGTGGAATAAATAATAATAAAAAAATAAAAAATAACACGAGTGGGGGAGTAGTCTGTACATACAAGCTGTGTTGTTTGTGGTATGGGGTACATTGGTTTACTTTAAAGTTGGTGCTGCCTTTGTTTGGCGGTTTTTTCGTCCAGATGGAGGACTTATACGCCTTGTCTGGATTTTCTTTGTTATCTGTATGTTTGTTGGGGGGCCAGGAGAGCAGATGCGAGATCAGTTGGCAGACAGTTGGGTAGTTAGAGGAGGGAGGCATGTGTTCACTGGCTAGGTGTATGGGGGTTGAGGTGGAGCAAGGTGATATGGGAAATGGAACGTTAGGCACGGCGGGATAAACCAACGGCTGTCTGGGTTATGCATGCAAGGGGTAATGCTTTTGGGTTTGAATGATCAGGGAGTGGATCTCGGACGTTAAGTCAGATATTTTACGACTTCGTACAGTTGTCTAACACTCAGGTGGTGGGGAGGTTGTGGCTCAGAATGGGGGGCCTGGTGATCAGGCAAGTAGAGGTGGAAACTAATGTGGGCCTGTAATTGAGGGTGTTAGAATACACCTTTTAGGTAAGGGGATTGTTTTCTGGGCTCTGGGGCTGCAAGATGGGATCCAGCGGGCCCGGGGGTGTGGAGGAGCCCTTAAGGGTAAGGTGTCATCCTTGTGGGCTGTGGTGGTGTTTTGTTGGTCTTTGACGGTGGCAGTAAACATATGTGATGGAAAGGGGTGGGGGGCTCATTGGTAGTATGTGCCCCTCCGGTGTATTCCAGCGAAAGGTTAGCTGGAATACTGTAATGGTTGCAATTAAGGTGTGGTCTCATAATTTTAGAAGGGTAAGAAATGGGGATATTGGAGTACAAGTGGTATAGCAGTAAGAGGCAGGTTGGCTACCTCTGAACTACACTGGTCAAGTGAGGCTGGAAACGGAAAAGACAGAAAAGAAAAAGTAGTGCAGTAGGGCTTTGCTTTATCTGAACACTCTATTGGCTGCTAGGCCTAGTGAGAGGAGGTCTATCTGATAAAGGTGAGGATCCAGTTGTGAAAATGAGGCCCGAAACAGAAAAGACAGAAAAGAAAAAGTAGTGCAGGGCCGGGCATGACCATGTGTTTAGGGGAGACAATGCATGGGTTAATATGAAGAGATAAGAGGGGAGGGGACAGTGAGTAAAGTCCAAGGGGGAGTGGTAATATATAAGGAGGAGGTGGGACTGGGCTGGGGAACAGAAAGTTGTGGCGAAAGAAAGGAGGAGGCAGTTTTTCCCACCCACCCTCCCTATATGTTGTCTGTGTTTGTTGGTTTATGTGTTTTCTTTCTTTCAGGAGCATGGCAGATGGTCGTCATGGCAGCTGTGGATTGGCGGTGTTTTGTTGGTCTTTGACGGTGGCAGTAAACATATGTGATGGAAAGGGGTGGGGGGCTCATCGGTAGTATGTGCCCCTCCGGTGTATTCTAGCGAAAGGTTAGCGGAAATACTGTAATGGTTGCACTGCGGGAAGGGGGTTGTCTCCGAGCTGATTATGCGCTGGAGGCCTATCGTGTGCAAAAAGGTCCCGCAGTGTATTGGTGGAATATGTGTTGGAGTTCCGGGGTGCCGTCAAAGACCAACAGACTGGAGTTAAACAAGTTGTTACGGAGGTGATATTTTGGTATATATTTGATATTGGATTATTTATATGGTGTGAATAATAAATAGGCTGCTATGGTCATTTATAATCCAAAATTAAGGTGTGGTCTCATCATTTTAGAAGGGTAATAAATGGGGATATTGGAGTACAAGTGGTATAGCAGTAAGAGGCAGGTTGGGTACCTCTGAACTACACTGGTCATGGCTATTCTCTGGATTGTTATAGTGAGAGACTACCTGTTTTGACTAAGTTCCAAGAGTACCTGAACTTTCTACCTGAAACCCTCTAACCCTTATCGAGAGACTGTGTTTGTTTATTCCCTTTTTTGCAAATAAAAATCCCTCAAGCAGATCTGGTGTCAGTATCTGCAAATCTTGGGCCATCTACCTTGGGAAACCCCTAGACATACACGAGGACAAGAAGGTAACGGTAAGCCCAGATAAAATCAGCAGCTCCTTCGGGGGTTCATGCTACATGAGGCACTTATAATACTTTCTCCTTAACAATGGATGTGATTCAGCATTGACTTTATAGCACAGGGAATGCAGACCCTGAAGTTAAAGGGTATGCAGTTTATGGATAAGTGAGATCACTCCTGTGGGACTACAAGTCTCATCAGCAGTCTACAGACAACTCACTTAGTCAACAGTACATTTTACTGAAGTGGGTAGGTGCCCTTCTCACCAAGTAGACCCAGAGGCTGTGAGGCTCCATCCTGGTGTCTCAGCTGATGAAAGATGGCTCCGCCACGCTGTATCGCTCCTCCGGATAGCTGAGGTGCAGATGGCTTCAAATGCTCTGAAGTGCAGACCGATCCTCCTGCTCAATCAGCAGAGCCATTCACAAGGATCCCTCTGGCCTGTAGGCCCCAGGCTCTTCCAGCCTTGGGCACACACACACAGACCTCCTCCTGCTGTGTGTTGACTGGAGTCCGGAGAGACCGAAAGCATGCCAAGCCTGTCCTTTTATCTGCTTACCCAGCAGGCTGTTCTGTAACTTGGCATTGTGGGTCAGTAGTTCCCAGACTGAGTTAAGCACATGAGACACTTCTTCATTAAACTATATCTCCCACAATTCTTTGTAATGCTGCTTCACAGAAACAGAAGTCTTAATAGCGTTAAAAGGACACTAGGGGCAGCCAAACTCTTACGTAAAGAACATCACATTATTGAGCACAATAACTTGGTCACAACCCCAGCGCTACATTTATAAACACAACCCCAAATCTGCATATTTTGTGGGTCAGTTACTGAGAAATCTCTAGACACTGGATTAGCATGATAGTAGATAGGAGAGGTTTGTAATGGCAGCTCTCTCTTCTGGAGACTCTGGCTCTCCCCGATTCCCTCCAGCTCCACCACTATAGACTAGCAGGAGTAGTATCTGCAGCTAGAGGTCAAAAGTGGTGGGTCAGCGCTTGGAAGGAGGTGTGAGCTGTACTCTCTCATCCTCCAGGGGTGGCACTCACTTTCCTATCAAGAGCAGCAAAGAATATAGACATTCATAAAGTATACCCTTTGTTCATTTGTGGAACTACACATCACATCTTTATACTGAGATTTGTAGTTCCACAAACCAACAAAGTCATACATTTGCCATTTATTGCTCTTGTTTTGTCATGACTGCTTGTTGGTTGCTCTCATCTTGTCATAACCACTTATACCCCCCCCCCCCCATGTATTTTGACAGTTGGACATTTCTCGCCCACAACTGTCCATTTTTGTAGTCCAAACTTATTTTGTCAAGTCAATGCTGTTTGTTTAGAGGTCAACATTACTATACAGTATAATTGAAGCTACAATATATTAATTAAATCTCCTATATATGACTATATAATCAAATCTACTATATGTTACTATATAATTTAATCTACAATATATTACTATATAATTGAGTCCCTCGCAGGCCTGTCAAAGCACAGCACTGTTATCCCTGTATCTGACCATGTTCCCTGTTCCCAGAGATGCATGTAGCATAAACTTAAATCTTTATGCAGAGTCAGAAATCAGTGATATCCCTATGACATAAGTGGTTATTCAGCAGTTTTAAGAGGGGCACACCTAACCCCCCTAATGCCAAATGTGCACTGTCTTCAGCATGAAAAACGCAGTAAACGTTTTTTGCACATGCATTAATGCACATTCCAACGTCTGCTGTTAATGTATTCTATTGGCCAGGATTATTCCCATTAACTTGTGTTTCCAACGTGGAAACGTGTGGAAAGACAAGTTTTATGCTCAAAAGCTCCTCTCCTGAACGCACAAGTAATGTTTTTTTTTTTTTTTACCAGTAAACGCCCCTGCCACTAAACTTCTTTAAATGTCTATAGTGTGCATGGACACTTAGGCTTGGTTCAAACTGCTGCGACCTGAAAGTCAAAGAGACCTGAAAGTCATGTGACTTGCGACGTGGCTATGCAAGGCAACTTCTTGTTGATTTGCTGGTGACTTGAGTGTTAATTTGATACAACTTTAGAAGTGACTTTCGGGAATGCCTGGGTAATCTTCCTGTAATGTCGGATCCAAAGCACATCAATATAGATGACGGTCTAACTTGGAGGCGACTCCTATTAAAGTCTATGGACACAAGTCAGATAGAAGTTGCATTGAAGGAGTACAGGACCCTTTTCTAACATTGGAGCGACTTCAGTAGTGCTCTTATTTACTAACATGGGATTTCACATGCAACCTGGGGTCTCACAAGTCGGATCCCAAATCACGGAGGTGTGAAATGAGTCTGAGCCCTTGTACACACGGTCGGAGAATCTGTCGGAATGTGTCCTATCGGACCGTGTTGTCGGATAATCCGACTGTGTGTGGTATGCATCGGACTGATTCCGTCGGAATATCCGTCTGACCCAGTTTTCCAACTTTTTGGAAATATTTCCCGACCAACTGGGCCGATCGGACATACTCCGATCATGTGTAGAGAATTTTGATCGGACCAAGTGCCACGCATGCTCAGATCAAATTCCTACATCAAAGCTATTTGCTACTAGCCTGAATGTAGTCCCATCGTAACGAAATTACGTCATCACGTTCTGAAAGATCTGATTTTTCGACAACTTTGTCCGACCGTGTGTATGCAACAGTTTCGGACAAAATCCGACGGATTTAATTGTCGAAATCTCCGACCGTGTGTACAGGGGCTTAGGCTAACATGGAGGGGAGTTTACAGGCAGAGAAAAATAAAAGCTCAAAACAGCAAAAACAGCTGTAGAAACAGCTCGTTCCCATCTCAAAATGTTGGGAGGTATGCTAACGGAGCCAAAACAATTGTTCTTTAAGCTGTTTTCTCCTCCGAGCAGACGTAAAATACCACATTATGGCCATTAGATGGAGTTGAGCAGTATACGAAATACATACCTCTTTGTAACAAGAGATACAATGGAACACATCTAGAAAATGCTAGCGGAAATAAGCAAATAAATGTAACCAATGGATATATTAAATCCTTCTGCTCAGCTTAGATATATTTAAAGGGTTAATTCACCTTTAACTAAACATTGGCTATGCAGGTAAGAGGTTTCCTTGCTATGCATATAGGACATTTACATTCCTCCACAAGTCTGGTCAAAAAACTCCCAGAGATTGCACCCCCCTCTTCTGCCTTATTAGGATGATTCTAAGCTCTTGTACACACGGTCGGACATTCTGACAACCAAATCCGTTGGCTTTTGTCTGAAACTGTTGCAAACTGTTGCATACACACGGTCGGACAAAGTTGTCAGAAAATCCGATTGTACATAAGGTGATGACGTTATTTCGTTACGACGGGACTACGTTCAGGCTAGTAGCCAATAGCTTTGGTCTAGGAATTTGATCTGATCATGTGTGGCACTTTGTCCATCGGAGTAGGCTACACATGATCAGAGTATGTCCGATTGGAGCATTTTGTCTGAAAATTTTACTGGCAAGTTGGAAAAGTTGGTCCGTGGGATATTCAGACGGAAACAGTCCGATGGAGACCACACACAGTCGGAATATCCGACAAAATGGTCCGATAGGACACATTCCGTCGGAATCTCCGACCGTGTGTACAAGGGCTAAGAGACTCCCAGGCATTATTGCTTGACTTATGCCGCATAAACACCATCGGAGATTCCGTCAACAAAATCCATGTTTTTTTTCCCGACGTATGTTGGCTCAAACTTGTCTTGCATACACACGGCCACACAAAGTTGTTGGAATTTCCGAACGTCGAGAATGCGGTGACGTACAACACATACGAAGGCACTAGAAAGAGGAAGTTCAATACCAAGTGCGCCGCCCTTTGAGCTCCTTCCGCTAATCTCGTGTTAGTAGTAGTTTGGTGACAGACGATTTGTGCTTTTCAGCCTCCTGCTTTTACGATCCTTACTGCTCTTCAGTTTGTGATTGTGGGTTCGTATTTCTATTACATATTTGATTTTCGGTGTGTTCTTGTCTGCTCATATCTGATTTTCAGCTCCGGCCTTTCTGTTTTTCAGTGCTTTCTGTTAGTTCGTTCTGACCAGCTGACCGTTTTGAAGCCACGAGGACCCTCACCCCAGACCAGAGGGTTTATAACTACCGTCTGGCCAGAGCCAGAAGAGTGGTGGAGAAGGCTTTTGAGAAAATGGCCAGCCAGTTCCGTCTATTCCTTACGCCAATCAACATGGCGGAATATAAACCTAACCAGATAATCCTTGCGTTCTGCATTCTACACAACTATTCAAGGAGAAATTCAATGAACTATGTGGCCTTAGTTGGGCCTGAGGCCGGACTATAACAAGAAACCCTGATGAAGCTGGCCGTCCTGGCTTGACCCCCCCAAAGCGCCCGCAAAGTAAGACAGAAGTATGTCGAGTACTTTGCGGGTAGGGGGCCATTGATATGGCAGAAACTGTTTAAGAAACATTTTATCCTAAATTTTTTAACTTATACTGAAAGAATATTTCCTTTGATTTACTGCCTGGGTTTCTTTTGACTGTCTCCTAGGTTCTCCAATGGGCTTATCTTTTTGATCATTTTCTTCAATAGTGCAAATGTAATTTACATGAGGTAACCATCTCTTCTTCAGCAAACTATTATTATGTTGTGGGTCTGCTACACACACCTTGTTTTTGTTGTTAATGTATGTAATGCATTACTGACAAAAATATTCATCATTTTCAGCACCCTGAATTTATTTTGTGGAGTCATGAAAATGGCATGATTGTGGCAAATTAGAAAGCACTGTGGATGTTATTTACTGAAGGAAAATCCACTTTGCACTCCAAGTAGTGCAAAGTGGATTTGCCTTTAGTAAATAACCCCCAATGTCACTGTAAACGCCAACTTTTATTCCAAAAACTGCTTTTGATTATTGAAAGAAGAAGCCACACATTGTTGATAGAAAATGTTTTACTTTAAAGCACATTCACATGTGCGTTTAGAAAAGGTTTTTTGAACAAACCAACATCTTTGGTGTAACATTATTTTTTATCACATTAATTAGAAATAGCCTTTTTTGGTTAAACAGGCATGTTTCAAAACATAACATACAGAACTCAGGAACTTACAAAGTTCAACTTTGATAAAGTGAAGGCAATATCAGACATTAGTATGTCAAAACTGTGATGATATTGCCTTCAACAGATTGGGTGATGTCACCCCTGTAAAAGCCACATTTTGAAGATGCACACAAATTGTGAGTCAAACTGGGGATTTCCCTCCTGATCCCATGCCTAAGGTCAACATGTGCTAGCTCCCATCATGGGGGATCAATGGATGTGTTTTGGGGGTGCAACCCCTTCCTCTCAGCTACGTTAGTAGCGAGCAAGGGGCTGCACCCACAAAACACGTACATTGATATCTCCTGATGGCAGATAGCACGTTGACATACTGTGTGCATTTTCAAAATCTGGCTTTTAAAATACTTTACAACTTTTTTTTAAAACCAAAAATACACAAAAAAAGGGTTACATTTTTGTATGTTTTAGATTCTCCCTAAAACATCAATGATGCTCTTCATTTTTTGTTGCACATCATTGATGTTTTGCTTTACTGACTGCACCCTGACTGCACCCCATTCTCTCCCCAATGAGAATCTGGGTACTTTCACTGGTGAAATGAGATTCTTCTTCCACAACATCCACATCACCTAAAAAAAAAAAAACACACCATGTATTATAAATATGTAATAACAGATATCTTACCTGAAACTGTGTTCTCAGACACTCACATGTTGTGATGACAATTTTGCACACCTCCAAAACCTATCCCTCCTCATCCTTTGCTTGTGTTTTGGTGACCTCCCCTTCTTTTGGTTTGTCTCAAAACAAAACAATGATACTGATAATATAATTCGTTTTGTTTTGATAATTAAATTTGCTGATTAAGATGAATTATAACCCAGTGATCAGTTTAATCATGAGGCTGAATATATTCACTGATTATACCCTCTTCTTATATTCTTTTTCCTTTTTTATTTTATTTTATTTTAAATAGTTATCTTTGTCATTTTAATTTAGTCCCGGTATGTTTATCTCTACTAATATGTATTCATGTATTGGGCTGTATATAAGTTATAGCATATATACAATTAGTGGCAGTATTGCTGTGACGGTGATTGCCCACTTGTTGAATGGCAGATTGGTGGAGGATTGCCAGGAGTTCAGCACTGGGCATTCTCTTTCGTGTATTTGTGTGTTTATATGGCGGTGAGTCAGCACACCACCCGTGTCCCTGGAAGACGTCATCTGTGACGAAACGGCATAGGGAGGAGCGACGTGCTGACGTTTGGCATCCAGTTTTTTGGAACCACCATCTGATGTTCTTTGGCGAATATCTACCATCCCATTAAGAGGCTGTTGCTCCTATCTAGTTTCTGCCTTCTGATACAAGGCTCTTTACATAGGTTCCTATGCATCTTATATATTTTTCCTAGTTTAGATTTTACTATGGCTTCCACCTTGCTATAGGATTTGTGTTAGTCCCTTATTTCCCCTTTGCCCAGTGCTATGGCTTTTGTATGCTGTCTGTGGTGTGGTGGTGTCTGTCTCTATTTAACCAGAGCTCCCTCTGTGTGTGCTGCACAGTTTGTTTGATAGGAGTTTTTTTTTTTTTTGGAGGATTTACTGCTGGATCAGGCTAAAAGCTTCACAGACCAATTAACTGGTTACTGCCCTACAATAATCTTGAGCAGTTCAGTGTTTGCATGAAAATTAGTATTTTGGAAATTGGATGTGAATGCTTTCTTCTGTCACTTGGTTGTACTTTCAAAGGAAAATGACTGACTTGATCTTGCAGAGATGGTTTAAATGCGTGTGGAGCAACCCTGCAATACTATATACCTGTACATCTCCTGTACCATGTCTACAGTCTGACCATCTCCTGTACCATGTCTGCAGTCTCTGATCATCTCCTGTACCATGTCTGCAGTCTCTGACCATCTCCTGTACTATGTCTGCAGTCTCTGACCATCTCCTGTACCACGTCTGCAGTCTCTGATCATCTCCTGTACCAGTCCCCCCGCCGCCCCCCCACCCTATGTAAATGAGTATGGGGTACATTGTACCCTTACCGATTCACCTAAAAAATGTGTCAAAAATAAAAACAGTACACAGGTTTTTGACAAAGTAATTTATTAAATAAGCTCCAGCGTCTCTTCCGATTTCTTCTCCCCTCTGCGGCTCTTCTCCCTCCTCTGGAGATGTCTTCTCCCTCCTTTGCCGGATCACCTCTCTTTGCTGTCTTCTCCCTCTGTTCTTCCTCAGATATTCTCTTGGCGCTCTCTGCCGTTCTAATGCTAGATCCGTGATGTGCCATTACTTATATTGGCATGGGGTGGGGCCATGCCCCTTGTGATGTCTCTGCCCCATCATGTCCCAGGTGGTGATGTCACAAGGGGTGGGGCCTCTGGTGGGTTGGGATCTGGGGGCCCCCCTTGCTAAAGGGAGCTTCCAGATTCCGATAAGCCCCCCACCCGCAGACCCTGACAACCATCCCCTGCCCCATAGCACCCACACCCCCATATTGAGGGCATGTGGCCTGGTATGGTTCAGGAAATGGGGGCTCTTGCTCATCCCCACACCCTTTTCTGACCCGTTGGGCTGCATGCTCGGATAAGGTTCTGGTATGGATTGTGGGGGAGACCCCACACCATTTTTCCCTCTCCCCTGGTCTTGGAGGGGGAACCCCATGCCGTTTTTTTTTTTTTTTTATTTAGCGTGTATTTACCCTTCAAGATCCTCAGAGCACAAGTCGCATGCCAAAGTCAGATCAGTTAAGACGATGATCCGACTTTTATCCGACTTCAGTGATATTCAATGGGCTGAAGTAGGATCAAAGTCAGACCAAAGTAGTGCAGGGAGCATTTTCAAAATCGGACTGACTTGTGTCAGAACAGTTAAGACTGCTCTCATAGAGAACCATTGATTTACACATAGCTTGCGACATGAGCTCCCGTTGTCGGAGCATTTGTCATACAAGTGTGAACCCGGCCTCAACCATGTTTCATTAGGTCATGCCCAAAGTTCATAACAATTTAGCCACCCCCCCGGGTATGCTCTGTGTGCTGTATGTTTCTCTTTTGCAGGTTTTCCCTTTTTCTCAACTGCTAATGTTGAGAAGTATGCTGCAAGTCATCTATACAAGTATAGCATGTATAGCAATAGTTAATTTCATATTCATCCTCAGTGAGGTCATTCAATTAAATCCCTACTTTTACTACACATTAGCTTTATAAGGGCACTACATGAAGGCAATAGGTATTGCAGTTCAGTGTATATGTATGGATTTACATACTGCTGATGTATACTATTAAATATCCTCTGACCTTATCCCAAAGGACACAGATCAATAGTGTTCAGCAAGTAAGAGCTTAATAGAAAACGCTAGACAGAGCACTTGATGTAATGACGTTAGTCCTTGCTAGCCTACAAGAGAACAATACATTCCTCATAGGAATCAATGTGTATGACGTTTTTCTTGTCAGTCCAGTGATTACTTTATGTCTCATCTTATGACATGGCGCAGACAAATTTCAAAGTGTTTTAACTTCATTTTTTGTGACCATAACTCGGATTAAAGTAAACCTGCAGCCACAAATTAGAAATCTATATGAAGAAAGAGGCTGTTGTCTTCTATGGCCACGTCATCACGGATCAGATATGATGAATATGGTAGCTGAAGTCTTCATTTCACGCTGCCCCTATTTGTGATGAGCAAATCGATCACCGTGAGTCACGACTAGAGGCAGATCCAGCTGCTTCACTTCACGGTGAGGTTTGCAGATACAAAGTTGCCAACATTTGAAAATAATGAGGAGAAATAGTTTTAAAGGGTTAGTTCTCCTTTACCAAACAACTGCAGAAAACTGTGCAGCTTGGACTTAAAGCGGTAGTAAACCCGCAATTTTTATTTTTATTTTTTTAAACCTGCAAAGCAAAATGCATAATGAGCTAGTATGCACCGCATACTAGCTCATTATGAAATACTTACCTTAGAATGAGGCCCCGACATCTGGCCCGATCCACGCCGAGGGAGCCGACATGCTCCCTCGGCGTCTCTTCCGGGTATCGCGGCTCCGGTGCTGTGAGTGGCCGGAGCCGCGATATCGTCACTCCCGCGCATGCGCGCGGGAGATTTCAGTCCGGCCGCACGAGCGCTGCCGGATTTTCATGGAGAGAACCCCCTTGTGCGCATGCGCCGCTGCAGTCAGCGGCGCATACCGAGGGGAATATCTCCTAAACCGTACAGGTTTAGGAGATATTATTTTTACCTACAGGTAAGCCTTATTATAGGCTTTCCTGTAGGTAAAAGTTAAAAAATTGATCATACTACCACTTTAAGTTACTTTAGGTGTAGGTAATTTACCTACCTCCTGAAGCCTGACTAAAAATCTCCCTAAGTGAGTTCTCAAACCCTGAGCTCAGAGCTACTGCATCAGGAAAGAGTGCATGTGACGGGGTTTGAATCAGTGAAGGTGAACAGTAAGCACTGGGCCTCTCTTGGCAACATCTTAGCAACGAGGCCTGATGGGATGATGCTGGAGTTTTTCAGTCAGGCTTTGAGAGGTATGTAAATACCCTAAACATATAACAAGGGAATTATTCGACTTTGGTAACAGCTGCACAATTAGTTGCACAATTAGTTTTTACCTACAGATGCCTTTTATACGCATAAGCCATTTTTTTGTAAAGTTGAACTAACCCTTTAAGGGTTATAACAAGAAACATGTCGGGGCCCGCTGATCGTGTGGGGGCAAGGTCAATATATGAGTGTGCCTTGTCTTCTGTGAGTGCTGGCCACTGTGAGCAGGATGGTTTGCAGCAGAATGCAAAGTGTCCTGGATCCTGCAGGTCACAAACACTGCAGGACAGTGTGCAAAATCCCAGGACTTTCCTGCAGGATCCAGGACCCTGTTATCTAAATAGAAGGGTTGTATAGGAGTAGAACCTACAGTGCCTTCCAAAAGTATTCACCCCCTTGGCTTTTTACCTATTTTGTTACATTACAGCCTTTAGTTTAATGTTTTTTTAATTTGGATTATATGTGATGGATCAGAACACAATAGTCTAAGTTGGTGAAGTAAAATTAGAAAAATATATACATCAAACTATTTTTCAGAAATAAAAAACTGATAATTGACATTGCGTATGTATTCACCCCTTTGTTATGAAGCCTATAAAAAGCTCTGGTGCAACCAATTACCTTCAGAAGTCACATAATTAGTGAAACGATGCCCACCTGTGTGCAATCTAAGTGTCACATGATCTGTTATTAAATATACACACCTTTTTGAAAGGCCCCAGAGGCTGCAACATCTAAGCAAGAGGCACCACTAACCAAACACTGCCATGAAGACCAAGGATCTCCAAACAAGTAAAGGACAATGTTGTTGAGAAGTACAAGTCAGGGTTAGGTTATAAAAAAATATCCAAATCTTTGATGATCCCTAGGAGCACCATAAAATCTATCATAACCAAAGGAAAAGAACATGGCACAACAGCAAACCTGCCAAGAGACGGCCGCACACCAAAACCCACTGACCGGGCAAGGAGGGCATTAATCGGAGAGGCAGCAAAGAGACCTAAGGTAGCCCTGGAGTTCCACAGCAGAGACTGGAGTATCTGTACATAGGACGACGCTCCATAGAGTAAGGCTTTATGACAGAGTGGCCAGAAGAAAGCCATTACTTTCAGCAAAAAAAAAAAAGAAGGCACGTTTTGAGTTTGCAAAAAGGCATGTGGGAGACTCCCCAAATGTATGGAGGAAGGTGCTCTGGTCTGATGAGACTAATGCCGCGTACACACGATCAAACAATCCGGTGGAAAAGTCCAGCAAACTCAAGTCCGCCAAACAATCCCCCCCGTGTGTAGCCTCCGGCATACTTTTTTGACCCGAAAGTACGGCGGACTTAAAATGCCGTGTTGCACATCAATCTGCCCGCCGTACTCGCATTTCGGCGGACAATCCGGCCGTGTGTGTGCCAGTCCGCCGTACTTTTGAAATGAGCGGACTTTTCCTGCCCGGAGAAAAGTCCGCTCATTTCGAGCGGGTCTCCAGGTAGGCGGGGCCCGCGAAGGAGACGTCGCTGGCCCCGCCGCCTGGTATGGACTTAAAGGGGAACCACAACGGCGAAAAAAATCGAAGTGGGGGTCCCCCAAAGTCCACAACAGACCCTTGTCCGAGCACGCTACCCGGCCGGCCAGGGTGCCAGGCCGCGTGCCCTCAACATGGGGGGGTGCCTTGGGGAAGGGGGGCCGCGCGGCCCCCCCACCCCAAAGCACCTTGTCCCCATGTTGATGAGGACAAGGGCCTCTTCCCGACAACCCTGGCCGTTGGTTGTCGGGGTCTGCGGGCGGGGGGCTTATCGGAATCTGGGAGCCCCCTTTAATAAGGGGGCCCCCGGATACCGGCCCCCCACCCTATGTGAATGAGTATGGGGTACAATGTACCCCTACCCATTCACCTGTAAAATAAAGTACAAAAAAAACACAACACACGAGATAAAATACTTTATTGCACAGCTCCGGGGATCTTCCGTCTTCGGGGGTCTTCTCGCCGGACTCCTCCGCTATCTTCTTGTAGCTCTTTTGCTAGCGGAGGAGTCCGGCTTTCTTCCTCGCCGCCGGCCTCTTCTCCCGACTTCGGGGGTCTTGTCCCCCTCTTCGGTTCTTCTGCCGGGCCACTTATAGCTCTTTTACAGGCGGTGGCCCGGTCTTCTGTCGCCGCCGCCTTCCGTTCTTCTTCTTCTTCTTCTTCTCCTTCTTCTCCTGGAGATGTTGACTCGACGCTCTCTCCGGCCACAATGCCAGGGACGCGCTGCGCGGCCACTTATATAGGGACAAGGGGCGGTGTCACATGGCTTTATGTCACATGGGTTGGTGTCACATGGTGACCCCGCCCCCTTACGATGTCACAGTCCCCATGTGACATCAACCCATGTGACCAACCAATGTGACATAAAGCCGTGTGACACCGCCCCTTGTCCCTATATAAGTGGCAGCGCAGGGCGTCCCTGGCATTGCGGCCAGAGAGATCGTCGAGTCAACATCTCCTGGAGAAGAAGGAGAAGAAGAAGAACGGAAGGCGGCGGCGACAGAAGACTGGGCCACCGCCTGTAAAAGAGCTATAAGAAGGCGCGATGGCCCGGCAGAAGAACCGAAGAGGGGGACAAGACCCCCGAAGTCGGGAGAAGAGGCCGGCGGCGAGGAAGAAAGCCGGACTCCTCCGCTAGCAAAAGAGCTACAAGAAGATAGCGGAGGAGTCCGGCGAGAAGACCCCCGAAGACGGAAGACCCCCGGAGCTGTGCAATAAAGTATTTTATCTTGTGTGTTGTGTTTTTTTTTGTACTTTTATTTTACAGGTGAATGGGTAGGGGTACATTGTACCCCATACTCATTCACATAGGGTGGGGGGCCGGTATCCGGGGGCCCCCTTATTAAAGGGGGCTCCCAGATTCCGATAAGCCCCCCCGCCCGCAGACCCGACAACCAACGGCCAGGGTTGTCGGGAAGAGGCCCTTGTCCTCATCAACATGGGGACAAGGTGCTTTGGGGTGGGGGCGCTTGTTCGCCCCCCTTTCCTGGCCGGCCGGGTAGCGTGCTCGGACAAGGGTCTGTTGTGGACTTGGGGGGGACCCCCACGCCGATTATTTTCGGCGTTGGGGGTTCCCCTTTAAGTCCATACCAGGTGGCGGGGCCAGCGACGTCTCCTTCGCGGGCCCCACCTACCTGGAGACGCGCTCGAAATTAGCAGACTTTCCTCCGCGTGTGTGGGCGAGTCCGTTCATTTCGAAAGTACGGCGGACTTAGTACGGCGGACTTAGTACGGCGGACTTAGTACGGCGGACTTAGTACGCCGTATTAGTCCGCTGAAAAAGTGCCGTGTTTGGGCAAGTAGCCCGTTCGGAAATTCCGACGGACAGTCTGGCGGACGTCCGCCAGACTAAGTACGTCGGACAGACGGCTACGTGTGTACGCGGCTTAAAATTGAACTTTTTGGACATCAAAGAAAACGCTATGTCTGGCACAAACCCAACCCAACACATCAACCAAAGTACACCACCCCTACAGTGAAACATGGTGGTGGCAGCATCATGCTGTGGGGATGTTTTTCAGCAGTCGAGACTTGGAAAATTGTCAGAGTTGAGGGAAAGATGGATGGTGATAAATACAGGGATATTCTTGAGCAAAACCAGTACCACTCTGTGTGTGATTTGAGGATAGGACAATGACCCCAAACACACTGCTAAAGCAACACTTGAGTGGTTTAAGGGGAAACATCTAAATGTGTTGGAATGGCCTAGTCAATGCCCAGACACCAATCCAATAGAAAATCTGTGGTCAGACTTAAAGATTGCTGTTCAGAAGCGCAAACCATCCAACTTGTAGGAGCTGGAGCAGATTTGCAAGGAGGAATGGGCAAAATTCCCAGTGGTAAGACGTGGCAAGGTCATAGAGACTTATCCAAAGCGACTTGGAGCTGTGATAACCGCAAAAGGTGGCTCTACAAAAGTATTGACTTTAGGGGGTGAATAGTTATGCACATTGACTTTTTTGGTTATTTTGTCCAGTTTATTGTTTGCTTCACAAAAATAAAAAACCTCTTCAAAGTTGTGAGTATGTTCTGTAAATTAAATGATGCAAATCTTCAAACAATCCATGTTAATTCCAGGTTGTGAGGCAACAAAACACAAAAAAATGGCAAGGGGGTGAATACTTTTGCAAGGCACTGTATATAAACGACCTAATTCTACTAGATTTCAGATCCCTCTGTGGAAATTGTTAAGATCAATATTTTTCACAATGATTAATAGTTGTCCTAATAACGTTTCACCTATTATACCATGTTGATGTGCATTAACACACATGAACCTTTTATTTTCACTTTGTCATTATAATTAAAAAGGTTTGATTTTCCATTAAAATCCTCTATGGGTTTGAAGCTAAAAAGCTCTTCTGACAGCTCTGATACTCACAGCCAGTGTGTGGCTGAGAACAGGCCATAAGATTTTTTCAATAGTTTTATTTATCATTTATTTCTCCTGAAAGGACACACTAAGTGCCCGTTCACACTACCGCGACTTGTCAGGCGACTTAGCTGCCTGACAAGTCTCGCTCCGTTCTGTACTATGGAACCGTTCTAATAGGAGCGACTCAAGTCGCTCCGACTTAGAAAAAGGTTCCTGTACTATTTTTGGGCCGCCTTCAGGCGACTTGCATTGACTTCAATACAGAAGTCATTTTGCAAGTCAGCACTGAAGTCGTGTGCAGGTCGCGTCTGTGAATCGCGCTGCAAGTCGCGTCGCCCCCTGTGTGAACGGGCACTAAAACTTCCCAACAGCAGAAGATGATCCACAGTTGGATTCAGGTCAGGTGGAACTGAGAAAAGCATGCATGATCTAATTAGAGACATCTAAACGAGTAAATATTCAATTCAGTAAAGGAGGCAAATTTACCATTAACAAACAGGTCTCCCAATACCTTTATTCCTCTTGCCGCCCAAATGGCTGGGTCTGGGATCATAAGTGAGAGCGGTTAGGGTTTTTTCCATAATATGGGGGGGCATTGGTTGACGTGGCTTTATGAATGTTCTGGACCCTATTCCATGCTTTATTTGTATTTTTCATGGTGTGAGTGAGATGGTAGCGTGCTCCACAGTCTCTATGCACCAGGGACGCGCGGTGAGGTCAGTGGCTGTTTGAAGCGCTGGCTAGTTTCAGAGCCAGATACACACAGGTTACATATTCACAAGTTACGTATTAATTTAACCAGCATAAGGACTTGTTTTAGCATATGTAACCAGTGTTCAAACCACACATGTGAGGTATCACCGCGAACGGCAGGGCGAGAGCAATAGTTCTAGTACTAGACCTCCTCTGTAACTCTAAATATGTAACCTGTAAAAAATGTTAATGCATCCCCTATGGAGATTAGGGATGAGCCGAACACCCCCCGGTTCGGTTCGCACCAGAACTTTCGAACGGACCCCAAATTCGAACGAACGTTAGAACCCCATTGAAGTCTATGGGACTCGAACGTTCGAAATGAAAAGTGCTAATTTTAACGGCTAATATGCAAGATACTGTCCTAAAAAGGGTTTGGGGACCTGGCTCCTGCCCCAGGGGACATGGGTCAATGCAAAAAAAAGTTTTAAAAACGTCCGTTTTGGCGGGAGCACTGATTTTAATGACTAATAAAGTGAAAAAAAAAAGTTTGAAATATTCCTTTAAATATGGTGCCTGTGGGGTGTCTGTAGTATGCCTGTGAAGTGCCACGTGTTTCCCGTGTTTAGAACAGTCCCTGCACAAAATGACATTTAACGGAAATAACACCATTTAAAACTGCTTGCGGTTTTAATGTTATATCTGGTTCCTGCAATTTGGTTGAAAATCATTGAGAAAAATGGCATGGGTAGCCCTCCCTGCCCATTACCAGCCTATTTGGGTCTTGTACGCATATTAAGGGGAACCCCGTACCCATATTAAAAAAAGGAAATGCGTGTGGCCTCCAGGCCCTATATACTCAGAACAGCAGTATACAGGCGGTGCAAACAAGACAGGGACTGTGTAGGTTTGTTGTGTTAAGTTGAATCTGTTTGTAATTTTCAACTGGTACATTTTTAAAGTGTAGCTCCAGTCCAAAAAACTATTTTTAAGCTTTTTGGAAAACATAGGGAAGGGTTATCACCCCTGTATAATTTGTTTTGTCGTCCATCTTTTTTCATCTCACTTGCTGTTGTCTCCTTCCGTTTGCAAGTAGGAGATGTTTGTAAATTGGATGTTTGAAAGTAGGGGCCTGCCCTATATGCTCTGCAGAAATGGCGGAACAAGGTGTTGGTTTTGCCACAACATTGTAAGCCCTCAAAGTGACTCTTGGTGGGCGCTGGAGCGCCCTGCTGTGAACGATTATATCAAGAATTGTAATTACATGACATTGTTGAACAGTGGTAGAAAAATTGACCTTTGGTGGTTGTGGTGCTGGTGCCACAACACTATAAGTCCTCACCGTTACTCTGGGTGGGCACAGGAAGGGGCCCTCCTGTGAAATATTATATCAAGAATTGTAATTACATGTCCCTGTTAAACAGGGGCAGAAAAATTGGGCCTTAGGCACTGCTGCTGGTGCCACCACACTGCAACCTCTGCCATATACTCTAGTTTTATTGCAGGAATTAGCCCTGCTGCAAAGCATTGCATCAAAAATTGTACTTAAACGCCCCTGTTAAACAGGGGCAGAAAAATTGGGCCTTAGGCACTGGTGCCACCACACTGCAACCTTTGCCATATACTCTAGTTTTATTGCAGGAATTAGCCCTGCTGCAAAGCATTGCATCAAAAATTGTACTTAAACGCCCCTGTTAAACAGGGGCAGAAAAATTGGGCCTTAGGCACTGGTGCTGGTGCCACCACACTGCAACCTTTGCCATATACTCTAGTTTTATTGCAGGAATTAGCCCTGCTGCAAAGCATTGCATCAAAAATTGTAATTAAACGCCCCTGTTAAACAGGGGCAGAAAAATTGGGCTGCTGGCATCACCCAGAACCAAAAATGTTCTTCCAACATATCAGCGGAGGAGGAAGAGGATAGACAATCAACATAACAGGACAGTCACTCAGTATCAGCATAGGCAGTCTTGAAGGGATGTGGTATTTCAAAAAAAATTATTCGGTTACATCAGCTTCAGGTGCTTGGTAGCTGTGGGTGATCCAAGACTGATTCATCTTGATGAAGGTCAGTCGATCAACTGATTCGGTGGACAGGCGCACCCTGTGATCGGTAACAAAGCCACCAGCAGCACTGAAGGTGCGTTCCGAAAGAACGCTGGATGCAGGACAGGCCAGTAGCTCAATTGCATACTGTGCAAGCTCTGGCCAGTGATCCATCCTCAAGACCCAGTAAGCCAGAGGATTTTCGGTGGGAAAGGTGTCCAAGTCTGATCTTGCCCCTAGGTATTCCTGCACCATGTAAATCAGACGCTGGCGATGGGTGCTGGAACCGATCATACCTTGGGGCTGCGGACTAAAATATTGTCTGAAAGCATCAGTCAGACGGCCACCTTCTCCACCACTCCTTCTGACCGATGCCTCAGCAACACGTTGTCCAGGACCAGGAGTTTGTAACCTCCCAGTCTCTGGGAACGCGTTGCACAGACCTTTCTGCAAGGCCTCCCGGAGATCTCTCATCCTCTGCTCCCTCTGCGATGGCAAGATAAGGTCGGCAACCTTACCCTTGTACCGTGGATCAAGGAGAGTGGCCAGCCAGTAATGGTCCCTCTCCTTGATCCGAAGAATACGAGGATCCTTCCGCAGGCTTTGCAGGATCAGGGAGGCCATGCAGCGTAGGTTAGCTGAGGCATTCGGTCCGGAGTCCTCTGGGTCACTAAGGATAACATGATCCACAGCTACCTCCTCCCAGCCACGTACAAGTCCACGTGTTTCTTGGGACTGTAAATCATCCCTATAAGACTGCTGCTGCTGCTGCTGCTGCTGATGCTGAGTGCCAGCCTCCACCTCCATGCTGACACAATCATCCTCCTCCTCCTCTTGCTCCTCCTCATCCTCTTCCTGTGTGATGGGTGGCACAGCAGGAACACTGTCTGGATAAAGGGGGCCTTGAGAGGCAAGGAAGTCCTCCTCTTCCTGCCTCTGTTCTGCCTCAAGTGCCCTGTCCATTATTCCACGCAGCGTATGCTCCAAGAGGTGGACAAGAGGTACAGTGTCACTGATGCATGCACTGTCACTGCTCACCATCCTTGTGGCCTCCTCAAACGGTGACAGGACAGTGCATGCATCCCTGATCATGCCCCACTGGCGTGGTGAGAAAAAACCAAGCTCCCCTGACCCTGTCCTGGTGCCGTAGTCGCACAGGTACTCATTGATGGCCCTCTGCTGCGTGTGCAGCCGCTGCAGCATGGCCAATGTTGAGTTCCATCTGGTGGGCATGTCACATATAAGGCGGTTCTTGGGCAGGTTCAACTCCTTTTGGAGCTCAGCCAGCTGAGCACAGGCATTAAATGATCGGCGGAAATGCACACAGACTTTCCTGGCCTGCTTCAGGACATCCTGTAAGCCGGGGTACCTGCCCAAGAACCGCTGCACCACCAGGTTAAGGACGTGAGCTACACAGGGCACATGGGTCAGTTGTCCCTGTCGGAGGGCGGAGAGGAGGTTGGTGCCATTGTCGCAAACCACCATTCCTGGCTTAAGCTGGCATGGCGTCAACCACCTCTCGGCCTGCCCCTGCAGAGCTGACAAAACATCCGCCCCAGTGTGGCTCCTGTCCCCCAAACAAACCAGCGCAAGCACGGCATGGCATCGTTTTGCCTGCGTACTTGCATAGCCCCTGGAACGCCTACGGAGCACCGCTGGTTCTGAGGACAGAGCACTGAAAGAGGCCATGGAGGAAGAAGAAGAGGAGGGGGTGGAGGAGAGAGGTGTGTCACAATCAATAGTAGCATTTTGGAGGCGTGGTGGCGGAACAACCTCCAACACTACTGCACCTTGTCCTGCATCCTTCCCAGCAGCCAGAAGAGTGACCCAATGGGCCGTGAAAGACAGGTAAAGTCCCTGTTCATGCCTGCTGGACCATGAGTCAGCGGTAATATGCACCTTACCGCTGACCGCCCTGTCCAGCGAGGCAAGGACATTGCCTTCCACATGCCGGTAGAGAGCCGGAATCGCCTTCCGTGAGAAAAAGTGGCGTTTGGGGACCTGCCACTGAGGAACCGCACATTGTACAAACTCACGGAAGGGGGCCGAGTCTACCAACTGAAAAGGCAGCAGTTGAAGTGCTAGCAATTTAGCCAAGCTAGCATTCAACCGCTGGGCATGTGGATGGCTGGGAGTAAACTTCTTCCGCCGGTCCAGCAGCTGGGGCAGGGACATTTGCCTGCTATAATCGGACGTGGGTGTACCGCTAGCAGAGTTCCCGGAAGCACTTGGCTGTGACACACCTAATTCTACACCTTCATTCCTCTCAGAGCAGGTTTCAGAGAGGACTGAAGGTCTAGTGGGGTTGGAGATGCCAGCTGATGAGGAGCAAGGAGAGGTCCGCTTTGCTCTTTGGTGTGGGTCTTTGAGGTACGCTTGCCAACGAGCTGCATGGCAGGTCAACATATGTCTGGTCAAGCATGTGGTGCCCAAGCGGCTGATGTTTTGGCCACGTGAGATACGCTTGAGACATATGTTGCAAATAGCAGCGGTGCGATCTGATGCACTCGTCTCAAAAAAGGCCCACACCAAAGAACTTTTAGAATAACGTGCAGAGGCAGCGCTCTGCACAGGCGGAGCTCTGCGGTGTGATTCAGTCGGTGTGCTGCCCCTAAGCTGGCCCCCGGAGGGCATCCTGCCTCGTTGGACATGTGCCTCCTCCTCCTCCTCCCTCCTTCCAGGCACCCACGTGGAGTCAGTGCCCTCATCATCCCCTCCCTCTTCATCGCTGTAGCAAACCTGGCAGTATGCTGCAGCTTGTGGAACATGACTGCCAGATTGCTGTCCTTCTTGAGCATCCCCTCTCTCTGCGCTCACGCTACTGCCTTCCTCTAGCTGAGTGTCATCATCAGAGCCCACAAAACACTGGGCATCCTCCTGGAGCATGTACCCAACACTGTGCTCAAAGAGTTCAGGAGACTCCTCAGGAGGACGTGGTGGGTCTAGGGAAGGAGTCACTGATGATGACATTGAGAGGAGGGAAGACGATGCGTTGGCAGCTGCTTTGCTACTACCCTGAGACTGGGTGAGAGAGGATGAGGAGGATGAAGAGGGCTTGGTCATCCACTCTACCAAGTCGTTGGCATGTTGCGGTTCAACATGTCCAGCTGCCGAAAAGAAGGACAAGCGTGTCCCATGGCCACGTGCTGATGAAAATGCACCGACCAGCACTGTTGTCTCTAGACACAGAGCCTGCTTGCCCTTTTTTTATCGGCTCGCCGCCTGTCTGCCTCTCTTTGCTGGCCTTCCAGACATGGTAATGGCCTGAAGGGAGTTGGGTAAAACAGCAGTTGGGTAGTTTATATTGTGCTGGAGGCACACAACACCCACTAACTCCTGCAGATGCCTTTTTTATAGAACACCAGAGATAAAGGGGTATATACAGATGTATACTGTGCTGTGCTGGAGGCACACACAACTTCCAATAACTCCTGCAGATGGCAATTGGGCTCAAATAGAGAACAGCTATGTAGGTGGATATAGCGGTATGTACTGGGTACAGAGCACGCAGACAGCACACACTATCTCCTAACACTACTGACTGCAAGCTCTATTATTAAAGATAGATCACTAGCTATATAGGCGAGGTGAATATCGCGGTGTATACTGCGGTCAGGGCACGCAGACAACAACCAGAAAACAGCAGAGATAAAGGGGTATATACAGATGTATACTGTGCTGTGCTGGAGGCACACACAACTTCCAATAACTCCTGCAGATGGCAATTGGGCTCAAATAGAGAACAGCTATGTAGGTGGATATAGTGGTATGTACTGGGTACAGAGCACGCAGACAGCACGCACTATCTCCTAACACTACTGACTGCAAGCTCTATTATTAAAGATAGATCACTAGCTATATAGGTGAGGTGAATATAGTGGTGTATACTGCGGTCAGGGCACGCAGACAATAGCCACTACACAACAGCAAGATAGGAAATCAGCCGAAAACGATCGGTGTGTACTGTGTTAAAGGTACACAGAACACCCACTGCTTCAGACTCCAACACACTACACGAGGCCGCCGCAATGGCGGCCTTATATAGTGTGGGGCGTGCACTACACAGCCTGAGCTATGATTGGCCACAGGCATCCTGCCTGTGGCCAATCATGGCTCTCCTCGCTGCTGGCGCTGCGATTGGCCAAGCATGCGAGGTCACAGTGCATGCTTGGCCAATCATGAGCCAGCAATGCACTGCGCCATCGCAGTGCATTGTGGGCCGTGAGCGCCATGCGAATTTGACACGAACGGACCAAAATGTTCGGATTTCGCCGAACGGACGAACAGCCAATGTTTGAGTCGAACGTACGTTCGACTCGAACACGAAGCTCATCCCTAATGGAGATATTTAAGTACTGAAGTTTGGTGCCATTCCACAAGTGTGCGTGGCATGTTATGTATCTTTACTCGGCGTAACATCATATTTCACAATATATAAAAAAACTGGGTAAATTTAGTGTTTTTTTTATTCATGAAACTGTTTTATTCCCAAAAATTTTTTGGGAAAAATTGCTGCGCAAATACCATGTGACATAAAAAATTGCAATGACCACCATTTTATTCTCTAGGGTATCTGCTAATATATATAATGTTTGGGAGTTCTGAGTAATTTTCTCGCAAAAAATATGATTTTTACATGTAGGAGAGAAGTGTCAGAATTGGCCTAGGTGGCAAGGGGTTAATTACCATAAGTAACATGCAAATTATTTTTATATGCTGTTTTAAGGTAATTTACTATATTTTCAAAATCTGTACTCAAGCAGGTGGCTTAACGGACACATTATTGAAGTTATAACTTCAAACCATTAATTTCACAGTAAATAGATAAATTATATATTATTATGTTACCGTATATACTCGAGTATAGGCCGACCCGAATATAAGCCGAGGCCCCCAATTTACCCCCTAAAAACTGGGAAACTTATTGACTCGTGTATAAGCCGAGGGTGAGACATGCCTGTCCATCCCTGTGTGTCCGTCCATCCCTGTGTGTCCGTCCATCCCTGTGTGTCCGTCCATCCCTGTGTGTGTGTCCGTCCATCCCTGTGTGTGTGTCCGTCCATCCCTGTGTGTGTGTCCGTCCATCCCTGTGTGTGTGTCCGTCCATCCCTGTGTGTGTGTCCGTCCATCCCTGTGTGTGTGTCCATCCATCCCTGTGTGTGTGTCCATCCATGCCTGTGTGTGTGTCCATCCATGCCTGTGTGTGTGTCCATCCATGCCTGTGTGTGTGTCCATCCATGCCTGTGTGTGTGTCCATCCATGCCTGTGTGTGTGTCCATCCATGCCTGTGTGTGTGTCCGTGCAGCCGTGTGTGTCCGTGCAGCCGTGTGTGTCCGTGCAGCCGTGTGTGTCCGTGCAGCCATGTGTGTCCGTGCAGCCTTGTGTGTCCGTGCAGCCTTGTGTGTCCAGCCTACCTGTGTCCCGAGCCTCCGTCCCGTCCCGAGCTTCCGTCCCGAGCCGAGCCTCCGTTCCGTCCCGTCCCGAGCCTCCGTCCTTCTGCCATGCCAGGATCGCCGCTCTTCGTCGGCGCCTCGACGGCCATTCCACTGTTCAAAAAGCCCCGCCTCCGTCTGTGATAGGCGGAACACTCAATTTCCCAGCAGTCTGTGTTCCGCCTATCACGGACATCCTCTCATCCTCGTCCGTAGTATGAGGATGAGCGGATGTCCGTGATAGGCGGACCACTGACTGCTGGGAAATTGAGTGTTCCGCCTATTACAGACGGAGGCGCGGCTTTTGAATAGTAGAATGGCCGCCGTCTGTCTGCTCGACACGCTGATCGAGCAGGCAGACGGCGATGACTCGAGTATAAGCCGAGGGGGGCACTTTCAGCCTCAAAAAAGAGGCTGAAAATCTCGGCTTATACTCGAGTATATACGGTAAATAAATTATGTTATATGATTTAGCTTGATTAACCACTTAGGCCCCTTTCACACTGGGGCGGTTTTCAGGCGCCACAGCGCTAAAAATAGCGCCTGAAAAAACTGGCCCCTTTCACTCCAGTGGGAAAGCCGGAGGGCTTTCACACTGGAGCGGTGCGCTAGCAGGACGTTGAAAAAAGTCCTTCTAGCCGCATCTTTGAAGCGGTGAAAGGAGCGGTGTATTCACCGCTCCTACCCATTGAAATCAATGGGGCAGCACGGTTATACCGCCGGCAAAGCGCTGCTGCAGCGGCGATTTCCGGGCGGTTTTAACCCTTTTTCAGCCACTAGCGGGAGTTAAAAGTGCCCTGCTAGCGGGAGTTAAAAGTGCCCTGCTAGCGGGAGTTAAAAGTGCCCCGCTAGCGGCAGCAGACCGCCACTAAAACAACGGTAAAGCGCCGCTAAAAATCGCCGACGCCCGCACCGCCCCAGTGTGAAAGGGGCCTTAACCACTTGCTTACTGGGCACTTAAACCCCCCTCAGTCTCAGACCAATTTTCAGCTTTCAGCGCTGATGCACTTTGAATGACAATTGCGCGGGCATACAACACTGTACCCAAATTAAATTTTTATCATTTTTTTCCCACAAATAGAGCTTTCTTTTGGTGGTATTTAATTACAGCTCGGAGTTTTATTTTTTGCTAAACAAACAAAAAAAGATGCAAAAAATAAAAAATCATGTTTAATAGTTTGTTATAAAATTTTGCAAACGGGTCATTTTTCTCCTTCATTGAAGTGCGCTGATGAGGCGGCACTGATAGGTTGCACTGGTGGGCACTGATGGGCTGCATTGGTGGGCACTGATAGGCTGCATTGGTGGGCACTGATAGGCTGCACTGGTGGGCACTGATAGGCATAGTTAAGGCGGCACTAATAGGCACAGATAAGGCGGCACCGATGGGCACAGATAAGGCGGCACTGATGGGCAAAGATGGGCACAGATAAGGTGGCACGGATGGGTGGCACAGATGGGTGGCACGGATGGGTGGCACGGATGGGCACTGATAGGTACCACTGATAGATGGGACTGATGGGCACTGATAGGTGGCTCTGATAGGTGGCACTACTGGGCACTGATGGGCGGCACTGCTGGGCACTGGTAGATGACACTGATGGGCACGGATATGTGGCACTGGGGTGCAGCACCTTTATTGAGGCAGATTGTGGGCACTACTGGGTGGCACTGCTGGGCACTGCTGGGTGGCACTGACGGGGGGCACTTACTTTTTTTTAATGTGGCACTGGCAGGGGGCAGGTGGGCACTGGCAGGGGGCAGGTGGGCACTAGCAGGGCTGGCCATGATCGGGACTGATGTCCCGATCATGGCCGCCAATGATCGGCTTTTTTTTTCTCCTCGCGCTGACAGCGCGAGGAGGAATAATACCGGCTCCGTTATATCACATGATCAGCTGTCATTGGCTGACAGCTGATCACGTGATAAGGGGTCGGGATCGACCCCTTGCACGGATCGGTGATCAGGCGAGTCTCGTAGACTCGCCGATCACAGAGCGCGCCGCGCGCGCCCCTCAGGGGGCGCGCAGGCCGCTCGTGCACGGGACGACGTCAATAGACGTAGTCCCGGAAAAGGAGATCCGCGCTGTAGCCGTCATTTGAGTATAGCGCGGATCTCAAGTGGTTAAGGACCAGCCTTGTTTTGAGATTTTGGTGTTTGAATGTTTAAAACTGTTTTTTTTTTTTTTGCTAGAAAATTACTTAGAACCCCCAAACATTATATATTGTTTTTTTTCTAACACCCTTGAGGATAAAATTGTAATACTTTTTTTCACACCGTATTTGCCAAGCGGTCTTACAAGCGTACTTTTTTTGGAAAAAAAACACTTTTTTGAATAAAAAAATAAGACAGCATTAAAATTAGCCCATTTTTTATATTGTGAAAGATAATGTTAAGCTGCGTAAATTGATACCCAACATGTCATGCTTAAAAATTGTGCCCACTCGTGGAATGGCGACAAACGTCTACCCTCCATAAATCTCCATAGGCGGCTTTTAAAAAGGTTGCATGCGGAGGTCTAGGGCTAGAATCATTGCCCTTGCTCTACCGATCACAGCATCACAGTTCATGGTTTGAAAACCGTTCATGTATGCATTCACAAATTGTCACTTTTATTCCTATTACAAGGAATGTAAACATCCCTTGTAATAGAAAAAATGGCAGGTCCTCTTAAATATGAGATCTGAGGTCAAAAAGTCTTCAGATCTCATATTTAGACTAAAATGCAATAATAAAAAAAAAAAAATTGTAATTTAAAAAAAACATTAAAAGAAATTGGCCCCTTAAGAGCTATGGACAGAAGTGACGTTTTGACATCACTTCCGCCCAACAATTGTATGGAGACGGGTGGGGGCCATCTTCCCCTCACTTGTCTCCATACTGAGCCAGCAGGAGGATGCGAACGCCTCCACCGCTGCCGACAGCTCCCGTAAGCTGCGGATAAAAGGGATCCACAGTAGGGATCACCGCCCGCTGAAGAAGGGGATAACGGGGTTATGGCAGCTAGCTGCTGCCATAACAACGATATCCTCCTTCAAACAGTAGCTGTAAAACTGCGGCGAGCGCACCGTAAGTGGTTAAAACAGAACCTTTTCATCAGCAGCAGATTCTCATTCTCCCTCTTAACTGGGTGAGAAACACATGGGATTACGGCTAAACCTTATACCCATAAACCCATGTTTTTTTCCTTGTAGTTAAGGGCTTGCTGAAGTTATACCAATAGTGCTTTACCATTGGTCCAAGGCTCCAAGCTGTCCATTGAGCTCAGTGCCTCTGACAAGAAGTGAGGAGAGGCACTGTGAGCTCGTCCTCTCAGTCTGCTGCAAACAGAGTGTGCCAGCTTGTATTTAAACTGGCCATGCTGTATGTAGCTTCTGACAGGCTGCACAAGGAGCCCCATATCTCCGGAACTATAGGTCAGAGGAATCCAAAATTTGGACCAGTGGTGGGGAAATACTCCTCTGTGACCCCAGGTCACCGAGCTACGACACTCAAAGCTCGATCTTCCTTTTTTTTTTATGTTCATGGCAGGTGAGGCCCATGGGCTTAAGCCCAGTCAAGCCCAATGGTAAGTCCAGCCCTGCATACTGTATAGAAAGATAGGAAATTTATTCTACCCATGAGGAATAACCGTAACAATTTCCATTTGTCATGTTTAGCTTTGGTAAGATTCGGGAGGGTTAAGAAGTTTAGAATAACAAACAGCTTGCTACATATATTCCCAAATATTTGACTTTTGTCACCTACTGAACGGGCAGGGTTGTATTTTGTGATATATTCATGACTGGATTAATAGGAAGGATCTTTTACTATCCCTTGTTTATTTTAGGGCCAGAGAAAATGGAGAATTCCTTTTATAAAGCATCTAGCTGCTAAATTAGCTAAAAGCTTCTAATTTCTACCCCCATCTCAAATAACATCTCCCTTAGTTTCAAATAATGGAGATGTATCAAACAGAGGCTTTGAAGTGTCCCACTTTATTTTTTTGTCTTGTTAATTTCTCAGTAAGTAAGCATGTGGGATCTAATTTGTTCTGCCATTGTTAGATCACAGCCAGTCAGACTGAAGTCTCCAAGAGAGCAAACATCTTTATCAATGTTAATTGTAGAGTAGGGGTGTCAAACTCAATTTTATTGCGGGTTGCATCAGCAGTATGGTTGCCCTCAAAGGGCCAGTTGTATCTGGGGTGCACTACGTACACAGTGCAGGATTTAAGGGTGTGCTACATTTAGAGTGCAGAGTTCATCTGTGTGCTGTGTACAGAGTGCAAGGTTCAGGACTGCGTTATATGCAGAGTTTAGGGGTACGCTACGTACAGTGTGTAGAGATCAGAGGTGTGCTTTGTACAGAGTGCAGGGTTCAGGAGTGCCTTATGTACAGGGTGCAGAGTACAGGGGTGTTCTGTGTACAAAGTGCAGAGTTCTGCAGTGCGCAATGTACAGAGTGCAGGGTTCAGGAGTGTATTACATATAAAGTGCAAAGTACAGGGGTGTGCTGTGTACAGAGTGCATGGTTTAGGGGTATGCAATGCACAGTGTGCAACCCCAACCCCGTAAAGCTTCCTCACATCTCTCTCTCTCTCCTACCTGGTCTGGCTCTAGTACCTCTCTGTGTAGACAGCTCTGCTTTGCTTTGCAGGAAGATTGTTCTCTGTCTCACAACCTGGAGATCTGTCCCCACTGTGAGTTTATAATATTAGTAATAATATTGTCAAAAATTAACATTTTTAAATGTATGCAGCAAATAAAATAAAACGACTCTGCAGCCAAACTGGATGCAGGAGAGGGAATAGGTGTCTTCCACCTCCTGGGTGATCTGCCTATCTGAGGCATGCCATGTGTAGTATCTTTGGAATGTCAATTGCATACTGCACAATAATATGTGGGTTATGGAACATGACGTGGTACACTTGTAATATTAATACATTTAGAAACCTGCATCTGAGGGAGGGACAGCTGAATGATCAAAAAGACATCCCATTGGCCACTTCTCATACCTTGTCATTGGTTGGATAATTTCTGTACACACCCTCCTAATGGACCAGAAAAGAGATACTGATCAGCGGTCTGAAGCTCTCCTTTACCATCAAACAAGGAACATCAGCCAAGATCTATGAGAACTAGGGATGAGCTTCGTGTTTGAGTCGAACATACGTTCGACTCGAACATCGGCTGTTCGTCCGTTCGGCGAAGTCCGCAGTGGCGCAGTGCATTGCTGGCTCATGATTGGCCAAGCATGCACTGTGACCCCGCATGCTTGGCCAATCGCAGCGCCAGCAGCGAGGAGAGCCATGATTGGCCACAGGCAGGATGCCTGTGGCCAATCATAGCTCAGGCTGTGTAGTGCACGCCCCACACTATATAAGGCCGCCAGCACGGCGGACTGGTGTAGTGTGTTGGCGTCTGAAGCAGTGGGTGTTCTGTGTACCTTCAACACAGTACACACCGATCGTTTTCGGACGATTTTCGATCTTGCTGTTGTGTAGTGGTTGTTGTCTGCGTGCCCTGACCGCAGTATACACCGCTATATTCACCTCACCTATATAGCTAGTGATCTATCTTTTATAATAGAGCTTGCAGTCAGTAGTGTTAGGAGATAGTGCGTGCTGTCTGCGTGCTCTGTACCCAGTACATACCGCTATATCCACCTACATAGCTCTTCTCTATTTGAGACCACTTGCCATCTGCAGGAGATATTGGAAGTTGTGTGTGCCTCCAGCACAGCACAGTATACATCTGCATATACCCCTTTATCTCTGGTGTTCTATGATAAAGGCATCTGCAGGCGTTAGTGGGTGTTGTGTGCCTCTAGCACAATATACACTACCCAACTGCTTTTTTACCCAACTCCCTTCAGGCCATTACCATGTCTGGAAGGCCAGCAAGGAGAGGCAGACAGGCGCGAGCCGATAAAAGAGGGCAAGCAGGCTCTGTGTCTAGAGACAACAGTGCTGGTCGTGGACGCGGTGCATTGTCATCAGCACGTGGCCATGGGACACGCTTGTCCTTCTTTTCGGCAGCTGGACATGTTGAGCCGCAACATGCCAACGACTTGGTAGAGTGGATGACCAAGCCCTCTTCATCCTCCTCATCCTCTCTCACCCAGGCTCAGGGTACTAGCAAAGCAGCTGCCAACGCATCGTCTTCCCTCCTCTCAATGTCATCATCAGTGACTCCTTCCCTAGACCCACCACGTCCTCCTGAGGAGTCTCCTGAACTCTTTGCGCACAGTGTTGGGTACATGCTCCAGGAGGATGCCCAGTGTTTTGTGGGCTCTGATGATGACACTCAGCTAGAGGAAGGCAGTAGCGTGAGTGCAGAGAGAGGGGATGCTCAAGAAGGACAGCAATCTGGCAGTCATGTTCCACAAGCTGCAGCATACTGCCAGGTTTGCTACAGCGATGAAGAGGGAGGGGATGATGAGGGCACTGGCTCCACGTGGGTGCCTGGAAGGAGAGAGGAGGAGGAGGCACATGTCCAACGAGGCAGGATGCCCTCCGGGGGCCAGCTTAGGGGCAGCACACCGACTGAATCACACCGCAGAGCTCCGCCTGTGCAGAGCGCTGCCTCTGCGCGTTATTCTAAAAGTTCTTTGGTGTGGGCCTTTTTTGAGACGAGTGCATCAGATCGCACCGCTGGTATTTGCAACATATGTCTCAAGCGTATCTCACATGGCCAAAACATCAGCCGCTTGGGCACCACATGCTTGACCAGACATATGTTGACCTGCCATGCAGCTCGTTGGCAAGCGTACCTCAAAGACCCACACCAAAGAACAAAGCGGACCTCTCCTTGCTCCTCATCAGCTGGCATCTCCAATCCCACTAGACCTTCAGTCCTCTCTGAAACCTGCTCTGAGAGGAATGAAGGTGTAGATATAGGTGTGTCACAGCCAAGTGCTTCCGGGAACTCTGCTAGCGGTACACCCACGTCCGATTATAGCAGGCAAATGTCCCTGCCCCAGCTGCTGGACCGGCGAAAGAAGTTCACTCCCAGCCATCCACATGCCCAGCGGTTGAATGCTAGCTTGGCTAAATTGCTAGCACTTCAACTGCTGCCTTTTCAGTTGGTAGACTCGGCCCCCTTCCGTGAGTTTGTACAATGTGCGGTTCCTCAGTGGCAGGTCCCCAAACGCCACTTTTTCTCACGGAAGGCGATTCCGGCTCTCTACCGGCATGTGGAAGGCAATGTCCTTGCCTCGCTGGACAGGGCGGTCAGCGGTAAGGTGCATATTACCGCTGACTCATGGTCCAGCAGGCATGGACAGGGACGTTACCTGTCTTTCACGGCCCATTGGGTCACTCTTCTGGCAGCTGGGAAGGATGCAGGACAAGGTGCAGTAGTGTTGGAGGTTGTTCCGCCACGACGCCTCCAAAATGCTACTATTGGTTGTGACACACCTCTCTCCTCCACCCCCTCCTCTTCCTCCATGGCCTCTTCCAGTGCTCTGTCCTCAGAACCAGCGGTGCTCCGTAGGCGTTCCAGGGGCTACGCAAGTACGCAGGCAAAACTATGCCATGCCGTGCTTGCGCTGGTTTGTTTGGGGGACAGGAGCCACACTGGGGCGGATGTTTTGTCAGCTCTGCAGGGGCAGGCCGAGAGGTGGTTGACGCCATGCCAGCTTAAGCCAGGAATGGTTTGCGACAATGGCACCAACCTCCTCTCCGCCCTCCGACAGGGACAACTGACCCATGTGCCCTGTGTAGCTCACGTCCTTAACCTGGTGGTGCAGCGGTTCTTGGGAAGGTACCCCGGCTTACAGGATGTCCTGAAGCAGGCCAGGAAAGTCTGTGTGCATTTCCGCCGATCATTTAATGCCTGTGCTCGGCTGGCTGAGCTCCAAAAGGAGTTGAACCTGCCCAAGAACCGCTTTATATGTGACATGCCCACCAGATGGAACTCAACATTGGCCATGCTGCAGCGGCTGCACACGCAGCAGAAGGCCATCAATGAGTACCTGTGCGACTACGGCACCAGGACAGGGTCAGGGGAGCTTGGTTTTTTCTCACCACGCCAGTGGGGCATGATCAGGGATGCATGCACTGTCCTGTCACCGTTTGAGGAGGCCACAAGGATGGTGAGCAGTGACAGTGCATGGATCAGTGACACTGTACCTCTTGTCCACCTCTTGGAGCATACGCTGCGTGGAATAATGGACAGGGCACTTGAGGCAGAACAGAGGCAGGAAGAGGAGGACTTCCTTGCCTCTCAAGGCCCCCTTAATCCAGACAGTGTTCCTGCTGTGCCACCCATCACACAGGAAGAGGATAAGGGGGAGGAAGAGGAGGAGGAGGATGATTGTGTCAGCATGGAGGTGGAGGCTGGCACTCAGCATCAGCAGCAGCAGTAGCAGTCTTGTAGGGATGATTTACAGTCCCAAGAAACACGTGGACTTGTACGTGGCTGGGAGGAGGTAGCTGCGGATCATGTTGTCCTTAGTGACCCAGAGGACTCCGGACCGAATGCCTCAGCTAACCTACGCTGCATGGCCTCCCTGATCCTGCAAAGCCTGCGGAAGGATCCTCGTATTCTTCGGATCAAGGAGAGGGACCATTACTGGCTGGCCACTCTCCTTGATCCACGGTACAAGGGTAAGGTTGCCGACCTTATCTTGCCATCGCAGAGGGAGCAGAGGATGAGACATCTCCGGGAGGCCTTGCAGAAAGGTCTGTGCAACGCGTTCCCAGAGACTGGGAGGTTACAAACTCCTGGTCCTGGACAACGTGTTGCTGAGGCATCGGTCAGAAGGAGCGGTGGAGAAGGTGGCCGTCTGACTGATGCTTTCAGACAATTTTTTAGTCCGCAGCCCCAAGGTATGATCGGTTCCAGCACCCATCGCCAGCGTCTGATTTACATGGTGCAGGAATACCTAGGGGCAAGGTCAGACTTGGACACCTTTCCCACCGAAAATCCTCTGGCTTACTGGGTCTTGAGGATGGATCACTGGCCAGAGCTTGCACAGTATGCAATTGAGCTACTGGCCTGTCCTGCATCCAGCGTTCTTTCGGAACGCACCTTCAGTGCTGCTGGTGGCTTTGTTTCCGATCACAGGGTGCTCCTTTCCACCGAATCAGTTGATCGACGGACCTTCATCAAGATGAATCAGTCTTGGATCACCCACAGCTACCAAGCACCTGAAGCTGATGTAACAGAATAATTTTTTTTGAAATATCACATCCCTTCAAGACTGCCTATGCTGATGCTGAGTGACTGTCCTGTTATGTTGATTGTCTATCCTCTTCCTCCTCCGCTGATATGTTGGAAGAACATTTCTGGTTCTGGTTGATGCCATCAGCCCAATTTTTCTGCCCCTGTTTAACAGGGGCGTTTAAGTACAATTTTTGATGCAATGCTTTGCAGCAGGGCTAATTCCTGCAATCAAACAAGAGTATATGGGAGAGGTTGCAGTGTGGTGGCACCAGCACCAGTGCCTAAGGCCCAATTTTTCTGCCCCTGTTTAACAGGGGCGTTTAATTACAATTTTTGATGCAATGCTTTGCAGCAGGGCTAATTTCTGCAATAAAACTAGAGTATATGGCAGAGGTTGCAGTGTGGTGGCACCAGCAACAGTGCCTAAGGCCCAATTTTTCTGCCCCTGTTTAACAGGGGCGTTTAATTACAATTTTTGATGCAATGCTTTGCAGCAGGGCTAATTCCTGCAATAAAACTAGAGTATATGGCAGAGGTTGCAGTGTGGTGGCACCAGCACCAGTGCCTAAGGCCCAATTTTGTCTGCCCCTGTTTAACAGGGGCGTTTAATTACAATTTTTGATGCAATGCTTTGCAGCAGGGCTAATTCCTGCAATAAAACTAGAGTATATGGCAGAGGTTGCAGTGTGGTGGCACCAGCACCAGTGCCTAAGGCCCAATTTTTCTGCCCCTGTTTAACAGGGGCGTTTAATTACAATTTTTCATGCAATGCTTTGCAGCAGGGCTAATTCCTGCAATAAAACTAGAGTATATGGCAGAGGTTGCAGTGTGGTGGCACCAGCACCAGTGCCTAAGGCCCAATTTTTCTGCCCCTGTTTAACAGGGGCGTTTAAGTACAATTTTTGATGCAATGCTTTGCAGCAGGGCTAATTCCTGCAATAAAACTAGAGTATATGGCAGAGGTTGCAGTGTGGTGGCACCAGCAGCAGTGCCTAAGGCCCAATTTTTCTGCCCCTGTTTAACAGGGACATGTAATTACAATTCTTGATATAATATTTCACAGGAGGGCCCCTTCCTGTGCCCACCCAGAGTAACGGTGAGGACTTATAGTGTTGTGGCACCAGCACCACAACCACCAAAGGTCAATTTTTCTACCACTGTTCAACAATGGCATGTAATTACAATTCTTGATATAATCGTTCACAGCAGGGCGCTCCAGCGCCCACCAAGAGTCACTTTGAGGGCTTACAATGTTGTGGCAAAACCAACACCTTGTTCCGCCATTTCTGCAGAGCATATAGGGCAGGCCCCTACTTTTAAACATCCAATTTACAAACATCTCCTACTTGCAAACGGAACGAGACAACAGCAAGTGAGATGAAAAAAGATGGACGACAAAACAAATTATACAGGGGTGATAACCCTTCCCTATGTTTTCCAAAAAGCTTAAAAATAGTTTTTTTGACTGGAGCTACACTTTAAAAATGTACCAGTTGAAAATTACAAACAGATTCAACTTAACACAACAAACCTACACAGTCCCTGTCTTGTTTGCACCGCCTGTATACTGCTGTTCTGAGTATATAGGGCCTGGGGGCCACACGCATTTCCCTTTTTAATATGGGTACGGGGTTCCCCTTAATATGCGTACAAGACCTAAAGGGGCTGGTAATGGGCAGGGAGGGCTACCCATGCCATTTTTCTCAATGATTTTCAACCATATTGCAGGAACCAGATATAACATTAAAACCGCAAGCAGTTTTAAATGGTGTTATTTCCGTTTAATGTCATTTTGTGCAGGGACTGTTCTAAACACGGGAAACACGTGGCACTTCACAGGCATACTACAGACACCCCCCAGGCACCATATTTAAAGGAATATTTCACTTTTTTTTTTTCACTTTAATCGTCATTAAAATCAGTGCTCCCGCCAAAACGGCCATTTTTAAAAACATTTTAGGCATTGACCCATGTCCCCTGGGGCAGGAGCCAGGTCCCCAAACCCTTTTTAGGACAGTATCTTGCATATTAACCGTTAAAATTAGCACTTTTCATTTCGAACGTTCGAGTCCCATAGACTTCAATGGGGTTCTAAAGTTCGTTCGAATTTGGGGTCCGTTCGAAAGTTCTGGTGCGAACCGAACCGGGGGTGTTCGGCTCATCCCTAATGAGAACCACTGATCCCTTCCTATGCTCATTGACTGGACTTGGCAGAACTCACAGAACCAGGACTTTGTAAAGTATTTTTACTTTTAAACCTTTTTTTTTTTCTGCTGTATTACCGTATATACTCGAGTATAGGCCGACCCGAATATAAGCCGAGGCCCCCAATTTACCCCCAAAAAAACTGGCAAACTTATTGACTCGTGTATAAGCCGAGGGTGAGACATGCCTGTCCATCCCTGTGTGTGTGTCCGTCCATCCCTGTGTGTCCGTCCATCCCTGTGTGTCCGTCCATCCCTGTGTGTCCGTCCATCCATCCCTGTGTGTGTGTGTGTCCATCCATCCATCCATCCCTGTGTGTGTGTGTCTCCATCCATCCATCCATCCATCCATCCCTGTGTGTGTGTGTCTCCATCCATCCATCCATCCATCCATCCATCCCTGTGTGTGTGTGTCTCCATCCATCCATCCATCCATCCATCCCTGTGTGTGTGTGTCTCCATCCCTGTGTGTGTGTGTATCCATCCATCCCTGTGTGTGTGTGTGTCTCCATCCATCCATCCATCCGTGTGTGTGTGTCTCCATCCGTGTGTGTGTGTGTGTGTGTGTGTGTGTGTGTGTGTGTGTGTGTGTGTGTGTGTGTGTGTCCAGCCTACCTGTGTCCCGAGCCTTTGTCCCGAGCCTCCGTCCCGTGTCGTGCCTTGCCTTCGTCCCGTCCCGTCCCGTCCCGTCCCGTGCCGTGCCTTGCCTTGCCTCCGTCCCGTGCCCTCTTCGTCGGCGGCCATTGTAAAATTCAAAAGCCGCGCCTCCTCCTTCGCCTGTGATAGGCGGAACACTGAATTTCCCAGCAGCCTGTGTTCCGCCTATCACGGACGTCGTATCATCCTCGTCCGTAGTACGAGGATGAGAAGATGCCCGTGATAGGCGGAACACAGGCTGCTGGGAAATTCAGTGTTCCGCCTATCACAGGCGAAGGCGGAGCCGGAGGCGCGGCTTTTGAATCATAGAATGGCCGCTGTCTGTCTGCTCGACACGCTGATCGAGCGGGCAGACAGCGATGACTCGAGTATAAGCCGAGGGGGGCACTTTCAGCCTCAAAAAAGAGGCTGAAAATCTCGGCTTATACTCGAGTATATACGGTATTTTATCTTTTTCGCTTGTAAAACCTTTTTTATATTTTGTATGCACCGTTTTTACCTGTTTTTTATTAATCTCCCTGGTGGTAATCCTGAGTGTGGCTCGGGGTTAATTTTTTGTAAAAAAAAAAACTGAGCAACACTCGGAATTGCAACACAGTATTCTGATAAAGTTACTTACCTTGTCCCCAGGATCCTGCGATGTCCTCCTGCTGTGTGCGGGCTGTGTCCTCCACCCCGATGTACTGTGTGCCTGCTCCGCTCCCTGCGAGCGTTGCGATGCATGGGGGCGGAGCCCGGTGGCAAATTCAAAAAGTGCAAAAAACAAAACACATACAGTACATTGTAATCTTTGCAGATTACATTGCTTTATCAAATGATCCACATCCCTTTTGTCCCTAATGTTTTGTCCAGTGCCCTGCATGCACTTATTTATTTATATATATATATATATATATATATATATATATATATATATATATATACTGTTCTTTCTGGCTTGAAACTTAAAGGAGAATGTCCATGGCAACCAAAAAGCATCCCTTTACGCCAAAAAAGTGGTTTTAGACCAGCTAGAAAACAGCGATAGTAAATTAGAATCACTTGCAGAATTGAGCGATAGTGATTTGTGGGGAAATTCGTCAACACCGAAAGTGACGACAGCGACAATTCTGCAACTGAGCAAATTTCTGTGTTTTTGATTACATTATTGAATCGTTTTATTATATTATTATTTGTTTTATAATTATTTATTATATTATAATTTATGATTTTGTGTTTCAAACTTTATCATACCCGGGATGTCTACTAGACTCTTGTTTGCACAGATTTAAGTGAGTAAAGCTACTTTCACACTGGGGCGCTCAGCGCACTGGCGGTAAAGCGGCGCTATATTTAGCGGTGCTTTACCATTGTTTTAGCGGCGCTGATCGGCAGTTTTAACCCCCTCTAGTGGCCGAAAAAGGGTTAAAACCGCCCGCAAAGCGCCGCTGTAGCGGCGCTTTGCAGGTGGGTTTGGAGCGCTGCCCCATTGTTTTCAATGGGAAGGGGCACTTTAGGAGCGGTAAATACCGCTCCCAGGGCTGTCTTTAATATTGATTGGACCCTGGGCAAGACTTTCCTTGCCCCCCCCCCCCCCCCTCTGCACTTGCTCCGAGGCATACAATAAATAGCAGCTAGACACAAAATCGGTTTATTGAATCAGATCAGGCAGCTATTGCAATTGGTTGCCAGTGATTACAGTGTATTATTACCGCTCACTGACTGGTTTCCAAAGGTACAGCACACATCACGGCTCACTGATTAGTTGCTAGAAGTACAGCACATGATTTCTGCTTGTTGATTGGTTGCTAGAGATTACTGTGGATATGAACTCAGGGGGGTATAATATACATATCAATGCCACTGGCCACCACTATTTACATATGAATTCCGGTAATTTACATGTAAACACGGGGTCTGCATGTGAGTCATCTGTACACCACAATAGGGCAGAGCTGGGCAGCATTAGTAGCAGCACTTCGCACTGAGATATTGGGGCATAGGAATTTAAATCCGGATAGTTGGCAAGTATGAGGCAGCTGCTTTGGGCCCCACAACAATGAAAGGGCCCAGGGCAGCTGCCCCTTTTGCCCTGCCTTAAAAACGGCCCTGAGCGCTCCAAAGATGCGGCTTGCAGGACTTTTTTTACCATCCTGCAAGAGCACCACTCCAGTGTGAAAGCCCTGGAGTACACTGAGCAGCTCTTTCAGGGTGCTTTGCAGGCGCTATTTTTAGCACGTTAGCGCCTTCAAAGCGACTCAGTGTGAAAGGGGCCTTATTCCTAAGAACAGGCCTACAATACAAAACAACAGATTTCCATGCAAAACAATTGTACCGCTCTGAGATGCAAAAATATGGCATAATCATACCGCCAGGGAGGTTAAACAATATTTTGAAATTGTGAGAATTGTCTCTAATACACTAAAGCAGAAGTTAAAGCAGAGCCTCACCCAAAAGGGACATATATCAAACACGAAAAATCTTCAGCGCTAAAAAAATCTGTCTTAAAAAGATCATTATCTTGTCATAGTCCGGGGTAAAAAAAAACTCTGAAACTCAGCACAGCTGTTTAATTTCAGAGCAAAGTGCACACAAAATATATACAAAAAACAGCGCTCAATGGGACCAGACAAGAATAAATGAATGAAAGTTAATTTAATAAAATCCACAGGAATAAATTAACAACAATCCGATGAGGAAGATTAAAAACAGTTCAATCAAATGGAATAAGGTAATAATGATAATGAAAATAATACATAGTCATGGTACCACTTCAAATCCTGACAACAAGGGGTTAACCATGATGTATGGATATGTCGGAACCTGATGTGGAGGTGGAAGATACCAAGCTTGAGACTGCTGAGGGCAATTGATGGCAAGAGGATGCCGCTCTTATTGCTGCAGTGGCTGGTATAAAGGCAAAAACCAGGGAGGTGTAACACTGCTCTCTGACCCCCAACACCGCAGTGCCTCGTCGGCTGCCGTCAGACTGGCGTCCTGAATGGTATGCCGTGCGGCAGAAGTAAAGACACCAGGTCCTGGAAGATGAGGTCCACCTCTGGTCAGGAACAGAAGACGGCAGTATGCAAGCTCAGTACGTTACTATGGCGACCGTGACTGACATATTTTGCGTGCCTGCACTTTGTCAAAGTCTTGAAGTCAAGACATTCCATTCACAAGGTGTGTAGTAGGAAACCGGCTGTGAAGCTGCAAGACTTCACTTCCTGGTTCCCTTACTAGAGATGCTGGCGCCTGCACCCGAAGCCAATTAAAGAATCAGTTTGGGTGATAACATTGCGGGATCCCTGGACAGGCAAGTGTCCTTATATTAAAACTCAGCAGCTACAGTATTTATATATTTTTTGGAAGCCCATGGAACTCCTCTTTAACCACTTTCCGACCACACTATAGCCGAATGACAGCTGACAGCGTGAGGAGAGGAGAGTTGATAACCGTCTTGTGTGAAAGGGATAACTACACTGATAATAAGGGCACTTATAAGTGTCCTGATAATCAGTGCAGTCCCAACAGTGCCCACCAGTGCTGTCAATCAGTGCCTCCTCATTAGTGTCAGCTATCAGTGCTGCCTACCAGTGCCCATCAGTGACGCCTATCAGTGCCCATCAGCGCAGCCCAACAGAGCTGCTTCATCAGTGCCCATCAGTGCAGCCTCATGATCAGCGCACACCAATGAAGTGCAAAAATTACCTGTTTGTTATAATTTATTATTATAAATATAATATTATTAATATAATTATTTTGCAAACTATAAAAAAACGTTTTGTTTGTTTTTACATTTTTGGTCTTTTTTTGTTTATTTAGCAAAAAATAAAAAATAAACCCAGTAGTGATTAAATACCACCAAAAGAAAGCTTTATTTGTGTGAAAAAAGATAAAAATGTCATATGGGTACAGTGTAGAATGACCGCGCAATTGTCATTCAAAGAGTGACAGCGCTGAAAGCTGAAAATTGACCTGGGCAGGAGGGGGGATAAAAGTGCTCAGTAAGCAAGTGGTTTGAACAGCTCTACTGCACAGTAAATCTCTGGAATATTCCTGTCTGCGGTGACAGCAAGTATTACAGAATTATGGCATTTATTATAAGTCATAATTGTTTGTGTGAACATTGATATTCATGATACAAATATCTGGTGGCAGTAATTTGGGGTGTAAAGGGTTAACTGCATAGCTAACAAATCCCAGTGACAATTGTTCTCATTTGGCTGGCACTTGATTGTGGTCCTGCTTGCTGGAAAATCTTTGTACAGGGTGAGGCTGAGAGTGTCATTGTTACAGATCAGTGACAGCACGGTGTAAGTTTGACCAGCCATTTGTGACAAGTTATTAAAGATGGCCGGGGTCTGACATTACTTCTGTACATTTGATTCAGTCCTTGTACCACAGCTGGGCTGTGCCAGAACCTCTTGTACCTGAGATTGAAGGAGTCCCTTGTCCTGCAGGCTCCTATGGAACTAGCTGTACCTGCCTCAAGTAAATCATGAATCGGGTCTTCCTTCATTTTGCCATGCGTTTCAGTCTGCCTTGCTTGGCACACATTCATCATCCTTGCTCATTCTACGCTTGACCAGACATGATTGCAAAATAGAAGATAGGATAAAAAAAACTCAGGATAGGGACGGAACTGTAGCTGTAATGCCTCTCTATAAAATATATATTATGCACCAGTTTATCTCTAAGAACTACTTCCATAGAAGTTGCAGTCCTTTAGTGCAAAGTTAGTTAGTTAACTCATGCATTAATGCTGTCAGTAAAAATATCCCGACATGCTACCAACCACAGCGTAATGATTACACCTTCAAATCCCATCCTATGCAGAGATTTTCCTGCTCTGGGACAACATTCTATGCAACACCTGACACACACACAGTTCACATTGCTGCAAACCAATTGTCATGTGATTTCCAGTACGACTATGTAGTGAGTTGCTACTTTGATCTGACTTCAGTGCAACTGTCCCCTTTACTTTACTTGTATTTGGCATGCAACAAACGCTCAGCAAAACCCATGTCTGCGCACCATAATTGGGGCGTCATTAACAATCAGGCTGCATTCACATCTGTGTTTCCAAATGCACAGCAACCTGCACAGAAAACACGCGCTTTGCCTGACGTTTTGCAATTGTGTTACCATAATGGCATACTAACCGCAAATAAGGGTGTCTCTAACAATTAGGCTGTATTCAAAGTTGTGCATTTTCTGAACACGCGGCAACCTGGACAGAAAACATGCGCTTTCCCTTGTGTATTGGAAACACTCTGCAAACATGCATCGGGCTTGTGTTGCGATAATGGCAAACTGTGAGTGGGATGTCATTAACACTTATGCCCCGTACACGCGATCAGAAATTCAGCCAGCAAAAGACCGATGAGAGCTTTTGGTCGAAAATGCGACTGTGTATGCTCCATCGGAATTTTGCTGGCCGATTCCCCGCCAGCAAAAGATTGAGAGGAGGTTCTCTATTTTTCAGTCCGAAAAAGTTCATGAGTAGTGTATAACATATATGCATTTGCTACCAACCTATACTCCAACTTACCCCCCATTTATATAATAAATAAGACCATACCACTTTCTGGAATAAAATAGGCCGTAGCAGCCATTAATTTATTAATCAAACTGTATAAATATCCAAAAATATATAACTCTTTAAATAACGTAAACAATATAACAGTAACAAAACAATAACATCAGTTATGACAAACATCAGCTCCCCCTAGTGTTGGTCTTTGCAGGTCCACCAATAACACTCCACTGTATCCAAAATTATGACACTGCAGTCCCTCTGACGTGGGTTATTAGGCCCCAAGCCAACAGGCTTACTCAGAGACACCCACCTACCGCAATGCCCCCATAACCAATTACCAGATAACCTCCGTTAACTGGGGTACCACCCTCAGGACCAGGCCCGGACTGGGACAAAAAATAGGCCCGGGCATTTTGCATTGAGCAGCCCATGACATGTTAAACGGCCCCTTCCCCACTGTCCTCCCTGACAGGTCCCCTGAGTGGGGGAGGGGGTGAGGTGGGACCAGGAAAGAGCATTAGGGGTTGGAGAGCACAGGGAAGAACCTTCAGAACATGGGGTGGGGCGAGTGCACAGGGGAGTGGCAGAGAACACAGGGAGGAAGAGGAGAGCACAGGGGGGCAGCGTAGAGCATAGGGGGAGGTGGAGAGCACAGGGGGGCAGTGGAGAGCATGTGGGGAGGTGAAGAGCACATGGAGGGAGGCGGAGAGCATGGGGGGGTGGCGGAGAGCATGGGGGGGTGGCGGAGAGCACGGGGAGGGTGGGCAGAGAGCACGGGGAGGGTGGGCAGAGAGCACGGGGAGGGTGGCGGAGAGCATGGGGGGAGGCAGAGAGCATGGGGGGAGGCAGAGAGCATGGGGGGGAGGCGGAGAGCATGGGGGGAGGCGGAGAGCATGGGGGGGAGGCGGGGAGCATGGGGGCATGTCAGAGAGCATGGGGGGAAGTGGAGAGCATGGGGAGGCGGCGGAGAGCATGGGGGGAGGCGGAGAGCATGGGGGGGAGGCGGAGAGCATGGGGGGGGGTGGAGGAGAGCATGGGGGGAGGCGGAGAGCATGGGGGGAGGCGGAGAGCACGGGGGGTGGCAGAGAGCATGGGGGGTGGCAGAGAGCATGGGGGGGTGGAGAGCATGGGGGGGAGGTGGAGAGTATGGGGGGGTGGCAGAGAGCATGGAGCGGTGGCAGAGAGCATGGGGGGTGGCAGAGAGCACTGGATGGCAGAGAGTATGGGTGCAGTGGAGAGCCCAGGGGAAGCGGCAGAGAAAAGCAGGACAGGAGGAGCAGTGGGGCGGCTGCATATAGAAGAATAATTCTCTCCATCGGGCTTGCCTCACCATAATGGCATGCTAACCGGGATTAGAGTTCCATTAAGAATTCAGCTGCAGTCACATCTGCACATTTTTTGAAGTGTGACACCCAAACATGCATCATGCTTGCGTCATCATAATAACAATGCAAGTGCAATGGGTGTATGCGGTGCTTTTCTAAAATGTGCGGTAAAGCACACATGCGTTAACATAGAGTCGCACCAAAGTAGTGAAGTCGCACTTATTAAAACGACCACCATTGAACATAATGTGATTTCACTTGTCATGATTCTATGTGTCGCAAGTCGCATCCCAAGTTGCACCAGTGTAGGCTTGGAAAACATTTGTAACATTAGTTGCCATGCCCAGACAGGATTTCACACCATGGTAGCTCTTCATGAGAGAAAAAGAGGTAAAAAGTTATTTAAAGGGTATGTAAATTTTTTTTTTTACCTGAATGCATGGAGGTAAAAAACCTTCTGTGTGCAGCTTCCCCCGCAGCCCCCCCTAATACGTACCTGAGCCAGATATCGATCCAGCAATGTGAACAAGAGCAGCTGCTCTCCCAGCTCTCTGCCTCCTCATTGGCTTCCGCTACTATCAATCACAGCCACTGAGGAGGGAGAGGGGGTGGGGCCTAGCCCTGTTCTGTGGGGCTTATGGACACTGTGCCCCTATAGCAAGTGGCTTGCTCCTGGGCACTTAGTAGGAGGGAGGAGCCAGGAGCGGTGGCAGGGGACCCAAGTAGACGTGTGGTTTGTTTAGTTGAATTAAAATTTGGAAATTTGGATGTATCCAAATTTCAGAATGACAATAGTAACGAATTTAAACAAATCTGAAATAACGAAACAAAATTTCTGATGAAATGAAGTTTTGAAATATAATTCAAATAGTTTTCAACTCAAATTCAAATTTCCAAAGAGAATAAAACAAAATAAAAATATAAAGGAATAGAATGGAAATGTATAGAATAGAAAATTAATGAATATAAAGTAAGAGTAAAACAGAACAGAAAGAATAGAATAGAATATAAAGGAATAAAAAAGAATAGCATAAAACAGAACAAAATAGAATAGAAAATAGAACAGAATAAAAATAACAGAAAATAAAGGAATAGAATAGAATAAAAAAAAGACTAGCATTGAATAAAAAAGAACATAACCACCTTCTGAAAATCAAATTCCAAGTAGAATAATTTGAATTAGAATAGAATAGAAAAAAATAGAATAGAACAAATAAAAACAGAAAAAGTAATAAAATAGAAAAAAACAATACACTACAATAAAATAGAAAGAATATAACCTTCTTCTGAAATTTGAATTAGAATAGAATAAATTTGAATAGAATACATTTGAATTTGAATAGAATAGAAAAGAAAACAATAAAAAATAAAAATTTGAATAGAAAAGACTAGAAAAAAAAATAGAATAAAATAGAATATAACCATCTTTTGAAATTCAAATTTCAAATAGAATAAATTTAAACAGAATAGAATTGAAAAGAAGAGAACAGAAAATAAAATAATAGAATAGAAAAGAATATAGTAGAATAGAAAACAACAATAGAATAGAATGAATATAAAAATATATTTTGAAAAGAATAGAATAGAGAATAAAAGAATAGGCTAGAAAAGAATTGATTGGAATATAATAGAATAAAACAATAGAATAGAAAGAATAACCATCTTCCAAAATTCTAATTTCAAATAGAATAAATTTGATTTTGAATGGAATTCAAATAAATATATATTTTCCGAATTCGGTATAATTGAGTTCAATTCGACCAAATAAAAAAAAAATGTAGTCAATTTGAATTTAAATAAATGAAACAAATTCCGAAAACAGATTAAACCAATTAACACATTTATGTAAATAACTTATCGAAACTAAGCACATTTTTTTCATTCTGCACATGTCTAGATCCAAGAAGAGGAGGATCCAGGCTGTTCTGTGCAAAACCATGGCTCAGTGCAGGTAAGTATAACATGTTTGTTATTTTTATTTATTTTTTTATTACATTTAATATCACTTTAATCCCTGATTAGAGAATTCATAGGTTCAGCTTAATGGTTTTAATATTATTTTAATAAAGATAATAAAAAAGGTAAAAAAAAAAATTACGAAAAGTAAGAGTAAAATAATCATGATTAAAAGTGAAAATAGCAATTGCCCCAATAAAAAATTTGTTTTTAGAGAAAGGTAAAAACAAAACAAACTAATGCCCTGTATACACACAGTCGGACATTCCTACCACAAAATCCATCGGATTTTTTCTGACGGATTTCGTCCGAAACTGGTGTTGCATACACACGGTCGGACAAAGTTGTCGGAAAATCCGATCGTTCAGAACGTGGTGACGTTCATTGCACATGACAGGGCTACTTAGAGGCTAGTAGCCAATAGCTTCGTCTCGTAATTTGATTTGAGCGTGCGTGGCACTTTGTCCGTCGGAATTCTCTACAAACGATCGGAAAAAGTCAGATTGGATTTTTTTGTCAGAAAATTTTAGATCCTGCTCTCAAATTTTTTCTGTCAAAATTTCCAACAGAAAAAGTCCAATAGAACCCACACACGGATTTTCCGACAATGTAATCCGATCGGACCTTTTTCGTCGGAATTTACGACCGTGTGTACAGGGCATAACAATTTGATAAGAACATAGGCTTTAGGTGCACAACATTTGCCTCTTCAAGTTTCCTCTGTATAGTGTGGTTCTCTTGTCTACTCTTGTCTATGAGAGTCCCCATGCTGAAGCATTTATAGCAATGGATAAATCTAGGGCAGGTATGCCTGGAGGCCACCCATTAGGCTCGGTTCACACTGCCACGACTTGGGATCCGACTTGTGAGACTCCAAGTTGCATGACATGTGAAATCCCATTTTAGTCAATGAGAGCGGTCTTAAAGGGGTTGTAAACCCTTGTTTTTTAAATAACAAACCTATCATGCTTACCTCCACTCTGCACCTCCTCTTCTGGGGTCCCACGGCGATGCTGGTGGCTCTTCCCCACCTCGAGTGTCCACATTGGAGAAGCTCTCTCCTGGGTGGACACCCATGCAGGCGCACTCCCAAGTCCCGCATCTGTGTCCATTCAAACAGAATGCAGGACTCGGCCCAGCCCCCCGGTGCCGCGTTATTGGATTTGACTGACAGCAGCGGGAGCCAACGGCTGCTCTGCTATCAATCTATCCAATCGGGACACAAGACACCAGCTACAGATGGTGTGCTCGGTCCCAGACAGAGGATGACAGCGTCCAGGTAAGTAAAACGGGAGGCTGGGGGGCTGCAGCACTAAAATAGGTTTTTCACCTTAATGCATAGAATGCATTAAGACCCCTTTCACACTGGGGCATTTGGGGCATTTTGCAGGCACTATAGCGTTAAAAATAGCACCTGCAAACCGCCCTAAAACAGCTGCTCCATTCACTCCAGTGTGAAAGTCCGAGGGCTTTCACACTGAAGCATAGTGCTGGCCAGGCGTCAGGAAAAAGTCCTGCCAGCAGCTTTTTAGGAGTGGTGAACTCACCTCTCCTCCACCGTTCCTTCCCATTGGGGGGCAGCGCTATCATACCGGCGGCAAAACGCGCTGCGGCTGCATTTTGCAGGTGGATTTAACCCCTTTTCGGCAGCTAGCGGGGCTTAAAACCACTCCGCTAGCGGGCAAATAGTGCCACATAAAAACGGTAAGGCAACGCTAAAAATAACACCGCTCTACCGCTGAAGCCCGGGTCGGCACAATGTGAAAGGGGTCTTAGGTGAGGAACCATGAGCACTACTGAAGTCGCTCCAACTTTAGAAAAGGTTGCTGTACTACTTCAAGGCGACTTCTATCTGACTTGTGCCCATAGACTTTAATGAACGTTGCCTCCAAGTCGGATCCACATTTATATTGAAGGCCCCTTTCACACTGGGGCGGTGGGTGCGTCGGCAGTAAAGCACTGCTATTTTTAGCAGCGCTTTACCATCAATTTTATGGCACTGTTCAGCCGTTAGTGGGGCACTCTTATCTCCCGTTAGTGGCAGAGAACGGGTTAAAACCACCCGCAAAGTGCTACTGCAGCAGCGCCTTGCCGGCGGTATACCCACGCTGCCCATTGATTTCAATAGGCAGGAGTGGTGGAGGAGCGGTATATACACCTCCTTTACCGCTCCATGCTGCTAGCAGGAATTTTTTTACCATCCTGCCAGAGCACCGCTCCCGAGGGCTTTCACACTGGAGACACAGAAGTGGCTCTTTCAGGGCTCTTTGTAGGTGCTATTTTTAGCGATATAGCACCTGCAAAGCACCCCAGTGTGAAAGGGGTCGAAGCAACTTTACAGGAAAAAGAAAATAATGTACCCAGGAAGAGAACAGGAACAACAATTATGTCACAAGAGCTGATAAGCTCTGATTGGCCACAGGCAATGTCACCTGTCCTGGAGGCGACTAAGCCGGTGTCAGGTCACCTTGAGGCGAGGTGACAGGTGCACACCGTAGGGATCAGGAGTGCACCGCAAAGTTGTGGACCCTACGGCTGACTGCTGCAGATGGGGGACAGATCCCACTGGGGTTAGAGCGTAAGATTCCCTTGGGTGCGGAGTCTAAGAGCCAGCAGGTGTTCACCAGCGCCTCTAGTGGACTTGGCTGCAACTGGCTCCAGGTCGCGACCCCCAGGGTCCCCCAGCTCACACCCACAGTAGGCAACAATAGGATAGGGATGGTGAGGGACAAAGCCAAGGTCGGGGCCACAAGCAGACAAGAATAGTCGGGTGCACGCCAAAAGGTCAGGATCACAGGCAAACAGGGATAGTCAAGACTGTCAAAAGCCAAAGTCTGTAACGGAAGCGGCGCACACGGCAGGAAACAGGAAGCTAACACACAAAGGAATACACAATGGTTGATCAGCACTGATGGCCTGCAGTGCACAGGTTAATATAGGGCTCCCTGATAGGGCCTGGGGTGAAGCAATGCTTAGAGGAGAGGTTATAAAAAAACACCAGGTGGAAGTGGCTGACCTCTTTGGCTCGGTTCACACAGGGGCGGCACGACTTGCAGCGCGACTCACAGACGCGACCTGCAAACGACTTCAGCGGCGACTTGCAAAACGACTCCTGTATAGAATTCAATGCAAGTCGCCCCAAAAGTAGTACAGGAACCTTTTTTCTAAGTCGGAGCAACTTGAGTCGCTCCTATGAGAACGGTTCCATAGTACAGAACGGAGCGCGACTTGTCAGGCGGCTAAGTCGCCTGGACAAGTCGCCCCTGTGTGAACCGAGCCTTAGTCTGAAGACATGAGGGAAGGTAAGCAAACACAGGAAGATCACTGCATAACCATGACAGCCGGGTTGTAAGTCGCGCTAAAGTCATCTACAAATTGCTTTGTAAAGTCACGCTGTAAGTTGGGTTGCCCCTGTGTGAACCAGCACTAAAAGGCACATGGACACACTAGACCAGCAAGTACTTACCAAAGACCATTTCATCATTGCTTTCATGTAGAATCCAATTTACTTGCAGAGTAACTCTGATGTATCAGAGTCACTGGCTCTCAGAAATGTGATATTATTGTATATTTAGTGGTTTCCATGTCAAACGAGAGCGCAAAACGGCAAATTCAGCCCTTGCTTTAAACCAACTGTCAATTTCTTCTTTGTTTTAGAGGCCTGGTGAGATATCTACATTTGATTTACTGGGTATGCATGCCTGCTGTGACCATTATGAGGGTCTCCTGCAGTCACTACAGAATTTTAAAATGTATTGTATTTATGAAGAATACAACAGATGGGTGGGAAAACACAAAATTCCAGGTCAATAAAATTTTTAAATGCAGCCAATCAAATGTATCATATACTGACCTGACTGTAGTGGAGCGAGTTGTGGAAAAGGGAGATGCAGGTGTTCAGGGTGCAGTGCGGATGCCGATACCCCCACTGGATGATCTCCCTGCAAGTGAGGAAGACGGGCGAACTACAGTGTGCGGGAAAGTACTAGAGCCAGCTGGGTGCTTCAGCTTAACTTAGCAGCAAAAGTTGGACATGTGGAAGATGGAGCTTTTAAGGAGGGTGGAGAATAAGGGGGTGGTGGGGGGGATTGCATACAGAGGTCAGAGCTGAAGAGGGGTGAAAGTATTCACGATATTGTCAAAAGTATTGGGACGCCTGCCTTTCCATGCACATGAACTTTAATGGCATCCAAGTCTTAGGCCATAGGGTTTAATATTGAGTTGGCCCTATAAACACACTCCTAAACCTTGTGGATAGCCTTCCTAGTGGAATTAAAGCTGTTATAGTAACACACACCTGGTCCTGAAGCCTAAATGCTGAGAGGGCTCTAATTGCTTGTAAATGCTCAGTGTCCCTCTAAGGTGGAAACAAGGAACACAAAGCCCAAAGAAGCAGGGATTGACGGCTATGCCACTGATGAGAGATGCATGTGTGAAGATTAAGGATGAGCTCCGGTGTGTTCGTACAGCCCACGTGCAGAGCCTGCCAGGAAGTGGGCACTGCGCTGCGCTAATCACAGGCAGTGAGACATTTCCCGATCTCTGCAGTCGTACATTGGGACAATTTCTCACTACTTGTGATTAGCGCAGCACGGTGCCAACTTCCTAGCGGGCTCTGCACGTGGGCTGTGCGAACACGCCGGAGCTCATTCTTAGTGGAGATCTCTCCAAAGGTGGTTATCAGAAGAGGTGAGCAGTAGGACCCAGTGGAGCTGATAATGGTGCAGACTGCACACAGCAGGAAACAGGTTGCAATGGAAAGTGCAGCAGGCTGGATACAGCAAGTGGGTATTGCAGGCTGGAACAGCAGGTAAGTATTGCAGGTTGGTACAGTAGGCTGGGTACTACTACTGCAGGTAGGCAACAGAGCAGATCACAGCAGACAAGGTGAAGCAGGAGGTGTAGTTGGGGATGGATGCCAAGTTCAGTAAGCCAGCGGTCAGCAAACAGAAGAGCAGAGATGTGGTCAGGCAAGCCAAAGTCATACACAGGACAGGAGACAAGAGCAGATCCATGGGCAATCCGAGGTCAGAGCTGGGAGAGAGACAAGAGGTATCCAAGGGCAGGCCTGGGTCATAAACAGGGGATCAGAAGCATAAGCACACTAGGGATGGGCTTAGGATTCACCCGGACAGTCCGGGTTTTGAATCATGTGTAAGGTAAAGGTAATAGGACATGATCTGCTCCCTCTCCTCTCACCCCTACCCCTCTGTCTGTCCACCCACATTCTAATCCCTGGTATTCTGTGCCTCAGGAAAGGGATGTGTGGGCTGCAAATTTTGAAGCTCAGCAACCAGCAGATACATGGTGGATGAAAGGTGTTGATGTCTGAGCCTCCATCATCAGGTGAGTGAACTCACCATACACTTCCTGTGACTGTAGTCTCCCCCCTTCCTTCCTTCTCTCTCGTGCCCAGAGCAAGTGAGTACACTAAGGTAAGGGGGGCTCAGGTGTAAGGAGTGCCCTGTGGACTCTGATGTAAGTGGGAGGTTTGGTGAGCCAAAACCCCCTTAAATCAGACTTAAATATCTAAGGGGTAGTTGGAATTACAAGCTATTGTTGACCCCTTAGATATAAGTCTAATCGGGTCATTTCCATCTGGTAAGCCTGTGCTTCGTAAGGTGGTGGGAGTTGCACGGCGGTGGAATTGTTTATGGTCACATCAGATTGGGATTCTTGCCTTCACTAAAATCTGTTGGGATTCACATCTGCACATCTACGTTCACCAATATATAGACTTGTTTATATATTCTTTTTTTTGCTTGTTTGAAGCTGTTATCCTCAGATTTGGGGTCATGGTTCACTAATAAGTTACAGTTACATTGATAAACTTCATTGTCTTTATATATATTTCCCTTTTTTTTGTACATATGCCGTTCCCTTTTTTTTCCACTATCTTTATGTGTTTTTATTGGCATTTTTTGGGTAAAATTTTCTTGAATATCACAGTAACACATGTCTAGCGCCTACACTTTACATTTGACATATTGGAAACTGGCCACTGTGCCAGGCCTATGGGCAACTCTCCTCTGGCTAGTCTCCTGACATATAGCTGCAAAGGGTGGGACAACTCAATATTGAACCCTACGGACTAGGATGCCATTAAAGTTAATGAGCATGTAAATGCAGGTGTAGTGCCCTGCTCCTATTGTTTTTGTAAATTTAAGTCATCTGAAGCTGCAGTTTAGCTCAGACTAATTATGTCAAAGTTCTGGTTTCTGTACCAGTTCAGCTGGGTTGTGCTAGTTTCCACTTGGATGTGGGTGTCGCTGTCACCACCGGTAAGTGTTAGAAATGCAACAGGCTGAATGCATTGAGTACCCCTTTTACTCAGAAACAGCCCGGTGGGAGTGGTTCACCCGCTGTGCATTCTGGGTAAGGGTACTTAAGGTACTGACGCCATTTTGAGGGCTCTCTTTTTGGGGTTCGTTATCCCAACCTCATGGCCCTCCTGGCCTGAGGTGTGTGCTGCCTGTTTCTGTGTCTTGGGGTCGGCTGGCCCAAGGCTTTGTAACTGAAAGGGTGGGCACAAAAGTCTTTGGGCCTACCGAGCCAGGGGTGGTCCTGTGCTGTCTTGCCTGCGGGGAGAAGCCAAGCGACTGGAGGATCCAGGAGAGGACTTTTTCAGGAGAGGACCGAGCAACAAGGTTAGTATCTCTGGAAGAGCCTGGAGACTCAGTTGGAGGACGCATCTCGTTTCACCTACCACACAGTATCGCCGGATCGGCTGAAGGAAACTGGTACTGTGTGACAACTCTTTAATTTCTCAACAAGTTGCTGGTTGTGCTGTCCTGTGGCAGAGGATTGCAAAACAATTTCATTTGAATTGACAAGTCTGTGGCAGAGACTTTGTTTGAGCATCTCACCGGCTGCTAGGTCAGTGAGAGAGGCCTATCCGGTGATTGATAGATCCAGAGGACAAACAGCTTCCACAGGCTGGATCTAGCAAATACCTCTTACCCACAATTACAAGGTACCTGAACTCCCCTTAACCCTCTATTCCTCTATTGCAAAACTCCATGTTTCTTTCAAATAAAACATTGGAAAAGGGACTAATGGCGCATACACATGGCCAGACTTTTTGACAGCAAAGACCTGACAGAACGAATCCGGCAGACAATTTGATCGTGTGTGGGCTCCATCGGACCTTTGCTGTCCAAAAATCTGACGGACTTTAGAAATAAAACATGTTTCAAATTTTTTCGCTGGAACTCCGCCGGACCCAGTTCCTATTGAGAAATCCGCTTGTGTGTATACTAGTCCCACAGCCAAAAACCGATGCTAGGGCAGCTATTGGCTACTGGCTATGAACTTCCTTATTCTAGTCTGGTTGTACGTCATCACGTTCGAATCCGTCAGACTTTGGTGTGATTGTGTGTGGCCAAGTCTGTTCATTCAGAAAGTCCGTCGGAACTTCGCCGAAAGTCCGTTGGAAAGACCGTTGGACCTAGTCCATCAAAGTCTGCTCGTGGCATAAGTGTCGGAGCTAACACTCTTTTTAATCCACTCTACAATGGGACCCCTAAGATGGACACAGTGAGCAGGTGAGGTAATGGTAAGCCCAATAAAATCCAGCAGCTCCTTCGGGGGTCAGTGCTACGCAGGTGTCCCAATACTTTTGACAATATAGTATTGACAGTATAGTTTTAGGAGGCTTTACAAGAAAGGAGAGCAATAGTGATATCAGACTGGTTGACAGAAATACACATATGTGGGCAGGTAAAACAGTTGAGCCATAAATATGAGTAAAATAAATATCAGAGACCTGTATCTGTACTAAACAACCAAAGATAACCACTACAGCCACACTGATGGTCATTTTCATAATACACTATGACAATTGACTGCATAGCCCTATTGATGCCTCACGGGTTACAGCCTATCAACAGTCAAATTCAACCTAGATAGCCTCTATACAGTTTTTCTACTGCAGTGTCGAAGGTGATACTTTCATCCAATTTTCTCTGTCACTTGCTATAAAACTGTTTCTTTTTGACAAGCCTTAGGACCTGATTAAATATGTATACACCGAGGAGTGAGGCAGATCACCTTCATAGGTAGAAAAAGATTTGCTGCTCTCCTAAACAGAAGTTGAGATAGTATATCTTATAAGATAACTGGATTTCCATAAGGTTATACATAATGTGTACTTAAAGGTTAAAAAACATGATAAACCATTGCCATACGGTGTCACTAACTTAACTATATTCAATTTTTCAACAGAGCCAAATGCTGAAGACCAGAGTGCAGCCATAATTGGGCTTAGCTGTAGACAAAGAGAAGAAGACACCTATGATAACAACGGCAGTCAAGAAAGAGGAAAGCTGTGAGTAAGAAAGTTTGCTGAATTGTTCATGCATACAGAATAGGCTTGATAACTTAGTCAACTAAGAGCCCATATCCAGTTTAGGCAATTACAGTAAAAACTGGTCTCCAGCAGCCTGGCAAAAAAAAGGGAATGGTCCTGGCTTTTTATACTCACACGATCTCCGACACTGTCTCCTGCAGATCCACTGCTCTGGATCCAGGCCACTGATACTCTTTAACTCAAATACACTGGGGTTACTTTGGGGAACTTCACCCACTGATTTTCTAGTAAAGTGAAAGCAAATGCTGAAAATAGGATAATTAAATAATATAATAGTTCCATTTGAGGAATAATACAACATGGCCTACTGACATTGTTCTTCATCTTTAACCACAGGTCAATGAAGGTCCTGTTAAATGGGATAAAATTTACTCTAGAAGAAAGTTTGTACTCCATAGCGCAGATTTCCATTTAAATCTATAGAGATAAGAATCTTTCCGTCGACCCAAGGAAAGCATTACTTCATAGACCTATCCCTGATCGTACTAAACATGAGCAGAAATTTGTTTCCTTTATTTTCCTAGACACACCAAACGGTTGCCAGAGCCTGGAAACAGCCAACTTTGAAATTCTTGGAGGAAAAGCAGCATTTCATGGGAACTATGGTACAAAAAAATCACTTCTATCCTAAATGGTACTCGCTCAAAAAAAAAAAAAAAAAGGTGTCATTGGTTGGAACATACAATTTTACAAAAAAGAAAAAAAAAAGACCAAAAACTTCGAAAAAAAAAATGTTTTTACTTTTTTTTCTGTCAGTAAATTTTGTAACTAAGTAATTTTTCGCCTTTTACTGATGTGCGCTGATGAGGCAGCACTGATGGGCACTTATAGGCTGAACTGGTGGGCATTGATGAGGTGGCACTTATGGGCACTGATGAGGCGGCACTTATGGGCACTGATTAGGTGGCACTGATGAGGCACTAATATACTGCACTTATGGGCACAGATAGGTGGCACTGGGCACTGTTAAGTGGCACTGGTGGGCACTGATAGATGGCACTGGTGGGCACTCATAGGCAGTACTGATGGGAATTGGGTCACACTGATGATGATCAGTGCTCTGATTACATTCCTAGATGTCCCCCTGCGTGGAGATGCCGCTGACCAGCTCTCCTTGCCACACACTGCCAGTGTGAGGTGAAGAGAGCTGATTACGGACACTTCATTGTTTACATGTGACCGGCTGTGATTGGACACAGCCGATCACATGGTTAAAGACCCATGAACGTGGCTCTTTACAGAGAGATCGGGATCGCGGCGTGTCTTAGCAACACGGTGTGGCCGCTGTCACCGTGCTGCATGCCCACAGCCGTTCTGGGACGCCATCATATGACGTCGTCTCAGAACGAGAGCCGGCGGGGCGGCCGATACGCAGTTAATTCTGCCTTACTTCCTGGTCAGACTTTAGATCATGACAGAGGAAGGAGTTGACCAGCTGAGGGTAGGTGATGCAGGGTGTGTGCTAATGAGGTCAGCTGGTCAACTCTTTACTGTGTCATGACCTAAAGTCAGTATACATCCAGGACCACAAGGTATCACATTGCCTACATTACCGGGGTGACTGGCACAAGTGGTACTTGGGAAAGCTGTACAGGTCCTGTGAGTAGTTCCAGAGGCATATGCCATTGGGTCTGGATGAAGAGCGACACCCACCCCTTCTGTTGGGTAGGCTGTCAACACAACAGCTGGTTGAGGGGTGCTGCAATTTGGGCGAACTTGGCCTCAAACACTCAAAAAACGAGGCTCACCAGCGGTTTTTGCCATTTTTGATCCATTGAAAAAAAATATTAAAAAACAAAAAAATGCTAAAAACACTAATAAACAATGCAAAAACATTGAAAAACTCACTGCAAAGCTACTGGCGTTTTTATAACGTTATTTTAACATCCAGTGTGCATGAGGCCAATACTCCACCAACCACAAGAAACAGTACAATTGTTAGGCCTCTTTCACACGGGCGGATCAGTGATGATCCGCCCCGTGGATATCCGCTTGCTCAGCAGGGATCGCTCCGTCGATCCCCGCTGAGCAAGAAGATGACAGGTCCATCCCTGCACAGTGTGCAGGGATGGACCTGTTAGAGCGCCGCTCTCCCCTATGGGAGATCGGATGATGGATGTAAAAGTATGTTTTTCCTCTGTCACACTTTTTCGGATCGGAGCGGGTTGGATTTCAGCGGACATGTCACCGCTGACATCTGATGTTTCATATACCTCTATGGAGCATCAATTCAGGTCCACCTGAAAAACTGACAGGCAGACCTGAACGGAGCAGTAGTGTGAAAGAGCCCTAAAGGTTTTGAGGACACACCTTGAATCTTATTGAGGTCAGGTCATACTCCACCACATGTCCGCTCTCCTCCCCTTCTTGCTCTGACCTGCAAAAAAGACATCTATGACGTCTAATCTGCATTTCAAAACATTCAGTGGACCCCGCATGTCTCATTAAAGAGAACCTGTCACCTAAAAAAACAACATTGTGATGAAAAAAAAAGTTACGTTTTTAGGCCCCCCCTCCCCCCACTTCCACATATACGCATGTAAAAACGTAAATGCATGCGTCGAGGGTGCCTACGCATGAAAACGTTGATTGTGACACATATGTTACATATCATCACGCATGTAGTAATATTGTGTGACATTAAAATAGTGGTAGTTCCAATTTATTTTCTCTAGGATGTCTGCTTTCACAAAATATATAATGTTTGGGGGTTTTAAATCATCTTCTTGGCTAAAACAATTTGTTAAACGTGTGCAAGAAAAGAAAAAAAAAACGCTTTGGCAGCAAAAAGCTTAAAGACGCACAATTGATCTAATTAATTAATTAACTTCATTTTTTTTCTTATGTTTAATAAAATGTTTTACTGTGCTAGTTATGCCCTTACCTTTAGTCCTTTATATTAGATAATATATGCAATAAAAGTGGTTAAAATTGCTAGAAAATTGTTATTGTACAGGATTTAGATAGCGCCAATAGTTTACGCAACGCTTTACAATATAAAAGGAGACAATACAGTTACAATACCATACTGTCTGATTCATTTAATATGATTGAGATATTATATATATATATATTCCACTAGAAACCTGTAAATTCTGACTAAACCTTCCTGTTAGATGGCAAATCAGCAAAATCATTATGGTGTTTTAAAGGGAAGGAATTCGCATGGCTCCCCTTTCAATTCCCAATTATCTACACTAATGTTGAACTTGGAAACGTGCCTAGAAAAGGTTGAAAAATGAAGATGATGAAAATAGGGAAGAAAATTGCCTTTCCTTGTAAGTGCATTGGGGCAGAAAGACATAGCAATGGTGGATAGGTACAGTCGTTATAGGTAGTAGTAGTAGATCTGTTGGCAGTAGCAGCCAGGAATGATTGAGTCTCTGAAGCTACTGTTGGTGTTTAGTGGTGGCAAAAGAAAAATATTAAATATGCTGGCAAATCTCTTCTGTGGTATAAGGGGCTGATGGTAGAAAGTTGTCGCTTGTTTAGGTTTCCTTCATTTCTATGGATGTCAACTCTGCAAACTATGTGCATTTGGGAGGAGGTACCACAACCAGAGAGTTGCCACTTAGGTTCATTTTGTAGGCCTGCTAATCTACGTAGTCCTTGATTATGTTCTCAGGGACAATCAAGCAGCCAAGATATGTTGTGCACATATGCTCAAACAGCTGGACTACGGGACAAGTCTCCTCTATAACCTCCTCAGTCATCCAATCTGCTTCAGGATCCTTGCATGGAGGAAGTTTGATGCATCTGAAAGCCGGCTGTAGCCTGAAGCAGTAGAAAAACATCAAGGTATGTATACAGCCCATAGATAAATTCAGGTTTCGCCCTCCATGATGACTAGAGGTCAGTGAAGTCTAGATTCCCCTACAAAATTTAGCACCATCTGTATGTATTGGTTACCTTGGTAATAATTTGGCTTATTTATCAACCTAAATAATTTTTACATTATTTACTAAGAACATATACTTTTTATATAGTACACTTGGTATGTTTTTTTTAAGCTAACAAATAGACAAAAATGTTACAAAATCATTCTTATTTGATATATAACAAGTTTTAATCAAATTATTCAAACTTTTGAAAATATGTATGTAGCGGTGTAGTCGCCACTAGTAACAAACATCCACTATATCACCCGCTGCCAGACTCCATACATCACTTGCAGAGACAATGAAAAGTCATTTGCTGTGTTTTATTTTTGTTTATTGGGGGGTACAACTCGGTTGGGGAAAAGGGTATATGGGATGCCCATAGGATGTTTCATTTGCCATCATATTTTAAAGATTTCATTCACTAGCACATAAGAGATGATGTGCATATATTAATTGCTATAATCTTTCTCCTAAATCACCATGCAGACTGTTGCTCCACCTCTGCTTAACTACCACAGACCATTGCTTCCAGGCATTCCTCATCCATTACTGTGTAAGGAATGAGGACATCAATCTTGACCGTATAAGGATGATGTTCCCAGAACTCCTGTCCTCCTGCACAAAACTTATTCCGAATTAAAGTAAGGTCACATCTTCTTCCTTATGCATGAGGGACCCGCTCTGAAAAAATCCCCAAGCTGGCTCTGATTGCTCGCTGCTACTAGGCCTGAGGCCTGCAGTACCTCTCCCAGGAGGCATAGTAGTAAAAAATAATGGGCTACTATTCCCAGCCAGCCCAGCTTGTAAATTCTGTGCCCTCAGACCACATCGATTTGACACACATCCCCACAGTCTTTCCTCTGATCCAGGGCTCCCCATCATTGACTGTGTAATGATGAAGACTTTGCTGATGACCGTGAAAAAGCAAAGTTCCCCCACAGACTTCCTGGCACATCCAGCCCTGTACTATGGTACACTCACCGACCTTTCTCTGCCCTGAGTCCTTGATGGAGAACTTAACCAAACCATACGTTCCGACAGCTTCACCTGCTCTCTGCTCCAGGAGTTTCTTAACAATGACTGTGTGATGATAGGGACATTGCTAACGACCGTGTAAAAGCAAAGTTCCTTCACAGTTGGGCCTCCTCCTGCGATCGGTGCACTCCCCCACCCCCTCAGAGTGGGGTGTTCCTCCAGCTGCTGCCTAGTATTCCATTCTCCACTTCACTTGGCCGACAACTCCCCCCAATAGCATGTTACCTCAACTTATATAGGAGGCCCACCCCCTGCCAATACCAGTTGGGGATTGAGAAGGTCTCCCACATGAGCAGCCTGCCACTCCAGTTCCAGGCCCTGCCCCTCTTCCAGAACATTCTCCCTGGAAGCAGGGGAGGTGCCTCAGAACTAGTGCACAGGTGGCCACACCCACTTCTACACTGACCACTCCCTGCCCCCAGATCAAAACAGGCAGGCTAGCTTGCAGCATAGGCCTGCCTAAATTTACCTGAGCTGACAACTTATCTAGTAAAAATCCTATTTCTAGCACCTACCTATTGGTAGGGGATGCTACATGTAAACTAATCATTGTGGATGTAACACTATGGGGCATATTCATAAAGCATTGAATCTGACCTTTAACAACTATTCTCTGCAGGAAAATCTTCCAGGCCCATGCTATTTAAAGTAGTTCGAAAGACAGAAGGTTTTTTACCTTAAAGCAAGGTTCCACCCTAAAGTGGAACCTCCGCTGATCGGAACCACCCCCCCCTCCGGTGTCACAATTGGCACCTTTCAGGGGGGAGGGGGTTGGAGATACCTGTCAAAGACAGGTATTTACACCCACTTCCGGGCATAGACTCCCGTGGGAGTCTACGCCATTTCCTGTCCTGCCGCGCTGTCTGCTAGGACACACACGGGTCTCAGAGACAGCGTGGAGAATTCCTATTGCGCTGCGCGACTCGCGCATGCGCAGTAGGGAACCCGGGAAGTGAAGCCGATTCGCTTCACTTCCTGATTCCCTCACCTAGAATGGTGGCGGCAGCAGCCGAGAGCCGAGCGATCGATCGGCCTCGGCTGCCGGCATCGCTGGAACCCGGGACAGGTGAGTGTCCATTTATTAAAAGTCAGCAGCTGTAGTATTTATAGCTGCTGGCTTTTAATATTATTTTTTGTAGGTGGAATCCCTCTTTAATGCATAGAATGTGTAGAAGCCCCCCTTATGCTTACCTGAGCCCCATTATGATCCAGTAATGTGCATGTGAGCAGCGGCTCTCCAAGGTCTCTCTCTCCATTCACAGAAAAGCAGCTTGGGAACGAGCCTGCTCGAATGCCCCAGAGGCTTGCTGTTGGGGCACTCACCAGGACCGCTGGCGGGGAAATCAAAAAGAGGAGGATCAGGGCTACTTTGTGCAAAACCATTTCATAGAGCAGGTAAGTATAAAATGTTTGTCATTTAAAATACAACCTTTAAAATCACTTTAATCTACCCACCGTAGATTAACTGTGGCAGGGCAGCCGCTCTGCGCCAGATTACGTACCTGGCGACAACAACAGCGGCGACAGAAGACCGGGCCACCGCCTGTAAAAGAGCTATAAGAAGGCGCGGTGGCCCGGCAGAAGAACCTAAGAGGGGGACAAGACCCCTGAAGTCGGAAGAAGAGGGCAGCGGCGAGGAAGAAAGCCTCTGCTAGTAAAAGAGCTAGAAGAAGATAGCAGGGGAGTCCGGCGAGAAGACCCCCGAAGACGGAAGACCCCCGGAGCTGTGCAATAAACTATTTTTACCCTGTGTTTTTTTTTTGTACTTTTTTTTCACAGGTGAATGGGTAGGGGTTCATTGTACCCCATACTCATTCACATAGGGTGGGGGGCCGGTATCCAGGGCCCCCTTATTAAAGGGGGCTCCCGGATTCCGATAAGCCCCCCGCCCACAGACCCCGACAACCAACGGCCAGGGTTATCGGGGAAGAGGCCCTTGTCCTCATCAACATGGGGACAAGGTGCTTTGAGGTGGGGGGGCACGCAGCCCCCCCTTCCCCAAGGCACCCCCCATGTTGAGGGCACACGGCCTGGTACAGCTCAGGAGGGGGGGGGGGCGCTCGCTCGTTCCCCCCTTTTCCTGGCCGGCCGGGTAGCGTGCTCAGACAAGGGTCTGATGTGGACCTGGGGGGGACCCCCACGCTGATTTTTTTCGGTGTTGGGGTTCCCCTTTAAGTCCATACCAGGTGGCGGGGCCAGCGACGTCTCCTTCGCGGGCCCCACCTACCTGGAGACGCGCTCGAAATGAGCGGACTTTCCTCCGTGTGTGTAGGCGAGTCCGTTCATTTCAAAAGTACAGCGGATAGTACGGCGGACTTAGTACGCCGTATTAGTCCGCTGAAAAAGTGCCGTGTGTGGGCAAGTAGCCCGTTCGGAAAGTCCGCCGGACTAAGTCCGCCGGATAGTTGGCTACGTGTGTACGTGGCATTAGAGAAATTCCCAAAACATGTCCTGTTGGTGGTGCTTGAGGACTGAGGTTGAGAACCACTGCATTACATTATATGCAAAACAATCAAATCCCAATGGAGGAGTGCTTATATTAGTATACTGGCATTCTGTTTTTCCATAATTGCTAATTTCATTTGTGTAAGCACTGCCCGTATTCTTCTTTATCTTTTTTGGTTTTCATTAAAGTAAATGGCTAAAGGAATGGAACCCATTAACATGTAAACTTCTGTGAAACACACAGGAACCAATAATGTATTGATTTTCATAGAGTCCCTCCATTCATTGTATTGGTCTTTTCCCCAGTCTAAAACCATATCATTTAACCAAAACGGGCAAAGCATAATAAACTACATGTCGTATTGTGTCTCTGAGACCAAAATAGATTATAATGGAAATAAAATGCTTTAATAGGATTAAGTGCAGAAGAAATCAGGACTAAAACGCTAATGGTAAAGTATGGGTTATCGTTTGCTGATGACACCAGAACATCATGTCACAGTTCAAGCTACTGAAAGGACACAACAATGCACAATTTTATTAAAAGAACAAAATCCACATGGCTCATTACCTGAACTAGATAAAGTTCACTGGTTAACCACTTCCGAACCACCAATATATACGTCCTAAGTTTGAAGAGGAATATCGTTGTTATGGCAGCAGCTAGCCGCCATAACCCGGTATCCTCTTTTTCAGCTGGCGGTCTAGTTTCCGATAATAGTGGTCTCTGTGGCGGATTCACCACAAGATCACTTTTATCTGTAGCGGTAGAGGGGCCCCCCTCCCTCCGCCGCTTACCGGAGCTGTCGGCAGCGGCGGAGGCGATCGGATGTTCTTCCTTGCTGGGTATGGAGACGAGTGAGGGGAAGATGGCCCCCACCTGTCTCCATACCATTGTTGGGCGGAAGCGACGTCAAAACATCACTTCCACCCACAGCTCTTAAAGGGCCATTTTTTTTTTTTAAATGACAACCTTTTTTTTTTTTTTTTATTATTGCATTTTAATGTAAATTTGAGATCTGAGGTCTTTTTTAACCCCCAGGTCTCAAATTTAAGAGGTCCTGTCATGCCTTTTTTCTATTTCAAAGGATGTTTACATTCCTTGTAATAGGAATACAAGTGACACAATTTTTTTTTTTTTTTTAAAGAACAGTGTAAAAAAATAAATAAAAGGTAAAATAAATAAGAAAAACATATCTTTTTTTTCTAAACGCACCCCACCCTGCCAAGCTCGTGTGCAGAAGTGAACGCATACGTGAGCAGTGCCCGCATATGAAAACGGTGTTCAAACCACACATGTGAGGTATCGTCGCAATCGGTAGAGCAAGAGTAATAATTATAGCCCTAGACCTCCTCTGTAACTCAAAACATGCAACCTGTAGAATTTTTTAAACATCACCTATGGAGATTTTTAAAGGTAAAAGTTTGTCGCCATTCCACGAGCGGGCGCAATTTTGAAACGTGACATGTTGGGTATCAATTTACTCAGCGTAACATTATCTTTCACAATATAAAAAAAATTGGGCTAACTTTACTGTTGTCTTATTTTTTCATTTAAAAAAGTGTATTTTTTCCCCAAAAAAAGTGCGCTTGTAAGACTGCTGTGCAAATACAATGTGACAGAAAGTATTGCAACGACTGTCATTTTATTCTCTAGGGTGTTAGAATTTTTTTTTATAATGTTTGGGGGTTCAAATAATTTTCTAGCAAAAAAAAAAAAACTGTTTTTAACTTGTAAACAACAAATCTCAAAAAGAGGCCTGGTCCTTAAGTGGTTAATTATGATGCATTAGTGGTCACCTTTTGCTGCAGGTTCCTGTCACTACACTGAATGTTCTTTAATGGCACAATGGATGGCTGGGCCGGTTAGCTAGCCAAGTCCGGCTTACATTTGAGAAATGGTTCTGACTAATCCCGAGACGGATGTGAAGGGAAGGAAAGTGGTATCAGGAAGGAGTGGAACAAACAGACAAGGAGGAAGTTATGATATTTAGACAGATTTGTGTCATTACTAAAGACAGGTCGATAAAACAGAGAAAGGGACTTGACACTAAATGGGACTGAGCAGGACAGGCTGGGTCAGAAGAAGCAGAGCTGTCTGTCTCACAAAACTGATAAGGAAAAGCAATTTATCAGACAAAGGATGCAGCGCTCCTGGACCCCCTCCTTCCTGATTTCCAGCTCTGACAGCTCATCCAATTCACATCCCCCAAACCAGCGTGACATCTTTTCGGGGCATATCTAGGACGTTTGGTGAGACCGGTGTGTGGTTCTCAGTGCTGCATATTTTTGTAACCCTAATTTAGATGGTAAATGTCAGACAGAGGCACTTATGATAGCTGTCATGAAATTTAATGTTATCAGTAACTTGAGCTGCATTCCTTAGTATCTGCTACTCTCTGCATTTGATATCATTATACTAATATAACGTTGATGATGTTAGAGATCATAAAAATACAGATGGCATACAAAATCTGAATTCCCGTTCACGCAGTACAATGAATTCAATTTTGTCTACATTAAGGGCTCTGTCATACATGCGTTGAATTTTAACGTTGAGTTGAACACACATTAACGTGCTTATAGTGTTACCGTGCGTTTACGGTGCATTTGAAATATGCTTAAGGCTGCAACACATGCTAACCACTTCAGCTCCGGAAGGTTTTACCGCTGTGATAGTGGGAGTCCCTGCCTCTGAAAAATTAGGGCTGTTACTGATTAAAGTTTTTCGCGTTCGATTAATCGATTTTTGTTTAATCAATTAATCGACTAATTTCGATTAATTATAACTCACATACAGATCCAATTACTTTTAGCTAATCTTCTTGCATTGCAACTTTGCATTAGTCAGTGGTAAATGTGGTATACACTATATACAATCACCTGACACTAGTTAGTTTCCACAATCCATGACTTAACTTCACAGTTCAGACAAATACTTTTTAAATTCAAACTGTAGCACTGAGGTAAGTCATTTTTTTCCCACAGTAGCATGACAATCCCTCCACCTCCTGTCTAACTAAATCTAAATCACTCTCACCTTATGGCATGGACCCCTGTGTAAACAGGTGGTCATGCAAGCGGGTATCAAAAGGGTTAACACGAACCATAAACTTCTCTCATGTCTCCTTAGATCTCAGCAAGGACGCCAGGTCATGGGTAGAAAGAAAAGATCTAAGTGCTCACTGCTTAAGTATAAGATTACATTTTTGTATTCAAACACAAACTACTCACATAAAGATGATAAAAACACAGCATGTAAAGCCGACAATCATGTTAGTTCCGTATGGGCAGCAGCGGGTGATGTCATGTGTAGCTCCTCCTCCGTATGCGTTACGTTCAATAAGAACTTCAATGTCACCGGACTCCTCCCCTTCCCTTCATTAGCAGACAAAGGCACTTGGGGAAGGGGGGGGGGAGTCCGGTGACGTCAATGTCTGTGACATTACCGGATCTCCGACGGAACTCCATGAAGACCCGGAAGCCGGCAGAGAGGTGAGTACCGATCAAAAAGATGAATCGATTAATCTTTATTTTCCACAGCCCTAGGAAAAATGGACTCAAAGAGTTAAGCCTCATACACACAATCAGATTTTCCGCAGACAAAACCTCAGACTTTGGTCCGAAGGCGCGTGCCTGGATTTTGTCTTGCATACAAACAGCAAGGAATTGTCAGCCAACAAACGTGAACTCTTTGGCGCCACCCTTTGGGCTCCTTCTGGTAATTTTGTGTTAGTAGACGTTTGCTGAGTGTTGATTTGCACTTTTCATTTCATGCTTTTCAGTTAGTTTCTGAACGGCCATTCGTCAACCAGACCTGTTCGGAGGAGAAGGAGATAATGTGTTATTTATTATTGGCCTTGGAGTCCAGTCCAGGATTTCTTGGACCAAAAATTGGTTGCTGTATTAATTGTGACCAATTATGCCATATGCTTTTGCTGCGGGAGCTCCAGGAGAATAATCCAGATGTTTTTCAGAATTATCTCCGGATGATGGACCCCTGCTTTCACCAACTCTTGGCATTGGTGACCCCCTATTTTAATAAGCAGGACACATGCACGAGGCTTTTATTTTATTTTTTGGTTGAATAATGATTTGATTTGGTGTATTTATATTTTCTATATTTTTGGATGCATAGAATGCACTTTTTGGTTAATTTCTATTGGCAGATAACATGTTTAATTTTATTTGTTTTATTTTTTTATTGCACAATAAAAAAAAAACTGTAGAGAATAATACTTGGCTACTTGTTATACTTCAAATTACAGTTTGTGAGTAGGCAGTTCATTTTTTTTTTTTTTTTTTTTGTAACAAGGGACACCAATATAGTTGTATCTTGCCCAAAAAAAAAAAAAAAACATAATAATAATATTCTTGCTATCACTAGAAAATAAAAACCTTTTAAAATATGTTTGCAATAACTCCATCAGTATCACCAGCAAAGCAGCTTCATTATTATCCCATTAAAGAAGAAGAGAATGTGCGCTGCATTTTGAGATTTCATAATTTGTCACGTCACGCATGTTAATTCTCCATTACGATCGCTAGTTTACAAGACCGACCACTTCTGGCTCATCCTTTGATTCCGAGCATGCATGTTTGTACTTTGGACTTTAGTCTGACGGACTTGTATACACACGCTCAGAAAATCTAACAACAGACATTTGTCCACAGAAAATTTTAAAGCCTGCCATCCAAAATTTGTCCACGGAAAACCTGACAACAATTGTCTGATGGAGCATACAAACGGTCGGATTTTCCTGCCAACAGCCTGTCATCACACAATTCCGATTGGAAAATCCGATCGTGTGTATGCAGCTTAAGTTTGAGAAATGCCAGCAGATATGTTGTGAGCGGAGAAAACTGCATTTTAAGTTTTCTCTGAATTTGGTAAGTCCGCATTGGGGCTGGAAGCTTAAAGACTCCAAATAACATTGGGGCATATCATAGGCGTGCGCACGGAGTGTGTGTACCTGGGCACACCCTAATCACGCCATGCTGTCTCCGAGATCTGCTCTGAAATGTTGCATCCAAGTAGTGCGTAGCCCGCGCTGCCTGTGAAACCGTTTCACAAGCAGCAGATAGCAAAGCTTACCAGAGCCACTCAGTGTGTGTGAAGCTGTTAGGTAATGTAACTGCTTCCAGGGAGAGAGACCAGCTGTCAAAACTCAGTGGTGATGTCAGGGGTGGCCTGGACCGAACAGCTATCAAACACAAGCCAATGGGATGGGGTCTAGATGGTCTGCTACATTAATGTGACTCTGCCCCCTTTCTTAAGCAGCCCAATCATTGGCTGGTTTGGATAGCTGTTTGGCCCCACCCACCGCCAACATCCCCGCTAAGTTGTGACAGCTGGTCTCTCTCCCTGCAAGCAGTGACATTACCTGACAGTTTCACACACTAAGTGTCTCTGACAAGTCTCACTATCTGCTGCATGTGAAACTCCCCCTCTACCCTGTCAGTGTCCATAAGTGCTGCCTATCAGTGCCAATCATTGCCAATCAGTGCTGCTCATCAGTGCTGACAATCGATGCTGCCTAACAGTGACAATCAGTGCTGCCAATCAGTGCCAATCAATGCTGCCAATCAGTGCCCATAAATGCTGCTCATCAATGCCAATCAGTGCCCATAAGTACTGCCAATCAGAGACCATCAGTGCTGCACATCAGTGCCAATCAGTGCTGACTATCAGTGCCAGTCAGTGCTGCCTATCGTGCCAATCAGTGCTGCCCATAAACGCTGCTAATAAGTGCTGCCAATCAGTGCAGCCTATCAGTGCCAATCAGGGCTTATCGGTGTGACATAACTGTGCTGCCAATCAGCACCCATAAGTGCTGCCTATTGGTGCCAATCAGTACCCATCGGTGCTGCCTATCACTGCTGACAATTAGTGCCCATCAGTGCTGCCTATGAGTGCCATCTATCAGTGCCAATCAGTGCTGCCTATTGGTGCCACCTATCAGTGCTGCCAATTAGTATCAACAACGCTGCCAATCATTGCTGCCAATCAGTGCAGCCTATCAATGCCAATCAGTGATGCCTATCAGTGCAAATCAGTGCTATCGGTGCCACCTATCAGTGCCAATCAGGGCCCATCAGTGCAGCATATCAGTGCTGCCTAAGTGCCCATCAGTTCTGCCAATCAGTGCCCATCAGTGCTGTCTATCAGTGGCAATCAGTGGGGCCCATCAGCGGCCATAAGTGCTGCCTATCAGTGCCAATCAGTACTGATAATCAATGCCCGTCAGTGCTGGTTATCAGTGCCAATCAGTGATTGCTATAAGTGCCAATCAGTGCTGCCAGTCAGTGCCACCTATCAGTGCTGCCAATTAGTGCCCACCAATGCTGCCAATCAGTGCTGCCTATCAGTGCCACCTATCAGTGCCAATCAGGGCCCATCAGTGCGGCCTATCAGTGCCAACCAATGCTCATCAGTGCTGCCAAGTGCAGAGATGGGGAGATGAATTCCGCAGCCAGGCACATTGTCAATGGGGGGGGGGGGGGGCTGGTGGGGCACAACTGAAATCCATCTATGTTTATTAATACCACATACCCATCTTTAGTATAATAGGTAATCACCACACTACTATTTACAATTAACTACTGGAGGTAAAATTAAAAAGGTGCAGTAAAAGGCTTGCCGTAAGCACTAACTTACTAATCAATAACGTAACAATAATGGTGGAACCCCCTAATGTATGGAAATCACAAAAAACTTTAATATTACCACAATACTGATCTCTGTGATATGTAACTTCACATATAATACACATCAAACTAAATACAAGACATAACAAATGAAACTCAGCAGAGATGGTGGAAACCACTTCCTGAGTGGATCTTGTCTGACAGTTAATGATGACTTTCCCTGATATCTTGCCTTGCGGGGGTGTGGCCGGATGGAGGTGGGAGTGAGCGAGTGAGTGAGCTGGAGTGATGCCCGGGCTCCCTGTCTACACCTTGAGTCCCGAATGATGTGTGCCTCCGCTCTCCGACAGGACTGCGCTCTGAGATCGGAGCTCCCTTAAACGTCTCCACCTATCCCTCGTTCGCCGGAGACTATCGAAAAGCGCCGAGAGCCGCCGAGATATTCCGCACAGAGATCTCGTGGAGGTTCATGCGCCCACGTGACTCCGGGAGCCGAGCCGAGCGTCTCCTTCTCAGGAGATTTCGAGAGCCGAGCGTCTACTTCTCAGCGCTGCGGGGGATCGCGTGGAAGAGGCTCCGAGACCAGTCTGTACTCAAACAGCTTCGCCGACGAGATCCGGCTGAGTGGACCATCGGGGCTCGCCCAGCGGTAACCCTTCCCCCAGAGGCTTGAGGCACTACAAGGTACATTAAGATATATTGGCTTCGGTAAATAGCTTAAGATGGCTGGCAGTCGGCCAGCAAGTGAACTCGATGGGACTTGCAAGTTTGTTAATATCTGCTAGCACAGCTGCATATGGGCGACCCCCGCATGGTTGGATGGTCTGCACTCACCTTTTGCCTTTTTGCTTTGCCTTTTTGCTCCTTTCTTGGAACTATTAGCTGGCAAGTGCTTAGCCTTATAAGATAACTGATGTAGGCTCTTGGTATGTGAGACTTTGATACAAATCTCCTCTTGCCCAGGCATTTATTAGCTGAAAACTAGTTTCTATCTACGTTATTGGTCTACTGCCCTCTCCCTCCCTCCCGTTTTTTTTTGAATATTACTATGCTTAGTAAAAGAGCTACGGAGGATATGTCGCAGGCGGAGGGGAACCAAAAAACACGCGCAGCCAAGGAAAAATTAAGCCAAGCTTCAGCAGCTTCAAAACTTGAGCGTTTTGCACATGCGACTTCTCCAGGCAGGAAGACACAGCACCATTCATCTGGCCAGCAAAAAACCCAGGGGACACTGGGAGACAGGAGAAGTGTGGGTTACCTGGCAGCCGATTCCGGTACTATACCTCCTGGGGGGGGGGGGTGAGTGAGCCGCCCCAAGATGAAAATAAGATGTCTCAAAAACCTGCAGGGGGCGGGGAACCTACCCTACGAGAGATCCTGTTGGCGATTAACGAGTGTAAAGCTTCTATCTCTGGTTTTGATAGCCAACTAAGAAACATTCAAAACGAATTACATGCCATGAGCCAATTACTAAGTAGTACCATTGATAGAACAAAGGCACTAGAAGAAAGATTAAGCACGGTGGAGGATGACCTATCCCCCCTACAGAGAGAAATTGCTATGCTTCAGAAACAAATTGCCGCACAAGCTTCTAAAATGGATGATATGGACAATAAGAGTCGCATAAACAATGTGCGATTAATCGGCCTCCCTGAGGGAAGTGAGGGTCCTAACCCTGTAGCCTTTTTGGAGACCTGGTTCAGGGAATTACTGGGGGATGTCCCCTTCTCCTCACTGTCCTGCATTGAAAAAGCCTACAGAGTCCCTGCTCGATCACACCTGGCAGAAGGACGCTGTAGGCCAATGATATTGAAGTTTATTAACTACAATGATCGCATAACTTTGATGCGGAGAGTTAGGGGATTGGGAGACATCTTCCACAGAGGGAGTAGGGTGTCATTCTATCCAGATTTTTCGGCAGACTTACAGAAACGGAGAGCAGAGTTTTTACCTGTTAAACGTAATTTGCAAAAGCACAAGATAGCTTATGCTTTATTGTATCCGGCCCGACTTCGCGTAACTGCTCTGGGTTCAACTTTTTTTTTTTAGCTCCCCTTTGGAGGCCACGAACTGGCTCGAGGAACATAGGGAGTCTCTTTAGTGGCTGCTAGTGTTGTAGTGTATTTTTTTTTTCTTTTTTTTTTTTTTCAGTATTAAGCGTTGGGAAGGGGATGGGGGTGGGGGTGTCCCTCCTTTTTATTTTTTTTATTTTTTTTTGGGGGGGGGGGGGGGTGTAGGGAGAGGGTTGAGTAAGTGGAGATAACATATTAACCACTTAGGGAGGGGGGATAAGGTATTACGGATTATTGTGTATTACACGGTGAATTACACTTTGTATAAAGCTTATGTAAAGTATTATCACAGTCATGGGGGGGGGGGGGGGGAGTGAGGGAGCAGTACCAAGTGAGGGAAAAGGTATGGGGTAAGGGTCAAATAGAAAGTTGGGGGAAAGGAAGACAGGACAATGTGTATAAACTTTATTAGAATTTTCTCACTTTTGAATTTATGTCAATGATTATATGGAGCACTGTGTATGAAGTTTCTGTAAGGGGTGGAGAATAGATATAGGGGTATTATGAGGGGGGGGGGGTGTGGGTGATGAGGATAAATTCTGTGTATAAATATTACTAGGAATATTTTGCTTATATAATTGTTAATGAATGAATGGGAAAGTAGAATGTCACTGATTGACACTTGTGAGAGGGATAATTATGGAGGAAGGAATGGGTAAATACTATGGGTTAATGTTTACTATAATAACGTAAAGAAAATTAAATAATAAATTAAATAACACATTAGCTAATCTTAGTCGACGGAAAGAGGTTCTGTAGTTGAGTTGGGAAGGGTGGCTCTTGGGGGGTGGAGGGGGGGTAATGGGGGGATATCTAGAGCTTAACATTAGAATTATTGAGTTTCTGAAGCTATAGGGCCACTCTCTTCCCCTTCCCCTTTTTTTTTTTTTTTTTTTTCTCTTTCTTTCTTCAGATACAATCGGAGCTATGGAGGGACTATGTCCCCACCTGAAACTTGTGTTAAATAAATATGACAGGATTATTGAGGGGGGCGGGGAGCAAGGGTATGTTTTGAATGAGGTATGGTTATACCGGCTGCAATTGAGACCCCTAGGGGTTGCCCTAATGGGCAGGGTTGGGGGGGAGGAGGGAGGGGGGTGAGTCTTCGAACACATGCTGATGGTACCGGGATCGTGGCGGGGAGCGGACTGGGATGGGTGGGTGCTCGGGGGAGGAAGCGGCTCCCTCCCCCGTTGTTTCCCCTCCCATCCCAGAGCATCTTAGCCGCTGGAGACGATGGGTAGGTGGAACATTATTTCATGGAATGTGAGGGGCCTGGGAGACCCTAGGAAGAGGGGGTCCGTGATGTTGGAGATGGAGAAGAGGGGGCCTGGCCTCCTTTTCCTACAAGAGACCCATTTAACTCCGGCCGCGGCCCCCCATCTTCGTAGTCGGAGCTTCCAGGCATACTATCATTCCTTCTACTCATCGTACTCCCGTGGCGTGAGCGTACTGGTCTGGAGGGGTATAGATTTTGTGTGTAAAGAGTCTCAGGTTGATGGGGAGGGGAGATTTATTTTTTTACATTGTTTGATTGGTGGGCAGGAATATGTCTTGGCCAACATCTATATACCCCCCCCCTTTAAACTGGAGGTTATACATAAATTTTTAATGTTCAGCCTGGGTAAACCAGGGGTTCCATGGTTGATAGCTGGAGATTTCAATGAAACTATGGATAAGAGCCTGGATAGATTCCCCTGCCCAGTGGGGAGTAGAACCAGCCGACTATATGAATTTTTGCTGGAGGTGGGATTAAAGGACATTTGGCGTATGCGGCACCCTCAGGATAGGCAGTATTCTTGTTTCTCTAGTACCCATCAGTCACTATCGAGAATAGATATGGGCCTGGGGAATAAGGAGGCATCAGAGCTGGTGGTAGATATGGTATATGAGGCACGTGGGATTTCAGATCATTCCCCCCTAGTGATAACTTTAAGTACGGGAGAGACCCCCCCACGGGGAGAGTGGAGAATAAACCCCGCCTGGCTAGAACTAGTTGACAACTCTAACCTTTTAGGAGCACAGATAGGGGAATTTCTTCAAATTAATGGAGGGACAGCACCACCCGGAATTGTTTGGGATGCCTTAAAAGCCTTCATTAGAGGCTTACTAATACAGAAAATTGCAATAACTAAAAAAAATACTCGAGAGCAAGAGAAAGAAATTAGAAATAATGTTACTCAAGCTGAGAGAGCGTTCGTGGAAGACCCATCGCCAGTCAAACAACAGGCTTGGGTGAACTGCCAACAGATATATAAAATGGCTCTCTTAAAGAAAGCAGAAAATCAACGTATCTTTCAACGCCAATATTACTTTGGTGAAGGAGAAAGGGTGGGTCGAGTTCTTTCTCTATTGACCCAATCGAACGGCCCTTCTACTGCAATACAAGTAATTAAAACAGAAAATGGAGACCTTGTTTCCAGACCTTCTGAGATCATGAAGGTACTAAGGGATTATTATAGTAAATTATATAAATCGACTATACAGGATCATAGACGATTGGCTACTAACTTTTTACATCAAATAGATATCCCTATGCTCTCAAACCAGGATAGACTGAACTTGGATCTGCCATTAACGATGGAAGAACTAAAAAGCGCAATGTCTAGTATGTCCAACTATAAATCCCCTGGCCCTGATGGGCTTCCAGTGGAAGTCTACAAGCGATATAGCGAACAGTTGTTGCCGGCATTACTGGAAACATTAAACCATGCATTAGAAAGGGGAGAACTCCCTACCTCAATGTTAGAGGCTAATATCACCTTAATCCTAAAGGAGGGGAAGGACCAACAGGAGATTTCATCGTACCGACCGATATCCCTGTTGTGCTCAGACGTTAAAATCTTGGCTAAGGCCTTAGCAATTCGTTTAAACAACTGTATCCATAAATTGATACATCCAGATCAATCCGGGTTTATCCCGGCTAGAACTATTAGCACCAATATTAGGAGGGTTTTCCTAAACCTACAAATACCTAGAGATAATGAAGGCTCGGGGGCTATACTGGCCTTGGATGCTACTAAGGCCTTTGATAGCCTGGAGTGGGGTTACCTCTGGGGGGTTCTGGAACGCTTTGGCTTCGGTCCCGTATTCATCCAATGGGTAAAGTTATTATATGGGGGACCAAGGGCAAAGATTAAAATGGGGACCTTATTCTCCGACACATTTTATTTAGAAAGAGGAACGAGACAGGGGTGCCCGTTGTCTCCCCTCCTGTTCGTATTGGCTATGGAGCCCCTGGCTGTATGGGCGAGATTATGCCCGGACATCCAGGGATTCCAGCGCGGACCGGAGGAGGAGAAGATGGCGTTGTTTGCAGACGACGTTTTGTTCTTTATTGGGGACACGGGCTCTACCCTGAATAATGTGGTGCAGTTGATGGAGGAATTTGGACAACAATCAGGCCTGGTCATTAACTGGAGCAAATCAGCCCTGATGCCACTGTCGGGGTCTGAGGGTCCAACACAATTCAAGGTTCCGGGACTGGAAGTGGTGTCCAAGTTAAAATATCTGGGTATCTGGATCCCTAGAGACATTAATCAGTATGTTGAGGAGAATCTAATACCACTACTGGCAAAGCTGAAGCAAAAGATGGATAACTGGTGTCGCCTCCCCCTCTCTGTAGCTGGCCGCTGTAATCTGGTAAAAATGATTTGGCAGCCCCAGATTTTATATATTCTTCATAATTCCCCAATCTGGATTAACCAGAAGTGGTTTATTAGACTGGAGGCGCTGATTCGTGAGCTAATATGGAGGAAGAGACAGCCTCGTATTAGACTACAGACGTTGCAGCTTTCTGCAGAAAAGGGAGGAGTAGCGATTCCGCATTTAAAGACATATTTTTTGGCAGCCCAGCTCCAGCATTTTACTGGGGCTGGGCTTGAAGGGGGCGGCTGTCCAAATCATAAATTGATGATCATCAAAGCACGTCACAAAACACTAGCTGAAGTCTTGGAGGCTAATTCATTTGCCTGTAGGTGTCCCACCAATGTATTGGCGAGGAAAGTATGGCAGACAACTAAGCAACTTTTGGATTATGAAGGAGTGACTGAGTATACACCCTTATGGGATAACGGAGACCTGGCCGAATTAAATAGTATAGGTAGGCCCCTGGAGTGGGAGAGAAGGGGGATCACTAGATTAGTGCACCTCTACCAGGGAAATCTTATGAAACCTTTTCAGGGTCTTCGTCGGGAATTTGGTATCTCCAATAGAACGTTCTATACATATCTACAAGTGAGACATGGGATACAAGCACAGTATCGTACACTCACCATTGAAAGGACAAAGACCCCCCTACTTCAAGAACTCCTTGATCGAAGGCAGACAAAGGGACAGATCTCTAGGCTATATGCAAAACTTAATGATAAAGCGTTGAAAGGAGAGGGCCCAGATAAGAGTAGAAGGGGATGGGAGGCGGATTTGGGACCACTCAAGGATGACCAATGGGATAGGATCCTAGCACAGGGGAATCTGGTATCTATTTCCCCGTCACAGCGTATGTCCCATAAGCTCTTTCTATACAGGGCATACTATACCCCTAAAAGAATGTGGAAAATAAGTAGGAACCCTAATGGTAATTGCCCCAGATGTGGGGCATTGGGGGATCTTCTCCATATGGTATGGAAGTGCCCAAAACTTTATCAGTATTGGCTAGAAATTGTACATAGCATCAATAAGATCTTCAATATCACCTTAAAACCAGAAGCTAGAACTTGCCTATTGGGTATTATGGAAGGGGGTAAAATATCCGCTGCAACAGAGACAGCTATACTGAGGTGCCTATATCAGGCCAGACGTTTAATTGCGCTGAACTGGCAGGCAGCGAGCCCCCCAGTATTACAAGCTTGGGTAAATGTTATCAACTCTATAATTTGGTGTGAACGTGCAATGTTTATTAGACAAAATAATTTAAAAAAGTTTGGGGCGCTATGGAATCCGTGGCTGAGAGACATGGGTTACCCCCTGGATGTGGTAGTGGACGATAGAACTTAGCAAGTATCTATCCAGTTGGGCCTGGTGAGGTTGGCAATTCGGTGCTGCCCCCCGCTCCGGTCCCTGTAGGGATTCGTCACTTTCCTAGCCAGCCCAATTGGTCTGGCCGAAGCCGGTAGCATGTGTTCGAAGAAGGGGGGTTTAGGGGGGAGGGAAGCTTGGTAGACAAGCTAGGGGAATAAGTATGGGTTATATGACTATGTCTGTGTTTGTTGATAAATTATATGTTGCAAGAATTTGTATTTATTGCCGTTTGATATGGTAATTCTTTTTTATAATCACGCTGTATGTAAAAGGAAAATCTTTGTTTTTCAATAAAGAGTATTTAGATAAAAAAAAAAAGAGATGGTGGAAATCCCTCTACAGATAATTGCAATACAAATTAACTTCAAGTACAACATTGACAGATAGTCAATGGGGTTTAGGTCTGGAGATATGCTTGGCCAGTCCATCGCCTTTACCCTCAGCTTCTTTAGCAAGGCAGTGGTTGTCCTGGGGGTATGTTTGGGGTCGTTATCATGTTGGAATACTTTCCTGTGGCCCAGTCTCTGAAGGGAGGAGATCAAGCTCTGCTTCAGTATGTTGCAGTTCATGTTGGCATACATGGTTCCTCAATGAACTGTAGCTCCCCAGTGCCGAAAGCACTCATGCAGCCCCAGACCATGACACTCCCATCACCATGCCTGACTGTAGGTAAGACACACTTGTCTTTGTACCCTTCAACTGGTTGCCGCCACACATGCTTGACACCATCTGAACCAAATAAGTTTATCTTGGTCTCATCAGGTCACAGGACATGGTTCCAGTAATCCATTTCCTTACTCTGCTTGTCTTCAGCAAACTGTTTGGGGGCTTTCTTGTGCATCATCTTTGGAAGAGGCTTCCTTCTGGAATGACAGCCATGAAGACCAATTTGATGCAGTGTGCAGTGTATGGTCTGAGTACTGACAGGCTGGCCCCCCACCCCTTCAACCTCTGTAGCAATGCTGGCAGTACTCATACGTCTATTTCCCAAAGACTATATGGATATGACTCTGAGCATGTGCACTCAACTTCTTTGGTCGACAATGGTTAGGCCTGTTCTGAGTGGAACCTGTCCTGTTAAACCACTGTACGGTCTTGGCCACCATGCTGCAGCTCAGTTTCAGGGTCCTGGCAATGTTCTTATAGCCCAGTGATGGTGAACCTTGGCACCCCAGATGTTTTGGAACAACATTTCCCACAATGCTAAACTACTCTGCAGAGTGCATGAGCATCATGGGAAATGTAGTTCCAAAACATCTGGGGTGCCAAGTTTCGCCATCACTGTTATAACCTATGCCATCTTTATGTAGAGCAAACATTCTTTTTTTCAGATCCTCAGAGAGTTCTTTGCCATGAGGTGCTATGTTGAACCTCCAGTGACCAGTATGAGAGAGTGAGAGCCATAAAACCAAATTTAACACTCCCCATTCACACCTGAGACTTTGTAAAACTAACGAGTCACATGACACCGGGGAGGGAAAATGGTCAATTGGGCCCAATTTGGACATTTGCACTTAGGGGTGTACTCGCTTTTTTTGCCAGCACTTTAAACATTAAAGGCTTTGTGTTGAGTAATTTTGAGGGGACAGCAAATTCTAGTTTATACAACTGTAAGATCTACCTGACTCAAATTAAAGACTTCTGAGTTGCTTAAGTTCTCCTCTAGATTTTCCTCCCTCCTTGGGAGCCTCTCTTGGTTTGGGGGGCCTCTTTTCCTCCCCGGGATTCCCTGGGAAAACCCCACTCTCCCTGGAGTTCTGATTGTAATTATAGGGGGATTGACTATGATTATCATAATCTCTCTCCATATAAGGATATATCCCATTGTGTGGACCCCCTCCTCTCAACGATGAAAACCTATTGTACATATCAATAGGTAAATATTGGTGAATATTTATTTTTCTGACTGATGTAGCACCGTCTCCTGAAGAGCACGTGCTATGTGTTTTTCAAATTTAAGGTTACACCTGAACTACAGTTTGGTTTGGGTACAATTGTCTAACTTTGGACTTCAGCATCAGTCTGACTGGACTATGAGATGTTCAGCCTGACCACAGGGGGCACTGTCTCTTCTGGCAGGCATGGAACTATGGTCTGGCCGGGTGCTTAAGTTACTTTCTCTCGGAGCCCGCCCAGTGGGAGTGGCACTCTTGCTGTACTTTCTGGGAGAGGGTATTTAAGATGCGGATGTCACGTGGTTTGGGGTTCGGGTCCAGAAGGATGCACTGACTTCATGGTCCTGGTCCTCCTGACCAGCCCCCAGGAAGGCTATGGCCTGGGGTGCGGATTCACCCGATCTTGTTGTCTCGGGGCTGGCTAGCCCAAGGCAAGGAAACTAAAGGAGGATTCTGAGGTGTTTGGGTGCCGTCTCCAGTTTGGGAGAGACCCAGTGACTTCATGCTATCCAGGGGAGGGCTCTTCAGAAGAAGGTCACGTACAGGTTGGTTTCTCAGCAAGAGTCTAGAGGAGCTGAAGTACCAAAGAGAATCCGGTCTTGTGGATATCGCCAAGCTGGCTGAAAGATCCAGGTATCACACGAGTGTTCTACAAGTTTAGTTTTCCTACATGTTCTACAACAACGTCTGTGGCAGACTTATCCTTGTATGTTCTACAACAACGTCTGTGGCAGAGACTTGTTCCTGAGTAAGCACCTTGTTGGCTGCTAGGCCTTGTGAGAGAGGGACTGTCCAAACTTGAGTGAACATCCAGTTGCGAATGGCTATTCTCTGGATGCAGTCAAAGTAAGCAAGTTCGTCAGTCGCTCAAGTTACTGGGCCATCTACCATGGGACACCCCTAGACGTGAGGTGAGGAGAAAGAAGGTAACGGTAAGCCCAATCTAACCAGCAGCTCCTTCGGGGGTTAGTGCTACACTAATATTTGGGAATTTTTATACATCTGTTTACCAATAGTTAATTGTTTATCTATTTTTAGTGGAATATGTAACATTATATGTAATTATAATATTGTGGACGTGGAGATAAGTATAGTTTTTCACATATTGTCTCACTTACAGGCAAATCTTTGTGCCCTGGACAATAAAAATACTCATAGTGGAATGGCCCTTTCATTTGACATCTCGATGTAGTCTAGTTTTAGGGGGGACCCTCACACCATTTATTCAGTGTGGGGGTTCCCCTTAAAATCCATACCAGACTGAAGGGCCTGGTATGCTCTTCGAGGGGGAGCCTATGCCATGTTTTTTTTTTTATTTGGTGTGGAGTTCCCCTTCAAGATCATCAGAGCATGCCAAAGTCGGATCAGTCAAGACGGCGACCAAAGTAGTGCAGGAAGCATTTTTAAAGTCGGACCGATTTGTTTCGGATCAGTTAAGACAGCTCTCATAGGGAAACATTGATTTTCCCACATAATACGACATGAGCCCCCAATGTCGGAGCCTTTGTCATACCAGTGTGAACCCGGCCTGAGATGTTTCTACAACTTGATTGAAGTACACCTGTTGTAAATTCAGTTGATTGGACATGATTTGGAGAGGCACACACCTGTCTATATAAGGTCCCACAGTTAACAGTGCAGGTCAGAGCACAAACCAAGCCAAGAAGTTCAAGGAATTGTCTGTAAACCTCTGAGACAGGATTGTATCGAGGCACACATCCGGAGAAGGGTACAGAAAAATGTCTGCCGCACTGAAGGTCCCAATGAGCAGAGTGGCCTACATCATCCATAAATGGAAGAAGTTTGGCCGCTCAGCAAAACTGAGCAAATGGGGGAGAAGGGCCTTAGTCAGGAAGGTGATCAAGAACCCGATGGTCACTATGACAGAGCTCTAGCTTTTCTCTGTGCAGAGAGATAGTAGTATGAGGGAGAGGGGAGAGAGAGGGAGAAGGGAGAGAAAGGGATAGGGGAGAGGGTGTGAGAGAGATGGGAGAGATAGGAGAGAGAGAGGGGTAAGAGAGAAAGAGGTTTGAGAAGGAGAGGGGGGTGAAAGAGAGGGAGGAACAGAGAGTGGGGGAAGAGAGAAAAAGAAGAAAGGGGGGGGTGAGAGAGAGAGGAAGGTAAGGGAGAGAGGGGGTGTGAGAGAAGGAGGGGGTGAGTGAGAGAGGAAGGTAAGGGAGAGAGGGAGGGTGAGAGAGAAAGAGGAAGGTAAGGGAGAGAGGGAGGGGGTGAAAGAGGGGGGTGGGACATGGGAGAGAGAATGAGAGGGCGGGGTGAGAGAAGGAGGATGGGGGGGTGAAAGAGAGAGGGGGTGAGGAAGAGAAAGAGGGTTGTTCAATATGACTGCTGCTCACAGTCATGGCCCAGGCTGATCTCCCCCTAGGCTCAGACAACCAGGATCTACAGCTGCGTCCTCTACATTTAAATCTGCCACCTTCATTAAAAGACTTTTCATAGCAGTGTGTGCAAGTCAGGGGGTGGAGTGCGGGGCAGGGCAGACTCAGCAGGGATCAGATGGGAGGCTGAACAGATTCACATTCCTGTTTGTACACACTGTACTGGCCACTGCCGATCAGATTGGCACTTCACAGTGCACTCTCCCAGTGATAGAGAGGGAGATGATGCAGCGGATCCAGTGCTGCAGATAAATACAATGGATTACTTGGGGTGCGTAGTGCGTGACAGGGCACAGTGGGTTCCCTTTCCTCCTGGACGTGTGACCCGCAAACTTCTGTACACTGGATGATAGAGTGGATGACGATAGTACAAGGGGTGATTAGGGTGTGCCCAGGCAAACCCAGCACCCCCCTGCGCACGCCAGATGGAAGCCACTCCTCAGTAAAAGGCACATGACAGCCCATCTGGAGTTTACGAAAAGGCACCTGAAGGACTCTCAGACCATGAGAAACAAAATTCTATGGTCTAATGAAATAAAGATTCAACTCTTTGGCCTGAATAGCAAGCGCCATGTCTGGAGGAAACCAGTCACCACTCATCATATGGCCACTACCATCCCTACATTGAAGCATGGTGGTTGCAGCATCATGCTGTGGGGATGTTTTTCAGCAGCAAGAACTGGAGAGACTAGTCAGGATCGAGGGAAAAAAGGAATGCAGCCATTTACAGAGACATCCTTGATGAAAACCTGCTCCAGAGAGCTCTGGACCTCCAACTGGACAACAACTCTAAGCACACAGCCAAAATAACAAAGGAGTGGCTACAGGACAACTCTGTTCAAGTCTGGGCTCTGGATGGGCCACTCAAGGACATTCACATCTCTGGATTAATTAGAAAGTGGCTGTGCACTGCTGCACCCATCCAACCTGATGGATCTTGAGAGATCCTGCAAAGAAGAATGGGAGAAACTGCCCAAAAATAGGTGTGCCAAGCTTGTAGCATCATACTCACAAAGACTTGAGGCTCTAATTGCTGCCAAAGGTGTTTTAACAAAGTATTGAGCAAAGGCTGTGAATACTTATGTACATGGGATTTTTTTATTTTTATGTAGCACCCTGGTGTTTAGGCAGGATTGCTAACAAATTTAGTTTGCCATGTAGTAATTGTTCTGGTCAATTATAAGTAGATCCCCTGATTCCTCTCTAATTCTGCAACTGCTGCACCTTTTCTCTTCTATCACTATGTGGCACTGTGGCCTTGTGAAGCCCTTGTCAATCTAAAGTCACAAGCCAGATTATGAATGGATGGGTGTCTCAGCCAATTGACAGGTGTTTCTTTAGTCCCTTGGCCTGCTGGTAGAGCCTATTTATTTGGCTGGAGTCAGGTGATCGGGGTTTTGTGCCACCTGGATGGCTGTCTGTGTGGATGTGTGTTATGTCACCCCGGGCTGCTAGGCCGGAAGCCTGGGGCCTATCCTGGGGACACCTCACTGCTAGGCTACCTGAGGCCTATCCAGGAGCAGGAGAAGCAGTGTAGGGTTTGGTACTGCAGGATTGGAGTCCAGCCGAGTTGTGAACGTTCAGTCAGACGGGGGAACCATTTGTGGTCGGAGGTAAAAGGGAAGCAGTCGCCACCAAGGGACCATCCACCTTGTTACCGGAGACCACTGTGAGTAAGATTGAGCAAGTACCGGAGCAGTCTTTTCACCAGCCGGGGAAGGTGAGAAAGTGGGAAAGGTTCAGCGAGTGCCAAGCCAGGGACCCAGCAGGATAGCAGGGGTGGCGCTTGAGGAGTATACAGCGGGTTAGCTGTGGAAGAGCTCAAGGAATACAGTGACGACTGGGATCTGGAAGTCTAGTGGGAGACTGAGAGCTCAGTGAGTGAAGATCTACAGTGGGATACTGCGAGATAAGAGAAGAACTATTCTGTGTTACCAAGAGTTATGTGCAGGGCTCAAGTCCTGCGGGAACGCATGGGAACGGAGTTCCTGTACTTTTTCCACAACAGGAACTCAGTTCCCGTTAGCTGCTGTGTCCTGCAAGACTTTGAAGTATGCGAGCTGTGTGTCAGATGCTACACCAGCAGCCGCCGACACAGCTCACAATAAGTGCCGCACAGCTGACCATTCAGGCATTGCCAGTAGGGGGCCCCATGACAGTTTCCGCTTCGATCTACCTGTCAATCACAGATAGCTGATGGGTAGATCAGGTCCCTGCTGCTGAGATTGTATTTAGTCAGACCTCTCATGATGCGCTCTTCCTCACGGCCCCTCCTGATTTTCTGTCCCCTCATCTCCCTCCCCCCCCCATCTCCTGCATATTTGCTCTGTGTGTCCCGCTGAATCCCCCCTCCTCTATCTTCAATGCCATATGATGAGAGAACCCAGAGGAGGAGCACAGCTATTCTGCTCACAGGACATACAGAGGTGATCTGAGGGAGGAACATCAGTTTGGGGTGGTAAGCTGAGCACAATACCTGGCAAAGTTTAATGCCAGGAGGGAAGTTTATGTGGAAATATGTGAAGGGTTGGAATAGTAGCGAGTGTGTTGGAGCCCTGCAGAGTTTGCAGCCCCCCAAGCTAACATACATCTCCTAAGCAGGAACACATCACTATCTCCCTAAGCATTCTGTACAGATAATGTGCAGTTAATTTATGACCTGTTTAACCCTGTGTTATCCAAACTCTGTTCAATGAAAAGTGTAAACTCACCACATAAACACTCTATATACAAAATAACATTCCCCAATAAAGATCAGAACATGATGTTCACATTTGCATGGAAGCACAATTGAATAAATGCTGATTATTCAGAGAATTACCATATTTATGTTTATTGAGAATTGTTTTTTTTTTTTTTATGTATTAACAGTTAAGCTTCATACACACAATATGAATATTGGATCAAAAATACCACTTTTGAAGCGTTCGTGCATATGAGCGTATTTTATTTTATTTTTTGGGTGAGCGAGTGGATCTTGGGTGGGAGTTCCCACACTTTTTTCCCCTGGACTTGATCCCTGGTTATGTGCAAATATCTTTAGTGACTCTTACAAGTTCTGTTGCCATTAGAGACAGCGGTCCTACCTATACAGATGTGGCATCCAGCCGGAGGCCTTTCCCTGTATACCTGTTTACCTATAGAGTCTCGAAGTCTGACAATTATCATTACATCTACTCAAGGGTGTCCTGGCCCTAACCCGCACTCCCACAGTTCTTATTAAGAGACAATAAATCTCCTGTTCGCATTAAAATGTGACTAGCGCACATCATTTCATCTTGCATTAATACATTTGCAAAGATTTTTAAACAAACTTCTTTCTGTTTGTAGATTTTTGAGGAAAATAATGATTTTAATCCATTTTGGAATAAGGCTGTAACATAAAATGTGGAAAAAGTGAAGCGCTGTCATTACTTTCTGGATGCACTGTAAACTATGCTTAAAGTTAAGCAGTATCATTAACTCCATGCTTCAAGTCCATGCACTCTATTCATGTAGTCTCTGTCTATTTGCAGCAACTTATCCCATTTATAAAATATTAGGGACCAGATATACTGTAGTGAGGTCTGACCTGAATCATTGAGTTAATGGAGAGCCGAGCTTAACCACAAATAAACATTGACATTCGAGAAAGGCACAAAAAGTAAAATGTTCCTCCCCAATCTTACATGTTGACAAACATATTTGTGATTATTATGCATATGAACCACAAAACATCTATGATGGCATTGATAAAGTGGAACACCAGCCAAACTTTCCTTTTCGTTTTGGATAGAGTGAAGAAAGTTAAGAACCTCCTGAGGTTTTTATTGCTGTCTAAAGTCATTGGAAATGACCCCTAATGCCGCGTACACACGTAGCCGACTATCCGGCGGACTTCCCGCCGGACTGTCCGCCGGACTTTCCGAACGGGCTACTTGCCCACACACGGCATTTTTTCAGCAGACTAATACGGCGTACTAAGTCCGCCGGACTATCCGCCGTACTTTTGAAATGAACGGACTCACCCACACACACGGAGGAAAGTCCGCTCATTTTGAGCGCGTCTCCAGGTAGGCGGGGCCCGCGAAGGAGACGTCGCTGGCCCCGCCACCTGGTATGGACTTAAAGGGGAACCCCAATGCCGGACAAAATCGGCGTGGGGGTCCCCCCCCAGGTCCACATCAGACCCTGGTCCGAACACGCTACCCAGCCAGCCAGGAAAGGGGGGGGGCGAGCAAGCGCCCCCACCCCAAAGCACCTTGTCCCCATGTCGATGAGGAGAAGGGCCTCTTCCCGACAACCCTGGCCGTTGGTTGTCGGGGTCTGCGGGCAGGGGCTTAACGGAATCCGGGAGCCCCCTTTAATAAGGGGGCCCCCAGATCCCGGCCCCCCACCCTATGTGAATGAGTATGGGGTACAATATACCCCTACCCATTCACCTGTAAAAAAAGTAAAAAAAAACACAACACACAAGGGTTAAAATAGTTTATTGCACAGCTCCGGGGGTCTTCCATCTTCGGGGGTCTTCTCGCCGGACTCCTCCGCTATCTTCTTCTAGCTCTTTTACTAGCGGAGGAGCCCAGCTTTCTTCCTCGCCGACCGACCTCTTCTTCCGACTTCGGGGGTCTTGTCCCCCTCTTCGGGGGTCTTGTCTCCCTCTTCGGTTCTTCTGGCCGGGCCACCGCGCCTTCTTCTAGCTCTTTTACAGGCGGTGGCCCGGTCTTCTAAATCAAATGCTTATTAAAGGGGGCTCCCGAATTCTGATAAGCCCCCCGCCCGCAGACCCCGACAACCAACAGCCAGGGTTGTCGGGAAGAGGTCCTTGTCCTCATCAACATGGGGACAAGGTGCTTTGAGGTGGGGGGACGCTCGCTCGTCCCCCCCCTTTCCTGGCCGGCCGGGTAGCGTGCTCGGACAAGGATCTGATGTGGACCTGGGGGGGACCCCCACGCCGATTTCTTTCAGCGTTGGGGTTCCCCTTTAAGTCCATACCAGGTGGCGGGGCCAGCGACATCTCCTTCGCGCCTACCTGGAGACGTGCTCAAAATGAGCGGACTTTTATCCGTGTGGGAAAAGTCCGCTCATTTCAAAAGTACGGCGGACTGGCATACCAACGGCCGGATTGTCCGCCGAAATGCAAGTCCGGCGGGAAGATTGGAGTGCAAAAATACTTTCTAAGTCCGCCGTACTTTCGGGTAAAAAAAAGTCCGCTGGAGGCTACACACGGGGGGATTGTCCGGCGGACTTGAGTTTGCCGGACTTTTCCACCCGATTGTTTGATCGTGTGTACGCGGCATAAGAGAACACAGACACAGTATAAACTTGACCCCCCCCCCCGCCCTCTTCACATCTAAAAAAGTTTTAGACTAATGCCGCGTATACACGACGGACTTTTCCACAAACAAGGTCCGACGGTCTGCCCGACGGACTTTCGGCAGAGGTCCGACTTTCTGAACGAAACGAACTATGGTCATGGTTCCAGTAATTCATGTCCTTAGTCTGCTTGTCTTCAGCAAACTGTTTGCAGGCTTTCTTGTGCATCATCTTTAGAAGAGGCTTCCTTCTGGAACAAAAACCATGCAGGCCAATTTGATGCAGTGTGCAGCGCATGGTCTGAGCACTGACAGGCTGACCCCCCCACCCCCCCCACCCCTTCAACCTCTGCAGCAATGCTGGCAGAACTCATGCATCTATTTCCCAAAGACAACCTCTGGATATGAGGCTGAGCACATGCAATCAACTTCTTTGGTTGACCATGCGGAGGCCTGTTCTGATTGGAACCTGTCCTGTTAAACCGCTATATGGTCTTGGCCACCATGCTGCAGCTCAATTTCAGAGTTTTGGCAATCATCTTATAGCCTAGGCCATCTTTATGTACAGCAACAATTCTTTTATTCAGATCCTCAGAGAGTTCTTTGCCATGAGGTGCCATGTTGAACTTCCAGTGACTAGTATGAGCGGGTGAGAGCAATAACACCAAATTTAACACACCTGCTCCCCATTCATACCTGAGACCTTATAACAATATCGTGCCACATGACACCGGGGAGGGAAAATGGCTATTGGGCCCAATTTGGACATTTTCACTTAGGGGTGTACTCACTTTTGTTGCCAGCAGTTTAGACATTTATGGCTGTGTGTTGAGTTATTTTGAGGGGATAGCAATGCACATTCACTACTTTACATTGTAGTAAAGTATAATTTCTACAGTGTTGTCACATGAAAAGATATAATAAAATATTTACAAAAATATAAGGGGTGTACTCACTTTTGTAAGATACTGTATGCATATACCTCAGTGAGTTAATGTATGTTTTTGTGTGTGTACCCTGGCCTAAGCCTAATAATTTTCCTAGCCTTAGTTAAAAATGAATGCCAACTCTAATCCTAACAGTATCCTTAACCCTAAATGTAACCCTATCTTTAATCCCAACGCTGATCCTAATTTGCAACCCAAACCCATATCCTAACCATAATAGTAATCCTTATGCCGTGTACACACGACTGGACTTTGACAGCAAAGGTCCAACAAAACTAATCCATCTGACAATTCGATTGTGTGTTGGCTCCATCAGACCTTTGCTGTCCAAAAATATGACGGACTTTAGAAATAGAACATGTTTCACATTTTTTCGCCGGCACTCCGCTGGGCACAGTTCCTATCGAGAAATCCATTTGTGTGTATGCTGGTCCGACGGACAAAAACCAACGCTAGGGCAGCTATTGGCTACTGGCTATGAACTTTCTTATTCTAGTCCAGTCATACGTCATCACATTCAAATCCGTCGGACTTTGGTGTGATTGTGTGTGACCAAGTCCGTTCATTCGGAAAGTCTGTTGGGAAGACCGTCGGACCTAGTCCGTCGAAAAGTCCGGTCGTGTGTATGCGGCATTACTCTTATAATTCTAACCCTTTTTCTAACTTTAAATCAAACCCTAGTCTTAATCCTGTCCCAAACTATAATACTAGTCCAAGTTAAAACCATAAATTAAAATTAATCTGAAGCCTCACCCTAACTGAAATCCTAAACCATAATTGTAATCCTAACTTTAATGCTAAATCAAATGCTAATTCTAGCCCTAACATTAATATTAATCCCAGTCATTATCCTTTACATTACTTCAATCCTAACCATAATTCTTATAATTTTAACTGTAAACTTTACCCTAATCCTAAACCTTATCCGCCCTAATCATAGTCCTAATCCTCAACTATAATACTAATGCCCACACTAATCTTAAACCTAGCCCCATCCTAATCCTAATTGTATCTAATTAGAGCCAAGTACACCAACACAGGATGGTGATGTGGGTGTACACTATCAGATAGCGCAGTACCACTTCCTAATCATGTATATGTTTTGGGATAGAAACATGGACTTTGTGAGCACCAATAATAAAGGACACATTTTATTTATAACAAGTCAAATATATTATTAAAATAGTCCCATAAAACATTACTGTAGCATCCTACAGTTACACTTTGATGTCTCCAACTACAGGCACTTGCATCGGCTGGGGTGGGTTGGATACTAATAAATGAGAAAGCTCTACATGTTTCACATAGACCGCTTCTTCAGGAGCTTATTTCCATCTACCTAAATAAAATAGAGAGACATCAAATAAATATGTATATATCAGGTACAATGCTTTGACAGTATTCATAAACAAAATAGTAAGACTGTGTCTGAGATCCAACAAACGAGAGAAGAACTGCATGCATAGATGAGCTGTGATCAGATGTGGGGACATACCTTATGCCTATATGGGTAAAGAAAAGGTAGGATACACACCATAGATGTGTCTCATTACAATATATGTAGGAGAAAGACAGACCAAGACCAACTTGTGTGATACACAGGGAGTAGGAGTGGACCAACAGCAAAGCGGATAGGCACAGAAAATACACCTACCTCTGACCAAAGTCATTAAATGTAGTGGAGAATGATAATCGTAGTCTCTCAGCATGGGTAATAGATAACAGAGGGGCTTATATAGCGTTCCTACATAATCCTAGTTGTAAGCCTAATGCTGCGTACACACAACTGGAGTTTCCGGCAGAATAGGTCCGACGGAATCATTCAGTCGGATAATCTGATCGTGTGTGGGATAATCCGATTGTTTTTCTTAAAAAAATTCTGACGGACCTAGAAATAGAACATGTTTCAAATCTGTCTGACGGACTCAATTCCTATCAGGAAAACCGTTCGTCTGTATGCTGGTCCGACAGACCAAATACGACGCAAGGGCAGCTATTGCTACTGGCTATTGAACTTCCTTTTCTAGTCCCATCGTACGTCATCACGTTCAAAGCGAACAAACTTTTGTGTGTGGGCAAGTCCATTCCTTCGGAAGTCCGTCGTAACTCTGTTGAAAATCCATTGGGAAGACCGTGGTGTATGTGGTATAAGGGCTCCTTCACACAGATGTGTCCGTGTACGGACTCCTCTTTGCTTAGCAGGGGATCGCCTAAAAAACTGACAAGCGGACCTGAACGGATCATCTGTGTGAAAGAGGCCTAAAGCTTGGTACACACGATGAGTTTTTTTGTTCAACGCTCCAATCAGCCCTCTCAGTCATTGGCTGAGAGTGCTGATCGGTAGTTGGTCGGCAGTTGGTCTTCCAGCATGCTCATCGGACAGAAGCCGGCTTCTGTTGGATAGGGTGACATACACATGGGCCAGATGTCGGCTGTTCTTTTTTTGAACTGCCCGATGTCTCCCGACATTCAGCCCGCATGTACGGGGCTTTACCCTAATCTTATCACTAACCCTAACTGTATTCCTAATTGTTAACCTAAACCTGAAAGTGCAACTAGTAATTTTAGGTGTATAAAAGCACTATACAATCTGATTGTACAATCTCCTTTGAATTTACCAAATTTCACTTTGTATCAAATCAGGCAGGCCCTTGCATTACATAGATCTAAAGGAGATTGTACAATCAGATTATATAGTGTATGGTGAGTTTTACAGAACCCAGAAGACCTCCTGTTTTTAGTACTACAGCTTGAGGCAACAGCCTATGTGGATAATCTCTCATTCCTGCACACTTCAAAATGCCAGATGAAAGATCTTTGCAAGATTAAAGTTCACCTATTTATTATTATTTTTTTTTCTAAATTCCAGCTCATCTATGTGCCAATATACTATTAACCTCTTAAGCCCCGGACCATTTGGCTGGCCAAAGACCAGAGCATTTTTTGCGATTCAGCACTGCGCTGCTTTAACCGACAATTGTGCAGTCGTGCGACGTGGCTCCTAAACAAAATTGATGTCCCTTTTTTCTCACATGAGATTTCTTTTGGTGGTATTTGATCACCTCTGCAATTTTAATTTTTTTGCGCTATAAACAGAAAAATAGCAACAATTTTGAAAAAAAAAACACATTGTTTTTTACTTTTTATTTAAATAAAGGAATTGTCAAAAACTGTCTCTGTGTTTTTATTACTTTTTGACACTTTTGTGGTGAATGGGTAGGATAGTACCCCATGCTCATTCACATGGGGGAAATATGGGTGCCCCCTTGTTAAAAGATGCTTCCAGATTCCGATAAGTCCCCTGTCCGCAAACCCTCACAACCACAGGCCAGGGTTGTGGGGAAGAGGCCCTTGTCCCCATAAACATGGGGACAAGGTGTTTTGGGGTGGGGGGCACTCACTTGTCCCCTCCCTTCATTGACCGGCCTGGCTGCATGCTCAGATTTTTTTGAAATTGTGGTGTGGGGTACCCCTCAAAATCTATACCAGACCCAAAGGGCCTGGTATGGATTGTGGGGGGGTCATGCAGTTTTTTCCCCTGCTGGCAATTCTTTTTTTACATTAAGCTGACAGCGGGGAAGCCCACTGTTGGCTGATAACTCATCGGTTGTTTCCCAGCCCACTCCTTAACAGGCCAGCGATTGTAGGCATTTGTGTTGCCATTTTAACAAGCCAAAAATATGCTTGTCAATGTGCCGAAAATGTGCATAGGGTGTTTGGTGCCTTTTTTAAAATTTTCATTAAACGCTTATCAGCTGCACCTATTGACACGCATTAACGCTATAGGCACGTTTGATAAGCGCCAGCATTTTGAGCAAGTGTGAACAACCCCTTGCTATTCTAATAATTCTTCACACTGATTATATATAATATCTTTTTAAATACACAAATGTTTCTATTTCAAAATGTTTTTGCAAATGTGCAAAGCCATATACTGTATTTTCCGACACATTAGTTATATTTATCTTCTTGAAATGGTTAGAAGAAAAAGAGATTAAAAGCCACAAGCAGGTAGAAACACCTGAGCGTTTGCCTGTGGTTGGGAGAGGAGCGAGCTCTGCAATGAGCTCAGCAGTGGAAAATTAATGGGAGGGGGGAGAGGCTGGCACTGTCAGGAGAAGAGAGAACAGTTAGTGTGTCTTGTGTGCCCCGGGCACTAGCTGTCCACATGAGGGATAAAAGAAGAGTCAGGGATGGCAGAGACGGAACGCACTGTGTACATTTTGTACACCTAACACACAGTATTATACATGCCTTCAGTGAAGAGGCTAACTCTGCTTTACTAGAATGAGCATTACTTCACACACACATTTCCAAGAAACGTCTTCATAGATAAGGAGCGTGCTACAATTTAGTAGACCATTGTTGCTGTATTGTTTCAAATGCACAGAGCAACACCAATCTCTGTTAACGCTTTAGGGCCCAGCTGTATAGGGTGGTTTCTCACTGATTGGGTACCCTTGGACCTGGGCCCTGCCCACAAGTGGTGTGGGCTGTATTTGGCTGCATAATAACCTACATAGGCAACATCAGAACCATAGATAGAATCATTTTCTGTAAAGCAGAGCAAGCTCTATTATAGTGTTATAAAAATAAAATGTACTAATTGAATTATTGTTTTGCAAATTCACGGGTCTCGCTAGTAGGATTGCTTTTTAAATTGACTTTGTAGATCAAGGTGTCCTTATAATAATTTTGCTATGGGTATGGGGTCCTGTCATGTTTAATTATGTCCTGTTTGTTCCATTTATTCTTTTAATGTAGAACTCAGTTTTTTTTTGGAATCGTCAACCTTCCTTCCTTAGTGCTTAAAAAAAAAAAAAAAAAAAGTTTTTTTTTCCCTAGCACTACTCACCCCCTCTGTGCTTCATACTGCCCTCCACATCCTTTCCTGACACTTGTTCTAATTCACTTAGACTAGAGGCTACATCTGCACTGAATGGTGGTAAGTGCTCAGTACTGCAGTAAAGAGCATCTACCACTTGTAGGCAGGGCCCAGGTCCAAGGGTACCCAATCAGGGAGAAACTACAAGCACACACAGTGCTTGATTTTGTAATTTATCTTGTATATTGTATATAGATTAGCAATAATGAATAAAGACAATTTATAGGCACTGGTATTAGACATTAAAGAAAATGGTATTTGTACAGTGTCACCAGGCTTGGAGGACTTCCACTGGAGCTGTGGCTCTTTCTGTTGACAGAAGCGGACTTCCACTGGAGCTGTGCCTGTTTGCGGTGACAGAGGAGGACTTTCACTGGAGCTGCGGCTGTTTGCGTTGACAGAGGAGGACTTCCACTGGAGCTGCGGCTGTTTGCGTTGACACAGGAGGACTTCCACTGGAGCTGCGGCTGTTTGCGTTGACAGAGGAGGACCTCCACTGGAGCTGCAGCTGTTTGCAGTGACAGAAGAGGACTTCCACTGGAGCTGCGTCTGTTTGCGGTGACAGAGGAGGACTTCCACTGGAGCTGCGGCTGTTTGCGTTGACAGAGGAGGACTCTCCACAGGCATTGTCCCTGAGCAGATTCTACTCGCCAGGAAATTTTCCCTGCACTATTCACTCTCCCTAACAAGTTGGGTCTCTGTCCCTGCCTACCACTCACCCCAGGTGCACCTAAGTGAAGCAGATACCCTATTTTATAGGGTCCCATACCAAGAAGGCCACTGAAAGTCACCAAAAGTTTCAGTGTCCAATCAGACAGCTGGTTTCTCCAAGACACTGATGGAGTCCATGACAGCACCTTTTCCCTAACAGACTTCACATCATCTGTATAATGGCACTGTGCCACCCAATGGATGTGGGGAAACCTCCTGGAATTGAATGGACTGATGTGAGCTGCTCACTGGCCAAGGCAAAGTTGTTCCAACTGGGTTGATGGTTCTATTCTAAAGAGGTAACTTAAGGCGACATGGAAGCATGTCACTTATGATTCTAAATTGCGCACAAGATGTCCTCTTCTTTGAATTTCCTTGCACGTAAAATGTTTGAAGTGAATACATATTCGCTTCGCTGGACTCTTCACTTCACACATTAGTAAATTAGAGGTTGCATGATTGATTTACAAAATAAAGGGACATTTAAAAAGACTAGATTTGTGCATGCATATGATTGGATGACAGAAGAAATGCAGGTTTACCTTAATTACTTTAAGATGTAAAAAGTGATACTCCTTCAGTAAATCAAAACCTTTATTTTCTCTTTATCAAAACATCTCTTCATTTGTACAAGAATAAAAACCAGATAATTACAGAGTGGTGCACAATATCTGCAGAACACTGATCACTCAATCTGTGTGCTGCTTTCTATCATCTGGGGTCCCTGGTACAGAAGTGATACCATCTGGAGCAAGATTAGCTGAGTTGTTAAAGGAGAAAGAATGAATTTGTAAGGATAAAACGTGCCCATGCTGAACGTTCTAATGGAGAAAAACGTGAGAAAATACAACACACCACAAAAAAGCAGTAAACGGCAAATTAGATTTGGTGTAATATATAGAATTTGCAGTTTTACTGCCCGTCCACACCACTGTGCATGTAATAATATTGCTGTACCGAACCTTTGCTATGCTATCAGATACTCAAACACATGGTCGGTAGGATATGAATTCAGCTATATGATGACTGTGTACCCAGCATGGAGGGGGCAATAAATTATTTATTGCTAGGGTGAACACTTGCTCGTCATGTGTTATTTGTGCCTCCTGCTTAAAGCCCAAAGAGTCAGAAGAATTACAAGAACCCTTTTCACTATGTGTAAAATTACTCTAACATTTGGATTTTAATAATGATGGGCAGGCTCAGAGGCAAATAGATGCGGTTGGTATTGGAAACCGTAGACTTGGCTTCTCTAAATCTGTATTTGAATATCAGAGTTCAATGGGTTTTGAAGGCCATAGGACACTTGTGCATACTGCAAAGTACATGCAGGCACCAGCAGTTTGTTAGTTTTCAGAGCATAAAACCAAGGTCTGCGCCAAAAAAAACTCCCTTGTATGCTCTTAACCACTTAAGGACCAGAAGGATTTGCCCCCTTAATGACCAGGTCATTTTTTTGTGATACGACACTGCATCGCTTTAACTGACAATTGCGCGGTCGTGTGAGGCTGTATCCAAACAAAATTTACATCATTTTTTTCCCCACGAATAGAGGTTTCTTTTGGTGGTATTTGATCAAGGCTACGGTTTTTATTTTTTGCGCTATAAACAAATAAAGAACGACAAGTTTGAATAAAAAAAATATGTATTCATCGGTTTAGGCCGATATATATTCTTCTACATATTTTTGGCAAAAAAAAAATTGCAATAGGCATATATTGATTGGTTTGCGCAAAAGTTATTGTGTCTACAAACTATGGGATTAATTTAGGGACTTTTTTTTTAATTATTTCTACTGGTTATGGCAGCGATTTTTAGCAGGACTGTGACATTGTGGCAGATAAATCTGACCCCAAATTACACTTTTTGGGGACCAATGTCATTATTACATTGATCAGTGCTATAAACATGCACTGATCGGTGTGAAAATGACACTGGCAGGGAAGAGGTTAACACTAGGGGCGATCAAGAGGTTAAGTGTTTTCCAAAAGTGTGTTCTAACTCTAGGGGGATGGGCTGCCTGGTACATGACAGAGATCACTGAGAACAGTAGAACTCTGTCATGTCTCATGTCAGAATGGGGATCCGCCTTGTTTACAAAAGCAGATCCCCATTCTGCCCCTGTACTAGGCGATCATGGATCACCAGCGGGCATAGAGTCCGCCTGACACGCAAGCATGCTCCCGCAACTGCACCTGCATAAACTGACATACAATGACGGCGATTTACACAGCGGTTAAATTGCAACCTAACCTAACAATTGGGCTGAACCTTTACACTGAAATCCTCCCCGAACCTAAACCTTAAAGGGGTTGTAAAGGTTATCAAGACAGGAGGTTGGGACTTTAAATTAGGTGGTTGATTCGAGTAGATTGTATTCTAACAATAAAAAAAATTGATACAAAGTATATAAGTGCATAACAATGATATAATTTATGTAAGAGAGTCTTTGAGTAAATATTAACACATCTGTGCATGTGCACAACAATGATAACGTGGTATTTAAAAGTTATATACATAATTGGCACATAACAGCAATAAAATGGTAAAAAAACGTTTAAAATAATCGCAAGGTTGATTCACATAGCAATTGGCAGCCTTGGTAGTACAAAAAATATGACATGCCCAAATGTATATCCTAGTAGGGCAAATAACTATATCCTTAAAGCCCGACGCGTTTCTGTTGGCACGTAAGTACTAAGGCCGCGTACACACGTGGCGGATTATCTGGCCAACTAAGTCCGTCAGACAATCCGACAGACAGTCCGTCATACTTTCGAATGAACGGACTTGCCCACACACGGCACTTTTTGAGCAGACTAATACGGCGGACTAAGTCCGCCATACAATCCGCCCTACTTTTGAAATGAACGGACTCGCCCACACACGTGGAGGAAAGTCCGCTCATTTCGAGCGCGTCTCCAGGTAGGCGGGGCCCGCGAAGGAGACGTCGCTGGCCCCGCCGCCTGGAATGGACTTAAAGGGGAACCCCAACACCGAAAAAAATCGGCGTGGGGGTCCCCCCCAAGTCCACAACAGACCCTTGTCCGAGGACGCTACCCGGCCGGCCAGCAAAGGGGGGCGAGCGAGCGCCCCCCCCTCCTGAGCCTTACCAGGCCCCCCCACCCCAAAGCACCTTGTCCCCATGTTGATGAGGACAAGGGCCTCTTCCCGACAACCCTGGCCGTTGGTTGTCGGGGTCTGCGGGCGGGGGGCTTATCGGAATCCGGGAGCCCCCTTTAATAAGGGGGCCCCCGGATACCGGCCCCCCACCCTATGTGAATGAGTATGGGGTACAATGTACCCCTACCCATTCACCTGTGAAAAAAAGTACAAAAAAAACACAACACAGGGTTAAAATATTTTATTGCACAGCTCCGGGGGTCTTCCGTCTTCGGGGGTCTTCTCGCCGGACTCCTCCGCTATCTTCTTGTAGCTCTTTTGCTAGCGGAGGAGTCCGGCTTTCTTCCCCGCCGCCGGCCTCTTCTCCCGACTTCGGGGGTCTTGTCCCCCTCTTTGGTTCTTCTGCCGGGCCACCACGCCTTTTAATAGCTCTTTTACAGGCGGTGGCCCGGTCTTCTGTCGCCGCCGTCGCCGCCTTCCGTTCTTCTTCTTCTTCTTCTTCTTCTTCTTCTTCTTCTTCTCCAGGAGATGTTGCCTCGACGATCTCTCCGGCCGGAATGCCAGAGCCGCGCTGCGCGGCCACTTATATAGTGACAATGGGGCAGTGTCACATGGCTTTATGTCACATGGGTTGGTGTCACATGGTGACCCCGCCCCCTTACGATGTCATAGTCCCCATGTGACATCAACCCATGTGACCAGCCCATGTGACATATACCATGTGACACCGCCCCATTGTCATTATATAAGTGGCCGCGCAGCGTGGCTCTGGCATTCCGGCCGGAGAGATCGTCGAGGCAACATCTCCTGGAGAAGAAGAAGAAGAACGGAAGGCGACGGCGGCGACAGAAGACCGGGCCACCGCCTGTAAAAGAGCTATAAGAAGGCGTGGTGGCCCGGCAGAAGAACCGAAGAGGGGGACAAGACCCCCGAAGTCGGGAGAAGAGGCCGGCGGCGGGGAAGAAAGCCGGACTCCTCCGCTAGCAAAAGAGCTACAAGAAGATAGCGGAGGAGTCCGGCGAGAAGACCCCCGAAGACGGAAGACCCCCGGAGCTGTGCAATAAAATATTTTAGCGCGTGTGTTGTGTTTTTTTTTGGTACTTTTATTTTACAGGTGAATGGGTAGGGGTACATTGTACCCCATACTCATTCACATAGGGTGGGGGGCCGGTATCCGGGGCCCCCTTATTAAAGGGGGCTCCCGGATTCCGATAAGCCCCCCGCCCGCAGACCCCGACAACCAACGGTCAGGGTTGTCGGGAAGAGGCCCTTGTCCTCATCAACATGGGGACGAGGTGCTTTGGGGTGGGGGGGCCGCGCGGCCCCCCCTTCCCCAAGGCACCCCCATGTTGAGGGCACGCGGCCTGGTACGGCTCAGTAGGGGGGGCCTGGCCGGCCGGGTAGCGTGCTCGGACAAGGGTCTGTTGTGGACTTGGGGGGCACCCCCACGCCGATTTTTTTCGGAGTTGGGGTTCCCCTTTAAGTCCATACCAGGCGGCGGGGCCCGCGACGGAGACGTCGCGGGCCCCGCCTACCTGGATACCCGCTCGAAATGAGCGGACTTTTCTCCGGGCGGGAAAAGTCCGCTGATTTCAAAAGTAGGGCGGACTGGCACACACACGGGCGGACTGTCCGCTGAAATGCGAGTCCGACGGACAGTCTTTCCAACATTCCGAAAGACTTAGTCCGCCAGACTGTCCGCTGAAAAAGTCCGCTGAAGCCCACACACGAGCGGACTGTCCGCTGAAATGTGTTTCGGCGGACTAAGTTGGGCAGACAGTCCGCCCGTGTGTACGCGGCCTTAGGGCCAATAACCATGGTTTGTCCTGTTGTATTTACCTCAACATCAGAACTAACTTTCACATTACATGTTTCTACAGATACCTTATAGTATCCGCCCCTGAAGAAGTGTCTTTACACAGAAACGCGTCTGGCTTTAAGGATATAGTTATTTGCCCTACTAGTATATACATTTGGGCATGTCATATTTTTTGTACTACCAAGGCTGCCAATTGCTATGTGAATCAACCTTGCGATTGTTTTAAAAAAAATTTACCATTTTATTGAACCCGGGATGGAGACACATCACATGAAGTGCCTCATCTAAAGTCCCAACTCCCCACTTTATTGCTTTTTTTCACCTTAATGCATCCTATGCAAGTGCACTTGGAAGTGCAGTCACTCTAAATCGAAGGGGTAGATCTGAAATGAGTGGAAGCTGATTTTATCATCCAATCAGGTTTTCCTTTAGTAAATGACCCCCATTTTGTTTTTTTTCAAAATTGTCGCTTTTTTGTTTATAGCCTAAAAAATAAAAACCGCAGAGGAGATCAAATACCACTAAAAGAAAGCTATTTGTGGAAAAAAAAGGATATCAATTTTGTTTGGTTGTGACGTCGCCCGACTGCGCAATTGTCAGTTAGAGTGACACAGACTCCCTGGTCACTGAGTCCGTCATCTACACTCCCTTGGTGAGGCCTAATATCTCTACGATGTCTGCTGCTGCCAGCATCCCGGAGGGAGATGCTACTACTGCCATTGCCGGAGGAACTACTCCGGATGTCATGGACACCACAAAGTCCCAAATACATACTATATTTTTCAACTTGAATTCAGGGATGGAAGCATGCAGCCCTATTATATTATCGATCACCTACACATTTGCCATATTGAATTGCAGTGTTGACTGTATTTATTTTTAATGCTTTTTCTTATTGTTTTTTATCTCCTTTTTCTTTCTCTCTGCCAACATGGAGTATAAATATGATTTCAATGTGGGGTATATTGGTTTGCCCTTTCCTACAGACGTTATGGTCAATTATGATGACTGTGTTGTTTAAGGCTGGTTGCGCTGGACTGGTGACCCTTCCGGGTTTTGTTCCTGCCTGGGAACTGCGACGTAAACTGCTGGTAACAAACCCCCCTCCCTCGTCTAGGTTGGGGTGGGCGGGTGCCGTGCACTATACGTCGACGTCACGCAGACCTGTTCGTGTCTATGTGTTCTAGTTAGAGCACTAGTGCATGGGCTGTCTGAATCCATCTGCGTGCTGTGAGGAGGTTAAACGCCAAACACAGAGCGTTGGTTGTTGCCTGGGTGATGGCGCACCCCTCCTCTTTCTGCATGCTGCGTGACGTTGGGGGCGTGGTATGGTTGTACCTGTATATATAGCCCTGTCTTTGCCTGCCTTTCGCCCTGGTCACAGCCCTGTACACACATTGCGGTCTATGGAATTGAAGCTGTTCATTCCCTATCTAAGGTATTATTATTATGGCTGGTTCTATCACCTAATTCACTTCCCTTTATATTAGTTGATGTTATATCATTACCTTTTCTTATATTTCTACTCTATATGCTTGGCCACTAAGCCATATCATACTTGCATACCCAATATCTAATTTTTATTTTTTGTCACTATCATGAGACATCGTTTATTTGGTATCTTTATATTATTACTCTTATTATTCCCACTAGCTATATATTTTTTTACTTGACAATTAGACACCGGTTTCACTTTTTCCCCAATCTTTTTTTTTTTTTTTTACACAGCAGTGATACCCCAGGGAGTGTGTCCCTCCTTGGCAGGGTTTTGTGTTCGGGTCGCCTCTTTTATACAAGCCCCCACAGTTCCCGTGCCGGACAATGCCGGTGGGTTTCTGGATTGCCCAGCGTTTAAAGTCATGCGTTGTACACACAGCAGACCAGTTTGTAAGTATTACTATGGGACCAGCCGCTCCCCTTAAAGTTGTTTATCATCTTTTCTACTACATGTCAATATTTGTAAAATATGTATTTCATTCCAGATGTCATCACATGCTTGCACCTGATGAGTGGTACCATCAAACCACGAAACGTGTCGAGCTAATTGAAGCTGTGTTTGCACTTATATGAGTTATTTGAAGCTGTGTCTGGATTTATATACTATATATATTTTTTATATTTAATCTTGATGTAAGATGGAGATACCCTACCTAGAGCCTTTTTCTTAGAAATATATGGCGGATTAGCAAGTTAATAGATTGTACCATTATTGTAAATACTGTTTGACATGTAAATGATTGATGTGTACATGGATGAATTTAGGGGCTATGCCACCAAAAATAGTTTTTTTTTATTGTACCAATCATGTTTACTGCATTCCAATAATTAGAATTATATCATTATTATTGATAGTAGGTTCTCCCTGGGATGATGCACCATATATATATGCCTTGGCATTTTTAGACTCTCTCCAGAGGTTACAGTACCACTATCACTTATTTATGTGATTTTATGTAATATGGTCTCAATGTATATTTTCTCTAAAAATTCTATTATTGATAGTTGGTTGCCCCTGGAGACTGCATGCTTCATATAAAGTCCCAACCTCTCCTTTGCCCCCTTCCCCTTATGACAGTCTCAATAGACAGGGATGGAGCTATATGACCTAAATGGTCTTTTACCTCATACAAAGTCCCAAATAGATACTATATTTTTCAACATGGACACCAACTACCATGCCTGCTTTGGAGAAAGTGGGCCAGGCCTAGGTCTCCTGCGGCCGCAGTCGAGGACCATCTCGGAGTTCACCCGAACCGGATTGGAGGAGGGAGAACATTCCGGAGAAGTCTACCAACACTACTGGTGAGAGATCTGGGGCCATTGTGTTGGGAGGGACTGTGACAAATTATCTGCCAGCAGAGGAGTTGAGAGATTCAGAACTAGATTCTCTCTCTGATGCAGGGGATGACGATCTTTTTGAGACCATGTCCCAGAAGATGCTATGGGCCAATGTGGATGATGTTGCCGCAAATTGTAGTATTGCTGTCTGGTTGACCCCAAATTCGGGGAGTGTATCTCCACTGGCAGAAACCCTGACCACCACAGACTTGACTTTGCCAAAACCTGTAAATTTGCCTGAGCCAAAGAAAACCTCTTTTGCCATGGTGTGCAAGTCTCCCAAATCCTGTGTGCCTCCCGGGGATGGAAGTGCTAGGGCTCTGCCCAGGCTCGCACGGTCCCAGCGGCTGCTTAACAAGTGGGTGGCAACAGAGTATGGACTAGAGTTTTTCCGTATGTGCCCAAGGAAATTATGGAGGTGATTGAGGAAAACCTGAGCAATGGTATGCTAATGATGTTTGGGACTACCTCAAGGTTCCAAAACCTTTCAACCCCTTTCACACTGGGGCGTTTTTCAGGCGTTTTTCATGCGCTTTAGCGTTAAAAAAAGCGCTTGAAAGAAGCCGCAACTGCAATCCCAATGTAAAAGCCCGAGTGCTTTCACACAGAGATCCCTTTCACACTGGGGCATTTTTCAGGTGCTTTAGCGTTAAAAAAAGCGCCTGAAAGAAGCTGCAACTGCAATCCCAATGTAAAAGCCCGAGTGCTTTCACACTGAGGCGCTGTGCTGGCAGAGCGTCAAAAAAAGTCCTGCAAGCAGCTTCTTTGCAGCGCTTTTGGAGCGGTGAATACAACACTCCTAAAGCGCCCCTTCCCATTGAAGTCAATGGGAAGCGCCTGTAAAACGCCTGAAAAACGCCTGAAAAACGCTATTGGCAGCAGCGTTTTGTGGGCGCTTTTAACCCTTTATTTGGCCACTAGCAGGGGGTAAAGCGCTGCTAGTTTAAGCGGCGCTTTACGAGCGTTTTTCGGGTGCTGACATTGTGAAAGGGCTCTTAAAGCACTTGGGCTTTCACATTGGGACTGCAGATGAGGCTTCTTTCAAGCGCTTTTCAGGCGCTTTTTTAAAACGCTAAAGCGTTTGAAAAACGCCTGAAAAACGCCCCAGTGGGAAAGGGGTCTTCAGGAAGAAAGTGTGTGCCCCGGACATGTATGAGCGATTCATCGGCTGCCTCCAACACTGGAGCTATGGGTGGCATATTTACGTGGACAAAGTCGTGATCTGCCGGCCAGGAAGACACAATGTGGTCTACTTTGTGACTAGAGTGGACGCTCAGGGAAAAACATTGACTTTTTCCACGCATGCAGCCATACCCCTGGCGCCCTCGCCAAAAGCCAATGACGCTGGAACGAGGCCCCGCCCACTCCCCCCACCGACACAGAAGGACTGGTCCGGCGGACATGCACTGAGCAGCAAGATGGGGGACAGACGGCATTAAAAATGCCAGTCCGGTGTTCCAGGGTGGCCCTCCTTTGGAGTTCCAGTCCGTTGGACTTCCTTTTGGCCTGCACTATCCTTAGAAGTCTCTGTTACACCTGCACTGTGCTAACGCCACCTGCCCTCCCCCTCTACATCTCCTTATGGGCTTTGAACACTGGCAAAGTTAAGTATGTCATCTACTGTCTCTCGTTTTTATTAAACAATATTTCTGGGATACTACCAACCCTGCCACAAGTTCTGTGAGTACTATTTGTAATCCCCTTTTGCAACTAACTGCTTTATCCTTGTTATTGTACTTGTTTGGTTACCTCCTGGATCTAACATCTTGTCCCCTGTTATTCAATAGATTCCATGTAAATGTTGTATCTACTCCCCTGAAGGATATGCTTTATTAGGCTCCGAAACGTGTAGGGTGACTATACCTACATGGATTACACTATAAACTTAAGTGGTGTACATTGTTATTAACAGTGTTTATATAATTGTACCCAGAGATATATTTTTTATGTATACTGTACATTACTTCTTTGTTTGTTTTATGTAATAAAATATTTTTGTATTATTTTCTAATTGAGTTGTACGTGCCTTCAAGATCCACCCCCAGGGGATCCTTTCTTTATAAACCATTTTTCTGGATGTGGCACAACTTATTCATGCAGCCGTGTCATACCACTTGTTTGTTTATTAGTTGGGTTTTAGGGTTAATTATACCAAATTATGGTTTCAGTACCAGTCTAGCTGGATTGCACTGGGTTCTGCTTGGCTACAGGTGTCGCTGTCACCACTGGCAAGTGTGAAAACGCAGTTTAGCTGGGCGTATTGAGTGACACTCTTTCTCTGAGCCAGCCCAGTGGGAGTGTCATCTTGCTGTGCATTCTGGGAGAGGGTACTTAAGGTACTGACATCACGTTCTTCTGGGTTCCTGTCCAGGAGATCTTTCTGTCTGCTTGGTCTTGGTTCTCCTGACCAGCCCCCATGGCCCTCATGGCCTGGGGTGCGGATCCATCCAATTTCAAGTCTCGGAGCTGGCTAGCCTGAGGCAAAGTAACTGGGAGGATTCAAAGGTGGTCCAGTGCCGTTCATCTGTGGAGAGGCCCAGCAACTGGAGAAGCAACCAGGGAAGGAATCTTCGGGAGAAGGCCATGCATAAGGCTGGCTTCTCAGAAGGAGCCTGGAGGCTCAGTTGAAAGACACTAAGTGAATCTACATTCATACGGTATCGTCGGACCAGCTGCGAGATACTGGTACTGTATGATAGCTCTCTAAATGTATCTACGTCCCTCAGTTACATCCAAGTCTGTGGCAGAGACTTTGTTCAAGTGTTCTACATCCAAGTCTGTGACAGGGACTTTATTCACAAGTGTTTTACATCCAAGTCTTAAACACTATCGGCTGCTAGGCCTAGTGAGAGGAGACCTATCCGGTAGCTGTGAGAGTCCAGTTGTGAGCGGTGATTCTCTGGATTTCTATGGTGAGAGACTATATTTTGAAGTTCCAAGAGGGCCTGAACTTCCTATCCATCCCTCTACCCTTATTTGAGAGACTGTTTTGTCTACTTGTTGTCAAATAAATATCCCAAAAGTGGATCCAGTGTCAGTTTCTACAATTCTTTGGGACATCTACCTCGGGAAACTCCTAGACGCACACAAGGTCAAGAAGGTAACGGTAAGCCCAATAAAATCAGCAGCTCCTTCGGGGATCAGTGCTACACATGCTTCATAATAATTGATCAGTCTGGTGAAGACTATTCCTTTAATAACTATTATGTCAGAATAACATGGTAGTGATTGGAAAACTAGCAATATGGGCTCTAGCAGTATGCCATGAAAACTGTCTGCACAGTTAAGTTAATAGACTGTGTGCTCCTTAGGGACATAGACCTGGAGTTCCCCTTCGCATTCCTTTAAAACTGAGCACATATGCATTACACAGGTGGCTGATTAAGCTGCTAATTAGATTATCCCAGTGCTTACCTGCATATAATTATTCGCAGAGCTTGTGTGATTCATGCATGCTCAGCTGAGATGGCAGCTCTAGCATAGACCGATCGGAATGGTTCACAGGTTTCTGCAAAGTTCTATAGAATGATATATAGGTGTTAAATAAACTAATAAAATGCTTTATCGCATACTGTATGTGCTTCTACAGTGGGCCAGGGACTGATATGAATGCTTCGGTTATATAGGTAGTCAAGCAAAATAAAGGAAGGGATGACCTGGTAAAACTGCAGCAGCAAACCTCCATCCCTATTAACATAATGAAAGAGAAAAAGGTAGGTGGGACTTTAGATGTGATTAGTTGCTGCAAGCAGATAATATGGAGTGTATATACATAGAATTATTTATCAAATGCAGTTCTGTGGTCTAGAAGTGCGTGATGCAGTTAACGACACACACACACACATATATATATATTCAATTTTTTTTTAATCGACTAATTTCGATTAATTATAATGCAAATACAGATCCAACTGCTTTTATCTGATCTTCTTGCATTGCAACTCTGCATTAGTCAGTGGTAAATGTGGTATACGCTATATACAATCAACCGACACTAGTTAGTTTCCACAATCCATGACTTAACTTCACAGTTCACACAAATACATTTTAAATTCAAACTGTAGCACTGACGTAAGTAATTTTTTTCCACAGTAGAATGACAATCCCGCCACCTCCGGTCTAACTAATCACTCTCACCTTATGCCATGGATCCTTGTGCAAACAGGTGGTCGTGCAAGTGGGTATCAAAAGGGTTAACACGGACCATAAACCGCTTAAGTATAAGATTTAATTTTTGTGTTCAAACACAAGCTACTCGCATAAAGATGATAAAAACACAGCATGTAAAGCCGACAATCGTGTTAGTTCCGTAGGGCAGCAGCGGGTGACGTCATGTATAGCTCCTCCCCCGTACGCGTTATGTTCAATCAGAACTTCAATGTCATCGGACTCCCCCACCCTTCCCTTCGTTAGCAGACGGAGGCACTTGGGGAAGGGGGGAGGAGTCCAGTGACATCACCGGATCTCTGATGGAACTCCCTGAAGACCCGGAAGCCGGTGAAGAGGTGAGTACCGATCAAAATAATTTTGATTGATCAAAAAAATGAATCAATTCATAGAGGAATTAATCTTTAATTTCCACAGCCCTAATATATATCTCTCTAAAACACAACCATATACAATAAGTTGACATCTCGATGAGATTACCATTAGGATATGTAAAAAATGTGATACACGATTGTATATACACACATTATTGAATAGATGATATATACAAGATATTGTAAAGAAGGAGAAAAAAACAATAGGCGCAACAGATGTATCTATCTCCTTAACTCAGCGCAATGGTGTGATAAAATTTTAATAGACAGAGAAAATAAAATATAATATCTAAAAATCTTTTTCAGGTTGCCCTATAGCAGCCACTTACTGCAAAAATACCCAATATTCTCTCTATTATAAATACAACTTATAGATCCACAAATCATCTGATGTCATTCATCATTAGTGGCGCTCCTGTCAAAATTAAAAATAATCAGCCTAATAATAGTAATAATATTCAGTCAAACTTATAATAGACCTTCTCAAGTTTAAAATAAATAAACAGCTGAATAATCCACACTTGATAGCAATATCAGATGGTGATTGAGAGAAAGAGAGAGTCCCGACACAGATGGTGATATCAGTATTTGTCTGTTGAATGTGCACTCTTCCACCAGATTACTCCACACGTGGGTCACACACCCCTCTGGGGTTCCAACTCACCACAATTCCAAGCAAAAAGGGCCTTGCTCAATCATCCCAGAGCTCTGCTTCCTTGTGCCTCTTTCCCATCAGAGTCCATAAAGGGGTTCAGTCAGAACAACCATATGAGGAAAAAGAAAGTTTCACATAGTCCAGTTCTGCTTTAAAACTTTTATTGAAACTCCACAATTTAAAACAGCTTGTCCTCTTTCGATAATGCCACAGTCCTTGTTCTATTTAGGCCAAATAACTGGTTGTCATGTGTTATTTAACCACTTCAGCTCCGGACCAATAAACACCTTAAGGACCAGAGGTCTTTTTGCAATTTCGCACTGCGCTGCTTTAACTGGTAATTGCGCGGTCATGCAATATTGCACCCAAACGAAATTTGCGTCCTTTTCTTCCCACAAATAGAGCTTTCTTTTGATGGTATTTGATTGCCTCTGCGATTTTTTTTTTGCGATATAAATGGAAAAAGAGCGAAAATTTTGAAAAAAAAAGATATTTTCTTCTTTTTGTTATAAGAAAAATCGAATAAACTAAATTTTAGTCATACATTGAGGGCAAAATTTATTCAGCCACATGTCTTTAGTAAAAAAAATGTCAATAAGCGTATATTTTTTGGTTTGCGCAAAAGTTATAGCGTCTACAAACTAGAGTACATTTTCTGGAATTTACACAGCTTTTAATTTATGACTGCCGATCTCATTTCTTGAGGTGCTAAAATGGCAGGGCAGTACAAATCCCCCCCAAATGACCCCATTTTGGAAAGTAGACACCCCAAGGAAATTGCTGATGGGTATGTTGAGCCCATTGAATATTTATTTTTTTTGTCCTAAGGGATTGAATAATGACAAAAAAAAAAAAAAAAAATTTTTTTTACAAAAAGTTGTCACTAAATGATATATTGCTCACACATGCCATGGTTATATGTGGAATTGCACCCCAAAATATATTCCGCTACTTCTCCCGAGTATGGGGATACCACGTGTGTGGGACTTTTTAGGAGTCTAGTCGCGCACGGCACCCCGAAAATCAATCACCACCTTCAGGATTTCTAAGGGTGCAAATTTTTGATTTAACTCCTCACTACCTATCACAGTTTCGAAGGCCATAAAATGCCAAAATAGCACAAAACCCCCCCAAATGACCCCATTTTGGAAAGTAGACACCCCAAGCTATTTACTGAGAGGCATGTTGAGTCCATGGAATATTTTATATTTTGCCAAAAGTTGCGGGAATATTACAAACTTTTTTTTTTTTTGCACAAAGTTGTCACTAAATGATATATTGCTCACACATGCTATGGGCAGAAGTCAAATTACACCCCAAAATAAATTCTGCTGCTTCTCTCGAGTACGGGGATACCACATGTGGGGGACTTTTTGGGAGCCTAGCCACGTACGGGACCCCGAAAACCAAGCACTGCCTTCCGGATTTGAATATAAAATGCTATAAAAAACAAACTAACCAGAGTCACCCGTAACACTTATACGGTGATCAGTGGTGAAAGGGTTAACTAGGGGCAATCAGAGGGTTCAAATTTTTATTAGGTAGTATATGGGGGTCCCTGGCGCTATATAAAAACCTGACGGGGAACCTAAATAACTAACTGGCTAACCAGCGTCACCAGTGACACTTATACTGTGATCGCTGGTGAAAGGGGGTGAAAGGGTTAACTAGCAGCAATCAGGGGGTTAAAACCATTATTGGGTAGTATATCGGGGTACCTAGCGCTATAAAAACCTGGCGGTGAACCTAAAAAAATAACTAGCTACCTAGCGACACTAGCGACACTGATGCAGCGTTCAGAAAAATTATCGCTTAGTGACACTGACAAAAGGGGGTGAAAGGGTTAACTAGCGGAAATCAGGGGGTTAAAACCATTATTGGGTAGTATATCGGGGTACCTAGCGCTATAAAAACCTGGCGGTGAACCTAAAAAAATAACTAGCTACCTAGCGACTGTAGCGACACTAATGCAGCGATCAGAAAAACGATCGCTTAGTGACACTGGCAAAAGGGGGTGAAAGGGTTAACTAGCGGCAATCAGGGGGTTAAAACCATTATTGGGTAGTATATCGGGGTACCTAGCGATATAAAAACCTGGCGGTGAACCTAAAAAAATAACTAGCTACCTAGCGACACATGCAGCGATCAGAAAAATGATCGCTTAGTGACACTGGCAAAAGGGGGTGAAAGGGTTAACTAGCGGCAATCAGGGGGTTAAAACCATTATTGGGTAGTATATCGGGGTACCTAGCGCTATAAAAACCTGGCGGTGAACCTAAAAAAATAACTAGCTACCTAGCGACTGTAGCGACACTAATGCAGCGATCAGAAAAACGATCGCTTAGTGACACTGGCAAAAGGGGGTGAAAGGGTTAACTAGCGGCAATCTGGGGGTTAAAACCATTATTGGGTAGTATATCGGGGTACCTAGCGATATAAAAACCTGGCGGTGAACCTAAAAAATAACTAGCTACCTAGCGACAAATGCAGCGATCAGAAAAATGATCGCTTAGTGACACTGGCAAAAGGGGGTGAAAGGGTTAACTCTAGGGGCAATCAGGGGGTTAAATCTTTATTGGGGGGTGATAGGGGGCTACCCTGGACCTAACACTAACTGTCCTGACAGTTTTTACTGTCACAACTGACACTGAATGCATTGATCAGTAAAGAAATGATCAATGCAATCAGTGACACTGTGACTGGGGGGGGAGGGGGGGCGGGGGGCGATCGGGGGGGGTTTGTGTGCCTGTGTGTACCTACATGTCAGTGTAGTGTTGGTGCACACTTACTTTTACTCTTCTCCTCGTAGTCCGGTCAAAAAGACCGCCCCGAGGAGAATGACATCACTTCCTCCTTCCTGTGTAAACAATACACAGGGGAGGAAGCTTCTCATTGGCCAGGAGCGATCCAGAGGGGGTGGCCGAAAACCAACGGCCATCCCCTCATCACGGAGCGCTCCTGGACCGAATCGGACCGCCGTAAACAGCGGGAGGGGGTCCGATCGGACCCCCCACCCGCTGGAAGGCAATCACGTAGATGTACGTGATTGTGCCTGCCTGTGCCAATGTGGTTAATAAAGCCTAATGCTGAGGAGATAGGGGACAATTTCATGAGATGCTGCAGCACTCCTCACCGCAACTCTCATCATCCAATGCCGCTTCAGGTTTCTCCACTCAGCCTCTTGGAACGTAAGGAAACCGTGCGTCACGCATTTCGTCATCAAGACTTTGTCAAAGGGCGTGGCCTAACGACGCAACGTCCCACTTTATATCCGATTTGTTAGTAATTGGAATTAACTCTGTAAACTCCGCTACGCCGCCCTTCTTTATACAGAGGCAGCAAGCGATGAGGGTAACCCGGCCAAATAGAATATCACCCACAAGACATCCAGTTAATGGATATTAAGATTTTCAGATGCATTCCATTGAGCTTAAAATAGCAGCATACGGAACTGGATTATTAATTAGCTATTATGCACTTAATAGCCACACACACACATACATATATATATATATATATATATATATATATATATATATATATATATATATATATATATATATATATATATATATATATATATATATATAAAATTCAAAACTAATTCAAAAATGATCACCAGTGTTCAACACAAACTGACATGATAAACACTGATTTTCATTTCTCCAAGGTAAAATCGCACCAATACTATTTATTCATCTAAAGCATTTCATAATTTATAATAGTATCAGTATCACTAATGAAACAATTGATGCCCAGTTCTATGTTTAACCCCTTAGGGGCTAATGTGTCCAACAAAAAAATCCATTGCGTTTCACGCTTTGAAAGCTTGCGTACCATATTAGAACCTCTCCAGGATGGTTTAATGTGGTCAATACCCCAAAACACCAGTCCTGAGGGGTCCTGCTTATGAAATAGCTTAAAATGCAAGGACACATTATGGTCCTTGTATCCAATTGTTATATTATGTATATGCTCCGCTATTCTAATGCGTTATAATCTTTTAGTTCTGCCCACATACATTTACCCGCAAGGACATTTTAAAATGTATACAACATGCGTTGTGTTGCAGGTAATAAACTCCTTGATGGTAAACTCTTTATTATTAGATGTGGACAAGAACTTCTGAATCCCTCTTACCTGACATGAGAAAAAAAATCCCTATCCCAAAATGTGGGGGGCCGACTATGGGGGTCTAATACCTTTTTAACCACTGTGTCACCAAAACTTGGTGCCCTCCTATATATGAACTTAGGTTTCAATGGTAATTTCTTCTGTAGTGTTTTATCCAAGCACAGAATATGCCAATGGGCACTGAACACTGATTCAACCTCTCTAAACTGAGAATGGAAATTGGATATAAAACCCCATTCCTGATTGTTACTTTTAATTGCCCTCACCTTCTTATCTTTCAAAATCTCTTGTCGGGGTATGAAGTCTACTTCTTCCACTATGGCATCCAAAAGTTGGGGTTTATAACCCTTTTCAACGAATCTATCTTTTAAAACTTGTGATTGAATAAAAAAATTATCAGATATAGCGCAATTGCGTTTGACCCTCATTATTTGACCCTTAGGGACATTTCTGAGCCACAACGGATGGTGAACACTGTGTACAGGTAAAAAGCTATTTCTAGCTGTAGTTAACTCGAAAGATAGTGACATCTAAAAAAGTCAATCTCTTTCAAGCTATACTGGCTTGTCAGTTTGATATTATTATTATTCTTATTCAAACCCAACAAAAACATATCAAGCGATGCTTTCGATCCTGCCCAAATTAGGAGCAGATCGTGTATATAACGTCTATAATATAATAATTCTGCCCTTTTCTGATGGAATACTACCTTGTCTTCCCACTTACCCATGAAGAGGTTAGCTATGCTCGGTGCGAACCTGGCGCCCATAGCTACACCCTTCTTTTGTGTGAAAAAACAGCTGTTAAACCAAAAATAATTGTGAGAAAGGCAGAAGTCCAGAGCTTTACCTAGAAATATCTTCTGCCCATGTGGTAAGTCCTCCCTTTTACTCAGTGCCCAAATGAGAGCCAATAAGGCGTCATCATGTTGGATCACTGTGTATAGGGAGGCCACATAAGAAAACTTCCTCTTTTCCTGCCAAATTGACCTCTTGTAATAATTGTAACAAACTTTTAGTGTCTTTAAGAGATGCTCTGGTGTTTAAAACGCTTTTCTGAAGGAATCTGTCTAGATATTGGCCTAACCTTGCTGTCACTGACCCGATCCCATTCACAATGGGTCTGGGTGGGGGGTTTGTCTGATCCTTATGAATTTTTGGAAGCGTATATATAGTTAGTATACAGCAACTGCTGGAAATTAAGAATCTCTTTTATTTTATTGATAGTACATGCGATTGATAACCACATTCTATCAGAGATTTCAACTCCATCTTATATTGATGATTAGGATCTCTATCTAATTTGCTGTATGTATCACTATCAGACAGCATCTCAAGCAATTGGTTATTATAGTAGTCTTTAGACAATATAACCCCCCCCCCCCCCCCCCCTTTGTCAGTTGGTCTGATCACGATATCTTTTCTTTTCTCTAAAGACTCAATTCCTTCTTTTATATATCTTGGGTTTATATTTTTTGGGGGTTTTCGTTTTTCTAAATCCCGCAACACCAGATTCTTGAACACTTCTAAATGTTGAGTGGCAGTATTGGGGGATTAAAGAGCGAGCGTTTTTTTAGGCCGCTATCTACTGCTGTAAGACTAACTGCACTATTACCTGTTGCACTTACAGGGTTCAAGTTTTTATTTAAAAAGTACTTTTTAATACTTAATTTTCGCATGTATTTGTGTATATCTACATATACATCGAATTTACTTATAGGTCTTTTCAGACCACATTTCAATCAAAATGCAATGCAAAATATTTTTCTCTTTATCTGTTAATACTGCATTACTTTAATTGAAGATACCTCCTAATCTGTTTCCCTCATTCTGTGTTTGTTGGTTCCTACATCCGGCTCTACATCCTCTGGCCCGTTTCTCCTTGGGCCTGGTAATTGGGGTACATTCCTTTCCCAGTATTGTTGGTCTCTCCACTCTGGTTCTCTGTATGTTGGGGGTGCAGGGGATAATAAACTGGTGGGGGTCTGCCTCTGGGGGGATAACCCTGACCCCTCCTCTGTCCTCCCCTGCCTCTTCCTAAAAAAGGACGTGGAGATGAAAACTGATTATTATTACCTCCACTATATTCTCCCAAAACATCATATCTATTATTAATAGGATCTTGATACCCGGTATTTGTATAGGTCTGTGGTTGGGGTATTTACCTCTACCCCCCCCCCCCCCCTCTTGTCCCTCACCCTCTATTTTTTTTGTTTACCCGGGTGTACTGTTGTATTGGAGAATCTCCTATTTTAGGGTTCCTGACCTGATCCATAGTGGTAAGCTGGAGGAATTGGTTGTGATAATCCCTCAATCTGAGACTGAGTCTGAGAGAGATCACTTGCTATATGCTCCATATTATTATTAGGTACTATAGAATTCTGCCATGAATAAATAGTAATTAATTGAAAATCCTTCAACTCTCTAAAAAAAACTTTTTTAACTTCTTTCTCTGAGTGTCTTTATCTATATTTTCTAATTTTTTTGTAATACGATTATTAAATTGTTGGGATTCTCTGATGGGGTCCAGCTGCTGCTGCAAATCCTTGATCTTGGCTTCTAATTTAAGAATTTTCCTCTTTTTCTTTTGCAAAATCAAGTCCTACAGTTTCAGACCAACCCCACTGAATAACCCCAACCATTCTATCATAGAATCTACATCCTCTAACCCATCCTGAGGTGTGATTTCCCACCTCAGACTACGCACTACGATGTTCTTTTCTATGTAGTGTTCTAATGTACAGATGTCCCACCAGGTCCGTACCTGTTTTTCTAGAACACTACCCAAGACTCTCATAATGCTCTCATAATTTACTTTCAAACTGCTAGGTTCATTTACAGAGAACAGGCTGGTCAAGTCTATTTTTAAATTTTTTTAAAATTTAAACACATCCATTGCAAGCTAGAGTAGACAAATAGATACATCTGTTGCGCCTATTGTTTTTTCTCCTTATTTATAATATCTTTTATATCTCCTTAACTCAGCATAATGGTGTGATAACATTTAAATAGACACAGAAAATAAAATATAATATATAAAAATCTTTTTCAGGTTGCCCTATAGCAGCCGCTTACTGAAAAAATACCCAATATTCTCTCTATGATAAATACAACTTATAGATCCACAAATCATCAGATGTCATCAATCATTAGCGGCGCTCCTGTCAAAATTAAAAATGATCAGGCTATAAGTTGTATTTATCATAGAGAGAATATTGGGTATTTTTGCAGTAAGCTGCTGCTATAGGGCAACCTGAAAAAGATTTTTATATATTATATTTTATTTTCTGTGTCTATTTAAATTTTATCACACCATTAAAAAATAGACAAATAGACTTGGACAGCCTGCTCTCAGTAAATGAACCTAGCAGTTTGGAAGTAAATTATGACAGCATTATGACAGTCTTAGGTAGTGTTCTAGAAAAACAGGTATGGACCTGGTGGGACATCTGTCTTTTGGCTAAGATCAAGTGTAGTATCTGTTCTTATCAGTTACCAGGAGGTGGCGCTTGCTTCCGTCCCTGTTCTACAGCGAGGTGGAGCAGGGGTGGCGGTTGCTATGCAAAACCTGCTGGTGTGAAGGTGACCCGGAACGGTTTGTAGCCGAAAGGGAAGCCTTCTGATGAGGATGGAGAACCACTGGTCAGCGCCAGGGGAGGGGACCCTGGCCTTCTGGCCTGGATTGGGGCAGCTTTAGCTCTGGTCAGTTTTTCGGGAGGGAACCCACCGGAAGAATGGCCAGTACTTCCCGAATGTAATTAGGTAGGAGTGATGGCAAAGGGCTCTCACTAAGCTCCTGGATCTCCATGCCTTTCTGGCTGGGGTGGGGGCTGCTGTGGTCTGGGCTGGGGTCGGGGATGCTTTTGTTGAAAAGCCTATGGTGATGTGCCCCTGAAGTGGCAGTTCAGGGGTGCCTTATATTCACTGTGATTCATTCACTTTGATGTATGGCACCTTGGTCACGTCACTATAAAACACGCTTTTTCACACCTGCCTCTAGGGCCGGGCCTTTTGGCTAGGACCAGAGGAATTTTTGATTCCTGGCCGGAGGGCCTGGTCATTGTTTTACACAATGACCACTTTTTCACTCTCCTCTTCACTATCCCTTCCCCACTTTATTTATTTTATTTCTGTGTGGTTTGTCACGTTTCAGTTTTTGGGTGTGTTTTGCATGCCATAGGCTTTTTCAAGAGAAAAAAATCTGTACATTAGAACACTGCATAGAAAAGAACATCATTGTCAGGAAAGTGTGTCCTACAGACCGGGTTTAAAAAATACAAAACCGGACGCATTGTCCCGCATGTTCAATGATCCCAAAGTACCTACCTCTCCGGATACTATTCTGTCGGCGGAAAATTTTCTCCTTCTTCAAGAAGATCTTTTAAGTCAGTTTAAGCAAGCTTCCAGGGAAGACCCCCCTCCTGCCGAAGCAAGGCTGCTTGCGAAAAACGGTCTGTTCTGGCTTGAGGACAAAATCTTCATTCCAGAAAATTTTCGGGCCACCACACTCGAGCTCTGCCACGACCATGTACTAGCCGGCCACTTCGGTGTCTCCAAGATGTCTGACCTCGTGCAACGCACATTCTGGTGGCCGCAAGTTGCAAAGGACTGCAAAAGATACATGGAGTCTTGTACCATCTGTAATCGCAACAAGGGTAATAAGGCCAGGGCTTGGGGCCTGCTCAAACCTTTACCTGCTCCAGAGAGACCCTGGAAATTAATCTCCATGGACTTTATTGTTGAAGGTGAACGTGTTAAGAGTCCATAAGGGAAACAATATGGTGAAAAAGTGCATTATCTTGAGAAGATATAGTGACTTCAGTGAATACTTTGCATAAATCCACCACCACTTGAGAGGAGGCTTACCAGATGTAATGGACCCAGTTAGGTATGTACCTAGTGAGTCACACAAGTTTATTGATGTAAATCCACACGAAAAAACAGCTGGCAAAACTTGTAACTTCTCATGGGTACCAGAGTAGACAGAGAGATGACCCAAAAATAGATGAAATGGCTATCCACCTTTTGGGGTGACTGAGGACAGAGATTCTTCCACGTATATTATAGGCCAAAAAGAAAATACAGCCTCATAGTGAAATACCGTTTAAAACTTTTATTAACATTAAAAGCGTAAATGGGTACTCACATATTACAGGCAAATACAAGCATGGAAATAAAATCTGGCAACGCAGTGGCATCAACGAGCCTTTCCCGACGTGTTTCTCCTAAACAGGCATCATCTGGGGATGTTAGCACACTACGGCCACCACGTTTATATAGACTATGGGGTACTCACATTAGAAGGTCATCTCCCCTATCAGCTAGGTCCAGGTATGAACTGTTTCTGGTATCATCAAAATGGCACCCATGGCTTGCTATCCAAGCCTCATTCTGATCAGTGCTTCTGGTCAGCAAAATTGCACCCATGGCTTGCTATCCAAGCCTCATTCTGATCAGTGCTTCTGGTCAGCAAAATGGCACCCATGGCTTGCTGTCCAAGCCTCATTCTGATCAGTGCTTCTGGTCAGCAAAAACACTACGGAAACACAATCAGTTCAAAAAGCTTTGCACATCATTAAATAAAAACGGGCATGTAAATCAACATAGATTAACTAATAAAAACCGCTCATAATGTGAGTGACCACAAAAATGAAAATTAAAAAAAATGTTTTTATAATGCATTCTAATAATTGACTATAGTAATTATTGGGGGGCTGACCCCCATGTGAACCCCACAGTGTACATATAAATATAATAATAAATGAATACACACCATTCCAACAATAAAATGAACCCATATGATAAATAAATATCACCTAAATACAATCAAAATTAGAATTGGTAATTCGACTAAGACTTAAAATCAAAAATATGAAAACTATAAAAACAGGAATGAGAGAGAAAAAATAAATAAAAAATAATAATAATTAAAAATTGACTAAAAAAGAAACAGACATCGATACCATATTATCAAAATATAAACAGAACTTCTGGTTAAAAATAGTGTGGGAATTTATGCTTTATTTAAAAACGCATTAATGTCCCATTCCACGTTAATACCCCACGGCTCATAGGATTGGAGCTCATATATCCAATATGTTTCGAGCTGGGAAACGCCTCTGGTCACAGCTCCACCCGTCCATTGTGAGTGATCAAAGCGATTATATAATGGAACTATTAGAATTTGCTACTGGCCACAATTATTTTTGGTTTAATGGCAAGTTCTATATTCAACAAAACGATGTGGCTATGGGGGCTAAATTTGCCCCCAGCCTCGCTAACTTGTTTATGGCTAAATGGGAGGAGGATGTCGTCTATCAAGAGGGTGGTTCCTCACTAGTCCTTTGGGCTAGGTATATAGACGACATGCTCCTCCTATGGGATGGGAGTCCAGAGTCTTTGCGGGACTTCTTTTCCAATTTGAATCTCAACGATCAAAGTATTCATTTGACATATGAATCGAGTGCAAATAGTGTACATTTATTAGATTTGAAAATTTGCATTAATTCAGGAAGTTGGGAATTTCAGACTTTTTTTAAACCCACCGATAGAAACGGCTTTATACCTATCGACAGCTGCCACCATCGGTCGTGGCTTAACGCTGTGCCCAAGAGTCAGTTCCTCAGACTCCGTAGGAACTGCACTGACGTCGAGATTTTTAAACAACAAGCCCAAGAGTTAAGAAATACGTTTCTTGATAAGGGATATGATCCCATATCTGTGCAAGAACATTATGAGGAGGTCCTTCGGACAGACCGTACTTTATTGTTTGACCTCCCCCCTAGAGAACGTGACAACTCGCATAAATGGTCTATTCTGACTTCATACTCTATTCAACATAGAGATATACAAACTATTTTAAATAGACATTGGGGAGTGTTAAAGACAGACAAAACCTTATGCTCTCTGTTACCAGAACGGGCAAGAGTTACTTTTCGAGGTGTCCCGTCACTTCAAAGTAAAATAGCTCTGAATATAATAAACCCTCCTGTTCGCCTGGTATTTTTCCAGGATTTAAAGGGTTGTTACCCATGCAAAAAATGCACAGTGTGCTGTCATAACATAAATGGTAGGTCTAAAACTCTTCAGTTTGGTTCAACAGTTACTAACCAAGTGTATCCGATAAAGGGGTTCCATACATGTGCCTCTAGATATGTTGTTTACCTAATAACATGTCCTTGTGGGAAACAATATGTTGGTCGGACCACTCGCACGTTCTCTACTAGAGTGGGTGAACATGTCTCTAAAATTAAGAAATTGGAGATGTTAAGCATACAGTCCCGAGACATTATAGGGAGTGCCATGACCGCAACCCTATTGGCACTAGTTTCCTGGTAATTGACAGTTATGTCCCACCATGGAGGGGTGGAGCTCTGACCAGAGGCTTTTCGCAGCTCGAAACATATTGGATACATGAGCTCCAATCCTATCAACCGTGGGGTATTAACGTGGAATGGGACATTAATGCGTTTTTAAATAAAGCATAAATTCCCACACTATTTTTAACCAGAAGTTCTGTTTATATTTTGATAATATGGTATCGATGTCTGTTTCTTTTTTAGTCAATTTTTAATTTTTTTAATTATTATTATTATTATTTTTTTCTCTCATTCCTGTTTTTATAGTTTTCATATTTTTGATTTTAAGTCTTAGTCGAATTACCAATTCTAATTTTGATTGTATTTATGTGATATTTATCATATGGGTTCATTTTATTGTTGGAATGGTGTGTATTCATTTATTATTATATTTATATGTACACTGTGGGGTTCACATGGGGGTCAGCCCCCCAAGAATTACTATAGTCAATTATTAGAATGCATTATAAAAACATTTTTTTTAATTTTCATTTTTGTGGTCACTCACATTATGAGCGGTTTTTATTAGTTAATCTATGTTAATTTACATGCCCGTTTTTATTTAATGATGTGCAAAGCTTTTTGAACTGATTGTGTGTTCGTAGTGTTTTTGCTGACCAGAAGCACTGATCAGAATGAGGCTTGGACAGCAAGCCATGGGTGCCATTTTGCTGACCAGAAGCACTGATCAGAATGAGGCTTGGATAGCAAGCCATGGGTGCCATTTTGCTGACCAGAAGCACTGATCAGAATGAGGCTTGGATAGCAAGCCATGGGTGCCATTTTGATGATACCGGAAACAGTTCATACCTGGACCTAGCTGATAGGGGAGCTGACCTTCTAATGTGAGTACCCCATAGTCTATATAAACGTGGTAGCCGCAGTGTGCTAACATCCCCAGATGATGCCTGTTTAGGAGAAGCGCGTCGGGAATGGCTCATTGATGCCACTGCGTTGCCAGATTTTATTTCCATGCTTGTATTTGCCTGTAATATGTGTTGTGGAAATTTTAGATGTATTTATTATATATATTGTCATAAGAGTCCTCCTGTGTTCATTCTCCCCCAGCCCGCTCTTTTAAAGCTGACTGGGGCAGACTGACGCTGGTTGAGATCCGTTAGGTAGTGGATAATATCTTGGGGTTGGAAAGAAAGGTGTTTGCGGAGTGGGGGTATGTCCACCAGCAAAAGGGCCCCTGTACATTGTACAGACGATCGTCTGGGGACATATGCGTGCTCTGCGGGCATTGGTTGTGTGCGGATGTGTGCGCATTGTCTCTGCTGTGTCTGATCAGCACATAGAGATAGGCAGTGCACATCTGTAGATGGCTTTCCATTCACAAGAGATGTAGAATTATCCAAGTATACATTGTTCTCTGGAACAATGTATATATTAAGGATTTCTATCAACGGAATTATAGTCATCGTTCATTGGTTTTGTATGGTTTCCATCATTGAAAGCATTTGGTCAGTCTGTGTAACAGACTATTTGAATGTATACATGTCTGTAAAGGTACCTTGTATTGTATTGTATTGTATTTTATTGTATTGTATTGTCCTTATATGGGCATTAACATCCTGTTACTGCTGTGAGGTCACATCCTTTGTGGGAGGTGTTCAGCTGTTGGAGGCAAACCCTCCAGGGCGTGGCTTCCAGTGGGAAAAGTAAATAAAAAGCTTGGTCAAGGGCTCGCTGGAGCTTGCGGGCTGACGATGAAGCAGAAGGAAAGACTGCTCATGATGTCTCTTTAAATGGGTAAAAAGAGGGGCCTGGCTGAGGAGCAGCCAGGCTGAGATGAGGATGTAGGCTGCATTGGGGATGTCTGGTCATTGGGATGAATGTGTTGGAAGGTAACCTAAAGAATTATATCATTAAGACGGAAATGGGTGCTTATTGGAAGCACAAAGTAGGTAGTGGGGCTGTGTGCATAGCATAGCAGCCAAATTACCACGACATATGTGAGTACCCATTTACGCTTTTAACCACTTGCTTACTGGGCACTTAAACCCCCCTCAGTCCCAGACCAACTTTCAGCTTTCAGCGCTGATACACTTTGAATGACAATTGCGCGGGCATACAACACTGTACCCAAATGAAATTTTTATCATTTTTTTCCCACAAATAGAGCTTTCTTTTGGTGGTATTTAGTTACAGCTCGGAGTTTTATTTTTTGCTAAACAAACAAAAAAAGATGCAAAAAAAAAAAAAAAAAAAAAATCATGTTTTAATAGTTTGTTATAAAATTTTGCAAACGGGTCATTTTTCTCCTTCATTGAAGTGCGCTGATAAGGCGGCACTGATAGGCTGCATTGGTGGGCACTGATGGGCTGCATTGGTGGGCACTGATGGGCTGCATTGGTGGGCACTGATAGGCTGCATTGGTGGGCACTGATAGGCTGCACTGGTGGGCACTGATAGGCATAGTTAAGGCGGCACTAATAGGCACAGATAAGGCGGCACCGATGGGCACAGATAAGGCGGCACTGATGGGCAAAGATGGGCACAGATAAGATGGCACGGATGGGTGGCACGGATAAGTGGCACTGATAGGTACCACAGATAGATGGGACTGATGGGCACTGATAGGTGGCACTGATAGGTGGCTCTGATAGGTGGCACTGCTGGGCACTGATGGGCGGCACTGCTGGGCACTGATGGGCGGCACTGGGGTGCAGCACCTTTGAGGCAGATTGGGTGGCACTGTGGGGTGGCACTGTGGGTGGCACTGTGGGCACTATGGGCACAGACGGGGGGCACTTACTTTTACTTTTATTTATCCTTCAGGATGGCACTGCGGGAGGCAGGTGGGCACTGGCAGGTGGCATGTGGTGCCTTGCATTGCTGGCCGTGATCGGGACTGATGTCCCGATCACGGCCGCCGGTGATCGGGACTGATGTCCCGATCACGGCCGCCGGTGATCGGCTTTTTTTTTTCTCCTCGCGCTGTCAGCGCGAGGAGGAATAATAGCCGATTACCGGCTCCGTTCTATCACATGATCAGCTGTCATTGGCTGACAGCTGATCACGTGATAAGGGGTCGGGATCGACCCCTTGCACGGATCGGTGATCAGGCGAGTCTCGTAGACTCGCCGATCACAGAGCGCGCCGCGCGCGCCCCTCAGGGGGCGCGCAGGCCGCTCGTAACCGGGACGACGTCAATAGACGTAGTCCCGGAAATCTAGGTCCGCGCTAATGCCGTCATTCGGCAATAGCGCGGTACCCAAGTGGTTAATGTTAATAAAAGTTTTAAACGGTATTTCACTATGAGGCTGTATTTTCTTTTTGGCCTATAATATACGTGGAAGAATCTCTGTCCTCAGTCACCCCAAAAGGTGGATAGCCATTTCATCTATTTTTGGGTCATCTCTCTGTCTACTCTGGTACCCATGAGAAGTTACAAGTTTTGCCAGCTGTTTTTTCGTGTGGATTTACATCAATAAACTTGTGTGACTCACTAGGTACATACCTAACTGGGTCCATTACATCTGGTAAGCCTCCTCTCAAGTGGTGGTGGATTTCTGCAAAGTATTCACTGAAGTCACTATAACTTCTCAAGATATTGCACTTTGTCACCATATTGTTTCACTTATGGACTCTTAACACGTTCACCTTTTTTTTTGTATATTTGGATATAGTGTTGTCTAAAACATAGAATCATTAATAGTGTTAATTTATGCAGAGTTTTCACTATTAAAGTTGATTATATTATTTACACTGGTAAAAGATTATATAGATATTGTCATAATCTAAGCGCTGCACCTTTTTTATTATTTCACCATTTTGTTTGTTGCAGTAAGTCTGCGGTGCTGGCAGCTATTATTTATTTGTTGTTTGTGGATAGCGCGGTTTTTTCTCACTTTATATATACTATTTTACACTAACCTCAGTAAAAATATGTTTCTGGTTAAGTGCATTGGTGTGGAGTGTTGTTCCTTTTTCAGCAGCAGGTGGAGCCATCGGATACCCAGGTAATAACAAAGGTATACTGTTATTATATTGCATATTGTGGGGTTATCCTTCATTAGTTCCACACCAACATTGCACCACAGCTGTGTCAAGGGGACTGAGCCAAGTCAGTGGGGGTTCACTAGCAGAGTACAGGCCCAAACAAATTCAGCAGCTCCTCCAGGGGCTACATATATATATATATAAAATACACTGTCTGCACTTTATACAGTATATAGTCTACACTGACTACACTGTATATACTAATATATATATGTAGCACTGACCCCCGAATGAGCTGCTGGTTTTTGTTGGGCTTACCATTACCTCCCCTGTTCACTGTATCCGTCCTAGGGGTCCCATTGTAGAGTGGATTAAAGAATGTCAGCTCCCACACTTAGTCCTTTTTCCAAAGATTTATTTGAAAGAACATGCATTTTGCAATAGAGGGATAGAGGGTTAAGGGGGAATCAGGTACCTTGTAATTGCGGATTAGAGGTATTTACTTGATCCAGAGGACAAACAGCTTCCACATGCAGGTTAGGTACATGCTTTGGCCAATCAATTATCAGATATCAATGCACTGTGATCTCATTATGGGGCGTTTCGTGGCACTCTAATTTCCTGCGAACTCCCCATAATGTTCAGTATTCGCCGAACAGGCGAATTACCTTCGACTCGAACGTTGGGCTCATCCCTAACAGCAATTAACAGAACTGAATTGCTTTAACAACAGTATATAAAGACAGTCCTAACGTGCTGTGACAGTCCCAGTTTTATCATACTGGTCAGTGAATGGCCAGCAAAGTTGGGACATTTGAAGAAAGCACAACAGTTCCCAGCAGACAGCAGCATAACTTGTACAATATTAGTCTCCTACCAGACCCAGGGCACCCTCTTTTGAGTCTTTGGATATGTACTCTAATTAGTTCAAGGCCTCATATAGGGATAGGAGTTGTTCTTATGTCTCAGTTTCAATCCCACTGAGGCAGTCCCCCTCTTTTCTTTCCTTACAAGTGTTGGAGTTGCTCTCTAGTACGGTATGATCTCATCAGACATCCAAATCACACCTCGCTTTCCCAGGGAGAAAGTTAATCTCTGAGGCAGGGTCCTGTGCGTTCAGTAGTCTCTCCTGATTGTTGTCAGATATAGCAGCGCTCCGTCCTCCTTGCTTTGTTGCATCAACCAATTACCATCCTACAGGATCAATCCAGACCCAGCCAAGATGGCTGCCCCCTGCACTGGAAACACTCCATAGATGAGCATCGCAAAATGGTCTTAACGATGGCTGTTGTACTTCTGCATTATTGAATACTCAGTTTAACCCTGTCCACACTGCAGAAGAATAATACAGCAGCAACAATGGAAGATGTTTGGTAGCAGTAATCAGCTGCAGTCCAAGATAAATAATAAATATATATATATATATATTATATATATATATAATATATATCTCTTTTTTTTTATAAGTGATGTCAGCAGGAGGCAGAAACCCAGCAGAACACTGATCTTCCCATTGAAGATCTGTACAGAGGAACACATCAGCAGAAGGCAGGGAAACATCAGTATAATAAACTTCCCAGTGAAGAGCTGTGTGGGGTGAGCATGTCGGCAGGGAGCAGAGAAAAAGCCTTAGCCCTTGTACACACGATTGGACACATTCCGTCGAAATCTCCGATCGGAGCGTTTTATCGGATATTCCGACTGTGTGTGGTCTGCATCGGACTGTTTCCGTCGGACCAAATTTTCCAACTTGCTGGAAATATTTTCCGACAAAATGCTCCGATAGGACATACTTCGATCATGTGTAGAGAATTCCGATCGGACAAAGTGCCACGCATGCTCAGATCAAATTCCTACATCAAAGCTATTGGCTACTAGCCTGAACGTAGTCCCGTCATAACGAAATTACGTCATCACGTTCTGAAAGATCAGATTTTCCGTCAACTTTTCCAACCGCGTGTATGCAACAGTTTCGGACAAGATCCGTCGGACAAAATCTGACGGATTTGGTTGTTGGAATCTCCGACCGTGTGTACAAGGGCTTACACTGATCTTCCCAGTGAATAACTGTGCAGAGGGCATGTAAGCAGACATATGGCCATTGGAGGACAGGCAGGCTGCGCCCCCAAGTAAAATGCAAATAAAAAAACTGATCACTCTGGGATGGATGAGCTGTCCCTAATGTGGTCAGTTTGAAATAAGAAAGCAGAGGGACTGCCAGGAACACCAGGGATTTCACACAAAAACAGAAATACAAAGAGAACTGGAGACTTGTTAAAACAACTACATGGTACAACCAATAGCAGGAATATTAAATATTAGGGTAACATACACTTTAAGTTTCTGGCACTTTGAAATTTAACATAGTAAAAACGGTAACTTACAAAATTCACTCAGAGCTTTCACCCCACCCTCCTTTTTAGATGGAACAGAGATTAAGAGATATTGATATAGGTCCTCTGAAAAGAGATGCATGGGGTGGGATCATAACTTATTGGGGTGTTTTTTTGTAAATAAAACAGTGTAAATGTAAAAACTGCTTTGACACAGGGGTCAATTCACTAACGTGTACCACATGCAATGACACATTACTCATTTGCATAAATTATTGTATGCAGTAAGAAAGTTAATATATATGAATATTTATCTGCATCTAAAATGAGCAGACGTTAAAGAAAAACTTGAAGAGTAACTTCACTTTTGTTAAGATAAAAACCTTTCCCTCTGGGTGATCTACAGTTATGTACATTGCAGGGATTTTACCAAACTGTGTTGCAGATAATTACCTTTTGTCTTTCTGAAGAAATAGGTGTTTGTCTGTATCCATGTGCTCAGTGAATCTGTATAGGGGTGATTTTATAATTATTCAGCTGCTGCACTTGCAAGGCTCCCGTGTGGAAAGTGGCAGGGTCTGCATCCCTTTAGATGTGATTTACTATTGGGAGTATCTCACCAAAAATAACATTTATGTTACAGGGGATGCCAAAAATCTAATTTGTATCTCAGTGCGGAATCTGGGAAAATCAGTAAGCCAATTACACAAGCGGGAAATTACATTCAGAATGCCTCCAGATAGACATACTGCATTGCATTTTACAGAAGATTCCAATATTGCAGATTGAAAAGGAAAGGACATTTTTAATAAAATTCAATTACAATATGACTTGTGGCACAATAGAACATGCTATAAATATATATAAATATATATATGTATATTTTTTTTTTCCCCATGAAAGTGGAGTTGCCCTTTAAACAAAGCAGGTTTGTTTAATACAACAAACCATCATTTCTTTTTGGAAGTGGTTTGCAAAAAAAAATAACTATTCAGCTCATACATAACTCAATGGTGCATAATCAGTGAAATCTCTGCACCAATCTGTCCCTGCTATTCCCACACTGGGCACCACCATCTCACCTATCTCATAGGATAGGGAAGGTGAAAAACAAGCTGTCAATTGCAGTTTGCATGTCAAAGACACATTTGTTCATCCTACGATTACAATGGGTCACTGTTCTCTGCATAAGTCAGTGGCCAGGCAGGTGGTTAGAGGTGGAAATGAGGGCTTAGCTGCTGACTTTTGACATAGGGTCAAAATTTACATATCAGTAAGACTGTTTAGTATGCATACAATTCATGTTGTGGGAAAAGTAATTTAAAACAGCTGAAGGAGCAGATTATTGTGGTACCATTATGTTTACATGCTTGGGGAATGGAAATTATACTTTTAACAAAAGTGGCGGTTGTTGCATTGAACAGGAGTTGTCTTCTCACCACCAGGGGCCACATGTGGCTCTTTGCTTGCCTTTATCCGACCCTTGGACACCAACAATGGGCCACCATTGCTTCCACTGACACCAATGATGGGGCAACTATTCCTTCCCTTAACCACTTGCCGCCCACCATATAGCAATATGATGTTGGCAAAGTGGTTACGATATCCTGACGTCATACGACGTCGCAAGGATATCAAGCTGCTGCGTGCGCCTGGGGGCGCTCATCGTGGTGATCATTGTTGCGGTGTGTCAGTCTGAAACACTGCAACTCCGATCTAGGTAAAGAGTCTGACAGAGACTCTTTACCACGTGATCAGCTGTGTCCAATCACGGCTGATCACAATGTAAACAGGAAGAGCCATTGATCGGCTTTTCCTCACTCGCGTCTGACAGAAGCGAGTAGAGGAGAGCCTATCGGCTGCTCTCCTGACAGGGGGGGTTTGTGCTGATTGTTTACCAGCGCAGCCCCCCCTCGGATGCCCACCCAAGACCACCAGGACCCCCATGTATGGCCACTACACTGGACCAGTAGGTATGCCACCCTAGACCACCAGGGGAATGTCAATCTTTCCCCAAGCAACTGCCAATCAGTGACATTGAAAAATGCCTGCCAGTGATGCTTATCAGTGAAATCCAGTGCCAGCCATCAGTGCCCATCAATGCCGCCTTTTAGTGCCCATCAGTAACGTCTATCAGTGCCCATCAATGCCACCCATAAGTAACCATCACTGCAGCCTTTCAGTGCCCATAAGTGTCGCCTATCAGTGCCCATCGTCGGTGCCATCAAATCGGTGCCATCTCATTGGGGCCACCTCATCGGTGCTGCATTATCAGTGCCCATCAGTGCAGCTTTTCAGTGCCCATCAGTGAAGGAGAAATCTTACTTATTTACAAAATTTAATAACAAAAACAAAGAAAAACATTTTTTCAAAAAATTTTTTTTTTTTATTCGTTTAGCAAAAAATAAAAACTGGTGATCAAAGCTCTATTTGTGGGAACAAAAATTATAAAAATGTAGTTTGGGTGCAGTGTAGCATGACCGTGCAATTGTCATTTAAAAAGTGACAACACTGAAAGCTAGACATGTACATTCGTTTTCGTCCGAATGCATTTTCGTCTGAATTTCAGGTATTTTCGTTTTCGTTTTGACAAACGATAACGAAGGTGCAGAATCCGAAAAAAGAAAGATCCGACATAAATAAATGCTTTATTTTTGTTTTCGTTGTTACAACAGTTCGATATAGAATAGTAGATTCGATGTGACTCTGACAATAACAATCTGTGTCTATTGAACCTGTGGTCGAATGTGCCTAACCTTACCTCTATTAGTCCAAGATTATATAGAGAAAATATTCAACAGAGAAAATATTCGACATAGAGAGAAAAGATTCGACAAAGAGAAAAGAATCTAAAGTGCTAAATTTAAAGGCTAATATGCAAGTTACTGTCCTAAAAAGTGTCTGGGAACCTGGGTCCTGCCCCAGGGGACATGTATCAATTAAAAAAAAAGTCTCTATAGTATGCCTGTGAAGGAGTGCATGTTTCCCGTGCTTAGAACTGTCCCTGCACAAGTGTAATTTCTGAAGGAAAAAAAAGTCATTTAAAATCACTCGCGGCTATAATGAATTGTCGGCTCCCGTAATACAGAGAACACTCATTGAAAGTCATTGATAAAAAAAAAGCGTGGGGTTCCCCCAAATTCAATTACCAGGCCCTTCAGGTCTGGTATGGATATTAAGGGGAACCCTGCGTCAAATTAAAAAAAAAAATGACGTGGGGTCCCCCCTAAATATCCATACCAGACCCTTCAGGTCTGGTATGGATATTAAGGGGAACTCCATGTCAAATTTGACGTGGGGATCCCCCTAAAAATCCTTACCAGACCCTTTATCCGAGCACGCAACCTGGCAGGCCCCTCCTGAACCGTACCAGGCCACATGCCCTCAACATTGGGAGGATGCTTTGGTGTCCCCCCCCCCCAAAGCACCTTGTCCCCATGTTGATGGGGACAAGGGCCTCATCCCCACAACCATGGCCGGTGGTTGTGGGGGTCTGCGGGCGGGGGGCTTATCAGAATCTGGAAGCCCCCTTTAACAAGGGGACGCCCAGATCCCGGCCCCCCGTTTGAAATGGTAAGGGGGTACAAAAGTACCCCTACCATTTCACAAAGAAAGTGTAAAAAATAGTTAAATAAGACAAACACACTTTTGAAAAAGTCCTTTATTAAAAATAAAAAGATTCCAGCGGTGATAATCATCCGTCGCTGGATAGCAAGAGTGGATCATCTCTCTGGGGTCCAGCGATGGCTGATCTGATCCAGAGCAGCGAATCCATCCATCTTCTGTCTCCACGGAGGAGACACTGCGGGATCCCGGTGGCATGATGTTTCTTATATGTGGAGGGCGGGCCACCCATCACATGACCCCGCCCCCTCTGACGCAAATGGGGAAGCCAGGCTTCCCCAATGACGTATGGGTGACCCTGCCCCCCTCTGATGTAACGGAAACCTGCGTTACATCAGAGGGGGCGGGGTCACCCATATGTCATACAACAAATATAAATGTATTTTTCGAACGAAAACTAAACAAAATATTTCACTCTGCACATGTCTACTGAAAGCTGAAAATTGGCCTAGGCAGGTAAGTGCGAAAGTACCCTGTATTGAAGTGGTTAATATCAACGATTGCCACTATTCCACCTTTTAATACAAGGGACTATTTCTCAGACTGATACCAACAATGGACCACCATTCCCTCCACTGACAAGAATCATTAAGCATTGCATACTCCCACTGATGTCAAAGCATTTTCTACTCACAATTGTCACATTCCGGCCTCCAGAAAGTCTGAATCACAGTAAACTGGCCCTTTGTCAGAAGGTTTGGTGTGGATTCTGTTTAGGCAGGGCACCAAACCAGGGGCTCCAAACTCTCTAAACAAACATCTGATGCTGTGAGTGTGTCTAGAAAAGTACAGCACAATGCCATCTTTAATAAGTCGCCAGTGAACTTCAGATTTGGTGAATGCAGTTGAGCATATTACGCAAATATTGGGCAAATTTATGCTCAAACTTCGAAGGGACATTTGATCAATTAATTGCATGAAGTGAAATAACAAATTTATTGTCCAGTATGTGTTAGCTAAGTTGTATTACCAATTTCTGGATGCAATGCATTTTTTATGTTATCTTATATACAATGTTAATATTTGCTGTCTATTCAAAAATGTCTTCTATCATTGTGGTCACAGATGTAATTTGTAATGCAACAATAAAATTTATCAAAATTGAAACCACATGTAGTGCTAACTAGGCATGGGCTTTATGTTCGGGACGAACATTGGCTGTTCGCCTAATAGCGAACAATTTGGGATGTTCGGAGCAAATTTGAAAGCTGCAGAACACCCTTTAAAAGTTTATGGGAGAAATCAAAAGTGCTAATGTTAAAGGTTAATATGCAAGTTATTGTCATAAAGTGTTTGGGGACCTGGGTCCTGCCCCAGGGGACATGTATCAATGCAAAAAAAACTGATGTTTTTTCGGAAGCAGTGATTTTAATAATGCTTAAACTGAAACAATAAAATGTAATATTCCTTTAAATTTTGTACCTGGGGGTGTCTATAGTATGCCTATAAACTGGTGTATGTTTTCCATGTTTAGAACAGTCTGACAGCAAAATTACATTTCTAAAGGAAAAAATGTCATTAAAAAATTACTTGCGGGCTATAATGAATTGTTGGTCTGGCAATACACATAAAAGTTAATTGATAAAAATTACATGGGATTCCCCTACAGGGGAACCCTGAACCAAAATTAAAAAAACAAATGTGTGGGGGTCCCCCTAAATTCCATATCAGGCCCTTTAGGTCTGGTATGGATATTAAGGGGAACCCCGCACCAATTTTTTTTTTAAATACCATGGGGGTCCCCCTCAAAATCCATATCTGGTATGGATTTTATGGGGAACCCCACACCAAATTTTTTTTTTAAATGGCGTGGGGTCCCCCCAAAAATCCATACCAGACCCTTATCCAAGCACACAACTTGGCAGGCTTCAGGAAAAGAGGGGGGATGAGAGAGTGGTCCCCCCTTACTGAACTGTACCAGGCCACATGCCCTCAACATTGGGAGGGTGTTTTGGGGTAGCCTTCCAAAGCACCTTGTCCCCATGTTGATGGGGAGTAGGGCCTCATCCCCACAACCCTTGCCAGGTGGTTGCGGGCGGGAGGCTTATCGGAATTTGGAAGCCCCTTTTAAGAGGGGGTGGGGTCACCCATTTACATAAACGGGAGGAAGAAGAAGACCGAAGACCAGAAGAAGATGGAAGAAGAAGCGGGGAAAGAAGAAGACATTAATAAAGGAATTGGTAAAAACCGTCTATTGTCATTTTTGTCACTTTTTGTGAAATGGTCCATTACCAATTCACACAGAGGGGCGGGATCTGGGGGTCTCCTTGTTAAAGGGAGCTTCCAGATTCCAATATGCCCCCCCCCCCCGCAACCACTGGGCAAGGGTTGTGGGGATGAAGCCCTTCTCCTCATCAACATGGGAATAAGTTGTTTTAGGGGGCACTCTCTCCTCCCCCTCTTTTCCTGTGGCCTGCCAGGTTGCATGCTTGCATAAGGGTCTGGTATGGATTTTGGGGGGGACCCCATGCCATTTTTTCAATTTTGGCGAGGGGTTCCCCTTAATATCCACACCATTTTTTTAAAAGAATTTGGCATGGGGCCTTAATATCCATACCAGACCTGAAGGGCCTGGTATGGAATTTGGGGGGAGCCCCACACATTTTTATTTTATTTTTTTAATTTTGGTTTGGGATTCCCCCGTGGGATCTCCCATCCTGGGTGGGTGTCATATGATGTCCTCCCATTTCCGGCCATCTAGGGGGCGTACAAGCACCGCCAGCGGCGCGCGTACCCGTGGCCTCGCTCGGGACCTGGTGCGTGTGCCCCGGCGGCCGCAATGTCCGCCGGGCACCCGCGATTGCCCGGGAACACAACAGGACAGTGGCTCTGTGTATGTAAACATCCTGTCAGAGGCGAGGAGACCAATGGTGTGTTCCCAGTACAGAGGAACACTGTTTGGTCTCCTCCCCTTGTGAGTCCCCTCCCCCTCACAGTTAGAATCACTCCCAGGGAACTTAATTAATCCCTGCAGTGCCTCCTGCTGTCAGCCCCTTCCCTGCCAGTCACATTTACACAGTAATCAGTGCAATTTTATAGCACTGATTGCTGTGTAAATGTGAATGGTCCCAAAAATGTGTCAAAAGTGTCCAATATGTCTGTCACAATGTCGCAGTCACAAACAAAATCGCAGATCGCCATTACTAGTAAAAAAAAAAAAAAAATGCCATAAATCTATCCCTATCCCTAGCTTATTGTGATTTTTTTTTTTTACCAAAAATATGTAGAAGAATACGTATCAGCCTACATTTATTTTTTATTTTTTAAATGGGATATTTATTATAGCAAAAAGTAAAAAATATTGTGTTTTTTTCAAAGTTGTCGCTTTTTGTTTGGGTGCAATGTCGCATGACTGCACAATTGTCAGTTAAAGTGACGCAGCGCCGAATTGCAAAAAGTGCTCTGGAAAGGAAGGGGGTAAAATCGTCTGGGGCTGAAGTGGTTAAAATCACTGCTCCTGAAAAAACTGCCTTTTTTAAAACTTTTTTTGCATTGATAAATGTCCCCTGGGGCAGGCCCTGGGTCCCTTTTTCAGACAATATCATGCATATAAGCCTTTAAAATTAGCACTTTAGATTTTTCATGTTCATGCCCCATAGACTTTAATGGTGTTCGCGTATTCGAACTGGGGGGGGGGGGGGCGGTGTTCAGCTCATCCCTAGTGCTAATCCTCAAAGGGGGTGCTGGAAATAACCCAGGTCTCCATTACTGGTTCAGAGGCTGCTAGGCCCAAATACTAGCTCCAGAGCACAACGCAATGCTACATATTTTTGGTAAAAAAAATCTCTAAGCGTATATTGATTGATTTGCGGAAAAGTTATAGCGTCTATATTTATGGAATTTTTTAAAATTACATTTTTTACTAGTAATGGCGGCAATCAGCGATTTTGTGGGGCTGCAACATTGCAGCGGAAAAATCGGACACTAGGTGACACTTTTTTGGGGACCAGTGACACCAATACAGTGACCAGTGCTAAAAAAAATGCACTACGCTTTTTACCTTTATTATTTATCTATTTAATTTTGTCATGTTGCAGTGTTAGCAGCTATCTCTCTTTCTTTATATATAGCGCAGTAAAAACATATACTCAAATAAAAAAATGCACTGTCACTGTACTAATGACACTGGCAGGGAAGGGGGTTAACATCAGGGGCGATCAAGGGGGTATATCCGCGTGTGGCAGTCCTTAAGGGGTTAACAAACATATACAGTGAATATAAAACGTGTAAACCTCTGACACACCCTGGGCCCACTGCACAATATGAGCCAGGGTATCTGAGCTTCAATGCCACACCTGCTTCTCCAGGAAGGAGTCAGTTCACACTTTTGCAATTTAGATACATCGTAGGGACTTGCACCAAAAATCTGTTATTAGAACTACCTGCATCTCATTCAGACAAGTACCAGCGTTCGTAAAATTACGTTTTTTTAAGAAGGGGTTAAGTGTCTCACAAGAATGTAATTCTTGTGTGACCACTAGAGGGCTCCCTTTTTCCTAGAGAGAGTATATATAGAGAGCTGTGGAGTGGGTGTGGGAGGAGTTTGGGTACCGGATTAGGAAGAGGAGAGTTGGTCCCTGTGGGAAATCTTGGGGCCGGGGGCCCTTCTGGGAAAGATGTAGGCTTCCCAGAAACAGGTTGTTTGCTGTCAGTGAATTGTCTTGAATACATTTGCACTACTTCCTGTGTTAATTTAACTGACAATTGGGTGGACATGCAATGCTGTACCCAAATAAAATTGATGTAATTTTTGTTCCCCACAAATGGAGCTTTCTTTTGGTGGTATTTAATCTCTGCAGTTTATTTTTTGCGCTATAAACAAAAAAAGACAAAGACAATTTTGAAACAAAAGCATCCAATTAAAGAAAAAAAAAATCTTTATACATTTAAGCCAATGTGTATTCTGTTACATACTTTTGGTAAAAAAAAATCCCAATAAGCGTATATTGATTGATTTGTCTACAAACTATGGGATATATACTGAAATTTGTATATATTTTTTTTATATTAGTAATGGTGGCAATGACACTGGCTGGGAAGGGGTTAAGCACCTAGAGCGATCAAAGGGTTAACTGTGTGCCTAAGCAGTGTTTTTGTGTCGTGTGTGTGTGCTACTTTTACTCAGGGAAGCGATGGATTTTATAATGCAGGGACACAAAATCTATCCCTCCCCCTGTGGGAACGGAGCTCTGCGTTGTTTACTAGACATGTGCATTCGTTTTCGTTTGAATGCATTTTCGTCTGAATTTCGGGTATTTTCGTTATCATTTTAACAAATGATAACGAAAGTGCGGAATCCGAAAAACGAAAGATCCGACATAAACAAATGCTTTATTTTTGTTTGTGTCGCGGCAACAGTTTGATATAGATAGGAGATTCGACATGATGCTGACAATGGCGATCTGTGTCCATCGAACCTGTGGTTGAATGTGCATAACCTTAGCTCTATTAGTTCAAGATTATTATACATAGAGAGAAAAGATTCATCATTGAGAGAAAAGATTCGACATTATAGAGATAATAGCAAAAAATGTCGAATGTGCCTAATCTAACTCTATTAGTCCAAGATTATTCGACATGGAGAAAAAAGATTCGACATGAAGATTCGAAGAAGCATTCGCCGCGAGTGGACATTTATGGTCAAATGCTCTACCCATAGGCTATAGAAGAATTCTAATGTTGGTTGACTAGTAATAATAATTAATAAATATAATTATTACTAGTGTCATACAACATTCGATTTCTACTATAGCTTGTAGGTGGAACATTCGACCGGAAATGTAGGATTGCGGCGTCGTACAGTTTAGCTGCTCCGTCGAATCTTTGGACAGACATCATAAGCCTTCAATGACAGGCTCGACCTTAATTATTTCGGATTTTTGGAGGAATGCATTTTTAAACAAAACAAAATAAATAAAAACGAATTTTGGGAGTAGCTAAATGTATTTTTCGGACAAAAACAAAATTCCGAAACAAAATATTTCAGTGTGCACATGTCTATTGTTTACATAGGCAAAGTCTCGTTCTGTATCTGCCCGAAGATCGACGTCAAGTGCCCGTCACCCGCAGATCACCTTATGCTGTGAATAATCAAAGCAGATGCAGCCCGCCGGGAGCGCACATGCGCCCGCACCCCCTGTTGGCAGTGCAAAATTACATATCCATAGCTTCCAATTGTCCCTGATTTCGAAGGACTGTCCCTGATTTGGAGCAATGTCCCTCTGTCCCTCTTTCCCCCTCATTTTGGTCTGATCCATATAGCTGTATATAAAATGCACTTTTTATCTTTCAAAAAGTGTTAAACCTTTTATCTAAATTCTAAATTGCTGCATTTGTACATTTTAAAAGCCAATATAAAGATATGGTAGTGGTAAAAAAAAGCCCTTGTGAATTTAATTAACCCTTTTCTTGGGTTAATTCTCCTTTAAAGAGGAAGTAAACCCTGATGGGTTTACTTCCTCTTTTTTTCCCTGCAAAGGTAAAGCATAATGGACTACTATGCATCGCATAGTAGCTCATTATGTGTCACTTACCTGACACAGGAGCCAGCGAAGTCGCCGCTGTCCCCTGTAGTCCGCCGCATCCATCTTGCTGGTGGCGTCTCGCAGCTCCGACGAATCACAGCGGCGAAGCCGCGATGACGTCACTCCCGCTGCCATTCGGCGAAGCCGCGATGACGTCACTCCCGCGCATGCGCATGGGAGTCGACAAATTAGGCAAATCCATTCTTGGACTTGCCGCATTTAGTGCGCCTGCGCGCCGCTGTCTACGGCGCATGCGCCGTAGACAGCGGTGCCCATTTTCGGGCAAATATCTCCTAAACCATATAGGTTTAGGAGATATTGCTTGGACCTACAGGTAAGCCTTAATCTAGGCTTACCTGTAAGTCAAAGTGGTTTGAAAGGGTTTACTTCCTCTTTAAGGGGGTGTGGCAGGGTGAGTGCCCCATGCCTACATACGTTTTCTGGTAGGTGTCCCTCATTTCCATCTCAAAATGTTGGGAGGTATGCATATGTATACGTGATTCTGCACAGGAGTTCCACCCTGTAGCAGATTTACTGCTATGGGGCAGTCAGTAAGTGGTTAAGACAAGAGGCCTGTTGGTGGTACCCAGGAATCAAATGTTATGCCAACATTGCTTTTGGTCCCATGTACAAGTGGACACAGGATCACCAAAATTGGATAACAGGAGAGTAGAATTTTTTTTTCCTGGCAACATACCAGTGTTAAAATTTGGTGTATATCCTTATGGCCAACAATTGTGCAGTAACTTTGTAAGACATTAGGACAGCATTGACTAAAACCCCCCAAGATCATTCCTTGCATATTGCTAAATCCAAGTTGTGAGAAACCTTTATGTTGTTCTGAGGGCAAAAAAATGGGCCCTACTAGCAGCTACATAGGTGAACCTAGAAAAGTGCCCACTGGGTGTAGGTCAGTGGTGGAACTACCAGGGTCACAAAGGTCGCACTTGGGCCCCGGCTTTCTGCCACCGCAGAATAACAGCAGCAATAGGGCCCCTGCAGAACATGTGAAAGGGTCCCGCTGTGGAACCATAAGGTTCAGCTCGCACTGCTGTGACCCTAAAGTTGTGCAACTTGTGATTTCATTGCAATTTAACATTGCAGTCTATGACACTCAAATCACACAAAGTTCTCAGAAAAGTAGTGCAGGAATCTTTTTTTTCTTTATGTCGTTGTGACTTGAGTCGCACTGATTAAGATGGCACCCATTGAAATGATTGTGTTTTGAATTGTTATGTGGCTTTATGTGTTGCAAGTCCCAGCAGTGTGAACCAGGCTTTTTAACCACTTAAGGACTGAGCTTTTTTGAGATTTGTTGTTTACAAGTTAAAAACAATTTTTTTTTGCTAGAAAATTTCTTATAACAATATTATACGTTCTAACACCCTAGAGAATAAAATGGCAGTCGTTGCAATACTTCCTGTTACACTGTATTTGCGCAGTGGCCTTACAAGCGCACTTTTTTTGGAAAAAATACACTTTAAGATAAGACAACAGTAAAAACAAATTTTATATTGTGAAAGATAATGTTACACTGAGTAAATTGATACCCAACATGTCACGCTTTAAAATTGCGCCGCTCGTGGAATGGCGACAAACTTTTACCCTTAAAAATCTCCATAGTCGACATTTAGAAAATTCTACAGGTTGCATGTTTTAACTTAGAGGAGGTCTAGGGCTAAAATTATTGCTCTCGATCTACCGATTACGGCGATACCTCACATGTGTGGTTTGAACACCATTTTCATATGCGGGCGCTACTCACGTATGCGTTCGCTTCTGCACGCGAGCTTGTCGGGATGGGGCGCGCTTAAAATGTTTTTATTTTTTTATTCTTATTTGTTTTATTTTTTATTTTTACAGTTTTTTTTTTTTTTTTTTTTTTTTTTTTTTTAGAGGAAAAAAATGCATCACTTTTATTCCTATTACAAGGAATATAAACATCCCTTGTAATAGAAAAAAAATGCATGACAGGACCTCTTAAATGTGAGATCTGGGGTCAAAAAGACCTCAGATCTCATATTTACACAAAAATGCAATAAAAAAAAAAAATCCCTTTTAAGAGCTGTGGGTAGAATTTACATTTTGCTATCACTTACGCACTGCAATGATATGGAGACGGTTGAGGGCCATCTTCCCCTCATTCATCTCCATGTCAGGCCACAGGAAGGATCTGATTGTCTCCACCACTGCCGACGGCTCCGGTAAGCGGCGGAGGTGGGGGCCCTCTCCCGCCGCTGACAAAAGTGATCTCGTGGCGAATCCGCTGCAGAGACCACTTTTATCTTAAACCACTCACTGAAGAAGAGGATGCCAGGGTTTTGGCAGATAGCTGCTGCCATAACAACAATATTCCTCTTCAAACAGCCAACGTATAATGACGGTGGGCGGTCTGGAAGTGGTTGAAAGGCCCCACAATGGGAGTAAAGGGCCCTAGAACTAGAGGAAAGGGCCCCAGGACAAATGGAAAGGGGCCCCAGGGGTCAGGGGGGCCCTTCATGGTTTCTTACACCAGGGCCCTGAAGGTTCTAGTTACACTTCTAGTATAGGTCAATATATCAGACAAAAAAAAAAAAAAAAAGTGGTAGAAACCAGCACAGATGGATATGGCTCTACAAGAAGGACATATTCCCCTGAAGAGGGACGGCTGGGAGCTATAATTATAGCTTTTTAATGTTAGCCACCTCCAGCATAAACAGTATTTTTTTTTAATCTGTTGTAAAATTATACCTATTAGCCATACCTAATGAAGAGGAAAATATTCATTAACAGGCAATACTCCATCATTTCTCTATGGAAAGCTTTTACAAATTAATAACAGATTTGCTATTTCTTCTGTATTTTTCTGCTAGTTCTTTTTAATTAAAACATACTCGAATGCAAACAAGTGACTGCTCTTAAAGTGACACTGCTTCAGTGTAAGGTGGGTACAACTAAGAAAACTGCTCCTGGCAGAGGGTATCAATTTTGCATGTTGTGTAGAAGGAGAAATATCACAAAGAAGATTAATTAGCACTTTAACAAATGTTCCCAAATGTTGGAATATGTGTTAGTCAGAAGTACTCATTACCCCTAACCCGGAGAACCTGATATTTATCCATTTCAATCATTCCTCCACTAGGAAAGATCAGGCCACCCATACAGATGAAAAGCCTTTTTCCTTGTTCCTTTCTATACCCACCAAAATAAGTAAAGGCCCGTACACACGATCGACTTTTTGACAACAAACGTGCAAATTAGCTGTTTTAAAGTGGAGGGCCACCCTGAAAAAAAAAAATACATTAAAAATAAAAAATAAATCCTAAAAAAAAAAATGAGAATTTTTTTTTTTAACTTACCAGAAATGCCTGTTGCTAGGCACATCATCCTAATCTGCCTCTTACTCCTCCGCGGAGATCTTCTTTCTTCTCTCCTCCACGTGACGTCTTCTGGGTAATGGGTCGCGCTGTGTTCTGCGAACTGTGTGTCCCAGAACCCAGCGCACCCCATTCACAAAGCGCAGCGCGACTCGCGCATGCGCAGTAGGAAACGGGCAGTGAAGCCGCAAGGCTCCACTGCCTGTTTGCCTTAGTTGAAATGGCGGCGCCGGGAGCCGAGAGCCGAGGGACGGGCCGACATCGTGGGAACCCTGGACAGGTAAGTGTGTTTATTAAGTGTGTTTATTAAGTCAGCAGCTACAGTGTTTGCAGCTGCTGACTCTTTAAGGCCCTCCTCTTTAAGGCAACATCAGACTGTGTGTATGCTCCATCGGACAAACGTTTTCGGTTTTCATCGGACAAATGTTGGCTGTGCGAACAGACAAATTTTTCGACAACATAAGTCCGATGGAGCAAAGTCCGATCATGTGTACAGAAAACCATCGGACTTTACAAACACGCATGCTCAGAACCAATGCAAATGCAGAAGTTGACAAGTTGAGCAGAAAAACCACGTGATTTAGTGAAAGTTGGCTGAAAAAGTCTGATCGTGTATATGCTTAACAAGTTCACGGGCAACTCCCTTTGTACAGAAATCCACAGGAAAGTTTGTTTAAAGTCCGATCGTGTGTATAAGGCTTAACTTTCATCCAATACTAGCCATACACAGCTAAGTTTCTTTCATTCAGCCCAAGGGCTAAAGAGAAAAATCCAATAGCTTCTTCCATCCATGCTAAACAGTTTGCATGAAAGAATCTCCCCTGCTGGCTTGTGTACTCAGACAGCCACAGCACCCACGGCTGACTGACTACCTGAACAGCAACTGCATCTGATTGGATGCAATCCAAAATACTTCTACGCAGCATTTTTCAATCAAAGTTTGTAGACAGTCATCCACAACCCTTATTATTGTTTGGGATGTTTTTTTTTTTATCATCCCTAGCCACTCCACCTTAAGCTGCAAAGCCATTGGATAGGGTTGTACACATGCTGCAGCTGCAATGCTTTGCATCAAGATACATCAAATTTTATCCCCCACTAGGGATGCCCCCCCCCCCCCAAGTTCGGTTCGCACCAGAACATGCGAACAGGCTAGCAATTTGTGCGAACATGCAAACCCTATTAAAGTCTATGGGACACGAACATAAAAAATCAAAAATGCTAATTTTAAAGGCTTATGTGGCAGTTATTGCAATAAAATGGTTTTAAAACGGCTGTTTTTTCAGGAGCAGTGATTTTAAGAATGTGTAAAGTAAAACAATAAGAATGAAATATTCCTTTAACCACTGGGCACTTAAACCCCCTTCCTAATCAGACCAATTTTCAGCTTTCAGTGCTCTCGCATTTTGAATGACAATTACTCAGTCAGGCAACATGCTACCCATATGAATGTCTTGTCCCTTTTTTTTCCACACAAATAGAGCTTTCTTTTGGTGGTATTTAATCACCACTTTTTTATTTTTTTGCGTTATAAATTAAAAAAGCACTTTTATTTGTTTCAGTTATAAAATTGGCCACAATTTATACTGCCATGTATCTTTGGTAAAAATAACCCAAATCAGTGTATATTATTTTGTCTGGCACCATAGCTTGTAGAATCTATAACTATCACGCAATCACTCAAAATGTATCTCACCTGATCATACCTGATGTACTGACAGCCTATCTCATGTTTTGAGTCACTAACAAGCCAGGAAAGTACAAATACCCCCCAAATTACCCCTTTTGGAAATTAGACAATCCAAGGTATTTAGTAAGAGTTTTTTGAAGTTGTCATTTTTTCCCACAATTCTTTGCAACATGAAGATTTTTTTTCTTTTTTTTTTTTTTCCCACAGAATTGTCATATTAACAGATTATTTCTTTCACACAGCATATGCATACCGCAAATTACACCCCAAAACACATTCTACTACTTCTCCTGAGTATGGTGATACCACGTGTGTAGGGTGCAGGGAGCACCATCAGGCATTCTAGGGACATAAATTACACATTTAATTTTTTGACTACCGCTTACATTTTTGAAGGCCCTGGAGCACCAGGACAATGGAAATTTTCACAAAATGACCCTATTTTGGAAAGTAAACACCTCAATGTATATTCTATAAGGCATAATGAGTCTTTTGAACATGTAATTTTTTTCACAAGTTTTTGGAAAATGTGGAAAGAAAATGAAAATGAATTTTTTTTACAGAAAGTAGTCCATTTATAAAATATTTCAAAATAGCAAAAATAACACCCTAAAATATATTCTTCTACTCCTTCATATGGCGATACCACATGTGGGAAACTTTTCCACAGCCTGGCCACTAGGGATAAGCTTCGTGTTCGAGTCGAACATACGTTTGACTCAAACATCGGCTGTTCGCCCGTTCACCGAATACCAAACGTTATGGGCCGTTCATGCCAAATTCGTGTGGCGCTCACGGCCCACAATGCACTGCGCCATCGCAGTGCATTGCTGGCTCATGATTGGCCAAGCATACACTGTGACCCCGCATGCTTGGCCAATCACAGCGCCAGCAATGAGGAGAGCAATGATTGGCCACAGGCAGGATGCCTGTGGCCAATCATAGCTCAGGCTGTGTAGTACACGCCCCACACTATATAAGGCTGCCAGCGCGGCGGCCTTGTGTAGTGTGTTGGCGTCTGTAGGAGTTAGCGGGTGTTCTCTGTGTACCTTCAACACAGTATACACCGTCCATTATCGGCCGATTTTGCGCTCTTGCTCTTCTGTAATTGAGCTGTTAGCAATCTGCAGGAGTTTGGGCCTGTTGTCTGCGTACCCTGACTGCAGTATACACCGTTATATCCACCTATATACAGTAGCTAGCTATATTGCTCTTTTGTAATAGAGCTTGCAGTCAGTTGTAGCAGATTGTGCCTGTTTGCGTGCCCTGACCGCAGTATACACCGTTATATCCACCTATATAGCTAGCTATATTGCTCTTCTGTAGTAGAGCTTGCAGTCAGTTGTAGGAGATTGTGCGCGTTGTCTGCGTGCCCTGACCGCACTATACACCGTTATATCCACCTATATAGCTCTTCTCTAATTGAGCCATCTGCAGGAGTTAGTGGGTGTTGTGTGCCTCCAGCACAATATGCACTACCCAATTGCTGGTTTTCCCATCTCCCTTCAGGCCATTACCATGTCTGGAAGGCCAACAAGGAGAGGCAGACAGGCGCGAGCCAATAAAAGAGGGCAAGCAGGCTCTGTGTCTAGAGACAACAGTGCTGGTCATGGACGCGGTGCATCGTCATCATCAGCACGTGACCATGGGACACGCTTGTCCTTCTTTTCGGCAGCTGGACATGTTGAGCCGCATCATGCCGAAGACTTGGTAGAGTGGATGACCAAGCCCTCTTCATCCTCCTCATCCTCTCTCACCCAGGCTCAGGGTACTAGCAAAGCAGCTGCCAACGCATCGTCTTCCCTCCTCTCAATGTCATCATCAGTGACTCCTTCCCTAGACCCACCACGTCCTCCTGAGAAGTCTCCTGAACTCTTTGAGCACAGTGTTGGGTACATGCTCCAGGAGGATGCCCAGTGTTTTGTAGGCTCTGATGATTCTCAGCTAGAGGAAGGCAGTAGCGTGAGCGCATAGAGAGGGGATGCTCAAGAAGGACAGCAATCTGGCAGTCATGTTCCACAAGCTGCAGCATACTGCCAGGTTTGCTCCAGCAATGAAGAGGGAGGGGATGATGAGGGCACTGACTCCACGTGGGTGCCTCCTAGGAGAGAGGAGGAGGAGGCCCATGTCCAACGAGGCAGGATGCCCTCCGGGGGCCAGCTTAGGAGCAGCACACGGACTGAATCACACCGCAGAGCTCCGCCTGTGCAGGGCGCTGCCTCTGCGCGTTATTCTAAAAGTTCTTTGGTGTGGCCTTTTTTTGAGATGAGTGCATCAGATCACACCGCTGCTATTTGCAACATATGTCTCAAGCGTATCTCGCGTGGCCAAAACATCAGCCGCTTGGGCACCACATGCTTGACCAGACATATGTTGACCTGCCATGCAGCTCGTTGGCAAGCATACCTCAAAGACCCACACCAAAGAACAAAGCGGACCTCTCCTTGCTCCTCATCAGCTCGGATATCCAACCCCACTAGACCTTCAGTCCTCTCTGAAACCTGCTCTGAGTGGAATGAAGGTGTAGAATTAGGTGTGTCACAGCCAAGTGCTTCCGGGCACTCTGCTAGCAGTACACCCACGTCCGATTTATAGCAGGCAAATTTCCCTGCCCCAGCTGCTGGACTGTCGAAAAGTTCACTCCCAGCCATCCACATGCCCAGCGGTTGAATGCTAGCTTGGCTAAATTGCTAGCACTTCAACTGCTGCCTTTTCAGTTGGTAGACTCGGCCCCCTACCGTGAGTTTTGTACAATGTGCGGTTCCTCAGTGGCAGGTCCCCAAACGCCACTTTTTCTCACAGAAGGCGATTCCGGCTCTCTACCGGCATGTGGAAGGCAATGTCCTTGCCTCGCTGGACAGGGCGGTCAGCGGTAAAGTGCATATTACCACTGACTCATGGTCCAGCAGGCATGGACAGGGATGTTACCTGTCTTTCACGGCCCATTGGGTCACTCTTCTGGCAGCTGGGGAAGGATGCAGGACAAGGTGCAGTAGTGTTGGAGGTTGTTCCGCCACCACGCCTCCAAAATGCTACTAATGGTTTTGATACACCTCTCTCCTCCACCCCCTCCTCTTCTACCTCCATGGCCTCTTCCAGTGCTCTGTCCTCAGAACCAGCGGTGATCCCTAGGCATTCCAGGGGCTACGCAAGTACGCAGGCAAAACGATGCAATGCCGTGCTTGCTCTGGTTTGTTTGGGGGACAGGAGCCACACTGGGGCAGATATTTTGTCAGCTCTGCAGGGGCAGGCTGAGAGGTGGTTGACGCCACGCCAGCTTAAGCCATGGATGGTGGTTTGCGACAATGGCACCAACCTGCTCTCCGCCCTCCGACAGGGACAACTGACCCATGTGCCCTGTGTGGCTCACGTCCTTAACCTGGTGGTGCAGCTGTTCTTGGGCAGGTACCTGGGCTTACAGGATGTCCTGAAGCAGGCCAGGAAAGTCTGTGTACATTTCTGCCGATCATTTAATGCTTGTGCTCGGCTGGCTGAGCTCCAAAAGGAGTTGAACCTGCCCAAGAACCGCCTTATATGTGACATGCCCAACAGGTGGAACTCAACATTGGCCATGCTGCAGCGGCTGCTCACGCAGCAGAGGGCCATCAATGAGTACCTGTGCGACTACGGCACCAGGACAGGGGAGCTCGGTTTTTTCTCACCACGCCAGTGGGGCATGATCAGGGATGTATGCACTGTCCTGTCACCATTTGAGGAGGCCACAAGGATGGTGAGCAGTGACAGTGCATGCATCAGTGACACTGTACCTCTTGTCCACCTGTTGGAGCATACGCTGCGTGGAATAATGGACAGGGCACTTGAGGCAGAACAGAGGCAGGAAGAGGAGGACTTCCTTGCCTCTCAAGGCCCCCTTTATCCAGACAGTGTTCCTGCTGTCCCACCCATCGCACAGGAAGAGGAGGAGGATGATTGTGTCAGCATGGAGGTGGAGGCTGGCACTCAGAATCAGCAGCAGTCTTGTAGGGATGATTTACAGTCCCAAGAAACCCGTGAACTTGTACGTGGCTGGGAGGAGGTAGCTGCGGATCATGTTGTCCTTAGTGACCCAGAGGACTCCAGACCGAATGCCTCAGCTAACCTATGCTGCATGGCCCCCCTGATCCTGCAAAGCCTGCGGAAGGATCCTCATATTCTTCGGATCAAGGAGAGGGACCATTACTGGCTGGCCACTCTCCTTGATCCACGGTACAAGGGTAAGGTTGCCGACCTTATCTTGCCGTTGCAGAGGGAGCAGAGGATGAGACATCTCCGGGAGGCCTTGCAGAAAGGTCTGTGCAATGCGTTCCCAGAGACTGGGAGGTTACAAACTCCTGGTCCTGGACAACGTGTTGCTGAGGCATCGGTCAGAAGGAGCGGTGGAGAAGTTGGCAGCCTGACCGATGCGTTCAGACAATTTTTTAGTCCACAGCCCTAAGGTATGATCGGTTCCAGCAACCATCGCCAGCGTCTGATTTACATGGTGCAGGAATACCTAGGGGCAAGGTCAGACTTGGACACCTTTCCCACCGAAAATCCTCTGGCTTACTGGGTCTTGAGGATGGATCACTGGCCAGAGCTTGCACAGTATGCAATTGAGCTACTGGCCTGTCCTGCATCCAGCGTTCTTTTGGAACGCACCTTCAGTGCTGCTGGTGTCTTTGTTAGCGATCAGAGGGTGCGCCTGTCCACCGAATCAGTTGATCGACTGACCTTCATCAAGATGAATCAGCCTTGGATCACCCACAGCTACCAAGCACCTGAAGCTGATGTAACCGAATCATTTTTTTTTTTTGAAATATCACATCCCTTCAAGACTGCCTATGCTGATGCTGAGTGACTGTCCTGTTATGTTGATTGTTATGTTGATTATACAGGGGTGATAACCCTTCCCTATGTTTTCCAAAAAGCTTAAAAATAGTTTTTTTGACTGGAGCTACACTTTAAAAATGTACCAGTTCAAAATTACACACAGATTCTACTTAAAGTGGTTGTAAACCCTTACAAACCACTTTGACCTACAGGTAAGCCTAGATTAAGGCTTACTTGTAGGTGCAAGAAATATCTCCTAAACCTATAAGGTTTAGGAAATATTTACCCGAAGACAGCCACAAATCTACACAGTCCCTGTCTTGTTTGCACCTGTATACTGCTGTTCTGAGTATATAGGGCCTGGGGGCCCCACGTCTTTCCTTTTTTTAATATGGGTACGGGGTTCTCCTTAATATCATCTGTATAAGACCCAAAGGGGCTGGTAATGGGCAGGGGGGGCTACCCATGCCATTTTTCTCATTGATTTTCATCCATATTGCTGGAACCAGATATTACATTAAAAACGCAAGCAGTTTGAAATTACTTTTTTTCCGTTAAATGTCATTTTGTGCAGGGACTGTTCTAAAAACGGCAAACATGTGGCATTTCACAGGCATACTATAGACACCCCCCAGGCACGATATTTAAAGGAATATTTCACTTTTTTTTTCACTTTAATCGTCATTAAAATCAGTGCTCCCGCCAAAACGGCCATTTTTAAAAACATTTTAGGCATTGACCCATGTCCCCTGGGGCAGGAGCCAGGTCCCCAAACCCTTTTTAGGACAGTATCTTGCATATTAGCCATTAAAATTAGCACTTTTTATTTCGAACGTTCGAGTCCCATAGACTTCAATGGGGTTCTAAAGTTCGTACGAATTTTCAGTCCGTTGGAAAGTTCTGGTGCGAACCGAACCGGGGGGTGTTCGGCTCATCCCTACTGGCCACATACAGAGGCCCAACATGAAGGGAGCATCATCAGGGACATACATTTCAAACCTAATTTGACTACCTATTACACTTTTGCGAGACACTGATGGGCACTGTGGTGGCAAGGATGCGGCATGGATGAGAACTGATGTGGCACGGCTGTGGCAAGGATGAGCACTGCTGTGGTATGGATGGAGCATGGATGAGCCAGGGTTGAATGGAGCATGGATGAGCCAGGGATGGATGGAGCATGGATTAGTATGGATTGAGCATGGATGGGGCACGGATGAGCCAGGGATGGATGGGGCACGGATGAGCCAGGGATGGATGGGGCACGGATGAGCCAGGGATGGATGGGGCACGGATGAGCCAGGGATGGATGGAGCACGGATGAGCCAGGGATGGATGGAGCATAGGTAGAGCATGGACGGAGCATGGATGAACACGGATTGAGCAGGGATGGATGGAGCACAGATGAGCAAGAGATGGATGGAGCACAGATGAGCAAGAGATGGATGGAGCACAGATGAGCAAGAGATGGATGGAGCACAGATGAGCAAGAGATGGATGGAGCATGGATGAGCACGGATGGATGGAGCACAGATGAGCCAGGGATGGATGAAGTATAGATGGGCACATATAGAGCATGGATTGGCAGTGGGCACATATGAGCACATATGGAGCATGGATGGGCACATATGAGGCATGGATGAGCACATATGGAGCATGGATGGGCACATATGAGGCATGGATGAGCACATATGGAACATGGATGAGCACATATGGAACATGGATGGGCACATATGAAGCATGGATGGGCACATATGAGGCATGTATGAGCACATATGGGGCATGGATGAGCCAGGGATGCATGAATGGATGTAGCATGGATAAGCACAGATCAACACTGTGGGCACTCCAGAGACAGCCCACAGCACTGCTGCACCCGGCTCCTTCCTCTCCTCGCACACTGTATCGATTGGTGTAAGGAGAGAGGAGGAGCTGCACCGGACAAGCTCTGGTTTGTTAAGTGATCATTGGACGGAGCGATCACATGGTAAAGGGCCGCTGTCATTGGCCCTTTACCCCGCTCCATGATGCACCTGGTGTGGAGGTCACAATGGTCATGGACATTCCCGGGGGCACGCGGGAGTGCGATTCTGTGAGGACGTCCATGGACGCCCTCTCAGAATAAGCTGACCATGCTGTAACCATCTTTCGGCTATGGCCCAGTCGGCATGTGGTTTAATATCGTGCCTGGGGGTCCCCTTAGTCTGCCTGTAAAGTGGCGCATCTGCTTGCGGCCTAATGTATTGCTGACTCCCAGTAATATAGATAAAAATAAAGGTAAAATACAGTGTCCCCCCCCCAGTCCATACCAGGCCTTTTGGAGTTTGATTTGAAGATGGCTGGATATCGCAGGACACTTTTTTTTTTATTTTTTTATTTTTTAATAAACTCATGCCATTTTTTTTTTTTCTTAATTCTGTCATAGTGTTCCCCTTAACCACTTCAATACACTGTATTATATGCTGTACACTGACTGAACTGTATATATAGTCTACACTACACTGTGTGTGTGTGTGTGTGTGTGTGTGTGTGTGTGTGTGTGTGTGTGTGTGTGTGTGTATATATATATATATATATATATATATATATATATATATATATATATACAAATATACACACACACACACACACACTAAACTGCTTACACGCCACTAGCTAACGTTCTCTCAATCATTACACTTTTGGGGGCATGGACTTAGCCCCCTAAGCCATGATTGGCTAAATGCACCCTGCCTTTGGCCAATCATGGCTCTCACAGCAGAGCATGCTGTGATTGGTCAAAGCATGCACGCCAGGTGCATGTTTTGGCCAATCATCAGACATCAACGCACTGCGATCTCGCAGTGCATTACGGGACATTCCGTAGCGCTCAAATTTGCCACTAACACCCCATAATGTTCGTTATTCGCCGAACAGGCGAACACCTGATGTTCAATTTGAACTTATATTCAACTCAAACATCGGGACTATCCCTATCCCCAACACTATTGTGCTTGTCGCACAATACCACCCGCTGAATGTGACACATTCAACTGAATAGGGCCAAGCTACAACTACATATGAGGCTCGCAGTTGTGGGGTGGTGATTAAAACAAGCAGTGAAGAGATGACATGACGCCTCCTTATCACTTGTTAAACAGATTTTGTAAGTGTAAATGAGCCATTAGAATTGGCACTGCAGTCTGCTAAGGCCCCTTTCACACGAGTGGTCCAATCAAGTCTTGCCTGTTTTTTTTTTTCAGGTCAACCTGATTGGAGCCTCTACTCTTCTCTATGGGCAGTCAGATGTAAATGGATTTGTTAACCACTTACAATCCTGCCCATTTTCATTTGACATCCGCAGGAGGGATCTCCCATCCTGGGCGGGCGTCATATGATGTCCTAGGCTTCCAGAGGGGCCGTCTGGGGGGTGCGTGAGCGATGTTGGCGGCATGCGCGTGCCCCCGCTACGTCACTTGGTAGCCGATGCACGTGCCCGGCGGCTGGGATGCCCGCCGAGAACCCACAATTGCCTGTTAACAGAGCCTTACCATGGATCTGTGTGTGTAAACAGGTGAGAGGAGATCGATCATGTCTTCCCAGTACAGAGGAACACCAATCGGTCTCCTCCCCTTGTGTGTCCCCTCCCCTACAGTTAGAATCACTCCCTAGGTAACACAGTTAACCTGTAGATCGGTCTCTAGTGTTAACCCCTTCCCTGCCAGTGACATTTATACAGTAATCAATGCATGTGTATAGCACTGATCGCTGTATAAATGTGAATGGTCCCAAAATGGTGTCAAAAGTGTTCTGATATGCCCGCCGCAATGTCACAGTCACAATAAAAATTGCAGATCACCACCATTACTAGTAAAAAAAAAAAAAATAATAATAATAATAATAATAAAAATGCCATAAAACTATCCCCTATTTTGTAGAAACGATAACTTTTGCGCAAACCAATCAATATACACTTATTGCAATTTTTTTTAACCAAAAATATGTAGAAGCATACATATCGGCCTAAACTGAGGAAAAAAATAGTTAAAAATATAATTAGGATGTTTATTATAGCAAAAAGTAAAAAATATTGTTTTTTTTTTTTCAAACTTGTCACTCTTCTTTAGTTTATAGCACAAAAAATAAAAAACGCAGAGATGAGTTGTGGGGATGCATGGCCGTGCAATTGTCATTCAAATTGCGACAGCTCTGAAAACTGAAAATTGGCCTGGGCAGGAAGGGGGTGAAAATGCCCTGTATTGAAGTGGTTAGAGACCCTGGGCTCAATTCAAAAGTTTAGAACACTCTATTTCAGCCATGTAACTCATTTTCAAATCTCTTTGGGAACTAGACTTTTAAAGAAAATAACAAAAAAAGCACAAAAACAAAAAAAGTATCCTTATCCTGGTGTCTTAGCTTTGTAACTTCTCCTGTCACCACATCCTACATTTAAATGAAAGATATAAACCCAATTCATGAGATTGGAGCTGGGCACATATTATCTTCAGTGTTTTCTTATCTCTCTTCAAAGCACTATATCCTGTAGCTGTCTCCAGCTTTGTTCTTCTGTTATCTGCCTGATCCGTCAACAGATAAAAGCAGCCTGAGTTTTGTGTTGGGGAGGATGCTATGAATAGATTAACAGAGCTGAACGATTCAACAAAGCTGGAAGTCTCTACCTATGAAGAGAGGGAGGTGTGTGCCTTTCCTCCAATCAGCTGTCTTGCTGTGTGCCCAGGCTTCACTGCAATTCTGAACAGGAAGAGAACGTATGTACAGAGATTTGTTTCATATTTTTGTATCATCTAAGGCCCCATGCACACGAGACGCTGGTGAAAACTCTGCTGAACACGTTTTTTTAAAGTTGAAACCGGCATTTAGAAATGCTAGTTTTGCCGCGATTTTACCGCGTTTGCGTCTAGAAGCATTTAGTTAAGAAAACATCATAAGACCCTCCCCAACCTCAAAAAACAGTATTAACTATTTCAGCCATTTTGTGAGACCAGAGTGAGTAGCAGCAGCTGTGAGAGCAGCAGTGTACTTGTATTTAGCGTGTCACATGCCACGTCACCTGCCACAAGTTTGGTATTGTCCACTTGCTACGTCACCTGCCACATCACTTGCCACGTCAACTGCCACAAGTTGTGGATTTTCCACTTGCCACGTCACCTGCCACAAGTTGTGGATTGTTCACTTGCCACATCACTTGCCATGTCACCTGCGACAAGTTGTGGATTGTCCACTTGCCACGTCACTTGCCAGGTCACCTGCCACATCACTTGTCACGTCAACTGTCACAAGTTGTGGATTGTCCACTTGCCACAAGTTGTGGATTGTCCACTTGCCATGTCACCTGCCACGTCGCTTGCCACAAGTTGTGGATTGTGCCACGTCACCTGCCACAAGTTGTGGATTGTCCACTTGCCACGTCACCTGTCACGACACTTGCCACGTAATCTGCCACAAGTTGTGGGTTGTCCACTTGCCACATCACTTGCCATCTGCCATGTCACTTGTCATAAGTTGTGGATTGTCCACTTGCAATTGCAATTGTTTAAAAATCTCAAAAATGATGGCAAATTATGAAAAACCATTAAAAAAATATTTTAACGTCAAAAAGATAGGGCACCTTTAATAACGATTATAAACGAAAACGTGGCAAAATGCGGTACCTGCGTTTTGCCGCATTTGGCATCTGAAATGTGGAAAACTTTGCGTCTGAACCCATTTTTTTGCTTCTGGAAAAAATGAGGTTAAACGCAACTGCATATAAATGGCAAAAAACAAGACTGTGTACATGGACGCATAGGATAACATTGAATGAGTTCAGGGGCAATTGAAAAGTGTCCAACTGCCTCTGAACGCACGTTTAACAGCGCCTCGTGTGCATGGGGCCTAAGTCTGTTGGGGATTGCCCATTTGCCACATCACCTGCCACGTCACTTGCCATGTCACCTACAAGTTGTGGATTGTCCACTTGCCACATCACCTGCCACAAGTTGTGGATTGTCCATTTGCCACGACACTTGCCAGGTCACCTGCCACACCACTTGCCACGTCAACTGCCACAAGTTGTGGATTTTCCACTTGCCACGTCACCTGCCACAAGTTGTGGATTGTCTACTTGCCATGTCACCTGCCATGTCACTTACCACGTCACCTGCCACAAGTTGTGGATTGTCCACTTGCCACATCACTTGCCACATCACCTGCCACGTCACTTGCCATGTCATCTGCCACAAGTTGTGGGTTGTTCACTTTCCACGTTATTTGCCATGTCATCTGCCACAAGTTGTGGATTGTCCACTTGCCACGTCACTTGCCAGATCACCTGCCATATCACTTGCCACGTCACCTGCCACAAGTTGTGGATTGTTCACTTGCCACGTCACTTGCCATGTCACCTGCCACAAGTTGTGGATTGTCCACTTGCCACGTCACGTGTCATGTCACCTGCCACATCACTTACCACGTCACCTGCCACGTCACTTGCCACAAGTTGTGGATTGTGCCACGTCACTTGCCACGTCCCCTGCCACAAGTTGTGGATTGTCCACTTGCCACGTCACTTGCCATCTGCCATGTCACTTGCCACAAGTTGTGGATTGTCCACTTGCAATTGCAATTGTTTAAACATCTCAGAAATGATGGAAAATGATGAAAAACCATTAAAAAAAATATTTTTATGTCAAAAAGATAGGGCACCTTTAAAAACGATTATAAACGAAAACGTGGCAAAATGCGGTACCGCCGTTTTGCCACGTTTGGCGTCTGAAATGTGGAAAACTTTTGCGTCTGAGCCCATTTTTTTGCTTCTGGAAAAAACTAGGTTAAACGCAACTGCATATAAACGGCAAAAAACTAGACTGTGTACATGGACACATAGGATAACATTGAATGAGTTCAGGGGCAATTGAAAAAAGTGTCCAACTACCTCTGAACGCGCATTTAACAGTGTCTTGTGTGCATGGGGCCTAAGTCTGTTCATTTAACTGGGTATATGTGGGGGTTTACATCCACTTTAAACATCTCAAGGACAAAGAACTTTAAAATCAATTGGTATGGTATTATCTTATATATATACTGTATACAATATATATACCAGGGACGTGCAGCCAGGGGAGGCAGCGAGTGCATGTGACCTTCATCTGACCTGCTTCTGAATAAAGTCTGTAGACACAATTCTGAGGTCATTCAGAGTTCACTGAGAGCGGCATGTGACCTTCAGCTGGCCTGTGTAAAAAAGATTTTTTTTTACATTCTGTCTTTTTTTTTATTTTTTTAACAAAAAATAAAAACTGCATAGGTGATCAAATACCACCAAAAGAAAGCTCTATTTGTGGGGGAAAAAAATGATAAAAATGTCATTTGATTACAGCGCAGACCTGAATTTCTGATCACATGATCTAAACAAAAGCTCTGTAATCTTTTTTTTTTTTTTTTTTTTTTCTCCTCACGCTACCAGCGTGAGGAGAAAAAAAAAGCCGATCATCGGCTCATCTTCAAGGGACATCGGTCCCAAAGAGGAAGAGGCAATTCTGCCTCATCTGTGCCATCAGTACACCCTGCCAGTGCCACCTGCCATTGCCACATGCCAGTGCCATATATCAATGCCTGCCATCTATCAATGCCCACAAGTGTCACCTATCAATGCCCACCAGTGGTGCTAATCAGTGCCACCTAGCAGTGCTTGCCTATCAGTGTAACCAACCAGTGCAGATCAGTGCCCATTACTGTCACCCATTAGTGCCCATTACTGTCACCCATTAGTGCCCATTACTGTCACCCATTAGTGCCCATTACTGCCACCCATTAGTGCCCATTACTGCCACCCATTAGTGCCCATTACTGCCACCCATTAGTTCCCATCACTGCCGCCTCATCAGCGTACATCAATGAAGGAGAAAAATTACCTTTTTGCAAAATTTTATAACAAAATATAAAAAAATTATATTTTTTCTTTAAAATTCGTTTTTTTAAAACATTTTTAACAAAAAATAAAAACCGCAGAGGTGATCAAATACCACCAAAAGAAATCTTTATTTGTGGGAAAAAAAATTATATATTATTTGGGTACAGTGTTGTATGACTGTGCAATTGTCATTCAAAGTGCATCAGCGCTGAAAGCTAAAAATTGGTTTTGACAGGAGGGGGGTTTAAGTTCCCAGTAAGCAAGTAGTTAAACAACATGCTTTAGCAAACTACATTTTCTTCAGTTGGGTATCTAGGGGTTTACATGGATGTTAATGCTAGAGTCAGATTCCTCATTGGTGTATTTTATATACCCATAGTTATACATTAGAGCAGTAGTAGTTTAAATGGTTTAAGTGGTATTAAACCCAAAACCAAGAATGTAATATACTGCAGCCTGCCAATCCTTAAATGTGTTTGCTGCTTTAGTTTTTTTTAAAGCTTTTTTTCCTTTATCTTCTGTGGTAAATGGCCTCAACCCTCTGTTACTTTGCCTGGACAGCTTGGTATGTTAAAGTTGAAAAATAACAGACTTACCGGCTGGATCACCAAGTGAAAATAAAGGGAAAAAATCAAGGGCTTTTTTTTCAGCTGGAACTAGTGGAACTCGGTTCCACCACCTCCAGCTCAAGCCCTCTGCTCCCTGCTCACCATTATCGCTCTGTGGCAGCCAAATTATCACTTGTAAACACAGAAGTTTCGGCTTCTGTGTTAACAAGTGACAGCTTGGCTCCCTCAGATCAGATCTCCTGAATGGCTCCCACTAAATGCAGGATATCTAGAAGAGGAATGCAGGTGCCCAGGGTGTGTGCAGGGTATGGTTCAGTTCCTGCACCTATTATTTGAGAAAAAAAGCCCTGAAAAAAATCTAATAAAGAAAACAAATGCAGCCATCACATCTAAGGATTGATAAGCTGCAATTTAATACATTTTTATTTTGGGGTTTAATACTGCTTTAAAATTCTGCACCATTTTATTTAGCTTTGACATGCTTGGTCTAGACTGATTGGAAAAAAAAACAATACTCACTTATGTGGCATTTCCATTAACTCAGCAGGGACTCTGACTTTATGTCTGCAATACAGATATCAACAAATATGGATGTGAAATCCGCTCAAAAAATGTGCAACTGCAAGCATGTAAAATTGTAAGTCACAGCAAAAATGACATTCAGGTATACTTTACAGTGATAACACAAAAGGTGAAAATGAATTAGAACTTATCCTTAAAGGATAACTAAACCCAAGAACAAAATTTCATATATTGCACAGTCCTTAGATGTGGTGGTTTCATTCCTTTTTTATTTTTTTATTTTATTTTTTGCAAGCTAAGAACTATTTAGGAAAAAAATATAAAATACTGGCTGATCCTGCCACAAATGCAGTGTCCTTGTCCCTTCCAAAGATAATTAAATGATTAATAGATGAGCAGAACCTAAAAACACAGAGCATAACAGTATTGTTCAGGGTTGCTAACTGTCAGTAAATTTACTGACAGTATGTAAAAATAAGTGATTTTTTTATAGAAATCAGTAAATGTCTATTAGATAAATTTATGTCACTAAAAACCAGTCCTTTTTTTCAAGTAAGGTAGTGTTGGCTCAGCAAGTGCAAGAAAGAACCCCTTGATGCAGCACCAGCAGCCACTTATTCAGGCAGAGTTTAGAGCCAGTTGACATTACTTTTAAATAGAAGCAGGCTGGAGCTGTGCCCCAGCCCCTTGTGCCCTGTGCCCATGGCCCCACATGCCCTGCAGTTGCACTACACTCTCCTCCTGAGAAACCCGGCCTTCTCTTCTGCAACCGCAGTACTGTCGAGGGGGATTTGGGGGTGGAAGTAGAGTACTGTACTGGGGGAGGAGGGGATTTTGGTAAAGGGGGTACCCCGGTACTCTGCACAGTGTATGCAGTGCACCCCTGAACCCTGCACTCTGTACACAGCTTATACCTGAACCCTGTACGCAGCTTGCATCTAAACCCTGCACTCTGTACGCAGTTACACCTAAACCCTGCACTCTGTACGCAGTTACACCTAAACCTTGCACTCTGTACGCAGTTACACCTAAACCTTGCACTCTGTACGCAGTTACACCTAAACCTTGCACTCTGTACACAGTTACACCTAAACCTTGCACTCTGTACGCAGCACACACCTGAACCTTGCACTCTGTACGCAGCACACACCTGAACCTTGCACTCTGTATGCAGTAAAAACCTGAACCTTGCATTCTGTATGTAACTAGGGATGAGCCGAACACCCCCCGGTTCGGTTCGCACCAGAACTTTCGAACGGACCCCAAATTCGAACGAATGTTAGAACCCCATTGAAGTCTATGGGACTCGAACGTTCGAAATGAAAAGTGCTAATTTTAACGGCTAATATGCAAGATACTGTCCTAAAAAGGGTTTGGGCACCTGGCTCCTGCCCCAGGGGACATGGGTCAATGCCTAAAATGTTTTTAAAAATGGCCGTTTTGGCGGGAGCACTGATTTTAATGACGATTAAAGTGAAAAAAAAAAGTGAAATATTCCTTTAAATATGGTGCCTGGGGGGTGTCTGTAGTATGCCTGTGAAGTTCCACGTCTTTCCTGTGTTTAGAACAGTCCCTGCACAAAATGACATTAAACGGAAATAACACCATTTAAAACTGCTTGTGGTTTTAATGTTATATCTGGTTCCTGCAATATGGTTGAAAATCATTGAGAAAAATGGCATGGGTAGCCCTCCTTGCCCATTACCAGCCTATTTGGGTCTTGTACGCATATTAAGGGGAACCCTGTACCCATATTAAAAAAAGGAAATGCGTGTGGCCCCCAGGCCTATATATACTCAGAACAGCAGTATACAGGCGGTGCAAACAAGACAGGGACTGTGTAGGTTTGTTGTGTTAAGTTGAATCTGTTCGTAATTTTCAACTGGTACATTTTTTTAAGTGTAGCTCCAGTCAAAAAAACTATTTTTAAGCTTTTTGGAAAACATAGGGAAGGGTTATCACCCCTGTATAATTTGTTTTGTCGTCCATCTTTTTTCATCTCACTTGCTGTTGTCTCCTTCCGTTTGCAAGTAGGAGATGTTTGTAAGTTGGATGTTTGAAAGTAGGGGCCTGCCCTATATGCTCTGCAGAAATGGCGGAACAAGGTGTTGGTTTTGCCACAACATTGTAAGCCCTCAAAGTGACTCTTGGTGGGCGCTGGAGCGCCCTGCTGTGAACGATTATATCAAGAATTGTAATTACATGCCATTGTTGAACAGTGGTAGAAAAATTGACCTTTGGTGGTTGTGGTGCTGGTGCCACAACACTATAAGTCCTCACCGTTACTCTGGGTGGGCACAGGAAGGGGCCCTCCTGTGAAATATTATATCAAGAATTGTAATTACATGTCCCTGTTAAACAGGGGTAGAAAAATTTGGCCTTAGGCACTGCTGCTGGTGCCACCACACTGCAACCTCTGCCATATACTCTAGTTTTATTGCAGGAATTAGCCCTGCTGCAAAGCATTGCATCAAAAATTGTACTTAAACGCCCCTGTTAAACAGGGGCAGAAAAATTGGGCTGATGGCATCAACCAGGACCAGAAATGTTCTTCCAACATATCAGCGGAGGAGGAAGAGGATAGACAATCAACATAACAGGACAGTCACTCAGCATCAGCATAGGCAGTCTTGAAGGGATGTGGTATTTCAAAAAAAATTATTCGGTTACATCAGCTTCAGGTGCTTGGTAGCTGTGGGTGATCCAAGACTGATTCATCTTGATGAAGGTCAGTCGATCAACTGATTCGGTGGACAGGCGCACCCTGTGATCGGTAACAAAGCCACCAGCAGCACTGAAGGTGCGTTCCGAAAGAACGCTGGATGCAGGACAGGCCAGTAGCTCAATTGCATACTGTGCAAGCTCTGGCCAGTGATCCATCCTCAAGACCCAGTAAGCCAGAGGATTTTTGGTGGGAAAGGTGTCCAAGTCTGACCTTGCCCCTAGGTATTCCTGCACCATGTAAATCAGACGCTGGCGATGGGTGCTGGAACCGATCATACCTTGGGGCTGCGGGCTAAAAAATTGTCTGAAAGCATCAGTCAGACGGCCACCTTCTCCACCGCTCCTTCTGACCGATGCCTCAGCAACACGTTGTCCAGGACCAGGAGTTTGTAACCTCCCAGTCTCTGGGAACGCGTTGCACAGACCTTTCTGCAAGGCCTCCCGGAGATGTCTCATCCTCTGCTCCCTCTGCGATGGCAAGATAAGGTCGGCAACCTTACCCTTGTACCGTGGATCAAGGAGAGTGGCCAGCCAGTAATGGTCCCTCTCCTTGATCCGAAGAATACGAGGATCCTTCCGCAGGCTTTGCAGGATCAAGGAGGCCATGCAGCGTAGGTTAGCTGAGGCATTCGGTCCGGAGTCCTCTGGGTCACTAAGGACAACATGATCCGCAGCTACCTCCTCCCAGCCACGTACAAGTCCACGTGTTTCTTGGGACTGTAAATCATGCCTACAAGACTGCTGCTGCTGATGCTGAGTGCCAGCCTCCACCTCCATGCTGATACAATCATCCTCCTCCTCCTCATCCTCTTCCTGTGTGATGGGTGGCACAGCAGGAACACTGTCTGGATAAAGGGGGCCTTGAGAGGCAAGGAAGTCCTCCTCTTCCTGCCTCTGTTCTGCCTCAAGTGCCCTGTTCATTATTCCACGCAGCGTATGCTCCAAGAGGTGGACAAGAGGTACAGTGTCACTGATGCATGCACTGTCACTGCTCACCATCCTTGTGGCCTCCTCAAACGGTGACAGGACAGTGCATGCATCCCTGATCATGCCCCACTGGCGTGGTGAGAAAAAACCGAGCTCCCCTGACCCTGTCCTGGTGCCGTAGTCGCACAGGTACTCATTGATGGCCCTCTGCTGCGTGTGCAGCCGCTGCAGCATGGCCAATGTTGAGTTCCATCTGGTGGGCATGTCACATATAAGGCGGTTCTTGGGCAGGTTCAACTCCTTTTGGAGCTCAGCCAGCCGAGCACAGGCATTAAATGATCGGCGTAAATGCACACAGACTTTCCTGGCCTGCTTCAGGACATCCTGTAAGCCGGGGTACCTGCCCAAGAACCGCTGCACCACCAGGTTAAGGACGTGAGCTACACAGGGCACATGGGTCAGTTGTCCCTGTCGGAGGGCGGAGAGGAGGTTGGTGCCATTGTCGCAAACCACCATTCCTGGCTTAAGCTGGCGTGGCGTCAACCACCTCTCGGCCTGCCCCTGCAGAGCTGACAAAACATCCGCCCCAGTGTGGCTCCTGTCCCCCAAACAAACCAGCGCAAGCACGGCATGGCATCGTTTTGCCTGCGTACTTGCGTAGCCCCTGGAACGCCTACGGAGCACCGCTGGTTCTGAGGACAGAGCACTGGAAGAGGCCATGGAGGAAGAAGAAGAGGAGGGGGTGGAGGAGAGAGGTGTGTCACAACCAATAGTAGCATTTTGGAGGCGTGGTGGCGGAACAACCTCTAACACTACTGCACCTTGTCCTGCATCCTTCCCAGCTGCCAGAAGAGTGACCCAATGGGCCGTGAAAGACAGGTAACGTCCCTGTCCATGCCTGCACTGTAATATGCACCTTACCGCTGACCGCCCTGTCCAGTGAGGCAAGGACATTGCCTTCCACATGCCGGTAGAGAGCCGGAATCGCCTTCCGTGAGAAAAAGTGGCGTTTGGGGACCTGCCACTGAGGAACCGCACATTGTACAAACTCACGGAAGGGGGCAGAGTCTACCAACTGAAAAGGCAGCAGTTGAAGTGCTAGCAATTTAGCCAAGCTAGCATTCAACCGCTGGGCATGTGGATGGCTGGGAGTGAACTTCTTCCGCCAGTCCAGCAGCTGGGGCAGGGACATTTGCCTGCTATAATCGGATGTGGGTGTACCGCTAGCAGAGTTCCCGGAAGCACTTGGCTGTGACACACCTAATTCTACACCTTCATTCCTCTCAGAGCAGGTTTCAGAGAGGACTGAAGGTCTAGTGGGGTTGGAGATGCCAGCTGATGAGGAGCAAGGAGAGGTCCGCTTTGTTCTTTGGTGTGGGTCTTTGAGGTACGCTTGCCAACGAGCTGCATGGCAGGTCAACATATGTCTGGTCAAGCATGTGGTGCCCAAGCGGCTGATATTTTGGCCACGTGAGATACGCTTGAGACATATGTTGCAAATAGCAGTGGTGCGATCTGATGCCCTCGTCTCAAAAAAGGCCCACACCAAAGAACTTTTAGAATAACGCGCAGAGGCAGCGCTCTGCACAGGCGGAGCTCTGCGGTGTGATTCAGTCGGTGTGCTGCCCCTAAGCTGGCCCCCGGAGGGCATCCTGCCTCGTTGGACATGTGCCTCCTCCTCCTCCTCCTCCCTCCTTCCAGGCACCCACATGGAGTCAGTGCCCTCATCATCCCCTCCCTCTTCATCGCTGTAGCAAACCTGGCAGTATGCTGCAGCTTGTGGAACATGACTGCCAGATTGCTGTCCTTCTTGAGCATCCCCTCTCTCTGCGCTCACGCTACTGCCTTCCTCTAGCTGAGTGTCATCATCAGAGCCCACAAAACACTGGGCATCCTCCTGGAGCATGTACCCAACACTGTGCTCAAAGAGTTCAGGAGACTCCTCAGGAGGACGTGGTGGGTCTAGGGAAGGAGTCACTGATGATGACATTGAAAGGAGGGAAGACGATGCATTGGCGGCTGCTTTGCTACTACCCTGAGACTGGGTGAGAGAGGATGAGGAGGATGAAGAGGGCTTGGTCATCCACTCTACCAAGTCGTTGGCATGTTGCGGTTCAACATGTCCAGCTGCCGAAAAGGACAAGCATGTCCCATGGCCACGTGCTGATGACAATGCACCGCGTCCACGACCAGCACTGTTGTCTCTAGACACAGAGCCTGCTTGCCCTCTTTTATCGGCTCGCGCCTGTCTGCCTCTCCTTGCTGGCCTTCCAGACATGGTAATGGCCTGAAGGGAGTTGGGTAAAACAGCAGTTGGGTAGTGTATATTGTGCTGGAGGCACACAACACCCACTAACTCCTGCAGATGCCTTTATTATAGAACACCAGAGATAAAGGGGTATATACAGATGTATACTGTGCTGTGCTGGAGGCACACACAACTTCCAATAACTCCTGCAGATGGCAAGTGGTCTCAAATAGAGAACAGCTATGTAGGTGGATATAGCGGTATGTACTGGGTACAGAGCACGCAGACAGCACGCACTATCTCCTAACACTACTGACTGCAAGCTCTATTATAAAAGATAGATCACTAGCTATATAGGTGAGGTGAATATAGCGGTGTATACTGCGCTCAGGGCACACAGACAATAACCACTACACAACAGCAAGATAGAAAATCGGCCGAAAACTATCGGTGTGTACTGTGTTGAAGGTACACAGAACACCCACTGCTTCAGACGCCAACACACTACACGAGGCCGCCGCGATGGCGGCCTTATATAGTGTGGGGCGTGCACTACACAGCCTGAGCTATGATTGGCCACAGGCATCCTGCCTGTGGCCAATCATGGCTCTCCTCGCTGCTGGCGCTGCGATTGGCCAAGCATGCGGGGTCACAGTGCATGCTTGGCCAATCATGAGCCAGCAATGCACTGCGCCATCGCAGTGCATTGTGGGCCGTGAGCGCCACACGAATTTGACGCGAACGGACCAAAATGTTCGGATTTCGCCGAACGGACGAACAGCCAATGTTCGAGTCGAACGTACGTTCGACTCGAACACGAAGCTCATCCCTATATGTAACGCACCCCTGTATTCTGCATTCTGTATGCAGTGCACACGTGAACCTTGAACTCTGTATGTAGCGCACCCCTGTATGCTACACTTTGTATGTAGCGCACCCCTATATTCTGCACTCTGTATGTAGTGCACAACTGAATCTTGCACTCTGTATGTAGCTCACACCTGAACCTTGCACTCTGTATGCAGCTTACACCTGAACCTTGCACTCTGTATGCAGCTTACATCTAAACCCTGCACTCTACGCAGCTTACACCTAAACCCTGTACGCAACTTAAACCCAAACCCTGCACTCTACGCAGCTTACACCTAAACCCTGTACGCAACTTACACCCAAACCCTGCACTCTGTATGCAGCTTACACCCAAACCCTGCACTCTGTATGCAGCTTACACCCAAACCCTGCACTCTGTATGCAGCTTACACCCAAACCCTGCACTCTGTATGCAGCTTACACCCAAACCCTGCACTCTGTATGCAGCTTACACCTAAACCCTGCACTCTGTACGCAGCTTACACCTAAACCCTGCAATCTGTGCACACCTGAACCTTGCACTCTGTACGCAGTGCAAACCTGAACCTTGCACTCTGTACGCCGTGCAAACCTGAACCTTGCACTCTGTACGCCGTGCAAACCTGAACCTTGCACTCTGTACGCCGTGCAAACCTGAACCTTGCACTCTGTACGCCGTGCAAACCTGAACCTTGCACTCTGTACGCCGTGCAAACCTGAACCTTACACTCTGTATGTAGCGCACCCCTGTATTCTGCACTTTGTATGCAGTGCACACCTGAACCCTGAACTCTGTATGTAGCACAACCCTATATTCTGCACTCTGTATGCAGTGCACACCTGAATCTTGCACTCTGTATTCAGTGCATCCCTGAACCCTGCACTCTGTATTCAGTGCATCCCTGAACCCTGCACTCTGTATGCAGCTTAGACCTGGGGTATATACAGATGTATACTGTGCTGTGCTGGAGGCACACACAACTTCCAATAACTTTTGCAGATGGCAAGTGGTCTCAAATAGAGAACAGCTATTTAGGTGGATATAGCGGTATGTACTGGGTACAGAGCACGCAGACAGCACGCACTATCTCCTAACACTACTGACTGCAAGCTCTATTATAAAAGATAGATCACTAGCTATATAGGTGAGGTGAATATAGCGGTGTATACTGCGCTCAAGGCACACAGACAATAACCACTACACAACAGCAAGATAGAAAATCGGCCGAAAACTATCGGTGTGTACTGTGTTGAAGGTACACAAAACACCCACTGCTTCAGACGCCAACACACTACACGAGGCCGCCGCGATGGCGGCCTTATATAGTGTGGGGCGTGCACTACACAGCCTGAGCTATGATTGGCCACAGGCATCCTGCCTGTGGCCAATCATGGCTCTCCTCGCTGCTGGCGCTGCGATTGGCCAAGCATGCGGGGTCACAGTGCATGCTTGGCCAATCATGAGCCAGCAATGCACTGCGCCATCGCAGTGCATTGTGGGCCGTGAGCGCCACACGAATTTGATGCGAACGGACCAAAATGTTCGGATTTCGCCGAACGGACGAACAGCCAATGTTCGAGTCGAACGTACGTTCGACTCGAACACGAAGCTCATCCCTATATGTAACGCACCCCTGTATTCTGCATTCTGTATGCAGTGCACACGTGAACCTTGAACTCTCTATGTAGCGCACCCCTGTATGCTACACTTTGTATGTAGCGCACCCCTATATTCTGCACTCTGTATGTAGTGCACAACTGAATCTTGCACTCTGTATGTAGCGCACCCCTGAACATTGCACTCTGTATGCAGCTTACACCTGAACCTTGCACTCTGTATGCAGCTTACATCTAAACCCTGCACTCTACGCAGCTTACACCTTAACCCTGTACGCAACTTAAACCCAAACCCTGCACTCTACGCAGCTTACACCTAAACCCTGTACGCAACTTACACCCAAACCCTGCACTCTGTATGCAGCTTACACCCAAACCCTGCACTCTGTATGCAGCTTACACCCAAACCCTGCACTCTGTATGCAGCTTACACCCAAACCCTGCACTCTGTATGCAGCTTACACCCAAACCCTGCACTCTGTATGCAGCTTACACCCAAACCCTGCACTCTGTATGCAGCTTACACCTAAACCCTGCACTCTGTACGCAGCTTACACCTAAACCCTGCAATCTGTGCACACCTGAACCTTGCACTCTGTACGCAGTGCAAACCTGAACCTTGCACTCTGTACGCAGTGCAAACCTGAACCTTGCACTCTGTACGCAGTGCAAACCTGAACCTTGCACTCTGTACGCCGTGCAAACCTGAACCTTGCACTCTGTACGCCGTGCAAACCTGAACCTTGCACTCTGTACGCCGTGCAAACCTGAACCTTGCACTCTGTACGCCGTGCAAACCTGAACCTTACACTCTGTATGTAGCGCACCCCTGTATTCTGCACTTTGTATGCAGTGCACACCTGAACCCTGAACTCTGTATGTAGCACAACCCTATATTCTGCACTCTGTATGCAGTGCACACCTGAATCTTGCACTCTGTATTCAGTGCATCCCTGAACCCTGCACTCTGTATTCAGTGCATCCCTGAACCCTGCACTCTGTATGCAGCTTAGACCTGAACCCTAAACTCTGTATGTAGTGTAAGGATGAGCTTCAAGTTTGAGACAAACTCATGTTCGACTCGAACATTGCCTGTTCGCTGAACAGCGAACAATTTGGGGTGTTCGCAGCAAATTCGAAAAGCTGTGGATCACCCTGTAAAAGTCTATGGGAGAAATCTAAAGTGCTGATTTTAAAGGCTTACATGCAAGTTATTGTGATAAAAAGTGTTTGGGGACCTGGGTCCTGCCCCAGGGGACATGTATTAATGCAGAAAAAAGTTTTAAAAATGGCTGTTTTTTCGGGAGCAGTGATTTTAATAATGTTTAAAGTGAAACAAAAAAGTGTAATATTCCTTTAAATTTCGTACCTGGGGGGTGTGTATAGTATGCCTGTAAAGGGGCGCACGTTTCCCGTGCTTAGAACTGTCCCTGCACAAAGTGTCATTTCTGCAGGAAAAAAAGTAATTTAAAAGCACTTGCGGCTATAATGAGGCTATTGCACCCCTCCCAGCACTTCTGATGTACACTGCTACTACCATTCACTATATATTTTATCTGTCATCCATAGGTAAGAGTGGCTAGGACCATTGTTATGCTCCCCCTCTTTGCCTATGCATATAATCAATTACTATTGATTATTATTATTATTATAATATATGATTTATCACAGGTGTTCCAATATACAGCTGCTCCTGATGAGTGGAGATAATCCACGAAACGCGTCGAGCTCTTTACCATTGGATGCCATGCCCCAGCGGCCATAATTCTACTATGGGTTTGATCTACTTCAATCATCAATTCATTTTATTGGTTATTACTATATACACACTTTGGAATGTACTGTCGGTTTATTGTTTACTTTGTTATGTTTCATTATTATCATCGTATCATGAATTTTATTGGACTATGCGACAATTATATTAATTATAATATTTAATTTTGTATATCGTATATCTGATTATTATTAATATACCCACTGTACTACCTCTTGATGTGCTTCCAATAAATTAGTAATTTTAATATTTTATAATGATTGAATTAATTCACCCTAAGTAATTTGTTTCATATAAAGTCCCGTTGCCCATTTTTTGCCCCCTTCCCTTCTCCTTATTATATATTATATAAGGAATTGTCGGCTCCCCATAATACAGAGACCAGTCATTGAGAGTCATTGATAAAGAAAAATAAAAAAATAAAAAAAGCGTGGGGTTCCCCCAAATTTAATTCAGGTCTGGTATGGATATTAAGGGGAACCCCGCGTAATTTTTAAAAAAAAAAAAGACGTGGGGGTTCCCCCCAAATATCCATACCAGATGGTCTGGTATGGATTTTAAGGGGAACTCCACGCCAAATTTTAAAAAAAAGGCATGGAGTTCCCCCCAAAAATCCATACCAGACCCTTTATCCGTGCACGCAACCTGGCAGGCCGCAGGAAAAGAAGGGGGGCGAGAGAGCGTCCCCCCTGAACCATACCAGGCCACATGCCCTCAACATTGGGAGGATGCTTTGGGGGTCTGTGACCCATCAAAGCACCATGTCCCCATGTTGATGGGGACAAGGTCCTCATCCCCACAACCCTGGCCGGTGGTTGTGGGGGTCTGTGGGCGGGGGGCTTATCAGAATCTGGAAGCCCCCTTTAACAAGGGGACCCCCCCCAGATCCCAGCCCCCCTGTTTGAAATGGTAAGGGGGTACAAAAGTACCCCTACCATTTCACAAAGAAAGTGTAAAAATTTGTTAAACACACACACACCGTTTGGAAAAGTCCTTTATTAAAAATTTAAATTTTTTTTTAAAAAAAGATTCCAGTGGTGGTAATCCACTCTTGCTTTCGAGAGATGGCTGATCTCTTCTCCAGGGTCCAGCGATGGGTGATCTGATCTCTTCTCCAGGGTTTAGCGATAGGTGATCTCTCCTGATGGTCCAGCACAGCGCATCCATCCTGTCTCCACCGTAGACACTGCGGGAATCCCGGCAGCCTGACACATCTTAGCTGAGGAGGACGGGGCCACCCGTCACCTGACCTCGCCCCCTCTGACACAAGGGGAAAGCCAGGCTTCCCCAGTGACGTGCAGGTGACCCGCCCCCCTCTGATTTAATGGAAACCTGCGTTACAGGTGAGGCCCAGGTTGCGTGCTTGGATAAAGGGTCTGGTATGGATTTTTGGGGGGAACTCCACGCCATCTTAAAAAAAATTTTGGTGTGTAGTTCCCCTTAAAATCCATACCAGACTTGAAGGGTCTGGTATGGATATTTGGGGGGAACCCCACATCATTTTTATTTTATTTTTTTTGATGCAGGGTTCCCCTTAATATCCATACCAGACCTAAAGGGCCTGGTAATTGAATTCGGGGGAAGCCCACGCATTTCTTTTTTTTTTTTTTTATCAATGACTTTCAATGACTGTTCTCTGTATTACGGGGAGCCGACAATTCATTATAAAACAGAACAAAAATATTACAGCTCACACATGCAAAACTAACATTTACCTCCAGCAAGGCTTTTTTAAAAATACCTAGACATTTTAAAAAAACATTATCAAAAAATATGGGGATTTGGTCACACCATATTGCTATATGGTGCTTAAGCCCACTTACTACGACAAAGTACGCCATGATTAGTGGGTCCTACACGAGCCAAAGATTGGGAGATCCTGCTTCTCTGAACCATGGGAGCTATACTCCTCTGTATGGGAGAACATGAGGTCTCCACCATGACACAGGTGGTCACTAATGAGAGGTACTTACTGAGGGAGTGGGGTGCTGCACCCAAAAGGATTTGGTCAGAATCCATACAATAGACAAACAAGATATTTGGGGGGCACACCCAAAACAAATGCATAAAGATGGTGCTGCCATAAGACCATACAACAGAACAAAAATATTACAGCGCACACATGCAAAACTAACATTTACCTCCAGCAAGGCTTTTTTTAAAAACACCTAGACATTTTCAAAAAACATTGTTTGACAATTCATTATAGCCGCAAATGCTTTTAAATGACTTTTTTGCATTGATACATGTCCCCTGGGGCAGGACCCAGGTCCCCAAATACTTTTTAGGACAATAACTTGCATATTAGCCTTTAAAATTAGCACTTTTGATTTTGAACGTTCGAGTCCCATAGACTTTAACCTCCCTGGCGGTACGATTATTTCGGATTTTAGGTGCTAAAAGCGGTACCATTATTTTGCATGAAAATTTGGCGTTTTATATTGTAGTCCTGTAATTCTTAGGAATAACTCTCTTAAATCTGTCCAAACCAGAGTCTAGCAGACATCCCGGGTATGATAAAGTTTGAAAAATGAAATCATAAATTATAATATAATAAATAACTATAAATAATTGTACCAAATAATAATATAACAATAATAAAAATTATTCAATAATGTAATCAAATCAAAAACACTGAAACTTGCTCAGTTGCAGAATTGTCACTGTCATTACTTTTCAGTATTTGATGACGATCTCCCCACAAATCGCTATCGCTCAATTCTGCGAGTGATTCCAATTTATTATCGCTGTTTTCTAGCTGGTCTAAAACCATTTTTGATGTAAAATGACAGTTTGGTTGCTATGGACAATCTCCAGTTTCCAGGCATAAAGAACAGTTTCTATTATATAAAACTGCATGCAGAGCACTGGACAGACCACTAGGGACAAAGGGGATGTAAAATTATTACATACAGCAATGTAATCTGTAAGATTACATTATACTGTATGTATACTGTGTGTTTCATTTTTTTAATTTGGCGCCGATCTCCATCACCGGGCGTCGCAATTCTCGCAGGGCACGGAGATCGGCTCCGTGATAGATCGAGCGAGACACGGCTCGCTCGTACAGCGGGGAGACAACGCTGGATCCGAGGGAGAAGGTAAGTAAACATCCTCCTGGATCCAGCGATGCAGTCCCGAGTCTGGCTCGGGGTTACCGCTCTTGGTATAAAAATTCCACCCCGAGCCAGACTCGGGAGGAATACCGTCAGGGGGGTTAATAGGGTTCTAAAGATCATGTGAATTTTAAGGTCTGTTCACAGGTTCTGGCGCGAACTGTACTGGGGGGTGTTCGGCTCATCCTTAATGTAGTGCACCCCTGTATTCTACACACTGTATGTAGCGCATCCCTATGTTCTGCAATCTGTATGCAGTGCACACCTGAATATTGCACACCCCTGTATTCTGCACTCTGTATGCAGTGCATCGCTGAACCCTGCACTCTGTACGCAGCGCACACCTGAACCCGACACTCTTTACACAGCGCACCCCTGAACCCTGCACTTTGTATGCAGTGGACCCCTGAACCCTGCACTCTGTATACAGCGCACCCCTGAAACCTGCACTGTGCATGTAGAGCACACTTGAAGTCTGCATTCTGTGTGTAGCTCACACTTGAACCCTGCACTCTGTACATAGAGCACACCTGAACCCAGCACTCTGTACGTAATGCACACTCCTGGTATTTAATACCCCCTTAAGACCTTCCCACTGTTAGCGCAGGAGGTGATGCTGCTGCACCCTGAATGTGTTGTTTTCCCAGCCGAATGGGAATTATGCATTGAAATACTGTGTCACAACTGCAAGCATTTTGCTTGTGGCTGCTGAGCAGCCCCATTGAGCTCAATGGGAAAGTTTGACAGGCGATGCTGCCTGTGAAACTTGACATGTCAAGTTAAAATTGCTGCACTATGAAATTAGCATCGAGGCCATAGCAATGTGTACCCACTCAAGCAGCTACTATGTTCATTTAAAGGTAGGTGGTCAGCGAGCAGTTCTGTTTAATCATCCTCTTTTAGGCAACTCCCACTATTAGATCTGGTTGTGCCCATTGCTCTCTTTGGCCTCCATAACAGAACGTTTTTTAACTGTATCCCAGCAGGGTCGTTTATAATTTTCCATGTGTCGTGGGTAAACCACCATACTCTTTTGCGCTATTAAGCGCCCTTCCAGCTTTTCAGTATAATGCATCTTTAAACAACCCGTGTCTCCCGCATTTCCCCAATTATCAAACATAATAACCTTTCTGATGTTGGCTCCATCGCTCAAAACCAACTGACTTGATCTCATCCTGGGAGTAAACTTTATTCATATGAACAATGGAGCCTCATGGTTTCACAACCGACCAATCAAGCCCAGCCATGCCTTCAAACAGGAGGGGCTATACAACAACCAATGAACAATGACTAGGGGAGTCTTATGGGCATGTCTGGGCATGGGCAGTGTGTATGATTTCCTGTCTCTGTAAGCTATCATCTTCAGCTAGACCATGGAAGCTGCATGGCTGGGCTGAATCATGGACGCTGTCAAACAATAACGCACGCAACGACTCTCATTTTTACAGTTTGGCGTGAATCCTTATTCTGCGTTGTTCAGAGAACAAAGCATACCCAGATTATACTACTGTCCAGTGTGGATGGGAGATTATCTGCAGGTGCACGCAACCGCACCCCCCCCCCCCCCCCCAAATGTGTTGATTAAGCATACAGGGGTGACACGAGTGTATATCCGCTAAACCGATAATGTCTTTACAGAGCAAAAACACCACCCAGATGATCGTTCTCTGCATCGTGCAGGGGCCCTTTTCTGGTGGACATATCCCCACTCCGCAAACACTTCTCTACATCCCCAAGGAGCTTTTCACTACCAAACGGATCTCAACCAGCGCTAGTCTGCCCCAGTCAGCTCTTTAGAGCAGGTTACGGTAGAAATAACACTGGTAGACACTATGACAATACATATTTAACACATCCTCATAAAATTTACACAACACCATGTTGTGCTTATTTTTTAAATGTAAACCAGGCCAATTATCTGTAAGCCTGGGTTCACACTGATGCGACTTCAAAGTAATACAACTTTTGCACGACTTTGAATCCAACATCCCTGCGTGACTTCATTGCGGCATACATATGGCTTCTTTAACATAAGTCAATGCAAGTCGTATTGAAGCCGCACCAAAAGTAGTGCAGGAGCCCTTTTCTATGTCGGAGTGACTTGAGTCGCATCAATTAGAACGGTTCCATTGTAGTTAATGAGGTGCGACTTGTCATGCGACTTTCAACTCTCAAGTCACACAATAAGTCGTGGCAGTGTAAACCAAGGCTTATGGGTGTTGTCAGTGTTTACAGATTGTGTTTATACTGTTTGAATAAAACATTTAGTTTCTAATAGGAGTTTGGTAAAAATGTCAGGTTGTCAGTAAAAAACTTGCTCTGTCAGTAAATTTCCCTTGTTCTGCTTATAAAAATAGTTACGGGAGGTTGGCAGCCTTGGTATTGTTACTGTAGTCCCAGGAAGGTAGTAAAACAGATAAAGAATACAAATAAAAACAAACAGACCTTATCTTACAACTGAATAGATATGATCATTGCAGAATTGAAATGCAATGTGAGAAGCTGGCATGGGTAGCCCAAGGAAACCAATTAAAACACAACTATGGAAATGCAGCCTTGAAGAAAAAGAAAGAAAGCCCATACTGTAGCATATTAAAACTAGAAAACTAATTAATAAATCTGAAAAAAATGAATGGCTTGCAATGCATTGTACCAGGGGCGTTGCATGGTCTACAAAAGATGTGGGGCTAGAGCCCTTAGCAGCGAAGTAAATAAAGTCAGAATAACAGTTGCTCCAGAGCTTAGAAAATGAGCAGAAGCTCTGCTGACTTTCATCATCCAATTGTGTGCAAACAAAAATGCATTTTTTTTTCTTCGCACATGATTGGATATTCGTTGCAAAGTGAAGCCTTACCTCATTTACTAAGCTCTGGAGCAACTGCAAAGTGCACCGTCTATTTGCCTTTAGAAAATCAATCTTAATGTGTCCAGCTGTGATCCTCGTAGGTAATTGCTAGCTGTGTGAACGTGCCCCTGGATGACGCAATTTTGTTGCGAAACGCGTAGGGCTGAGTGGTACGCTATACATCACCTCGTGTTTGTGACGGTTTCCAGGAGAACGGGTCTGTCCGTGTGCGTCCGGCCGTCGCAACGGACTTAAGGCTTACTTTCGTCTACACATTTGTAAGTGCATTTTTACTTTTTTATCTTTAGTAATAAAGGGTTTTACACTATTTGGAGTTTTATTTTCCCTTTATGGTTCCGATGTCCCTGCTTTTGAGTCCCTTTTTGGACCTTTGAGGAAGACGTCCGGAAGTAAGTCTTCTTCCCAACCCCCACTGGAGTGGTGGAACCAGGAGGACACCGAGGACCCCCCCTTGGCTGGAAGTTGTATCCATTCTTACAAGTCTCGTGTGACCCTCTGTAGTGGGGGGTCATGTCTTTCTGGTAAGCAGCAAATTTTATCGTATGTTGGTGGTGGATCGAACACTCTTTTTCCCATTGGACTTAGTGGCTTATTTTCGGAGGACTTTATTCACAGCCTTGTGACAATTAGTTTTGTGGTTCATGTGTACGGACTTATTGTTCAAACACTGGGTGTCTTTGTCCCATCCTTTTTTATGTTGATATAGGTTTATATAATGGAAATTTATATTGTAAGGGTTAAGCTCTATGCTTTGAGTTATTAATTTATGTGTGTTTTATATCACGCACGTTATAGATATACACTAATCTATATATGGTCGCTAAACTTTGTTTACTATTTATTTCAATTTTTTGCACAATTAGTTGTTTGTATAAGTTAAGCACGGCTTAGTATTTTTTATTTTTGTTTGTTCTGTATTTATGTGACACAGTGAAGCCGCAGCTAAACGTTTATCCCTAAAAGTATCACACAAGAGCTTATATATCTTATACCTTTTTTTTCCACCTTAGCGCAGTTTTTTCTCCTTTTTTAGCTGTGTGAACAGCCATGAATAGGTTTGGCCACTGGCAGCCTGTCATTGCATTTTATGGGCTCGGAGGCTGCAGCTATCTGCTACCAGCTGTCAAAGGATTCTATAGATGTTTGCTACTAGGAATTGCATCATGGCTAAACAACCTGTGTGAATGTGCCCGTAGCTTCCATCAGAAGTATGTGTGAAAGGTAAGGATGAAAACACAACAGCATCATTGCGAGACAAGACTAGAAGGCTGTTACCCTAGAACAGCAAGTTTCTAACCCCTAAAACCCTGCAACAGCGTTCTGCAAGTGTGTGCACTGCATTGTGTGGTGTTTAACCACTTGCCTACTGCTGCACGCCGATATACGTCAGCACAATGGCAGCAATGGGCAAATAGGCATACCTGTGCGTCCGCTTTAATTGGCGGGGCTAGCGGGGGCGCATGCCCGCCGTGTACAGCGTGACCATGCCCACGGGACACGCGGACTCGATGTCCGCCGGTGTCCCAGCGATCGTGTCACAGAGCCGCAGAATGAGGACATGTAAACAAGTCATTTCCCCGTTCTGCCTTGTGATATGATGGAAATCACTGCTCTGTCATCGGCAGCAGTAATCACTGTCATGTGAGTGGTAGCTCATCCCCCATAGTTAGAATCACTCCCTAGGACACACTTTACATCCCAGTGTTTAACCCGTTCCCTGCCAGTGTCATTTACACAATAATCAGTGCATTTTTATAGCACTGATCGCTGTAAAAATGACAATAGTCCCAAAATAGTGTCAAAAGTGTCAGATGTGTCCGCCATAATGTCGCTGTCCTTGTTCAAACATGGTATTTTTTTTGTCTGAACTGTCTGCTGTCACCCTACAATTCTGAGATTCACAACCAGATATTGTAAGAGTTTCTGCTTCAGTGATCCAAGTTCCCACCTGTGCAGTGCATTCCAGTGCAGCCAACAAAAGTAGAACATGCCGTATTTTTTCTGTATGGAACTACACTGTAATGTGGCAAAACGCATCAAAAACATACTGGAACACATTACAAAAAAAAGAAGAAAACTTTGGCAAAAAAAAAAGAAAAAAGCAAGCGGGGAAAAAACACACTGAAAATGCAGAATGCATCTGGATCACGAAAAAAGTGTGGGGTGAACAAGCCCAGAATCTATAACACAAAACACATCCAGTACCTGCAAAATTTGTAAAATATAACTAAGGGAATAGCTTGTAGTAAGAAGCCTCATTTGTAAGTTTCTCCCCCTCTGAACTGGATTTATTTTTCCATTAACTCTGTGTGACCAATCAAAGCATCTGATGTATTGTACATTTGAAATGCATTGAAGTGTTGCACTGTTCAGAAATGTTCTGAATTTTTTTAGAATTTTCACCTTCATATACAACTTCTGATCAGACTTCTGAAGCACAAAATAAAAAGAGGGGGAGTGAGAGCAAGTGGGGGTGAGAGATTTGGGAGAAAGAGAGGGGGGAGAGCTTGGTCACAGTGTTTACTTACAGGCTTATGGCCTGTACACACGATCCGAAAATCAGGCGAGAGACTTTTTTTCGCTTAATGGTCGCATGTAGAAATTGAATAGGTTACTAAAGTCACGAAAATTCTCGCACAACAGAAAAAAAAATCTGAAGTGATGTCATGTATTGTATTTACGGACGAAAAACTGTACTGACTAAATGAAAATCGTACCATCTGGTATCATACGAGAAAATTTTTTGTGCTTGTACGATCTAATAATATCGGATGAATTGTCGTGATCGGCTCTCGAAAGTTCTGTACTAATGATCCGATTATCGTACGATTGCGTCAAAAGCGGTGTTTTTCGTCCGCTTTTCAGATCGTGTGTACAGGCCATAAGGCTTATCCCAGGAGACTCAGACAGTGTTCGTGTAGAGGAGATAGCTGCTGTTTCAAAGTTCCCACCCACACATCCTCTTCACGTGCAATGCACAGCCACCAGAATTGGAGTGAGGGGGAGGGGCGGGAGCAGGAGTAAATCAAGGCTTCCTGATCTCCTGTTTGTGCAGAGGGGTTGGGGGTGGGACTGCACTGGCTGGGCTCTGTGAGAATGTCAGACTCATGCAGCCATGACACAAGCAGCCCACTGCTGCACCCAGTAAGATACTCGGGGCTATGATCCCCAGATTTGGGGCTACAGTCCCAGTAGCCACCCCCTAGTGACCCCACTCCATTGCACTATATCCATATAATGCTTTTTATGAGGGATATATTGGAATGAGGACAAGCTATGTGCATTTTAATATGTACATATGCTAAACAAGCAGTAAATAAGTCCTCACTGACCTCTGTAGTTACAGCCAATGTGGAGCAATTGATCCCCGAAATGAACAACATAGGTAGTAAAGTCAGAAGCATTTTTTCTCTCTTGTTCTTGTGCACCTACTCTGTATGGGCACAAGAACTTCAAAAAAAATGAATGGCTTACAGTGCATTGTACCAGGGGCGTTGCATGGTCTACAAAAGATCTGGGGCTAGAGCCCTTAGCAGCGAAGTAAAGAAAGTCAGAATAACAGTTGCTCCAGAGCTTAGTAAATGAGCAGAAGCTCTGCCGGCATTCATCATCCAATTATGTGCAAGAAAAAAATGCATTTTTCCCAAGGCGTCTTTCAGGACAGCACCTGAGAGATAGCGACTCCTCCCTTCTCGTTGGGAAACACCTTCTTCCTCCAGACTTTAAAAGGAGGCACCTCTCTACCACACCTCAGTTATTGTGTATCCTCCGGCCCGGAGGGAACATCTTTTGGGAGGGAGTCAGATCTCTTGGGTGTTCCTGAGGGACAAGGCTTCCTTCCCTTTTTTTTTTTTCCTCCTTAAGGGACCCGCTGTTCTCCCGACCTACCCAGGCCTCGGCAGCGGTAGCAAGCGGGCTCCTCTTCCCCTCTTGGTGCTCGGAGAGAGCCGAAGATTCGGTGGCCGCCATGTTTTTTTTTTCGGCGGTCGCGCCGGAAATGACAGAGCGGGTCACTGGGTCGGCTGAAACGTAGTTTCCAGCGTGGACGCGGGGGGGGGGGGAGAGGAGCTGGTGCCTATTTCGCTTCCGGTCCGGTGCAGATGCATTATGGGAGTCCGGAGGCGGCGTGTAGCCACAAGTGGAATTCTGCACACCTGTTATGGAAGATTCAGCGTCTGCAGCGGTGGGGACAGGCACAGGCACCAGCAAAGCCCAGGTAGGAGGCAGCGGTTAAAGTCTGCCTTTTTCTCCTATTTCCTGGCGTTTGGTCTCTCTCTTTTTTTTTTCTTTCCCCCCTGGTGGCAAGGGGCCTGTCTGGGCACTAGAGGCTGACTGGTTTCTTCTCAGTGCACCTGTGTGGTGATCCCTATCAAGGCTGAGACTGGGTCTCACTAAGGGTTCCCTGTTTTTTTTCCCTTTTTTTGTCTTTTTCTTCATAGGCTAAGAGCTCTGACCCAAAGAAGAGATGTCCTTCTTCTTGCAGGGCCAAGCTGGGAGAAAATTGGAAGAAAACCTTATGTAGTTAAAAAGGAATCAGCCTCTGTATGCAAGGATCTGGTTGCCTCTGTAAAGGAGCTATATGCCACGATTCAGAATTTTCGTGACTCACTAGTAAACCCGGCTGCTAGTCAGCCTTCCACTTCAGAGTCCTCCCAGGGGTCTTTCCCTATCCCGGTATTGGAATCTCTGCTTGAAGACCCTTCAGATAGGGGAAAAGCTGTCCACTGCTCTTTCTGTTAAAGATTCGGAAGAGGAGTTGGAGGAGTCTGAGGTAGCCCCCTCTAAATTCAAACCTTCCCTTGAAGAGGTAGATGGGCTCCTTAAAGCCATTCATGCTACGCTTGGCTTAAGTGAGGAGAGAAAGGAATTATCACTCCATGACCGCATGTATGCTGGGTTGGATGAGCCTAAGGGCCGAACGTTCCCAGTTTATCCGGTCATCTCTGAGGCCATTAGGAAAGAATGGCAAGATCCAGAGAAAAAGCCCTTTTTCTCCAAAGCCCACAAAAGGCGTTTTCCTTTTGAGGAGGACCCTGCAGCAGTGTGGAACAAGGTGCCCAGACTGGATGCTGCCTTCTCCCAGGTCTCCAGGTCCATGGATCTTTCCTTTGAAGACATGGGAGTTTTGAAGGATCCGATGGAAAAACGCATAGATCTTTTGCTCAAGAAATCATGGCAATCAGTTATGAGCAATTTAAAACCAGAAATGGCCACAACGTGTGTAGCCAGAAATTTTGAATACTGGATCAACCAGTTAGTCGCATATAGCTGCAGATTCCCCCAAATAGGAAATCTTAGATTCTTTTCCTACCCTGACTGCGGCAGTTGCTTATATTGCAGATGCCTCAGCTGAGGCAATTAAGATGTCAGCCAGGTCAGCAGCTCTAACTATTGCTGCAAGAAGAGCCTTATGGCTTAAAACCTGGCCCGGTGATTCGGCATCAAAGAACAAGCTGTGTGGGTTACCCTTTTCGGGTGACCTTCTCTTCGGCCCTGACCTCGATAATATTCTTGACAGGACAGCTGATAAAAAGAGATCCTTCCCGGTCAAAAAGAAAAAACAGGTACCAAAACGTCTTTTTCGACCTCAAAAAACTCAGGATCAGGACAGCAAGTTGCAGGGGAGAAGGAAAAATTGGTCCGCCCCGAAGCCGAAAGGTAGAGGCGGAATTCTCTTCCGTCCTCCTACATAGGCCGAAAAATCTCAATGACTCGTCTCTGCGGGTGGGCGGAAGACTACAAGAATTTCTTCCGCAGTGGTCAGGGATAACTTCAAATCAGTTTATTCTGACCACTCTCTCGCAGGGTTACACACTCGAGTTTGCCAACAACCCCCCAAAAAGGTTCCTGATTACAAACACCCCGCGGGACTCGGTAAGGGCCCTGGCCATGAAGTCCTCTCTAGAGGAACTGATGCAGCAGGGTTTAGTGGTACAGGAGCCCCTGCAAGAACAGCAGGAGGGGTTTTATTCCCATGTTTTCCTAGTAAAAAAAAACGACAGGAAAATTTCGGCTGATTCTCAACCTAAAACCTTTAAACCAGTCCATCAGGTACAGAAGGTTCAAGATGGACTCAATTTTTTCAGTCAGGAATCTGTTGATACCAGGATGTTTTATGGTGTCAGTGGATTTAAAGGATGCATACCTACATGTTCCGATCTCTCCCCAGTCTCAGAGGTTCCTCAGGCTGGCGGTGAGGTTGGGGGGTGTGGTTCATCATCTCCAGTTCAGGGACCTTACCCTTCGGTCTGTCATCATCTCCCTGAATTTTTACCAAAGTAATGGCAGAAGCTTTAGCTCCGCTGCGACTTCAGGGAATCGCAGTTATTCTTTATTTAGACGATCTGCTGTTTTTCGCCCCATCCAGCGAGGAATTGCAGATCAATCTAGGCAAAGCTCGCAGCCATCTGGAGGCTCTGGGGTGGATTTTGAACATCCAAAAGTCGTCCCTAAAACCATCCCAGGAGATTCGGTTTTTAGGGTATCTAATAAATTCGGTGGATCAAAAAATCTTCCTTCCCTTAGACAAAAAGGACAGGATTTCCAGTGCAGTGTCTTTACTGCAGACCAGCCAAAATCTGACAGTAAGACAGGTGATGACAGCTTTGGGGGTTCTAACCTCAACAATGCCGGCAGTCCAGTGGGCAAGAATGCATTTCAGGTGTCTGCAGGCTTTTCTTCTAAAATCTTGGGATCACACAGTGGCATCCCTAGAGGCAGAGGTAAGAGTGCCAACCCAGGTAAAAAGGTCCCTATGGTGGTGGAAAAGACAGGATGTCTTATCAGAGGGGTTAGTCTGGGCTTTTCCAGTCGAGAAAAGACTAACAACCGACGCCAGTTCCTGGGGGTGGGGAACCCACCTAGGAACACGTTTTACTCAGGGATCCTGGGCCAAAGAGGAGGCAGAAAGGTCCTCAAACTGGAGGGAGCTCAAGGCGATTGCCTTGGCTATGGAATTGTTTGTTCAGGAGCTTCAGTCCCATCACGTTCAGGTCCTAACAGACAATGCCACGGCGGTGGCTTATTTAAACAAGCAGGGGGGTACAAGAAGCAGGTCGCTTCAAGTACTGGCCATGGAGATCCTTCGGTGGGCGGAAAAGCATTTGTTGTCTCTATCAGCAGTCCACCTAAAAGGGGATCTAAACAGGTTAGCGGACTTCCTAAACAGAAACCCTATTCGGGAAGCGGAATGGTCTCTAAATCCAGAAGTCTTCGCAATGGGGGCTACCAGAGGTGGACCTGTTCGCCTCAAAGGAGAACGCTCAGGTTCCCCAGTTCTTTTCCCTGGACAGTCGCGATGGGTCGCTGGGCACAGATGCGCTAGCATATCCATGAGAATTCTGTCTTTGCTACACTTTCCCCCCATTTCAGTTAATCCCGTTAATTTTAAGGACAAAGAGGGCCTGGTTTTCGACAATTCTAGGTCTGGCAATCAAGCCTTGTTGGCATCTGCCCCTCAGGCATGATCTGTTGTTGCAGGGCCCAGTAAACCATCCAGGAGTGGCCAGTTTCTGAAAGGCAGCTCCTTAGGAGCAAGGGGTTTTCCAGCCGTTTGATCTCTACCCTTTTAGCAAGTAGGAAAAGGGTTACAGGGGCCATTTATTCTAAGGTTTGGAAGCGTTATAAAACATGGTGTTTTTCAGCCGCCCAGGTGCCAGGGAGCCTTGTCTCCATCTTGGAGTTTTTACAAGATGGAGCAGATAAGGGACTAGCAGTTGGTACCCTGAAAGTGCAGGTAGCAGCTCTGTCAGTGTTCTTAGAAAGATCTGTAGCCTCAGATCCGCTGGTGATCAGATTCTTTAGAGCCCTTAAAAGGTCTAGGCCAGCACCTATTAAGGTTTTTCCTAGATGGGATTTGTCGGTAGTCCTACAGTCTCTAACAAAGTGTCCTTTTGAGCCCCTTGAGGAGGCGCCCCTTAGGTTTCTCACATTAAAGACAGTTTTTCTGATTGCCATTGTCTCTGCACGCACGATCAGTGAGCTAAATGCTCTGTCGGTTAAAGAACCGTATCTATCCATTTTTCCTGACAGAGTTATTCTTAGAACAGATGCAAAATTCTTACCGAAGGTAGCTTCAGTTCAGAACCGTATACAGGACATAGTACTTCCAACCTTTTGCGTTAACCCCAAAGGAGATAAGGAGACTCTTTTCAACATGTTGGACGTCAGGAGGACTCTGCTGAGTTATTTAGAAAGGACGGAGTCCTTCAGATGTTCAGATTCACTGTTTGTACTTTTCCCAGGAAGTAAAAAGGGTTTCCAAGCTTCTAAAGTTACTTTAGCTAGATGGCTGAAATTATCTATCTCGGAGGCATATTCCCAGGCAGGATTATCCCCTCCAGCAGGAATTTGTGCACACTCAACCAGGGCTCTGGCGTCTACATGGGCAGAGAGCTGGTGCCATCCCTGAGCAGATCTGTAAGGCGGCGACATGGTCGAGTTTTCACACATTTGTGAAACATTATAGACTGGACCTCACTTCGGCCAGCGATCAAGCGTTTGGCAGAAGGGTCCTGCAAGCTGTTGTCCCGCCCTAAGGGGTAAGTCTCTGTTATCCTCTCAGGTGCTGTCCTGAAAGACGCCTTGAGAAAGACCAAGTTAGACTTACCGGTAACTTGTTTTCCAGAAGTCTTTCAGGACAGCAACATCCCGCCCTATGGTATTGTATTATGCTACGCTGTGACTAACGTATATGTTTGTGTTCCAGCCGGGGCCAGAGGTTCTCTTCTACAACTGAAGTGTGGTAGGGAGGTGCCTCCCTTTAAAGTCTGGAGGAAGAAGGTGTTTCCTAACGAGGAGGGAGGAGTCGCTATCTCTCAGGTGCTGTCCTGAAAGACTTCTGGAAAACAAGTTACTGGTAAGTCTAACTTGGTCTTTTTTATTTTTCTCGCACATGATTGGGAATTTATTGCAAAGTGAAGCCTTACCTCATTTACTAAGCTCTGGAGCAACTGCAAAGTGCACCGTCTATTTGCCTTTAGAAAATCAACCTTAACCACTTCAGCCCCGGACCATTTTGCTGGTCAAAGACCAGAGCACTTTTTGCGATTCGACACTGCATCACTTTAACTGACAATTGCGCGGTCATGCGATGTGGCTCCCAAACAAAATTGATGTCCTTTTTTCCCACAAATAGAGCTTTCTTTTGGTGGTATTTGATCACCCCTGCAGTGTTTATTTTTTGCGCTATAAACAAAAATAGAGTGACAATTTTGAAAAAAAAAGCATTATTTTTTTACTTTTTGTTATAATAAATATCCCCCAAAAATATATCAAAAAACATTTTTTTCCCTCAGTTTAGGCTGATACGTATTCTTTTACATATTTTTGGTAAAAAAATCGCAATAAGCGATTATTGATTGGTTTGCGCAAAAGTTATAGCGTTTACAAAATAGGGGATAGTTTTATGGCATTTTGATTAATAATTTTTTTTCAGCGATTTTCTTTATTTATTATTTTTTTTTTTTTATTGTGACTGCGACGTTATGGCGGACACATCGGACATTTTTTACACATTTTTGGGACCATTGTCATGTATACAGCAATCACTGCTATATAAATGCAGTGATTCCTGTGTAAATAACACTGGCAGTTAAGGGGTTAACCAGTGGGTGGCAGTGTAGGGGTTAAGTGTTCCTAGGGGTGTGTTACTAACTGTTGGGGGCTGGGCTTTCATTTAATGAACACTGATCTCTGCTCCAATCATATGGAACAGAGATCAGCGTCACTAGTTGCTAGGCAGAACGGTGAGATGCTGTTTACAACGGCATCTCTCCATTCAGCCGCCCCGTGAGACGATCATGGGTATGTCCGCGGCGATCGAGTCCGCAGGACCCGCGACCGGAATCATGGGGGACCCGACCAGCATGCGAGGCAAGGCGGCATTAGAGATTGGACATACCTGTACGCCAATATGCCTGCCCGAGCCATTCTGCCGATGTACATCGGCGTGCGCTGGTCGGGAACCGGTTAATATGTATAGCGCTGGCTCCTGACGAGCCGGCGCTATGTTTTTTTGAAAAGTTAATTTGCCCGAAACCACAGTTGGGTTTCAGGACTATTTCTCTAAATTTCTGGTTTCAGCACCAGTCCAGCTGGGTTGCACTGGGTTCTCCTTGACCGCAGGTGTCGCTGTCACTGCCGGCAAGAGTAGAAACGCAGTCTAGCTGGGTGCTTTGAATGCCACTAATTCTCACAGAACCAGCCCAGTGGGAGTGTTTTCCTGCTGTGCATTATGGGAGGTGGTATTTACGGTACTGATGCCATGTTGTTAGGGGTTCCATTATTTATTTTCTGTCTGTTCACTTCTGGTGGACCTCCTGACCCAGCCCCATGGCCCTCCTGGCCTGGGGTGCGGAACCATGCATCCCGAGTCTCGGGGCCGGCTGGCTTGAGGCGACGCAACTGCGGGGACAGGCCTGACTGGATTTCGGGGCCTACTGATCCAAGGGTAGTCCGGTGCCGTCTCATCTGAAGGGAGAGGCCCAGCAACTGAAGAACCCCAGGGGAGGACTCTTCAGGAGAAGGCTGTGTGTAAGGCTGGCTTCTCTGAAGGAGCCTTGAGGCTTAGTTGAAGGACGCAACCTGGATCAACACACATACGATATCGCCGGTTCGTTTGAGAGAACCTGGTACCGTATGTTAGCTCTTTAAATTTATCTACGTCCCTCAGTAACGCTCAAGTATACATCACAAGTCTGTGGCAGAGACTTTGTCGAACACCCTACCGGTTGCTAGGCCTAGTGAGAGGTGGTCTATCCGGGGGTTGTTAAACCCATTTGTGAAACGGTCTTTATTCTCTGGATTTTCTCTAAGGACTTCCATTATTTTTTGCAATCTAAGTACCTGAACTCAATCCTAACCCTCTACCCTTTATTGAAAGACTCTGTTTCTGTTCCGAATAAATAACCCAAAAGAAGATTCAGTGCCAGTTTCCACATTCTTCGTACCATCTATCACGGGAATCCCTAGACGGAGAAGCAAACAAAGAGAGCCCAATAAAACCAGCAGCTCCTTCGGGGGTCAGTGCTACATATGTAATATGCTAAACAAGCAGTAAATAAGTCCTCACTGACCTCTGTAGTTACAGCCAATGTGGAGCAATTGATCCCCAAAATGAACAACATAGGTAGTAAAGTCAGCATTTTTTCTCTCTTGTTCTTATGCACCTACTCTGTGTGGATACATTAGAGATTAGCAAGCTGGCAGACTCTTAAATCACTACTAGTAAGGGGGAGCTGAGCTACTGAGAAAAAAGTGAAATGAAAACTGAAAAGTTTTGCCTGCAAATTTTTGGAATAAATCACCCTAGATTGGCTGCAGCTACATGTTGGAAGAGCATGCTATGTAAAGTTGCTTTTATAAACCGCCTGTGTACTGTGTGTATTATACTTTTCTATCCAGCAGGTGGCACTGCAGTGTTATAGTGTGTTATTCTATGGTAATGTGATCATAGGATGTTCAGTGTATGTACTTGTATGCTCCTTGTTCCTGTTTCAGGTTTCTAACGCTGTAAAACATAATCTAACATCCTCCATAAAAGTTAAGCCATTTGCTGTATCCAAGAAGCTTCCAGCGCTTAATTGCAATACTCTGCACAATAGGTTATGCGCCCAGCAGGCACCCAGGCACTGGAAAGAGAATTCTGCAACTCAGTGAGTACAGTGAGTCTGAGTACTGTATACAAGCTACTGGAAGATGGCAAGAGGTTCAGAGGTGAAGGTTGCATTTGCAAAGCTGAACAATGCCATTTACCAGCTGTGGAAGTTTAACCCGTTCACTGCCAGGTCCGTACGCCATACGGACCTACAGAAGTGCTCACAGGTGGCCAAGTACGTACGTTGTATGGACCTCACTTCTCCCTCTCCTATAAGCTTATGGTCACTTTGATGACCATGAGCTTATATTAAAATTGTTCAGCAGACTCTGCTGAACAATTCTATAACTCTGATCAGCGAATTACAACCCGCTGATCAGAATTATTAACCCCTAATGTGAAAGTGATCTCTCCTATATCCACTGGCAGCTGATGCATAGTAAACTGCGAGAAATACTATGTATCAGACTGTCATTTTATGAATTAATGGAATCTCTATACAGATTCCTCATTCATTCAAGTACAGTGCTACAGAGAAAAGAGACTATCTTCAGTCCCTTTCTCTGTCTCCAAATAGGAGATATGGGGGTCTGCTTAGACCTCTGATATCTCATTAAAAAATAAATGTAAAAAAAATAAAAAAGTAAAAACATATATAAAAAAGACACAAACACAGTAAGATCCCCAGGTACGCCCGCACTCACCCCTCCATGGTGACGGGCTCCCCCACACTCACCCCTCCACGGCTTCCTCAGCTTCTTCTCCTGGCCAACCCAATCCTGATCGGCCAGAAGCAGAAGTCGTAAGACAATAGCGAATATCAAAGTGGGTTCGGTTGGGGTGCAATGCTTTGCACCCCAACCCCAACCCCTTCGTTTGTTTGGGAAAAAATAAAAAACCCAGTGGTGATTAAATACCACCAAAAGAAAGCTATAATTTTGTTTGGGTACAATTGTCATTCAAAGTGTGACCGCGCTGAAAATTGGCCTGGACAGAAAGGGGGTGAAAGTGCCCAGTAGTCAAGTGGTTAAATGATCAGTCCCAGCCAGTGCCGATCCTGACCTCCCTGGGGCCCTAAGCAAAATTCTGCTAAGGGGCCCTCTAGCTGACTCATGATGCCATGAGCTATGTAATCCATTTGCCATTGCCACACAGTCACACCTGACACTTCAGTGCTCCCAATACAATCCTCCCTCCTTTAACTCTTTCACGACTAAGCCTATTTCTGACATTTGGTGTTTACAAGTTAAAATCGCTATTTTTTGCTAGAAAATTACTTAGAACACCCAAGCAGTATATATATTTTTTAGCAGAGAATCTAGAGAATAAAATGGTGATTGTTGCAATATTTTATGTCACACAGTATTTGTGCAGTGGTGTTTTAACCGCAACTTTTTGGGAAAAGGGACGCTTTCATGAATTAAAAAATAAATAAACAGTAAAGTTAGCCCATCTTTTTTGTATAATGTGAAAGAGAAGCACGGATTAAGAATGCAATGATATAAGGAGTGCTGGACATGACAGTGTGGATGAGGGACACAGAGGGTTAAGCTTTATGGGTGGAGCTGAGGAAAAAGGTTTGCAGGAAGCAAGTTCAGTGTAGGGGAGGGGTCATATAAAAGGGAGGGGTGTGGCTTTAGGGGATCATTCGGATCCCAGCGTGACACAGAGGAGGCAGTTTTTCTCTGCTCCTCTGTGATGGCCGACCTGGATGGGATTTTCAAGAGGCTGAGACGGGCAGCGGAGGCGCGCGGAGCGGAGTGGCTGCGGGACCGAGCGGGGACCTGGAGGACGCCGCGGAGGATGTCGGTGATGCAGGTGAGGCGCCGCTGCGTGCGCGGAGGTCTCGGCCTCCGGCGCGTTTTTTCCCCGGGGCCTACACCTCATCCACCTCGTGACTGTCAGAGCCCGGGGGCCGACCGCTCGGTCCCCCCGGCGAAGAGGAAGGTGCCTTGGGGGTGCAGCGGTAGGGGGGGATCCTCGGACTGGGGGTTCCAGCATGGGGACACGCGCGGTGGGGGGGCAGGGTTTGGCGCGGGGGGGGGTCGCAGCTCCCGGGATGGGGCGGGTGGGATGATGAGAGCCACCGAGGTGCCTGGCAGGGCTGGTCTTGGACACCAGCATGCCGGGGGTGGTCGGGGGCCACAGGCACTGCGGGATGCGCCTGAACGCGCTGACCAGGAGGTCTGCGATTCGCCCAGGGGGATGGCGGCGCCCCCAGCGCGCACCGCGGAGGACAAGTCCGAGGGTGAGCTGTCGCAGGAGGAGGTATTTTCACATGCAGCGCACGGAACCATGACTGTCGGCAAGGCCCCGGTGCGGCCAGGTAAGTCACGTGATCCTTTGGTTCTGACGGAAGCCTTGGGGGATTTGCTGGGGGACCCGGTATCCCAGAACGGCAAGGGGATGGGGGCAGAGGGCCGGTCGGCGGGGGTTGGGCATGTCGCCCTTGGGGGGGCCCACGGACAGCGGCGTGACCTTCTTGGAGGGGCTGCGGGCCCTGGTGGGTAAGTTTGCCGGGGGTTCGGGGGCGCCGCAAGTGGGTCCCTGGATGGCTGCGGGCCCAGGGTCGGGGGGAGGGGGGTCCGGGGCCACGCCGGTGGTGGACCCCCCGACCGCTGCGGCTTCTGGGGGGGTGGTAGACATGGGGCCTGGGGGCACGGGGGTTCCCCCAGTGGTCACGGAACCTGGGGCGTGGACCGATGTGGTCAGGATTGCGGATGCTGCCCGGTGCGAAGTATATGTTGATTCGAGGGCCCGGTGGGGGCGTGCCTGAAGCAGGAGGTGCGGGAGAATATTGGCATGGGTGAGTATGTGGAGATTTTCTCTTTGCTCCCCCTTGAGAAGTTCAACTTGGATAGGGTCAAGCCGGACAGTTCCAAAAGGACGACGAGGAGAAGCGTAGGTATACTTTCTACAATTGGCTTCAGGCGTTCGCTGGCTTAGCTAGCGTGATTGGGGAGAAGAACCCCGAGCATTGCTCGGCGTTGTTCTGCTGTATGGACGCGATTGGAGAGGCTTATCGGGTGTATGGGGGGGTGGCATGGCTGCGTTATGACGAACAGTCCAGGCAGCGGTAAGCGGTGCGGCCGGAACTATGCTGGGACCACAAGGACATCAGCCTCTGGATGAGGCTTATGTCTGCGGCTCGGACTCCTGCTCCGTTTCTTCAGGGGGGGGCGGGAGTGTGTTGTCCTCAGGGCTGCCGGCCGGGAAAAAGTGGGGTGTGTGCGGGCCCTTTAACGGGGGGCTTGTACATTCGGGAGAGCGTGCCGATTTAAGCACGAGTGCTCCGGCTGCGGCGGCGCCCTTGCACTGTCCCGCTGTTTCAGGAAAGGAAAGCGTTCCGGCGATGTTGCTCACGAAAGGGATGACGCCGGTAACCCTGGAAAGGATGCTTCCTTTCCTAAGTAAGTATCCGGATGGTGAGGTGGCGCTGGGGTTGATTTCGGAGTTTCGGGACGGTTTCAGGATTCCTTGTTCATTGGCGGAGGTGCCGCCAGTGGCCCGGAACTTGCGATCGGCTTTGGTATACCCTGGGGGTGGTAGGCGAAAACTTGGGCAAGGAAGTGGCGTTGGGCCGGATGGGTGGGCCTTTCGAAGTGCAACCGTGGGGCGACCTGGTGGTGTCCCTGCTGGGTGTAGTTCCTGAGAAAGAGCCAGGGAAATTTCGCTTGATTCATCACTTGTCCTTTCCTAAAGGGGGGTCGGTCAATGACTTCATCGGCCCTGATGCGTGTACGGTCTCATACACGTCTTTTGATGCGGCGGTGAGGTGGGTCAGGCTTTCTGGATGCGGGGCTCTTATGGCCAAGGCAGATGTGGGGTGCCATTGGCGGGGCCAGTTCTATATGAGTAAGTGCCTGCCCATGGGTTGTTCCATTTCCTGCGCCTACTTTGAGGCGTTTAGCTCATTTTGGAGTGGGTGGTGAGTGACGTTTCGGGCCTGGAGTCGGTCATCCACTATTTGGACGACTTTCTGTGCGTGGGCCCCGCCTGCCTCCAGTGTGGGTGCGATTTTTCTGTCTACGTTGCAGCACATTGCAGGTAAGTTCGGGGTACCGTTGGCGGGGGTTAAAACAGAGGGACCAGTTACGGACTTGGGTTTTTTTTTGGGATAGTGATCGATTCGAGGGCAATGGAGTGTCGATTGCCCGAGAATACATTACTTGATCTGAATATGGAATTGGCGGAGATGCAAGGATAGTAGAAGGTCCGGTTGAGGGCCCTGCAGTCTCTGTTGGGCTAGCTAAATTTTGCTTGCCGGATCATCCCTAGGGGGGCGGGTGTTCTGCAGACGGCTGTCGGCAGCCTCGGCCGGGGTGAGTGTGCCTAACCATGTTGTGCGTCTGCGGGAAGGAACACAGGGAAGACTTGCGGGCGTGGCTTGAATTCCTAGCCTCTTGTAACGGGCGGGACATGTGGATGTCGGGGCCAGTGAGCAATTTCGATGTGGAATTGGTCGCTGCCGCGGCTGGGTCGGCAGGTTATGGGGCGTATTTTCGGGGACGGTGGAGTGCTGAACCTTGGCCGCGATCTTGAGAGGTGGCGGGGTTGTTGGGCAACCTGGTTCTGCTCGAACTATTCCCGGTGGTGTTGGTATTGGAGCTGTGGGGGGAGGAGTTCCGTATTATGAAGTTGCGCATTAGTTGAGACGACATCGGGGTGGTTCAGGTCCTCAACCATTTGGCTGCTACGGCAGCTGGTGTTTCGGTGCTTACGGCTCAATGTTTACGTTTCGGCAGTGCACATACCTGGGGTGGAGAATTCTTTGGCTAACTCGCTCTCTCGTTTTCAGTGGGTCGAGTTCCGGGATCTGGCGCAGAGAACGGAGGAGGCTAGGGCGTCTTGCCCTGGGTGGATGTGGGGGATGCCCTTGTAGTCGCCGCAGGTTGGATTCAGGGGTCTTTGAGTGAGTCCACGTGGGCTGCCTATTCTGGGGTGTGGTCAGAATGGTTGGGTTGGAGCGGTTGGTCGGGGCTCCGACCAGCGCTGGTTGGTGCTGTATTGGGTGGCACGGAACATTGAGATGGGATTGGCACCTGCGTCGATTGATCGGAAATTGGCGGGGTTGGCATTTTTGTTTAAGCTGTGGGGAGAGCCGGACGGGAATGCGGATTTTTGGGTGCGGCAAACCTTGAAGGGGTATAGGAGGGAACGGAAAGGTCGGGATGCGCGCAGGCTGGTGAAGTGTGATAACTTGGTGGCGATTTGTTCCCGGCTTGTGGAAGTTTGTTCTTCCGCTTACAAGGCCATCCTGTTCACAGCGGCTTTTTCGTTGGCGTTTTATGGGGCGTTTGGGACTGGGGAGTTGGTGTGTCGGTCTAAACGGGTTGCTGAGGGGCTGTTGGATCAGGATGTACAGGTGGCTGCTGATCGGGTGAGTATACGGTGGCGGAGGTCCAAGCCTGACCAGCTGGGCAGGGGAGTGGTGAGTAGACTGTTTGCCTTGCCGGGCTCGGCAGTGTGCCCTGTGGAGGCGGTAAGGGCCTTTCGGGCGGTGCGGCTGGAGGGGGGGGGGGCCTTTCTTGCTGCATGCGGGGGGCTCTTTTCTCTCTAGGTTGCAATTCGTGTCAGCTTTCAACGGTGCCTGCGGACTGTGGGTTTGGACGACCGGGAGTACTCGTCGCACTCCTTCCGTATTGGGGCGGCCACTGAGGCTGCCCGATGTGGGCTGGCTGAGGCGATTGTTCGCCGGATCGGTCGTTGGGAATCTAAGAGGTTCCGTTCGTATGTCTGGCCGCAGTTGATCCTGGGGTGAGCTGGGGCGCGGCTGGGAGTGTTTTGCAGTATGGGGTTGGGAGTTACAGGTGTTATGGTATATTACGTTGGTTGGTTGTTATATGTTCTGTGTTATGTTTTTTCATTCCAGATGGAGGTTCCTCACGCCTTTGGATCCTAGGGCACTCGGACGTGTGCTGGGGGGCCGGGAGAGGTGATGCTCGGCCGGCAGGCAGGCCATTGGGAATTCCCGGGCGGGAGGCTAGGTTGATGTGGTTGGGTTTCCCGGGCATGCGGTGGGAGCGTGTGATGAAGGAAGTTGAGCGCTTTGCAATGAGGGACAGGCCCCCGGATGTGTTGGTCATTTACGCAGGGGGCAACGACCGGGGCATACGGAAGGAAAGGGACATCTTAGCTGATGTTAGGGCGGATGTTTTGCGCTTACGAGTCCGCTTCCTGGGTACCATCTTGGTTTGGTTGGACATTGTGGGCAGATCGGTGTGGAGGTGGGCTAGGTCCATGGTAAGCATCAACAAAACCAGGATGGGGGTCGGACGTGGGTATTGACCTTTGGTCATTGGGTCTGCAGGAGGGTATACAAAAAAGCTCTTAGGGTGTGGGGTGGCCCTCAAGGTTGAGGGGGTCACCCTTTCGGGCTGTGGCGGTGTGTTTTCTGGTGGTTTCTGACGGTAGACAGGTACTCAGAAGGGATCTGAGGGTGTGGGGGGCTCATCTAACGATCGGCCCCTCTGGGTATTCCTGAACGTTGGAGGGAATACGGTTATGTTCACTGGCGGAAGTTGTCTCCGACCGGTCACAGGTGGAGGCCTTTGGGAAGTTGGTCAGGTGTACCGCAGTGATTGGGTATTGGCTTAAGTGGGGTCACCGTCAGAGATCACCAGAATGGGCAGTTAATGTTATTTAATGTGGTTTAATGGTAATAAAGTTATTTATATTTATATATCTATATATATTTAGATATTTTCATATTTACAAGTTATTGGAGTGAATTTTGAGTTATGTTTAATAAAGGCTGTTGTGGCCAGTTTACTCCAACCTATGGTGTGGTCTCGTTTCTAATAGGGGAAGGTATGGGTAAGGAATAATATAAGGGGAACATTCAGACTACACTAGTCAAGAGAAGCACGGATTAAGAATGCAATGATATAAGGAGTGCTGGACATGACAGTGTGGATGAGGGACACAGAGGGTTAAGCTTTATGGGTGGAGCTGAGGAAAAAGGTTTGCAGGAAGCAAGTTCAGTGTAGGGGAGGGGTCATATAAAAGGGAGGGGTGTGGCTTTAGGGGATCATTCGGATCCCAGCGTGACACAGAGGAGGCAGTTTTTCCCACCCTCCCGCCCTAATGTTATGTGTTTGTTTTGTTGTGTCGTTTGTTGCTGGTCTTTTCTTCTTTTGCATGTTTCGTCGGTTGTCACGGCAGCTGAAGGTTTTCCTGTGTTGGCGGTGTGTTTTCTGGTGGTTTCTGACGGTAGACAGGTACTCAGAAGGGATCTGAGGGTGTGGGGGGCTCATCTAACGATCGGCCCCTCTGGGTATTCCTGAACGTTGGAGGGAATACGGTTATGTTCACTGGCGGAAGTTGTCTCCGACCGGTCACAGGTGGAGGCCTTTGGGAAGTTGGTCAGGTGTACCGCAGTGATTTGGTATTGGCTTAAGTGGGGTCACCGTCAGAGATCACCAGAATGGGCAGTTAATGTTATTTAATGTGGTTTAATGGTAATAAAGTTATTTATATTTATATATCTATATATATTTAGATATTTTCATATTTACAAGTTATTGGAGTGAATTTTGAGTTATGTTTAATAAAGGCTGTTGTGGCCAGTTTACTCCAACCTATGGTGTGGTCTCGTTTCTAATAGGGGAAGGTATGGGTAAGGAATAATATAAGGGGAACATTCAGACTACACTAGTCAAGATGTCATGCTTTATAATTGCACGCACTCGTGGAATGGCGACAAACTACGGTACCTAAAAATCTGCATAGGCGATGCTTTACATTTTTTATGGTTACCAGGTTGGAGTTACAGAGGAGGTCTAGTGCTAGAATTATAGCTCTTGCTCTGACAATTGTGGTGATACCTCACATGTATGATTTGAACCCCATTTACATATGTGGACGCAACTTACGTATGCGTTTTCTTTGCTGCGTGAGCTTGCGAGGATGGGGGCACTTTAAAAAAAAAATCTTATTTTTATATAATTAAATTGTGTTTAAAAAAAAAAAAAAAAATTATCACTTTTATTGCTGTCACAAGGAATGTAAACATCCCTTGTGACAGTAAAGCCCCATACACACTATCAGTTTTTCTGCTGAGTTTTTCCTTCAGATTTACCAAAACCATATAATATGAGGGCAAACCTTAGGAGTTTCAATGTGTATGCAATCAGGCAGGCCCTTGCATTATATGGTTTTGGTAAATCTGAAGGAAAAACTCAGCAGAAAAACTGATAGTGTGTATGGGGCTTAATAGGTGGTGAAAGGTACTCTTTATGGAGGGAACGGGGACCCCCGATCCCTCCTTTACACTTCAAAGTATTCAGATTGCCATTTTCCGCGATTCTGAATACTGTATATTTTTTTAAAACCACCGCCATTGGCAGCCGAGTAAACAGGAAGTGACGTGACGTTGCTTCCGTGTTTACAATCAGAAGACTGGAACAAAGCCATTTACGGCATGTGCCAGTCTGTCCCTAGCCACCAGAAGTGGCGGTCTGAGAATCGGGTCTCCTGTTTGGACGGGAGGCCCATTCAGAGAGGCAGGAGGCAGCGGGAGGGGAGGTCGTCCCCTCCTGCTCCTCCAGGATAACAGACGAACGGCTTTTAGCCGCATCGGTTGTTATCCCTGGAAAGCCAATCGCCCGCTCTAAACAACGGTACTGGGATGATGCCTGCAGCTGCGGGCATCATCTCGGTATAACCCCCTAAGCCCAGTGGGGCCCAGCGGGTGGCTGAGTGACAGGTGAGAGGAGCCCTGCCCTCCTCCATCAGGGGCCTGCCCGGGGGAGGGGATGAGGACGGAGAGGCCGTCCGGGATTGCTGCTTCTGGGGAGCATCTGAGCAGATTGGAGGTCCAGGAGCAGAGCCGATCTGCCCTTGGGGGCCCCCCCCACAGCGGCGGGGCCCTATCGCAGCTTGTATAGTGCGCGTATAGGGTGGATCGGCTCGGGTCCCAACCATGTATGTTAACCCCTCAGCACTCAGCTCAGATATATGTGCATTAACCTCACAGCATCTAATCTTCTTCTTATGTGCATTAATCTCTCAGCTGCCAGTACCTAGCCCATGTGCATTTACTGCTATGCAGCCACTCTCCAGCACATGTGTAATAACCCCTCCATGTGCAGTATAAGGGATAGTCCCTTAGCTATAATTGCCCGTTGTCACCTCTTCTTCATACCAAACCAAAAATACCGAACACTTTAGAGGCCTGGGACACCTTTGAGATCCCCAAGGAGAGTCCGGGTAAATCCAGGACAGGTGGCAACCCTACCCTTAGCACCCAGTCTCCAGCACATGTGTGATAGTCCCTTACATTTATCCAGTGCACCATGTCTAAATGTAGTCTCATATTCACTGACTCTGGTTCAGAGGGAATCTTACCTTCACTACCCTAGTTCCTGTTTAAAGAGGAAGTAAACCCTGATGAGTTTACTTCCTCTTTCATTCCCTGTAAAGGCAAAGCATAATGGACTACTATGCATCGATGTCACAGCTGTCCCCTGTAGTTCCGAGCGTCCATCTTCTTGGTGGGTCTCCGTGGGTCTCGCTGCTCCGGTGCTGTGATTCGCCGGAGCAGTGATGACATCACTCCCGCGCATGCGCGCGGGAGCCGAGACTCGCGGCATTGCCGTCATCAACGATGCCCTGCTCAGTGCGCCTGCGCGCCGCTACCTACGGCGCATGCGCCATAGATATCGGTGCCCGTCTTGGGGCAAATATCTCCTAAACCGTATAGGTTTGGGAGATATTTCTTGGACCTACAGGTAAGCCTTAATCTAGGCTTACCTGTAGGTCAAAGTGGTTTGTAAGGGTTTACAACCACTTTAAGCACTTGCCACATTTAGGCCATTCATAAACATCCTGGACTTCAAGTGTTTAAGACAAGTTCAGGGCTAAGGCTTCATGCACACGGGACGTTTTTACAACCTCTCCTGAACTATTTAACTTGACAGATAGTAACCCACGGTTAAAACATCAGTTTTGCCGCATTTACGTGCCATGTTTACCGGCGTTTTGCCATGCTTGCGTTTAGAAGCATTATTTTTTTTTTCAAATAGGCAAAAATGAAAAATGCCTGTAAACGAAAAGCAGCTAAACACAAGTTACCGCGTTTTGACACGGTTGGCGCGTAAAATGAGGCTTAAGGCCTCATGCACACTGGAGGTTTGCCCATTTCTCCTAGATGCCTTTCCTCCTGGCAGCAGCATTTTGGCATAAAAAATGCTTGATGCTTGTAAACGTGCGTATTGCATTTACGTGTGCTTAGGTGCAGTTAGGCATGTCAAGCATCTGGGTATTAATTCATTTCATTGACCAGAATAAATTATTAGCCTAGCATTAACGTGCTTTTAGAAGCGTTTACACGCATTTAGGAATGTCAAATATTTTCTGCTGCTCCTGGAAGCACTAGCTGTGGGGATTTTTCCTGCTTCTAAACACCCCTGCCTCAAATTGCCTTTATATGCCTATGTGTGCAAGGACACATAGGCTTACATGCAGGGGTGTTTAGAGGCAGGGGTGTTTACAAGCAGGATAAAAACCCAGACGCCCCTAACACCAGCATTAAAAATGTCCAGTGTGCATGAGGCCTAAAGCTAGAGCTATGAGCTTGGTATCATTTTCTTTTAGCTGGTGATTAGTTGTTCAGTAATGGGGATCTAGGTGGCTCTACAGCTGCATGATCACATTTGCAGTAGTGAGAAAGGGCCAAACTCCCCATCTCCAACTGCTGCAATTCCTGGTCTCTTCCATTCCTTTGGGAAGCCTGGGACCATGTTAAATTATATGCCTAAAGCACAAAGATTCCATCACTTCCAGTTTAAGTTAATTTATTCACTTGATCTGTGCTTGATTAGCTGCCGTGGACGGCAGAGAAGATATTGGGGGTCTAATAGACCATTAATGTCTCCAAAGAGAGTCACCTGCTCATGCTATCACTAATGGGTTTGTTAGCCCCTTTGTGATGGAAATAAAGTTATATGAAAAAACGATTACAAAATTAAAGTAAAATATAATAAGTGTAGCACCCTCTAGCAGTGTACTAGATGTAAATAGGTATACTAGTTTAGTTAAATTGATTTGTCTGAGAGCCAGATCTGGTTTGAATCTGGATCAGGATTGAGTGACTCAGGGAGGCTGGATGACTCAGCAAGCAGTATCTCTGGAACCTTGGAGAAGCTTCCTGATGTAGTGGGCTGGGAGGAGCTGCTTGGCATATTTATGAGGGCCCCCAGCCAATCTCCAGCAAGTGGGGCTGACAGGGGGCAGGCACCCCATGGATGGGCATGGATCATGCCAGAAGAGGCAGTTGCATGGAAGATAGAGTGCTCAGAAGGCTGTCGGTGGCCCTTGAGGGAATCCCCTAGTCTGAGGAGGGGGGTGATCTCGGGCCTGGGATTCTGGTGCTGGAAGGATCCCCCACAACACACGGAGGAACCCCTTCCGGGAAGCACAGGAGCAAGGAGAGGACAGCAGGAGCAGGTCAGCACTTCTCGGAGATCTCCTGAGAAGTCAGCCAGTCTGGTGAGTCTTCAGTCTGGGAGGACTATGGAGAAAGAATCAGTCTGGGAGGACTGTGGGGAAGTTAGCCTAGAGGGCTAGTGAAAGAAGGAGCTGCAGCCAGGCAGGGTGACAGTGCATGAAGAGGTGGTGCTGGGATCAGAGGGATGTATGCTGGACACTGACTTTTTTGCTACACAGCCAAGGGGTCTTGGTTTCCTGCCTATAACAGGCTTTTGCTCAAAAATCTGCTGTGTCAGATCCGCCATCAGTGTGTCAGTGGAGAACTGCAAGCTGGTGAGTGCTGGAGAAATCAAAGGAGTGTATATAGACTGTATATAGGAGAAGTGTCCCTGAAGTTTGATCGGAAGTCAAGTGGGCATCCCATAATACCCTATCCCCATCCAAGTCGTGGACTGCTCTCTGACTCTGAGTGACTGTGAAAATGTGGTGTGCCTTGCTGTGCAGGGTGGGGGGATCCCAGTTCACCTGCAACCCTTAAAGGGATGGGCTACATAAATAAATGTAATTTTTAAAAGTGTTTAAAACACCCCCATCATCCCGCACATACATGCAAATGCAAATATAAGCATAGGGCATGCACATGATAATTTGCACCACACAGACGCCTTTCCCATTCTGGACTGGACACACTTTTGCTAGGTAGAATAGCACCTAGTGATTCTGGAATGAAGGTCCTTGTGCAGTCAAGTCCTGTTATGTGGTAAAACACTCTATCCCATAATTATGCTCCTGGATTGTCACACTGTTGCATGCACCGGTGGGGACTATAAATAGCCGTGCCAATGTTTTTAATGCAGACATGATCCTCTACTCATCACCAGGAAGAAAGCCCTGTGTAAAGATACACAGCTGCTAGTGGAGCACATGCATGTAGACAGAAAGTGGCTGCAAAGGTAGCAGAAGATCAGCAGCACTGATATGCAAATAAAAGGATGTGAAATTATGAAAACAGCATTTTCTTAAAGAGCATGGCAATTGTTTACGATGCACAGTGCTTTAGCAAACTACACTTTATCCAGCTAAAACGTAACTCTGTGTGGCTAGGTGTCAATGTAAGTGTAAATTTCTTCTTTAGGTCTAGGGAAACAAAAGAAGATTCACTTACCCAATCCTCTGCTCCTCCCAGCTGTTAGACTGGCCCCTATAATGTCTTTTCCCCCCACACTTTAGGGTGCTGACATCATCAGGACCAAAGCAGGGTCCATAGCCCTGCATTGGATGCGATGACACCGACAAACAGTCCACAGTGTGGAGAAAATCCAGGGGAGCGAAGGATCAGGTAAGTAAAACCGTTTCTCCCCTCTCCTAAATAAAATGAACTATTAAACCTGCAGTGCAGACACAGCCCCACTGCAAGCGATCATTTTACATTTTCCTGATGTTGTACTTTAAGGTTTAGATCTGCTTTATTGCGCAGTAGGAGGGAAAATGATACAACAGTGAATTTCCATCCAGATCTTTTCAGCCATAGGGCAGGTGACATGAGATATTGTTACTTTATTCTTTATCTTAATACATTTCACTTGTTTTTTAAGCATCCCTTTAATTCTACCTGTTATACTCAGATTTATTTTAAGATAGGTGTTGGAAACTGAGCAATCACATTTAAGGTGATAGTAAAGGCATGGCTTTGAAAGGGCTCGGGATGCAAAACTGAAATCCAGCCTTTGCCCAATTGCTTTCAGGTCTTGTAAGGGTCCTTTCACACGGGGCGGATCAGTTCTGAACCGCCCCGTGGATGTCCGTTTGCTCAGCGGGGATCACTCCGCCGATCCCCGCTGAGCAGGGAGATGACAGGTCCGTCTCTGCACACTGCGCAGGGACGGACCTGTCACAGCGCCGCTCTCCCCTATGGGAGATCGGATGACGACGGACCGCAGTGCCCGTCGTCATCCGATCCGATCCGCAGACGGATGGAAAAATAGCTTTTTCCTCCGTTACACTTTTTCGGATCGGAGCGGGTCGGATGTCAGCGGACATGTCACCGCTGACATCCGACGCTCCATAGACCTCTATGGAGCACCCGTTCAGGTCCGCCTGAAAAACTGACAGGCGGGCCTGAACGGGACATCAGTGTGAAAGAGGCCTTACAATCACATGAAATGTATAATATTTATCTAATGTCTGTATACACTCAACGGCCACTTTATTAGGTACACCTGTTTAATTGCTTGGTAACACAAATTGCTAATCAGCCAGTCACATGGCAGCAACTCAATGCATTTAGGCATCTAGACGTGGTGAAGTCAACTTGCTGAAGTTCAAACTGAGCATCAAAATGGGAAAGAAAGGGGATTTAAGTGACTTTGAACGTGGCATGGTTGTTGGTGGCAGACGGGCTGGTCTGAGTATTTCCCAAACTGCTGATCTACTGGGGTTTACAGAGAATGGTCCGAAAAAGAGAAAATATCCAGTGAGCGGCAGTTGTGTGGAAGAAAATGCTTTGTTGATGTCAGAGGTCAGAGAAGAATGGGAAGACAGTAGTTCAAATAACCACTTGTTACAACCAAGGTATGCAGAATACTATCTGTCAGAGAACTCACATTGCTAATGCCTGTCTCCGTGCAACAGTGGCCAATTCCCATTAAGCTAATGCCAATGGGCATGAGCTGTGTCCCCAACAGAGACGAACGAGATCCAGAGCAAACATGCACACTGGCGCACCCATATGAGCACGGGTGTATTAGCGGGCACACATTCGCACCCGCCAATCCCGGTGCATGGCTCCCTATATAAACAGACACTCTGCCTGATACCAGTGCTGGATCATCTTCAGCTTGTCCCTGTGTTCCTGATTGCTGTTCTGATCTGCTGATCTTGCTCCTGGCAACCCGGCTTTCTTGACTACTCTCCTGGACTACCCCTGCCTGTTTATCTGCCTCTACTCCCATACAGACCTCTGCTTGGATTCACTACCACGTCTCTGCCTCCTCATCTTGTACCTCGCTGCCAGCCCGTTGCCGGCCTCTGCTTGTCCTTGACTATGACCCTGTCTTCCATCTATGTACCTAGTTGCCAGCCAGTTGCCAACCTTGCCTGTTCCTGATGCTGCAGTTGTTCCTGAGTCCATACCTACCTGCCTGGCTCCTGCTGAACAAGTCTGGTGATCAGTCTTCACGCCTTCCTCTGAGGGGTTCCTGTATCTCCAAGCTCCAGCCTTCTGCCTGAAAGCACCTGCACCCTTTCATTGCCCCAGCACTCCCTGTCCCCACTACGGAACCGTGCAAGAGGCCACCCTCAGCATTCGGACTCCACTGCAAGGTATGTGACACTATCACTGAACACACTACACATCGAAGCCTGAAGCAGATGTGCTACAGCAGCAGAAGGCCACACCATGTGCCACTCCTGCTACATTTTGCACAGGCTCACCATCATTGGCCAATAAAAGATTGGAAAAACGTTTCCTGGCCTGATGAGTCTCAATTTCAGCTGTGACATTCAGATGGTAGGGGCGAGGGGAGAGTAGGGACTTTACAGGAGGCAATGAGTGGCAATGAGTGGGTAGGTTCATCTGCCTCCATCCCTAATAATGGATTAAATACAGGAAGGGTTTGTGGGACTTTAGATCAAGCACTACTGCAAACACATGTGTAGTATGCAAACGCGTTTAATGATTCCTCATCCATATACAAAAATATGTAGTAAATTGTGTAGCAATAAATATCATCTTAATATTTTATATTTCATATATACACACATATTCCAACATGATTCACAATTGTAGTGATAAACATATTGATATAGAGTTAATTATTCAAATTAGATATAAGCATAAATTATCTTAAAATTGATAATAATGATAAAATCGTTGAAGAAATACATAGTCCTGGAGAATCGCAAACACATGATGCAATAGTGTAGCATATAACGGATCTACGCGTTTCATGGAGTTCTCAGGAGCAATTTTGGGTAAAAATATCTATAAAGAAATAAATGAATGCAAAAGGATCAGATAGTTGGAACAAGGGGAACAATAGGGAAGAGGAGGGACAAGATTTCCCCAATCACTCTTACCTAAGGTAAACTAAGGCAGAAAGTTCTCTTGGTAATTCTTCTGCCATACTAGCTTTGGTTAGCTATGTGGTCTCTATCACTAAGCGATTGTACTCTCCACCTGACCTTCCACTCTATGACATGTCCCTCTGGCCTGTAGTCTTACTTTGTGCCTTGTGCAGTCTCACATACTTATTTACACATTGTTCTTTCCACGGAAGCTCTTTGGAATCGCCATACAGTATACACAACACAATTGCTCATTGGGGACTACAGTTCTTTAGATGTTTTACTTCATGCTGTTTGTGCCACGAGGTGGCCATGGAGATTGCTGCCACAGCATCTGGGGATGTCTGTTCCAATGGCGTCCTCAGCTCTCAACACTATTTTTTGAAGGCTTAGCTGACCTTAGGTAAGAGTGATTGGGGAATTCTTGTCCCTCTTCCCTTTTTTTTCCCCCTTGTGCCAGCTATCTGATCCTTTTGCATTAATTTATTTCTTTATAGATATTTTTTACCCCGAATTGCTCCTGATGAGTGGATAACGCCACAAAACGCGTAGAGCCGTTATATATGCTACACGATTGCATCATGTGTTTGTGATTCTCCAGGACTATGTATTTCATCAACAATTTTATCATTATTATTATCAATTTTAAGATCATTTATACTGATATCCAATTTGAATAATGGACTCTATATCAATATTTTTATCACTACAATTGTGAATCATGTTGGAATATGTGTGTATATATTAAATATAAAATATTAAGATGATAGCTATTGTTACCGATGCTACACAATTTACTACGGATTTTTGTATATGGATGAGGAATCATTAACCACTTCAGCCCCAGATGATTTGGCTGCTGATTGACCAGGCCATTTTTTTGGATTCGGCACTGCTTCGCTTTAACTGACAATTGCGCAGTCATGCAACGCTGTACCCAAACATTGATGTCCTTTTTTTCCCACAAATAGAGCTTTCTTTTGGAGGTATTTGATCACCTCTACGGTTTTTATTTTTTGCGCTAAACAAAAACTTTTTTGAAAAAGACACAATATTTTGTAATTTTTGCTATAATAAATATCCCCATTTTTTTTTTTTTTTTTAAAAAGCAAATTTTTTCCCAGTTTAGGCCGATATGTATTCTTCGACATATTTTTTGTAAAAAAAAAAAACACAATAAGCGTATAGTGATTGGTTTGCGCAAAATTTATAGGGTCTACAAAATAGGGTATAGATTTATAGCATTTTTATTATTGTTTTTATATTACGTTTTTTATTTTGTTTTTAACTAGTAATGGCGGCGATCTGCGATTTTTATCATGACTGCGACATTATGGCGGACACATCGGACAATTTTGACACATTTTTGGGACCATTGGCATTTATATAGTGATCAGTGCCATAAAAATGCATTGATCACTGGCGGGGAAGGGGTTAACACTAGAAAGTGATCAAGGGGTTAACTCTGGGAGGTGTAATTTTAACTGAAGAGAGAGGAGACTGACTAGAGGAAGTGACGGATCATGGTTCCTAGCTAATAGGAACACACGATCTGTCACTCTCAGAACAGAACATGGATTTGTGTGTTTACAGACACTTCCTCATTCTGTCCCTTGTGCTCGCTATCGCTTGTGGCCGGCGGTCATCCCAACTGTTGGCCACAAGCATCGGCACCCCCGATGTGCATCCTGATCATGCGAGTCGACGTATAGCTATGATGGTTTGTGGGATTGTGCTGAGCTGCCGCAGTAAAATGACGGTGGCTGGTCGGCAAACGGTTAAAAATTTTCTTGCATACCTATTTCGCAGTGGTGCTTCATATAAAGTCCCACAAACCCTTCCCATTTTTAATTCAGATGTAGGGTCAGAATTTGGCATAAACAACCTCCATCCTGCCTTTTATCAATGGTTCATGCTGGTGGTGGTGTAATGGTATGGGGGGGGGGGGATATTTTATTGCCACACTTTGGACCCCTTAGTACCAATTGAGCATTGTTTAAATGCCATAGACTACCGGAATATTATTGCTGACCATGCTCATCCCTTTATGACTACACTGTACCCATCTTCTAACGGCTACTTCCAGCAAAATAATGCTCCATGTCACAAAGCTCAAATCATCTCACACTGGTTTCTTGAACATGACAATGAGATCACTGTACTCCAATGGCCTCCATAGTCACTAGATCTCCATCCAATAGAGCACCTTTTGGATGTGGTGGAACGTGAGATTCGCATCATGGATGTTTAACAGACAAATCTGCAGCAACCGTGTGATGTTATCATGTCACTATGGACCAAAATCTCTGAGGAATGTTTCCAGAACCTTGTTGAATCTATGCCATGAAGAATTAAGGCAGTTCTGAAGGCAAAAGAAGGTCCAACCCGGTAATAGCAAGGTGTACGTGATAAAGTGTTGGAGAGGTAAGTCTGGGACACTTCTGGGCATGCTAGAATTGAATCTGGCTAGTGATGTCACTAACCCTAACAGGTTTGCCACCCCAAAACACTGGCCATAATCCAGCGTGAAATGGAGGGTAGATTACAGTGATGTGTACATTATCTATTATCTACATTATCTATGTTATCTGAATCATTTAATATTCTCACCCTTCCTATTATAGAATGCAGTAGACTGCAAAAAAAAAAAAAAAATGGGTAGTTCATTCATAATGTCCTGGATCATCATACTATAATGCAGCCTTTCCTAACCTTTTAACCCCAGAGGGACCCTTGAAATAATTTTTAGGTCTCAGGAAACCACTACTAAGAAGGATCCATTGGGGTCATTGAGCAAATGCCCCTTACATTGGTAGTGGTCAGTGGTAGGAATGCCACCTTTGCCATAATGGTGCTGGCTCTGCCAATAGGTATTAAACTTGGAACTGTTCCAGAACCATGTGATGTAAGGTCAATTAGCCGCAGCTCAAGGAACCCCTAGCTACCTCCGAAGGAGCCCTAGTTGAATGCCTAATGTAATGTATTTTTCTAAATACAAGTAACCCTGAAAAGGTCACCTTGCCCCTTCTAAACATAAACCACAACTGAATATGAAAGTATGGGGGATATGGTATAGGACTAGGTCTATTGGCACAAAGATGATGCAGGTGTGGTAGTACAGGTAGCATGAAAACATAAGGGAATAGTGAGATATTAAGAATGCCAACAGAATGGGCAGGATGAAAATTACATATCATAAGCATCCTTTAAGCGTCTGACCAGTTGGTACCAGTGCAGAACAATATGCTTATAAACAATATTAAGTATGCTGAGAGTCCAAAATCTTATTCTTTTTTTTTTGCAAGGACTCAAAAAATCTTAAATACAAAGAACAGGCAAAAAAAAACAAAAAAGCAAAAAAAAAAAACAAAAAAAAAAAAAAAACATGCGATGGCAGCCTACATATTTCCATCATTACAGTTTTCCTTTAAATACTAAACCCATCAAAAAATAAACAGACTGTGTATTCTCAGCATCTCATACAGACAGTGCAAAACATAATTACAACTTTCAAAGCCAAGGGGTTGTAAACATAGATAAGGTACTTTTTTTTTTTTTAACAAATGGTGGAAGTAAAGTTAATTAAATATGAGTAAACCAAAAGGGGATTGAAAACTGTCAAGATATAATGGTATGTCTAATTCAGCAGTGTACAGTGACCAGCTATGTTTTTTTTTTTTTTTTTATACATTAGAAAGCTTTGCATATTAAAGATGTCTTCAGTTTTAATGTGTCGGCCCCAGTTTGCATTTATACACATGCTAAATGGACAGAAAGGAGACTACTGGTGCCACTGGGGTGGACTTCTTCTTTCCTCTGTTTCAGCATCTTGCAGAATGGAATTGTGTACATGTATGTATGTATGTATGTATGTGCTATATGGGTATATACTGCCCTTTAAATTATAATTTATTTTATATTTTATTATATCTATTTTATATTATTTGTATATGATCTCTCTATCCATGTAGTAAAAGGTATCATAGCTTTTATATTTCTCTATCTATCTATGTATCTATGTATCTTTCTGTCTATCTGTCTGTCTGTCTATCTGTCTGTCTATCTGTCTGTCTATCTGTCCATCTATCTGTTTGTGTGTGTATACATACATACATTCAGGATTGGTCGGGAATGAGCACTACGTGAATGTGTATATGAGTGTGCGTACGCATGTGTGTGTATTCCCAGTGATCAGGAGTTAATGATTTAGCCTTAATTTTGATGGGAAGCTAAAAAAAATCATAGGCAGTATAGCATAAACATACATGCCTATATGGAATTTATAGTAAAGTTGATTTTTAAAGATGACACATGGTTTATTAAATAGAATTGTAATATTCTGTACAGTGATTGATGGTGATACAATAAGGCTCCCTGCAGTTGTTCATACGTTATACATAATATATATTCCAGAAGATGAGTTACAACAAACAGGTGTAGAGAGAACATAAACCCATGGATCTGTTGACCATTAAGGTCATAGATATATAGGAAGGGTGAATGATATAATATATGAGATATATTTTATATATATATATATATATATATATATATATATATATATATATGTATATATATAGATATAGATATAGATAAATAGATATAGATATAATATATATTATATTCTAATGGTATAATATAATATATGAAATGTACCAATGATATAATGATATATGAAATATATAGGAAGGGCACATATCACCATTTACGGGGGTTCCTCTGTATGCCTAGACTGTACAAGATGCAGGTTATCTCAACAAGATTCAGCAAAAAAGTTAGAAAAAGACAAAAAGGAAATGATTGAAAGCAACTGCACCGAGCTTATCAAGAAACCAAAGTCAAGATCAATAAAATGTGACAGTGAGTACCAGAGAGAGAAAAAAAGACAAAGTACTAAAAGGAAAAATCTCTACCGGAGGAGATGAACTCAAGTAGAGAGAGCACTATCCGCTAGGTATCAGGTAGAAGAAAAGGGCATGCCTGGTGAACACCATATATTCCCTAATACATAATTCAAGAGATCTTTAGATGTCAGAAAGAGAGCGTTGTAAAAAGGGAGGACATGAGATCCCTAGATGAGCGGAGGGAAAGTGTAGAGTGTATGACACCCAGCCACGGACAGGCAGTGCTCATTTAGCTGTGAGTGATATAGAGCTCCCCTCGCTCTCTGTCTCTGCCCTTGATTCTGTCCTTTCTCTCATGCCTCTCTTTTCACTCTTGATACCTGTCTCTTTCTCCTCCCTGCTGTCGGTTTCCTCCCTCTCCCATCTTACATACCTCCCCGTTCACTCTCTCCATCCTGTTCTCCCCTTCATCGTGTCCCACACTTCTCACTCCATCCTCATCCTTATTCCCCCTCCTCTATCTCTCTCTCTTCCACCCTGTACCACCTCCTCCCTCCTTGATGCCGTTCACTCTTTGCATTCTCCAAGTCTCTACTGTTTCTTGTTGCTCTCCTCATTCTTTCCTTTCATACTTTCTCTGTTCTGTTTTGTATAGTTCTGTCCTCTGTTCTCTGTCTCTCTCTCTGTCTCTTTTCCCTATCCTTGTGTTTAGATGTGTCTCCTTTGCGCTCTTCTTCTAACAGCTGGCTTTGCGAGCTCTGCTCTATATTACGTTCCGCTGGCTTCTTCCTGTGCGGCTTGTGGCTCAGGGCAGGTGAGGGATGAACATTACCTGGCTAGTGCAGACCTTCCTGAAGATTCAGCTCATTTCCTCTTTCATTGCCTTACACCTATTTTTATTAACTCTCACCCTCTTCCTTCACTTCTTACCCCCCAACATCTATCCTGCACTCCACCTGTGTCTCTCACTTCAGCTTTCTTTTTTCTATGGGACATGGCGGCAGCAGGTGGCTCGGAAGATGGAAGCAGTTGTCCATCCTTTGAGCTGAACCTGATGAAGACAAACGACTGAGCTAACTAATGTATTTCCAGTTCTGTGCTTCCAAGAAGCCCCAGGAGCCATATGCCATGTTTGTGTGGTGCCCACTGCATTATGCCATGCTCCTGAGCCAGTGCATGGCATTTTGCCACATTCCTGCAAAATCAACATCCTTCTACCACTTTCCAGTTATGCTTGTATAATTAGGCTGTGCTTCTGAGGAACCTAAATTATTAGGCCTGGCTCCAAAGTAGCTTCGAGCACCATACCACCTGCAGAGTTGTTGACATTGTGCCATAGTCCTTTAGTGCTCCTCTATGTGTAGAAAGCAGATGCAGTGCTTTGGTGGAGAACTCAGTCCTTGTGCTGAAATGTTTCCATGCTTCTAACTTTTGTATGATTACCGGTGTTTTCAGTTGCAGAGGACAAATCTGTACGACCAGAGGGTCCCAATAATTGTGTAGTGGATTGTGGTGACAGAGCAGGCCTAACGAACACTTATAATCCTCATTTGCATCGGATTTTCCAGGTTCTTGCTGCTTTGATTTAGACCTGCTTTGGTGTAGATGATGCCATGAAGATTAAACACCTTTTGGCTTCATTCCATTTTGGATTCGTGTTGCGTAGTCATTTTGGCATAGCAAAGGTGAGATTTTCTTTTTAAGAGGGATGCATTTGTCCTAATGATCCTTCCAGGCGTCTTGGACACGTTTGTCTGTAGATCAGGTTTCTAGTTTATGCAGTTCAGGTTTTGGATCAGTGCTGGCTGTGTTTGAAGTCTGGTTCTGGTTATGTGGTATGATCTCAGTATGACGTATGCTGCTCAGTCAGGAGTCACAGGATCGACTGGCACATCCACCCATGAATAATTCATGGTATGCCTAAAAATACATTGTAGTGTCTTCTCTATGTCCCATTGTCCTCCCTTATTTTATGTCACAGCATGTTTCCTCCCTTAAGATGCAGATTTTGATGACCTGCACCGATATACTTTCTTGGGCTACACTCATCTTCTGCATGACGCTAATGTATTCCTGCTTGGGTGCTGGTTACCTGTTGGCTGCCACTAGTGTCATTTCACCAGTCATTAGTAAATCATTTGTGCTTCTAGATTTTCTACCTAGAAAAGCTCTTTACTACTCTTATGTTTGTCTTTCACTGTTCTTAAGCCCATACCTCACACCGGGTCTCATTTATTGAAGAATCCTTCATATAAACTGTCAGCATTGCCCAAACATACAAACTGTCAGCATACCTCACACTGGGTTTAATTTATTGAAGAATCCTTCATACAAACTGTCAGCATTGCCCAACAGCAGCCAGATACAAACTTTTCATTCTCTTGCTGTTGATTCAAATTGATCAGGTTGCTTTTAGGCAGTGCACATAGAAAGACAAAAATTAGAGCTTTTGCAAAGTCATGTTGTCCTTCCATTATTATTCATGTAGGAATATTGAAAAACAAAATGCAAAAAGCAATGCCAAGTGCAGTAACCCATAGCAACCAAACAAAATCCGATCCCAGAATGGTTTCTTCTGACGGTTACTATAAATTACTGCACTCTGTTCTGCCATAAGGTCCACTCCTTTGTGTTTTTCATAGATTCCATGACAAATTCCAAATCACACATTGTTTTTTCCAACACTTCATATATTGCATTTTAGAATTCTTCCTTGAGTAGCATGCAAACCAAGTTATGATTGTTATTAATCTTACATTATGTAATATACAACAATAGTACAACCATGTAAATGGGTAGACTGGCATAACACTCTTTTGTCTTCACCTGCAGGTTCAATCTTTGACATGTTCCTGGCTTATTCCGTGGGTTGTCTTTTTCTTGGCGCACTAGGGTGTGGTGCTGTAGTAATGGAAACGCTGCTACCTCAAGCTGGAGGACCTGTGGTGAATGTGCCTCTAGTATTTGGGGGTTCGTTTTCTCAGATGGAACTGATGGGACCTCTTCTTCCAGAAGGATCTTTAAGTCTTCCTCTCGACATTCACACATTTTCAGTGTTTGTCAACGACAGTGGCCCAGGACCACTTCTGCGCCAGCTGTGCCTGGCACTAAAAGGGGCCCATGCGATGGTGTTTCAGGATAACATTGGAACAGAGGCTGTGGCACAGATTCTGGACTTTGTATCTTCACAGACTCTTGTACCAATTATCAGCATAAGCGGAGGATCAGCTGTCGTTTTAAAACCAAAGGTAAGATGTGATGATCAAGGAACCTTGTTTTACTTGTTTGTTGAACTGAAAGGATGGATAGATACATAGATAATATAGACATAACATAGATGTGATAAATATAGCAAATTACTGGATAGGGAACTATAAAAGCTGGGATACCTTTTACTGCATGGATGTGTCTATTTTCATGATAGATGTGGTTATTGATGTAAACTGTCATGGTAAATTAACATTAAAACAACTGATTTCAGCTACAGAATGTGAACTAGGAGAAAATTGGCTAGCATTGTTGTCAGATTGGCAGGTTTTCTGCCAAACTGGTTTGGTGTTATGTACAGTACTTTAACCCACCAGACAGGACACAAGTTCAGCCTCAGGTTTTGGAGCCTCTGGGTGGGTTTGTTATCCCCCAACATTTTAGCTGGATTCTATCTCCATGTGTGGATACTAGAGGGCATACACACATCTGTACAGGCTATGGAATATGTCCTTCCATATCCCCAGGAGTAGTTGCTGCCTGTCCAACCGATGTTCACTCTAAAGCTGAGCCTTTAAATATATATGAAAGCACATAAAGATGCCTACATGTAGGTTCACAAGCCTTGTAGCACTCCCTCAAATGCCCAAAGTCAATCAAGATCCTATCACATACTTGGTGAAGACTGCAACGTTGTGGAGGCCTCTCCTGCCCAACATTTCTGAAGGTTGAGACAGAGAGTGTGAGGGCATGGAGTGACACAAGTGCCAGAATAGCTGACTGGTGATGTCCGCTCCTTAGGTAGGTTGAGCAGGAAATCGGAGTCCTCATGAGAGGATGCTGAAGCAGCTTGGCACCAGAGCAGTAGATTGAAGCAGGCGACAGTCAGCAACAGCCAGGCAACAAAGAACCAAAATCGGCATGCAGAGCAAGTCCAAAAAGCAGGCCAAGGTTGGTAACAGCTGGGCAAAGCAGTCTGAATCAGCAGGCAGAGACAAGTCCAGTATAAAGGCAGAGGTCAGGGTAACCAGATGAGCAAGGTTGAAGCAAAGAACAGAGGAAAAGCCCAAGGAGAGGCAAAGGTAGGCAAAGACAACGGATCAGGTCTCGGGATTCAGCAATCCAGGTGACACGTCCATTTAAATAGGCTGCAGGGCACCAGGTGTGCACGCCATTTGCTATGTGCATGTGCACATGCACACATGGATATCTCGGATCAGCACAGCACATCTGGTGTTGCCCAGAAATACGAGCAGCAATCCATGAGCATGAATTCACACCGATTTCCTGAAAAAAACGGTTTTCTTTACCCCACATGTAATTTCACAATGGAGATACCTAAATGTAAGTTTGCATAACTTGTAGCTATCCCTGGAAGCCCCAAAGTTCATGGAGATCCAACATTTAAATAGAAACTTTGGTTTGTTAAAACATGCTTTACCCCATCCCTCTCACTTTTCATTTGTCACAATAGGTTCTTCACTGTTATAAGCTTCTGTACCAGCTGTGTGACACCAGAGAAAAGTACACTTAGGCCCCTTTCACACTAGAGGTGCGATCAGGTCCGCCTGTCCAATCTCCTCTTTGGAGTGGCAGGTGTAAAGGGACATGTGTCCATTTATACCTGCCAACACTCAAACTGATCTGCTAAAATCAGGTGGATGGAGATCTGTTCTCCTTTCGTGTAGCAGATGGGTATAAAACGGACAGGTGGTCCATTTACATTCATCCATCCATAGAGGAGAGCAGGCTGTTTCCAAGTCCACTCTGCATAAGTGGAGTGGACACAGACCAGCCATCCACCTGCTAAGCGGGTATCAATGGACAGAGTCAGTCCCGTAGGAAAGGGGTCTTAGACTGTGATTGAAAAAAACTCAAATAAAAGCCAATGGAGCGCCTCTATTATGTACTAGTTCACAATGTCCAACCAGTGTGAGAAGAAGATAAACCAGGATTTCAATAGAATTCAATGTTTCTATTTATTCACAAAGTTCAGTAAAAAAATAAATAATGTATGTATGTATATATATATATATATATATATATATATATATATATATACACACACACACACATACACAGTATCTCACAAAAGTGAGTACACCCCTCACATTTTGTAAATATTTTATTCTATCTTTTCATGTGACAACACTGAAGAAATTTCACTTTGCTACAATGTAAAGTAGTGAGTGTACAGCTTGTATAACAGTGTAAATTTGTTGTCCCCTCAAAATAACTCAACACAGCCATTAATGTCTAAACCGCTGGCAACAAAAGTGAGTACACCCCTAAGTGAAAATGTCCAAATTGGGCCCAAAGTGTCAATATTTTGTGTGGCCACCATTATTTTCTGCCTTAACCCTCTTGGGCATGGAGTTCACCAGCGCTTCACAGGTTGCCACTGGAGTCCTCTTCCACTCCCCCATGACAACATCACGGAGCTGGTGGATGTTAGAGACCTTGTGCTCATCCACCTTCAGTTTTGAGGATGCTGCACAGATGCTCAACAGGGTTTATGTCTGGAGACAGCTTGGCTAGTCCATCACCTTTACCCTACCAAAGTAGTGCAGGGAGCTTTTTCAAAGTCGGACTGACTCGTGTCGGACTAGTTAAGACAGCTCTCATTGGGAATCATTGCTTTACACACATCATGCTACATGTGCTCCCAAAGTCGGAGCTTATGTCGTACCAGTATGAACCCAGCCTAATGCAGTTACATGTTTATTTTAAAAAAAATATATAAAATCTGTTTTTAAATGCAACTAGCAAATGTATTTGAGTCTAAAAGTAGATTAGGAAGAACTACACATGGACCCAATCAGATGTGATTTATGATGAAAATACCCACGCTTAGGTAAATAAACTTTTATATAAACCAATTTGAATAAATCCTTTTACCAGCTGCTGCTCTAATAAGGTTCTGTACCTTTTAAATTGCATGTATAGATATTTTTAAAGCACTGCCTGGTTATAGATGCAAATCCCCACTTATATGTTCATAATAACTGATACCTAATCAAAAAAGTCCCAATTGGCTGTAAAAATGATCTTAAATAATCAGATTACATAAAATGAAAAATGAATAAACATGTGTCATATATGAGTCTGTGTCCTTTTGTCTTCATACATGGAGGATTTCATAATCAATTATCTAACCGTGCAGTGCCAAGTGCTTTTCCTTAACCACTTTCAGACCGGACCATTTTGCTGGTAAATGACCAGAGGTCTTTTTACACTTTGGCACTGCGCTGCTTTAACTGGTAATTGCGCGGTCATGCAATGTTGTACCCAAACAAAATTTGCGTCCTTTTCTTCCCACAAATAGAGCTTTCTTTTGATGGTATTTGATTGCCTCTGCGATTTTTATTTTTTGCGATATAAACGTAAAAAGACCGCAAATTTTGAAAAAAAATGATATTTTCTACTTTTTGTTATTAGAAAAATCCAATAAACTCAATTTTAGTCATACATTTAGGACAAAATGTATTCAGCCACATGTCTTTGGTAAAAAAAAAGTCAATAATTGTATATTTATTGGTTTGCGCAAAAGTTGTCACATCTACAAACTAAGGTACGTTTTCTGGAATTTACGCAGCTTTTAGTTTACGACTGCCTATCTCATTTCTTGAGGTGCTAAAATGACAGGGCAGTACAAAACCCCCCCAAATGACCCCATTTTGGAAAGTAGACCCCCTAAGGAAATTGATAAGAGGCATGTTGAGCCCATTGAATATTTTATTTTTTTGCCTCAAGCGATTGAATAATGACAAAAAAAAAATTTTTTTTTTTTTTTTACACAAAGTTGTCACTAAATGATATATTGCTCACACATGCTATGGGCGTATGTGAAATGACACCCCAAAATAAATTCTGCTGCTTCTCCTGAGTACGGGGATACCACATATGTGGGACTTTTTGGGAGCCTAGCCGCGTACAGGGCCCCGAAAACCAAGCACCGCCTTCAGGCTTTCTAAGGGCGTCAATTTTTGATTTCACGCCTCACTACCTATTACAGTTTTGAAGGCCATAAAATGCCAAGATGGCACAAAACCCCCACAAATGACCCCATTTTAGAAAGTAGACACCCCAAGCTATTTGCTGAGAGGCATGTTGAGTCCATGGAATATTTTATATTTTGCCACAAGTTGCGGGAAAATTACAAACTTTTTTTTTTTTTTTTTTTTTTTCACAAAGTTGTCACTAAATGATATATTGCTCATGCATGCCATGGGCATATGTGAAATGACACCCCAAAATAAATTCTGCTGCTTCTCCTGAGTACGGGGATACCACATATGTGGGACTTTTTGGGAGCCTAGCCGCGTACGGGGCCCCGAAAACCAAGCACCGCCTTCAGGCTTTCTAAGGGCGTAATTTTTTGAGTTCACTTCTCACTACCTATTACAGTTTTGAAGGCCATAAAATGCCAAGATGGCACAAAACCCCCACAAATGACCCCATTTTAGAAAGTAGACACCCCAAGCTATTTGCTGAGAGGCATGTTGAGTCCATGGAATATTTTATATTTTGCCACAAGTTGCGGGAAAATTACAAACTTTTTTTTTTTTTCACAAAGTTGTCACTAAATGATATATTGCTCACGCATGCCATGGGCATATGTGAAATGACACCCCAAAATAAATTCTGCTGCTTCTCCTGAGTACGGGGATACCACATATGTGGGACTTTTTGGGAGCCTAGCCGCGTACGGGGCCCCAAAAACCAAGCACCGCCTTCAGGCTTTCTAAGGGCGTTACAGTTTTGAAGGCCATAAAATGCCAAGATGGCACAAACCCCCCCCCCCCAAATGACCCCATTTTAGAAAGTAGACACCCCTAAATTTAGGGGTACACTAGTGAGACTAGGTAATAAATGGCGGGTGCCCTGAAACTATAAAAAAATAACTAACCAACCAGCGTCACCTGTAACAGTTATATGGTGATCACTGGTGAAAGGGTTAACTAGGGGGCAATCAGGGGGCTTTATGCGGTAGTATATGGGGGTCCCTGGCGCTATAAAAAGCTGCGGCGAACCTAAATACCTACCTGCCTAACTAGCGTCACCTGTGACACTAATACAGCGATCAGAAAAACGATCGCTTATTAGGCTGGGTTCACACTGGAGCGATGCGGGAACGCCACGAATGCGCGGCGGGTTCCCGCATCGCATGCCTCCCGGCGGCAGTTCACACTGCCCTATGCGAACTGCTGGGAGTGTCAGTGAAATGTTAATGACACCCCCAGATCAGTTCGCATATCGCAGTGCGATCTGCAAACTTGGATCGCATGGTGTGAACACCCATGCGATCCGATTCTGCTGCGGACCAAAAAAAGGGTCCCGTGCGAGTTTGCGGCGGGTGCGACACGAATTCAGCCATACTATCTGTATAGCTGAACTCGAATCGCACAGAGATCGGATGTGATTTGCACTGCAGTGCGGTGCGAATCACATCCGTTCTCATAAACCGCTGCAATGTGAACCCAGCCTTAGTGACACTGGCGACGGGGGGTGATCACGGGGTTAAACCTTTATTGGGGGGGTTAGGGGGGTACCTTAGAACTAAAGGGGGCTAACCCTAACTGCCCTAACAGTTATTAGTCACAAATGACACCTGCCGGGTGATCAGGGGGTTAAACCTTTATTAGGTAATAAATGGCGGGTGCCCTGAAACTATAAAAAAATAACTAACCAACCAGCGTCACCTGTAACAGTTATATGGTGATCACTGGTGAAAGGGTTAACTAGGGGGCAATCAGGGGGCTTTATGCGGTAGTATATGGGGGTCCCTAGCGCTATAAAAAGCTGCGGCGAACCTAAATACCTACCTGCCTAACTAGCGTCACCTGTGACACTAATACGGCGATCAGAAAAATGATCGCTTATTAGGCTGGGTTCACACTGGAGCGATGCGGAAACGCCGCGAATCCGCGGCGGGTTCCCGCATCGCATGCCTCCCGGCGGCAGTTCACACTGCCCTATGCGAACTGCTGGGAGTGTCAGTGAAATGTTACTGACACCCCCAGATCAGTTCGCATATCGCAGTGCGATCTGCAAACTCGGATCGCATGGTGTGAACACCCATGCGATCCGATTCTGCTGCGGGCCAAAAAAAGGGTCCCGTGCGAATTTGCGGCGGGTGCGGCGGGTGTGGCGGGTGCGGCGGGTGCGGCGAATGGCTGAACTCGAATCGCACAGAGATCGGATGTGATTTGCACTGCAGTGCGGTGCGAATCACATTCGTTCTCATAAACCGCTGCAATGTGAACCCAGCCTTAGTGACACTGGCGACGGGGGGTGATCACGGGGTTAAACCTTTATTGGGGGGGTTAGGGGGGTACATTAGAACTAAAGGGGGCTAACCCTAACTGCCCTAACAGTTATTACAGTCACAAATGACACCAATGCAAAAAAAAAAAAAAAAAAAAAAAAAATGACATTGGTGTCACTGTGACTGGGGGGCAGGGGTAATTGGGGGGGTGATCGGGGGGTAAAGGGGGGGTGTGAGTGTGCCTGGCATGTTCTACTGTGTGTGGGATGTGTTGGTGCAACTCACTGATCCGCTCTCCTCCGTGTCGGAACGAAAAATACCGACACGGAGGAGAGAATACATCACTTCCTCTCCTGTGTTTACATTACAGGAGAGGAAGTGATGTCACCGGGGATTTCCATTCGTCGGGAGCGATCGCGAGGGGGTGGCCATGAATGAATGGCCGTCCCCTCGTCCGGGATCGCTCCCGAACGAAAACCGACCGCCGCAGGCACCGGGCGGGGGCCCGATCGGGCCCCCGACCCGCGGGAGGCAAAGGACGTACATATATGTGCTTATGCCTGCCCGTGCCATTCTGATGACGTACATCAGCGTGAGGCGGTCGGCAAGTGGTTAAATAAAGTGCAAATTGTGATCCCCTTCTGTGTCCTCACTCACCGACTAACATGGACTCCTATATTATAGGGGTCCTAAACGCTTACTAGTATCCTGGGGGTGCTGGAACTTGTAGTCCTCCTCTTTGGAGATGATCGGCATTAGTAAGCCATGGCGTTGTATTTTTCCTGAGATTTCCTCAGCCCTTCCAGACAGCAAAACTAGGCTGGAGACCTGAGACCTTTCTCTACAGCTGTTTGACATTTGTACTGTGCAAGGTAAATCAGTACAGCTGAATAGTGTGCATTACTGGAGTCTTTTGTGGCTGGACACTATATCAATGGATATATTAGAATGTATTAGTGGATAACTCAAACATGACCTAGTTATTATTATTACTGCACTAGGTGGGTAGAAAGACATTACCTAAATTACATGTACATAACCAGAGACATTGCTGGGACGGGGCAACTGAACATCAGCTACCAACCACAAATCGCATTGTACTCTTACCATCCTACTGTTCAGGGCCAGAATCGGAAGCAGAGGGAAGGCAGTACAATACAAGGGCATTGTGTGTGCACATCCAAATCATCTTGGTCAGGTTTCTCAGGTCTCAGTTGTTGTTTGGTATACGGTGCTACATTGTATATTCTAGTATATTATGTTTTTAACCACTTCAAGTCTGAACACTTTCACCCATCGCTCCCAACTGTCCCTGATTTGGAACAATGTCCCTCTGTCCCCCTTTCCTCCTCATTTGTCCCTCATTTTGGTCTGATCTATATAGTTGAATATAAAATGCACTTTTTATCTTTCAAAAAGTGTTTCCCAGAGCTAAACCTTTTATCCAAATTCTAAATTACTGCATTTGTAAATTTCAATAGCCAATATAAAGGAATATTAATGGTAAAAAAAAGCCCTTGTGTGTTTAATCATTTTATATTATATAATTCTCCTTTAAAGTGATTGTAAGGGTTAATTTTTTTTTTTTTTTTTTTTTTTTTAACAAACATGTCATATTTACCGCCACTGTGCAGCTCATTTTGCACATAATGGCTTCAAACCTGCTCTTCTGGGGTCCCCTGGCGGCTCTCACGGCTCCTCCCCACATCAGATAACCCCCTAGGAGAAGCCTCCCCCCGAGGGGGTTACCTTGCGGACGTGCTCCCGAGTCCAGCATTGGGCGTCCATAGCCGCTGAATGTATGACTCCGCCCCGGCGCCCCTGTCACTGGATTTGATTGACAGCAGCGGGAGCCAATGGCTGCGCTATCAATCTATCCAATTAAGAGCTGAGAACCCCGAGCAGAGAGACAGCGTGTCCCCATCGGGTCAAGTTCCAGGGCTCAGGTAAGTAAAATGGGGGGCGGTCACTGGCAGGTGTTTTTTCACCTTAATGCATAGGATGCATTAAGGTGAAAAAACACACAGGTTTACAGCCCCTTTAATTACTTAAGGACCAAGCCTATTTTTCAAGCTTGGTTTTTACAAGTTAAAATCGTTTTTTTTTTTTTTGCTAGAAAATTATTTGAAACCCCCAAACACACCCTAGAGAATAAAATGGTGGTTGTTGCAATACTTTGTGTCGCACTGTATTTGTGTAGCGGTCTTGCAAGCTCCATTTTTTTGGATAAAAAAAAAACATTTTTTGAATTCAAAAATAAGACAACAGTAAAGTTAGCCCAAATTTTTTTTTATATTGTGAAAGATAATGTTACACCGAGTAAATTGATGGCAACAAACCCTAAAAAATCTCCATATGCAACGTTTAAAAATTTCTACAGGTTGCCAGTTTTGAGTTAAAGAGTATATTCATATGTGGGCACGACTTGCGTATGTGATCGCTTCCGCGCGCGCACTTGGTGGGACGCTTTAAAAAAAAAAAAATCGTATTTATTTTACTTTATTTTTACACTGTCCTTTAAAGAAAAAAATGTGGTCACTTTTTTTCCTAGTAATAGAAAAAAAACGTAACAGGACCACTTAAATGTGAGACCTCAGATCTAACGTTTACACTTAAAGGTAATAAAAAATAAATCCCCCTTTAGGATCATTGGGCAGAAGTGATGTTTGACATTGCTTCCGTCATCCAATGTTATGGAGCCATCTTTTCCCTCACTCTGCTCCATGTCTCAGAGGAGAGAGGACCCAATCTGCTCCGCTGCTACCGACGGCCCCGATAAGCATCAGAGATGACCGGAGCGCCGAGGCCCTCTCCCGCCCCCGATAAAAGCGATCGTTCGGCAAATCCGTTGGTCGGCAAGTGGTTAAGGGGCATGGCAGAGGTCATGTCCTATGCCTACATCATTTTGCTAATAGGTGTCCCTCATTCCCATTTCAAAACAGTTGGGAGCAATGCTTTCAACAGAGCACTGAAAGCTGAAAATTGGCCTGGACAGAAAGGGGGTCTTCCTGCCCAGGCCAATTGTCAGCTTTCAGTGCTCTCACACTTTGAATGACAATTACTCAGTCATGCAACTCTGTACCCATATGAACTTTTTATCATTTTTAGAGAAAGATGGAGCTTTCTTTTGGTGGTATTTAACCACTTCCCGCCCGGCCTGTAGCAGAATGACAGGCAGACGGTGATTCCGTTATCCTGACTGGACGTCATATGACAATAGGGGGGGGCGCGATGATCGTTGGTGCTGTGTGTCAGTCTGACACACCGCACCACCGATCTCGGTAAAGAGCCTCTGGCGGAGGCTCTTGACCACGTGATCTGCCGTGTCTAATCATGGCTGATCACAGTGTAAACAGGAACAGCTGTGTATTGGCTTTTCCTCACTCGCGTCTGACAGATACGAGTAGGGGAGAGCCGATCCGCTGCTCTCCTGTCAGGGGGGTCTGAAGATGCCCACTTCAGACCACCAGGGATACCGCCAGCAGCACCAGGGATTGCCACCACTGGGAAAAGTGCCTGGTATTGAAGTGGTTAATCCCTCTAGAGGGTGCACATGAGCGACGGTGTGGGAGGACGTACATCCACCAGCACCGGTGCTCAGGGCCGCTGATAGGGGGGGACCACCAGCCCTCCTGTACTGGGCCCTGCCCTATAGGGGGGCCCAGAGGCAGAGGGGGGACTCCCACATTATAGGGACTATACTAATCCTGAGCTAGGGTCCCATGTAGTGTGCTTGGGAGGAAGCAGAAAGCAAATTATTTAAACACTTTTGGGAGTAATCTGCAGCCGTATGTCCAGACTATTACATACAGTACATTGCACAAGTCCCAGTCTCTTCTATATCGATACGCCGGCCGGGACTTGTGTAATGTAATTGTCTGGACATACGGCTGCAGATTACTCCCGAAAGTGTTTAAATACTTTGCTTTCTGCTTCCGGCTGTCCAACTTTGTGCCCGGGAGGAAGGAGCAGAGGTTTTAGAGGAGCTCAGCTTCTGGCCGGTCCCCACGCTCCCAGATCCAGAGGATCCAAGCCCCCCCACCATGGGTGTCCGCAGAACTTTTTCCAAGGGGGGGCATCATTTCAAGGCCACTCATGCTCTGCCCCTTTTCGACAATCTCATGAAAATCTTTCCACTGGTAATACATATGTGTTATATAACAGATAATTCATCTTCACTTTGTATTGGAAGTTACTCTGGCAGCTGTGTTCCAGGCCCATACAGCCTAGAGAATGTACATCTTTTACATTGCAATACATCTGTTGGGATTCCAGGGGGGGGCACTTGACCCTCCTTGCCCCCTGCTGCGGATGCCCATGCCCCCCACCCCAGGAGAAGCACTGCATGAGGACCCCAGATAAAAGAAGCCAGCAGGACCAGGTACTTGTGAAGTCGGGGGATGTTAGGTGGAGGTAGAGATTGGACCCGGGCTCTGAGCATAAAGTTGGCCATACTGCATACTGCTCTCCCACATATCTAAAATATTGTGGGTATTCACCGTGCCCAGAGTGAAAGTATTTTCCCTTCTGTACTTTCTATTGCGTTAATATATAGTATATGTATATTAAACCCTGCATTTCTCCATTGTACACAGTCCACGGGTTAGAGGGAGGAGTGCTCAGGTTCAGGCTTATGTGGGGGGCCCCGCCAGGTAGACTGTACGGGGCCCCATGATTTTTAACAGCGGCCCTGCCGGTGCTGCTCACATCCGGTTTATGCAATGGGAAGTGGTTAAGGCTACTGTATTGCTACCATGTTGAGGAGTATTGTGGTAGGGCAGTCATGGAAATATTATTGTAGTATTGTAGTAGATTATATGTAATTATATGTAAGCTCAACCACTAAATCTCATATAAATGTTAAAATGTCATGCAATTTAAGTCGTTTTCAATATTTTTGAAATGTACAGTTTTATCAAAAAAAATCTATGGTCACAGCATACAGGCATGGCCAAAAGTTTTAAGAATAACACAAATATTCATTTTCACAAAGTCTGCTGCTTTAGTGTTTTTAGATACTTTTTGTCAGATGTTACTATGGTATGTAGAAGTATAATTACAAGCATTCCATAAGTGTCAAAGGCTTTTATTGACAATTACATTAAGTTTATGCAAAGAGTCAATATTTGCAATGCTGACCCTTCTTTTTCAAGATCTCTGCAATTCACCCTGGCACTGGGCCACATCCTGACTGGTGGCAGCCAATTCTTGCATATTCAATGCTTGAAGTTTGTCAGAATTTGTGGAGTTTTTTTTGTTCACCTGCCTCTTGAGGATTGACCACAATTCTCAATGGGATTAAGGTCTGGGGAGTTTCCTGGCCATGGACCCAAAATTATGATGTTTTGTTCCCCAAACCACTTAGTTATGGCTTTTGCTTTATGGCAAGGTGCTCCATCATGCTGAAAAAGGTATTGTTTATCAACAAACTGTTCATAGATGGTTGGGAGAAGTTTATTCATGGCTGTGTTCTTCGGCAATATTGTGAGTGAGCCCACTCCCTTGGCTAAGAAGCAACCCCACACATGAATGGTCTCAGGATGCTTCACTGTTGTCATGACAAAGGACTGATGGTAACACTCACCTTTTCTTTTTTTGGATGCCCTAAACTATTGGAAAGGGGATTCATTCGAAAAAATTACTTTAACCCAGTCCTCAGCAATCTAATGCCTGTACCACTCCCTGTACCTTTTGCAGAATATCAGTCTGTCCCTGATATTTTTCCTGGACAGAAGACCATCCTCCAAATGTCTTCTCACTGTGTGTGCAGATGCACTCACACCTGCCTGCTGCCATTCCTGTGCAAACTCTGCACTGGTGATACCCCAATTAGGGTTGTCACCTGTCCGAGATGCACCCGGACGGTTCGGGTTTGGAATCATGCGTCCGGGTTTCAGACTGCCTAAAACCTGGACACAATATTCAGACTGGACTATGGCTTTCCAGGGTTGTTGGCTGCAGTTGTCTAAGCTGAGTGTCTGTTATGCCACGTACACACAATCGGTCCGCCGGACAATCCGCCCGTGTGTGGGCTCCGGCGGACTTTTTCTTTCCAAAAGTCCGGCGGACTTAGAAAGAAGTTTTGACTCAAAATTGCCCGCCGGACTCGGCAGTCCGACGGACAATCCGTCCGTCTGTGTGCTAGTCCGCCGGACTTTTGAAATGAACGGACTTGCCCACACACGGAGAAAAGTCCGTGCTAGCCCCGTCGCCTGGTATGGGTTTAAAGGGGAAACCCTACACTGAAAAAACGGTGTGGGGGCCCCCCAAAGTCCATAGCAGACCCTTATCCGAGTACGAAGCCCAGCCGGATGGGAAAATGGGAGGGGACGAGCGAGCGCCATCCTCCGGGACTGTGACATCATAAGGGGCGTAGTCACCATGTGACATCACCCGGTGACTCCGCCCCTTGTCCCTATATAAGTCGCCGCACAACGCGTCCCTGCCATTGCGGCCAGAGAGAGCGTTGTGTCAACATCGCAAGGAAGAAGAAGAAGAAGAGAAGAAGGCGGCGGCAGCAACAGAAGACCGGGCCAACGCTAGTAAAAGAGCTATAGGAAGATAGCGGAGGCCCAGCAAGAAGAACCGAAGAGCGGGACAAGACCCCTGAAGAGCGAGACAAGACCCCGAAGTTAGAAGAAGACCCCCGGGCGGCAGCGGCGACGACAAAGAAAGCCAGGCTCCTCTGCTAGTAAAAGAGCTAGCAAAAGAGCAGAAGATAGCGGAGGAGTCCGGAGAGAAGACCCCCCAAGACGGAAGAAGAGAAGACCACCGGAGCTGTCTAATAAATTATTTTAAAAACTTGTGTTGTTTTTTTAGTTACACTTTTTTTCACCAGGTGAATGGGTAGGGGTACAATGTACCCCATACTCATTCACATAGGGTGGGGGCCGGTATCTGGGGGCCCCTTATTAAAGGGGGCTCCCGGATTCCGATATGCCCCTGCCTGCAGACCCCGAACAAGGTTGCTGGGAAGAGGCCCTTGTCCTCATCAATATGGGGACAAGGTGCTTTGGGGTGGGGGGGGGGCAAAGCACCTCCCCATGTTGAGGCCGCGTGCCTGGTATGGCTCAGGAGGGGGGGTGCTCGCTCATCCTCACCCCCTTTCCTGACTGGCTGGGCTGCATGCTCAGATAAGGGTCTGCTCTTTACTGTGGGGGGACCCCACACTGTTTTTTCAGCGTAGGGGTTTCCCTTTAACTCCATACCAGGTTATGGGGCTAGCGAGGTGTCAATCTCGCCGATGGAGGTGCGGACATTCACTTCCTTCGCTAGTCCCGGCTACCTGGAACCACGTTGAAAATGAATGGACTTTTCTCCGTGTGTGGGAAAGTCTGTTCATTTCAAAAGTCTGGCGGACTCCCGCCATACTCCGGCAGGTTGTCCGCCAGACCTAGCCTGCCAGAAAAGTCCATTCGTGTGTGGGCAGGTACACTCGTTCGGAAAGTCCGGAGGACCTCAGCTGCAAAGTCCACCGGATAGTCCGATCGTGTGTATGCAGCATTACACTCTTTCATGCTTCCCAAAGCCAGCACTAACAATCCCCCCTCCCCCCCCCCCACACACACACACACACACTGACGGGAGAGGAGACAGGGCTCGATCTGCACCTCTTCCTCCTGCCCCTAACCCTCTGTGTCTGCCCACACTCCAATCTCCAACGCTGTGCCTCAGAAAAGTGGAAATTTGAAGTCCAGCAACCTCAGATATATCTGGATGAGAGGTGCTGACTGCCAAGGGGTGAGTGAGCTCACCATCCATCCCTGTCTGTGACTGAAGTCTGCCCCTTCTCTGAGTGAGTAAACCTGCCTCTGCCTCTGAGTGAGTAAACTAAGGTAAATCAGGGTTCTCAAAGCACCCCTTGCATTGGAGTTCCCCTTTACACCGGAGGCCAGTGTCTCCCCTTGCATCAAAGCCCTCTCTGTACATCAGAGTATTCAGTGTTCCCCCTAAATCAGGGTTCCCAGAGCATCCTTTATGTTAGAGTCCCCAGAGTTCTTCTTTACATCCGGGTCTGCAGAGTCCCCCCTTACAGTGAAAGAGAACTCTGCGAGTTCGGATGTAATAGGGGAACTCTGTAGGCTCTGATGGAAAGGGGGACTCTTGTTATTAACTTCCTATGATTAGAAATGTTATTTATTAGCAAAATATATGTATAAAAAAATTGCTGTGCACCGTTAAAGTGTTCGGGTTTGACTTGAAGAAAAGGTGGCAACCCTAGCTCCAATCCCACGGCTGAATGAACTGTAGGAGACGGTCCTGGCGCTTGCTGGACTTTCTTGGGAGCCCTGAAGCCATCTTCACAAATGCAGTGGACATTTTATTTTTATAGGATTAAGTTAATTTTCATGGCTAAGAGGGACTTTGCAATTAATTGTAATTCATCTGATCTCTTTTCATAACATTCTGGAGTATATGCAAATCGCCATCATAAAAAATGAGGCAGCAGACTTTGTGAAAATGAATATTTGTGCCATTCTCCAAATTTTTGGACACAGATGTACACTTTAATTTTATAACATCATCATTGTAATGGCAATCCAATCAATAGTTATATTTGACAATCCAATATAAGCTTACTTGAACAATCCCATTTCATGTTGTGATCACTGGCCTTTCCCCTGGCCATCTCTTTCCATATTTTCCTGGATTCTCTGCATGCTTTGAAGCTTCGCTGTTTACATTACGTCTGAGGCTTACGCTGTTTTATGCCTTGTACACACACGGTCGAACATTCTGACCACAAAATCCGAAACTGGTGTTGCATACACACGGTCCGCCAAAGTTGTCGGAAAATCTGATCGTTTGGAACGTGATGGCGTTCGTTGCGTACGATGGGGCTACGTAGAGGATAGTAGCCAACAGCTCTGGTCTCGTAATTTGATCTGAACATGCGTGGCACTTTGTCCGTCGAAATTCTCTACAAACTATCGGAAAAAGTGCGATCAGATATTTTTGTCTGAAAATTTTAGATCCTGCTCTCAAATTTTTTCCATCGGAATTTCCGAAAAAGTTCGATAGAACCCACACACAATCGGATTTTAATGCCATGTCCCTGTCTCCCAATTGTACTCCGCCATTGGAATGCATGTCACTGGGAGGTAGCTGAAAAGAGGCAGATTAAATTGGCAGATTGTGGATATTTAACAACCTTCTGCCCTCGCTATATCACTGAACGACGGCTACAGCGTGGGCCTTAATTGCATAAGCTGCCTGCACACCCCCTGCAGGGCACGCACAGTGTGCTCTGTGATCACAGAGACTTGGCTGATCACAGATTGGAGTAGGGAGCTGATCCCGGACCCTTAAAATGTGATCAGCTGTCAGCCAATGTTAGCTGATCACGTGATGTAAGCACAAGATCAGTAATCTGCTTTTTTCCAATCACCGGTTTTTAACAGAGGGACATCGGTCCCGAACAGGGTAATATGCAGTGTCCTCCAGTGCCACCTACAGGTGCATATCAGTGCACACCAGTGCCACCTATCAGTGCTGCCTATCAGTGTTGCCTACCAGTGCAGCCTATTAGTGCCCATCAGTGCTGCCTCATCAGTGCACATCAATGAAGGAGAAAAATTACCTGTTTTTAAAATTTTATAACAAACTATAAAACAATTGTTTTTTTTATTGCAACATTTTCGGTCTTTTTTGTTTTTTTTCAAAAAATAAAAACCCCAGTAGTGATTAATGTCACCAAGCAAAAGTTCTATTTGTGGGAGAAAAATTATAAAAATGTTATTTGGTTACAGTGTTGCATGACCGCACAATTGTCATTCAAAGTGTGAGAGTGCTGATGGCTGAAAATTGGCCTGGGCAGCAAGGGGGTTTAAGTGCCCAGTAAGTAAGGGGTTAGTATAAAGTCTTGCAGCGTATTTGTTTTCTGGCCAGAAACCTGGTGCTAGGTACTTCTTGGGGCTAGAATTGTAAAAACCAAATATGCATAAAAAAAGTATAAAAATAAGATGGTCTCTCTTTAACCCCTGCTCTCTAATTTTAAAATAAACCTGTCTTGAAGAAAATAAAGGGGTGGTCATTGCTAAGCTCCTTCCTAAAATGCAAGTTACCTGGCTTTTATACGGACCTCTAAATACATTTAAAGGGACACCAAAGGTTCGTAGTTTTTCACCTTAATGCATCCTATGCATTGAGGTGAAAAAACACCTGTCCATGACGGCCCCCCCCCCCCCCTTTTACTTACCTGAACCCTCTAACTTGACCCGCCGGGGATGCGCGCTCTCTCTGCAGGGGGTTCTCGGCTCTTGATTGGATAGATTAATAGCAGCGCAGCCATTAGCTCCCACTGCTGTCAATCGAATCCAATGACGCGGCTGCTGGGGGGCGGAGAACGCTTCTCCTAGCTGGTTATCTTATTCGGGGAGGAGCCGAGAGAGCTTCCGAGGGAGCCCAGAAGAGGATGCTTGGGGCCACTATGTGAAAAACGAGCTGCACAGTGGAGGTAAGTATGATATGTTTGTTATTAAAAAAAAAAATTCACTAAATTAGAAAAAGCATGCGGTTCAGGGGAATCAAAGAAAATTCTGAAATATAGAGGTTGATTAAAACCGGAGAGTGCCAGTTTCTGGGCACCAGATTTTGCACTCTCCAGTTTTAGTAAATAACCCCCATTGTCTCATCTGCATACTTGTTCTTATTTATTGACACTAAGGCAGGCCATACATTATGTAATTTTCAACCCATGGAATGAAAATTGCTTGATTTCTAACAATTGTTAATGGGGGAATCCCCCCCCCCCCCCACAATGCTATTATGTTCTTCCAGTGGGGAGCCTTCCTCACCAGTAGAATACAAGGATTGCTGATGACAGCTATAGCCATCAGCAGTGATCGCAAAAAAAAAAAAAACCCGACAGGCTGGTTGTAATGAGCGAAAACAACAGGTCAGCATGATAGCTATAATGTTTTCAGAAGGAGAGGTCAGTGATGACAGCCTCTATACTTCCGTCATGACAGGTATCCCTTGACTCAACCATACCTCATATTTTGGCGATGTGAAAACAAAGATATTTAGCTGCAGAATTAAAAAAAAAACCCACACACTGTGTGGTACATCTTGTTATTACAGAGGGCCTGACAGGAATTGGAATCACTAACTTTACCGCCAGATGAAATAGCGGTGGAGAACGGCTCTCACACAGACTCCCCAGCTAACAGGCAGGGAGGGAGGAGGAAGGAGGAAAGGGAGAGCAGCAGGGTGACAGAGGCATGTAAACTGACCATGGTATCATGGATCAGCAGCCATGATTACTGTGGTCAGCACACTAAGGGAGGCACAGGATCAACCAGGTATAATATAGCATAGAAAGGGACAAATGACACCATACAAGCACTATATGGTTTAACATGCTTTAAAGCAGGGGTCTCTAAACTTTATAAACAAAGGGGGGGGGGCAGACTGTGGCCAATGGGAGAAGTAAATGTCCTAGCATCAGTGGGAGTAAACAATGCCCTATCGTTGGTATTAGGGGGAGTATAGGTGCACCTTAGTTGGTATGAGTGGGAGAAGTAGTGCCCCGTCATTGGTATCAATAGGAGCAATAGTGCTCCATTGTTGGTGTCAGTGGGAGGAATAGTGCCTCATTGTTGGTATATATGAGAAGAATAGTTCCCCATTGTCAGTGACAGCGGCAGGAACTATACCCCACTGTTGCTGACAGTGGAGGGGGGGGAAATAATGTTTCAAGGACCGGGTAAAAGCAAGCAAAGGGCCACATCCTGAGCCCTATGGCCACAGTTTGCAGACCACTGCTTTAAAGGAACAGGATATTTTTTTTGGGCTACAACCTGTAATCTCTTTTTCATTAAATCATTTCTTATGGTGTTTTTCTGCCTCCTTTGATATCTTATGTGAACTCCCAAACCTCTTATTTTCCCCCTCACTTCTATTTGTTTGGATCAAATAGTGCACGATAGTTGGCAGCCATACACACTGCTCTATGCACACTACAAATCACCTATTCCATCTCTGAAGTGAGCAAGGGAGGGTGGCTATGTTCATACATAGAGTGTGGGTATCTCCATGATCCTACTCTAACAGGAAGTCAAAAAAACGCAGCAAAAAAAAAAAAAGGCTGAGTGCAAGAAAAGGTATTCAAGATTTACATACAGTATATACATTTTTTTTAAACCAGAGTTTAATATCACTTTAAGAGACTGTAGAGAATGAAGCAATGCAAAGCACCGCTGCAGAGGCGCTTTGCCGGCGGTATAGCCATGCTGCCCCATTGATTTCAATGGGTAGGAGCGGTTTAGGAGCGGTGAATACACCGCTCATTTCACCGCTCCAAAGATGCGGCTAGCAGGACTTTTTTCACCGTCCTGCTAGCGTACCGCTCCAGTGTGAAAGCCCTCCGGCTTTCACACTGGAGTAAAAAGGGCCGTTTTTTTCAGGGGCTACACAGGCGCTATTTTTAAAACCGCCCCACTGTGAAAGGGGCCTAAGTCATCTGCTCCAGTATCTAGGACCCCTAAACCTCACCTCTTTACCCATTTTTGCAAATTTAAAAAGAAAATAACTCGTGCCCAATATTCCTTCTTAGTCCCCCCATATTAATCATGGACTCTATATGCAGCTGGGGGGGGGGGCACAGTAGGGGTTCCTGTGTGTCCCCGTTCACTATTCCAGATCTGAATTAGGACCGAATTTTTGGCTAAATTTGGAACTGAAACAAAGCCAAAGACACACATGACCCTTCTGCTATGCTCTCCGTGGCTGCCCCGGAGATATGTGAACCAGCTCCAGAGAGCCGGTCACACTCTCCTGTCATGCGAATTGGATGCAGGGAAATTCCGCATCCAATTTGCAATAGTGTGAACCCAGCCTCAGTCCTGGGGGGAAATGTCAGCCCGTCCCTGGCCTCTGGAGGTGCTATCCTGCCTTTGGGGGTGTCAGAGGGGTGCTACATATAACAATAGTCCATCCAAAACAAAAATAAAGAGTTTTGCCTGGATTTGAAGAAAGAAAGTGAAACATTTATTTGAATTTCACAGTCTAGCTGCACTTGCTTACTGGGTCCTCATGGACTATGGTGTCCCCAGCCTCAGGAGATAGTCCCATAGAAGTCTAGGTTCACCCGGCTTGCAGATGCAGTAAATGGGACGAAGATTTGATTTGCAAGATGTAAACAGTGCAGCAGTCTGAGGCAGCGAGGTTCACGCATGCAGCTGGGATGGGGTACTTTAGGCTTGGATTGGGGGGGGGGGGGGATAAGAAAGACCTACATGGGAAATATACTTACCTTTAAATTTTTAGCCTCTTCTCAGTGTAAGAATATTGAGCGTCACCATAACAAATTGATAAGCGGATCTTTGCTGTGGGTGGGACATTGATAATTTGGTAATCTATGAAATCGCACCACCCACAAGGCAACTTTAGCTGGAACCTATGGCCCAGTGGACAACCAGGAGGCTAGCCTTCATGCCGTAAGCCAAGAGGATGATGCAATTGGTCAAAGCTGTGCACCTTGCCTGTCACTTTCCAAGGCAGGATGTACTTCTACTCAGTTGGTGTCTTATATGGTCATGCCAGACAATACAAATGGGGTGGCTTCTCTGTGTCTGTTACAATTCTTATTAATGTCATTCTCAGGGATGGGGGACCATAGCTGCTGCCTAGCCTAAGGCCCCATTTTGACTTAATTTGTCTCTGGGAAGCATATCCATCCATGTGTACTTCCATTCATTTATGGTTTTACTAGCATTTATACATGTGTGTATACAGTATTTAAATATAAAACTTGCACATTTTTAGTTTAAACATTCTTTATACATCATTGTTTCCTTTGTAGATTTACTATGATGTTGTCTCTAACAGTACAATAAAGCATTTATAAAATCAGAGCCTACCATCCAGGGTATTATTTACCCACCACTGACTGGCTGTGCCACACTAAGCTGCAGTGACAGATACTAAAGGCTTCTCGTAGCTGAGCACCATGGTCTTAGCTGTGCACTCCATGCAGAACTGCTTTAGCAGTAATGCCAATGATCTTGCAATCACAGATGTACAGTCTCAGTCTCAGAAACCTTAGTCACCTCAGAAGCAGAACTCCAACTAAATACAGTGCCCTGCAAAAGTATTCACCCCCTTGGCTTTTTACCTATTACAGCCTTGAGTTCACTTTTTTTTTAATCTGAATTATATATGATGGATCAGAACACAATAGTCTAAGTTAGTGAAGTAAAATTAGAAAAATATATACATAAAACTATTTTTCAGAAATTAAAAACTGATAATTGGCATGTGTGTATGTATTTAGCCCCTTTGTTATAAAGCCCATAAAAAGCAACCAATTACCTTCAGAAATCACATGATTAGTGAAATGATGTCCACCTGTGTGCAATCTAAGTGTCACATGATCTGTCATTACATATACACACACACCTTTTTGAAAGGCCCCAGAGGCTGCAACACCTCAGCAAGAGGCACCACTAACCAAACACTACCATGAAGACCAAGGAACTCTCCAAACAAGTAAGGGACAATGTTGTTGAGGAGTACAAGTCAGGGTTAGGTTATTAAAAAAAAATATCCAAATCTTTGATGATCCCTAGGAGCACCATCGAATCTATCATAACCAAATGGAAAGAATATGGCACAGCAGCAAACCTGCCAAGAGATGGCCGTACAAGGAGGCCATTAATCAGAGAGGCAGCACAGAGACCTACGGTAATCGTGGAGGAGCTGCAGAGTTCCACAGCAGAGACTGGAGTATCTGTACATAGGACAACAATAAGCTGTACTCTCCATAGAGTTGGGCTTTATGGCAGAGTGGCCAGAAGAAAGCCAGTTCTTTCAGAAAAAAACAAAATGGCACATTTTACGAAAAGGCATGTGGGAGACTCCCAAAATGTATGGAGGAAGGTGCTCTGGTCTGATGAGACTAAAATTTAACTTTTTGGCCATCAAAGAAAACACTATGTCTGGTGCAAACCCAACACATCATATCACCCAAAGAACACCATCCCCACAGTGAAACATGGTGGTGGCAGCATCATGCTGTGGGGATGTTTTTCAGCAGTCAGGACTGGGAAACTGGTTGAGGGAAAGATGGATGATTCCTACCCAGGACAATTTTCAACTTTCAGTGCTGTCAACTTTGAATGAAAATTCAGTGGTCATACAGCTCTGTACCCATATGACATTGTTAGAATTTCTTTTCCCATACAAATAGCGCTTTCTTTTGGTGGTAATTAATCACCACTGGATTGTTTATTTTTTGCTAAACTAACAAAAAAATACTGAAAATTGGTAATTTTTCTCCTTCGTTGATTTGCGCTGATAAAGCTGCACTGATGGGCACTGATAGGAGGCACTGATGAACCAGCCCTGGTGGGCACTGATATTGGCTGCACTGATAGGTGGCACTGATAGGCAGCACTAAAGGACACTGAGAGGTGGCACTAATAGGCGGCATTGATGGGTAATGGTAGGCAGCACCGATAGGCAGCACTAATAGGTGACACTGATGATGAGGCACTGATGGGCTCTGATGGGCAATAATAGGTGGCACTGATTAGCAGCAGTGGTGGGCAAATGTTGGGGCCAATGTCACTTTAACATAAGCCAGTTATCGGCTTTATTTTCTCTTCACGCTGTCAGCATGAGGGAAAAAATGCAGATAGGCAGCTTCTGTTTAAATTGTGTAACTAGCTGTCATTGGCTGACAGCTGATCACGTAGTAAAGGGCAGCCGCTGTCATTGGCCCTTTACCTTGATATGTGATCAGGGACTTCGGATTCGGCAAACACAGGGGGCATGCGGGCAGCGCAAGCAAGGGAGGAGGTCCATGGATGCTGTCCCGGCATTGTAAGCCCACGCTGTATCTGCCTTTCAGCTATAGCACGAGCAGGAACAGGTTAACCAGTTGCCGACCGCCGCACGCCGATGTACGTCGGTACAATGGCACGGGCAGGCATAAGGACATACATGTACGTCCCTTGCCTCCCGCGGGTCGGGGGCCCGATCGGGCCCCCGCCCGGTGCCTGCGGCGGTCGGTATTCGTACGGGAGCGATCCCGGACGAGGGGACGGCCATTCATTCATGGCCACCCCCTCGCGATCGCTCCCGACGAATAGAAATCCCCGGTGACATCACTTCCTCTCCTGTAATGTAAACACAGGAGAGGAAGTGATGTATTCTCTCCTCCGTGTCGGTATTTTTCGTTCCGACACGGAGGAGAGCGGATCAGTAAGTTGCACCAACACTCTACACACACAGTAGAACATGCCAGGCACACTCACACCCCCCCTTTACCCCCCGATCACCCCCCCAATTACCCCTGCCCCCCAGTCACAGTGACACCAATGTCATTTTTTTTTTTTTTTTTTTTTTTTTTGCATTGGTGTCATTTGTGACTGTAATAACTGTTAGGGCAGTTAGAGTTAGCCCCCTTTAGTTCTAATGTACCCCCCTAACCCCCCCAATAAAGGTTTAACCCCGTGATCACCCCCCGTCGCCAGTGTCACTAAGGCTGGGTTCACATTGCAGCGGTTTATGAGAACGAATGTGATTCGCACCGCACTGCAGTGCAAATCACATCCGATCTCTGTGCGATTCGAGTTCAGCCATTCGCCGCACCCGCCGCACCCGCCACACCCGCCGCACCCGCCGCAAATTCGCACGGGACCCTTTTTTTGGCCCGCAGCAGAATCGGATCGCATGGGTGTTCACACCATGCGATCCGAGTTTGCAGATCGCACTGCGATATGCGAACTGATCTGGGGGTGTCAGTAACATTTCACTGACACTCCCAGCAGTTCGCATAGGGCAGTGTGAACTGCCGCCGGGAGGCATGCGATGCGGGAACCCGCCGCGCATTCGTGGCGTTTCCGCATCGCTCCAGTGTGAACCCAGCCTAATAAGCGATCATTTTTCTGATCGCCGTATTAGTGTCACAGGTGACGCTAGTTAGGCAGGTAGGTATTTAGGTTCGCCGCAGCTTTTTATAGCGCCAGGGACCCCCATATACTACCGCATAAAGCCCCCTGATTGCCCCCTAGTTAACCCTTTCACCAGTGATCACCATATAACTGTTACAGGTGACGCTGGTTGGTTAGTTATTTTTTTATAGTTTCAGGGCACCCGCCATTTATTACCTAATAAAGGTTTAACCCCCTGATCACCCGGCGGGTGTCATTTGTGACTAATAACTGTTAGGGCAGTTAGGGTTAGCCCCCTTTAGTTCTAAGGTACCCCCCTAACCCCCCCAATAAAGGTTTAACCCCGTGATCACCCCCCGTCGCCAGTGTCACTAAGGCTGGGTTCACATTGCAGCGGTTTGAGAACGGATGTGATTCGCACCGCACTGCAGTGCAAATCACATCCGATCTCTGTGCGATTCGAGTTCAGCCATTCGCCGCACCCGCCACACCCGCCGCACCCGCCGCAAATTCGCACGGGACCCTTTTTTTGGCCCGCAGCAGAATCGGATCGCATGGGTGTTCACACCATGCGATCCGAGTTTGCAGATCGCACTGCGATATGCGAACTGATCTGGGGGTGTCTGTAACATTTCACTGACACTCCCAGCAGTTCGCATAGGGCAGTGTGAACTGCCGCCGGGAGGCATGCGATGCGGGAACCCGCCGCGCATTCGTGGCGTTCCCGCATCGCTCCAGTGTGAACCCAGCCTAATAAGCGATCGTTTTTCTGATCGCTGTATTAGTGTCACAGGTGACGCTAGTTAGGCAGGTAGGTATTTAGGTTCGCCGCAGCTTTTTATAGCGCCAGGGACCCCCATATACTACCGCATAAAGCCCCCTGATTGCCCCCTAGTTAACCCTTTCACCAGTGATCACCATATAACTGTTACAGGTGACGCTGATTGGTTAGTTATTTTTTTTATAGTTTCAGGGCACCCGCCATTTATTACCTAGTCTCACTAGTGTACCCCTAAATTTAGGGGTGTCTACTTTCCAAAATGGGGTCATTTGGGGGGGGTTTGTGCCATCTTGGCATTTTATGGCCTTCAAAACTGTAACGCCCTTAGAAAGCCTGAAGGCGGTGCTTGGTTTTCGGGGCCCCGTACGCGGCTAGGCTCCCAAAAAGTCCCACATATGTGGTATCCCCGTACTCAGGAGAAGCAGCAGAATTTATTTTGGGGTGTCATTTCACATATGCCCATGGCATGCGTGAGCAATATATCATTTAGTGACAACTTTGTGAAAAAAAAAAAAAAAAAAAAAAAGTTTGTAATTTTCCCGCAACTTGTGGCAAAATATAAAATATTCCATGGACTCAACATGCCTCTCAGCAAATAGCTTGGGGTGTCTACTTTCTAAAATGGGGTCATTTGTGGGGGTTTTGTGCCATCTTGGCATTTTATGGCCTTCAAAACTGTAATAGGTAGTGAGAAGTGAACTCAAAAATTTACGCCCTTAGAAAGCCTGAAGGCGGTGCTTGGTTTTCGGGGCCCCGTACGCGGCTAGGCTCCCAAAAAGTCCCACATATGTGGTATCCCCGTACTCAGGAGAAGCAGCAGAATTTATTTTGGGGTGTCATTTCACATATGCCCATGGCATGTGTGAGCAATATATCATTTAGTGACAACTTTGTGAAAAAAAAAAAAAAAAAAAAAAAGTTTGTAATTTTCCCGCAACTTGTGGCAAAATATAAAATATTCCATGAACTCAACATGCCTCTCAGCAAATAGCTTGGGGTGTCTACTTTCTAAAATGGGGTCATTTGTGGGGGTTTTGTGCCATCTTGGCATTTTATGGCCTTCAAAACTGTAATAGGTAGTGAGAAGTGAACTCAAAAATGTACGCCCTTAGAAAGCCTGAAGGCGGTGCTTGGTTTTCGGGGCCCCGTACGCGGCTAGGCTCCCAAAAAGTCCCACATATGTGGTATCCCCGTACTCAGGAGAAGCAGCAGAATTTATTTTGGGGTGTCATTTCACATACGCCCATAGCATGTGTGAGCAATATATCATTTAGTGACAACTTTGTGTAAAAAAAAAAAAAAAAATTTTTTTTTGTCATTATTCAATCGCTTGAGGCAAAAAAATAAAATATTCAATGGGCTCAACATGCCTCTTATCAATTTCCTTAGGGGGTCTACTTTCCAAAATGGGGTCATTTGGGGGGGTTTTGTACTGCCCTGCCATTTTAGCACCTCAAGAAATGAGATAGGCAGTCGTAAACTAAAAGCTGCGTAAATTCCAGAAAACGTACCTTAGTTTGTAGATGTGACAACTTTTGCGCAAACCAATAAATATACAATTATTGACTTTTTTTTTACCAAAGACATGTGGCTGAATACATTTTGGCCTAAATGTATGACTAAAATTGAGTTTATTGGATTTTTCTAATAACAAAAAGTAGAAAATATCATTTTTTTTCAAAATTTGCGGTCTTTTTACGTTTATATCGCAAAAAATAAAAATCGCAGAGGCAATCAAATACCATCAAAAGAAAGCTCTATTTGTGGGAAGAAAAGGACGCAAATTTTGTTTGGGTACAACATTGCATGACCGCGCAATTACCAGTTAAAGCAGCGCAGTGCCAAAGTGTAAAAAGACCTCTGGTCATTTACCAGCAAAATGGTCCGGTCTGAAAGTGGTTAAAGTGTATGTTACCTCAACATTTCATATTCCTGATATGTGCATGTTTTTCCATGTACTCGTATTAAAAAGATGAGTTGTATTATCCGATTCTCTTTCCACTGATTCCTTTGTGTGAAATACCTGGTGATCCTGCCAGTCCCCCCACTTTCCCATAAAATAAAATGGCAACCGCCCCAACTTTTAACTAGACTTTGCAGTAAGGAGCACATGGAAGGGCAACACACATCAGAAACAAACAAAAATCCCCAGCTCACTTACCAGATAGCCTGCAATAAGACCAAATTGACTAAACCCCTTGTTTTTAACATGAACTGTTAAGCCCCATACATACTATCAGTTTTTCTGCTGAGGTTTTCCTTCAGATTTACCAAAACCATATAATATGGAGGTCAAACCTTAGGAGTTTAAATTTGTATACAATCAGGCAGGCCCTTGCACTACATGGTTTTGGTAAATCTGAAGGAAAAACTCAGCAGAAAAACGGTGTGTATGGGGCTTTAGGGTCTATTCGGGTTTGTTGCAGACTAGCTGGTGAGTGAGCTGGGAATGTTTGTTTTTGATATCCCCTTGTGGCAGGCGCAGCACTATGAAGTGCCTTAAGCGCTGTGGCATTAGAAGAATTTTAATCTCTGACCTTTTAGTCCAAACAGGACTGTCTCTTAAGCCCCATACACACGGTCGGACTTGTACAAACTTTTCCGTGGACTTTTGTACAAAGTGTGTTGTCCACAAGTTTGTATTGCATACACACGGTCGGACTTTTTGACAACAAACACGAACGTGGTGACGTCACAACGTACTGACGCCGCTTCAAAAGAGGACGTTCAATGACTCCAGCGCCACCTTTGGTCAACTTCTGTATTGTAGTCTGATCGTTTGCAATGGTTCTGAGCATGCGTGTTTGTACCTTGTACAAAAGTCCGATGCTTTTGCATACACACGGTCGGACTTTGCTCCATCGGACTTCTGTTGTCAAAAAGTTTGTCCGTTCGCAGAGCCAACAAAAGTCCGATGAAAACAGAAAAAGTTTGTCCGATGGAGCGTACACACAGTCGGATGTTGCTCCAAAACAGCTAATTTGCATGTTTGTTGTCAAAAAGTCCGACCGTGTGTACGGGCCTTTACTCTATAATTCCTCTAGCACCGTTTTATTGAAGCAGTAGGTTTAAAGAGCACACCAAACCTCTATGATATCTTCTTTATTAACTTCAGCTTTTCTTCATATATAACACTGACAATTTAGCAGCAGGTAGTGCACGTACAAACATGTGTTGAATAAAGTATAACAAACAGCGGTTCAACTGTTTAATTTTGTCATTCTATATAAAATAGTAGATATATTTCTCTCTTCAGTATCTGTACTTTCACTTTAACTACTTTAGACACTTTATAATCTCTCTGAGAGGAATATCTGAGGCTCAAGAAATAGTTTTGTTTGCTTGAACGCTTGCTATGATGTCTGTTTGCTTGAACGCTTGTTTGATAATGCTTGTTTGTTTGGTTTGGTGGAACTACAAGTGAACACATAACTCGTTCAGTATACAGTTCTAATCACATTATTTAACAATAATAACATATATAACTGTATTAAATACCTATTTTGGCCACTTGATTCCATAAAACTGAACTCTGTTGGATCTTTAATCTGTGCAGATCCTCTCTCTCTGGTGTAATGAGTTCTAGCCATGTGCTGGGTAATTTTGCAGACAAAATAATAGGTGTAAGGCTGGCTGTGATTGGCCAAGACTCTTGATCAGTGTGAGATTGGCTGTGATTGGCCAAAACTCCTGATGAGTCACAAAGGTTTAACTTTATGTTTTCAATTCCGCTGTGTCTTTGAGCTTATCTTTTACTGTCATATAATGAATCTTAAAATGCATATGTTTCTCGTTTGCTTCTGTGAACACAATATACAACTGTTATATGTCACAGTAAATAACTATTTTTTTCTCTATTTTATCTCTCACATGTGAGCATATAAACTGTATTAAGGTTATTAGCAGGTCCATCTGCATATGCATGTAAATCACAATAGCAACTTAGGACAGGTTTTAGCTGGCCAGCTACACCCCTGCTTTCCTATTCCACACTGACTATGCCAGTGCATAGAAGCATATCCATCCCAATGTGGTCAGTTTTATTCTTTGTATTTTACTTAGGAGCACAGCCTGCCTGTCCTCCAATGGTCAGACTTCTGCTGACACACCCTCTGCACAGCTCTTCACAGGGGAAGGTCAGTGTACTGCCCTTTCTTTAGATCCAGCAATGTGCACAAGAGCAGCTGCTTTGATGGGTCTCCTGCTGGCTGAGACAGCTACTGTCAATCAAGGCAATTGAGCCAATGAGGAGAGAGCAGGGGCAGGGCCCAGCCACGCACTGTGTGAGAATGGATAGACAGTAGCAGCTCGGGAGCGAGCCTGCTCGGATGCCCTCATAGCAAGCCGTTTGCTATGGGAGCATTCGGCAAGAGGGAGGGGCCAGGATTGCTGACGAGGGACCCGAGAAGAGGAGGATCCGGGTTGCTCTGTGCAAAACCGACTGAGCAGAGCAGGTAAGTATAACATGTTTTTTTTTTTTTTTTAAGTCTGCCTTTAATATCACTTAATGACAGTTTTACCACTGCCAACAGTGGGGCACCCTGGGTAGAGGGCTAGCATAAAAATAGACTTGGCAGGGAGCCACCAGTGGTTTGCCCTGGGAAGTGGCTGAGGACAAAGCTACAGCAAGTGTGTAGGCTATAAGGAATTTATTTAAGAGCTTACCCTTAGGCCCAATTCACGCCTGAGCGTAGTGTTTTCAGGCAGAAAGTCAGGTGATTTTACTGCGCTTTTGCCGCAGTTTTCACTATGTTTGCCTCGATTTTGATGCATTTTTGCTGCAATTCTGTACAGGTCAAAATATCACCAATGTAAAAAGCAGAAAAACGCCCAAATTTTCCTAAAAAAAAGTTCCAGAACTTGTTTGAGCTTCAGGCATTTTGGAGCTTCTGTCTGCTACAAGCTACAAAATGCTCAGGTGTGAATTAGGCTAGGCAGATTTGGGCATTTTTCTGCTTTTTACCTATACAAAATCGCAGCTTGTTAAAGCGGACCTTCGCCCTCCCGTTTCACCTATGGCTCTCTGCACTCATGCCCACCTCTACCAGTGGTGGCTGGTGCTCAGAATTTTTGGGGGGAAGCAAACAAACTGAAAAATTCTGAAAAATACTGAAACAAAAACATCAATTGCAGCCTCACTGTGCCATCATATGCAGCCACTGTGCCCAGCAAATGCAGACAACTGTGCCCATCATATGCAGACAACTGTGCCCATCATATGCAGACCTCTGTACTCATCAAATGCAGTCTTTGCATATGATGGGCACAGTTGACGGCACTTGAGCACAAAGACTGCATATGATGGGCCCAGTTGGCTGTATTTGATGGGCACAGAGTCTGCATATGATGGGCACAGTTGGCTGCATTTCAGCACAGACTCTGTGTCCATCATATGCAGAATCTGTGCCCATCATATGCAGCCAAATGTGCTCCATCAATTGTAGCATCTGTGCCCATAACATGCAGCCAACTGTGCCCAACATATGCAGCCAACTATGCCCATAATATGCAGCCTTTGTGCTCATCAAATGCAGCCAACTGTGCCCATCATATGCAGACTCTGTGCTCATAATATGCAGCCATTGTGCCCCCCCCCACTTGCTGTCTGCCCGGCACTTACTTTATCATGGTGGTGTTTTAGGTGGCGAGCTGTAGGGCGGTAGCACGGCGATGGATGCTGTGTCCTCCGACTGCTCTGTGCATGTCTTCTTCCTGTATTGCTTGGCGCCAATGGGATTGCCTCTGCCTTCAGACAATCAGGTGCTCGGTATTATATCTGGGCCTCCTGATTGGTTGAGAGGTGGTTCTGTGCCAGCAAAGCAAAAATGTATTTGTTTTGCTAACACACCTTTTTTGATGCCTATTAGAGCCTATGGCTCTAATCGGGTGCTTCAAAAACACCCCCCTGCGCGCTCTGTTTTGATCTGGGGGCAGAGAGTGATTAGAGTAGCAGTGGGTGCGACCACCTGTGCTCTAGTTCTGAGGTGCCTCCCCTGCTTCCGGGGAGAATGTTTTGGAAGAGGGGCAGGGCCTAGAACTGGAGTGGCAGGCAGCTCATGTGGGAGCCCTGACCAATCCCCAACTGGTATTGGCAGGGATCGGGCCTCCTATATAAGCTGAGGTAACATGCCACTGGGTGGGCCATTTTCAAGAAGACCAGAAGGCTTGGCAGATGGCTACAATAGAGATGCTGGGGCGCCGCCCAGCCCCTGCCCCGCTGCCAGTGTCTGTGAACTATAATGGAAAGGGGCGGAAGGTGGGCGACGCCACAGCTCAGTCTGGATGTCAGAAGGGGGACAGTCTAGATGTCGGAGGCCAGTCTGGATGTCAGAGGGGGACCAGTCTAGATGTCGGAGAGCCAGTCTGGATGTCAGAGGGGGGCCAGTCTGGATGTCATAGGGGAGCCAGTCTGGATGTCAGAGGGGGGGCCAGTCTGGATGTCAGAGGGGGGGCCAGTCTGGATGTCAGAGGGGGGCCAGTCTGGATGTCAGAGGGGGGCCAGTCTGGATGTCATAGGGGAGCCAGTCTGGATGTCAGAGGGGGGGACAGTCTAGATGTCGGGGGCCAGTCTTGATGTCAGAGGGGGGCCAGTCTAGATGTCGGTAGGCCAGTCTGGATGTCAGAGGGGGCAGTCTAGATGTCGGGGGCCAGTCTGAATGTCAGAGGGGGGCCAGTCTAGATGCCGGGGGGCCAGTCTGGATGTCATAGGGGAGCCAGTCTGGATGTCAGAGGGGGGCCAGTCTGGATGTCAGAGGGGGGCCGGTCTAGATGTCGGGGGGCCAGTCTGATTATCAGATGGGGGACAGTCTGGATGTCAGAGGGGGGACAGTCTAGATGTCACGGGCCAGTCTGGATGTCAGAGGGGAGCCAGTCTGGATATCAGAGGGGGACAGTCTAGATGTCAGAGGGGGGCCAGTCTAGATGTCAGAGGGGGGCCAGTTTGGAAGTCAGAGTGCGCCAGTCTAGATGTGGGGGGGGCCAATCTGGATGTCAGAGGGGGGACAGTCTAGATGTCGGAGCCAGTCTGGATGTCAGAGGGGGGCCAGTCTGGATGTCGGGGGGCAGTCTGAATGTCAGAGAGGGCAGTCTGGGTGTTGGGCCAGTCTGGATGTCAGAGGGGGGCCAGTCTGGATGTCGGGGGCCAGTCTAGATGTTGGGGGCCAGTCTGAATGTCAGAGGGAGCAGTCTGGATGTTGGGGGCCAGTCTGGATGTCAGAGGGGGGCCAGTCTGGATGTCAGAGGGGCCAGTCTGGATGTCAGAGGGGACAATCTAGATGTCAGAGGGGGCAGTCTGGATGTCGGGGGGCAGTCTGGATGTCAGAGGGGAGTCAGTCTGGATGTCAGAGGGGGGGCAGTCTGGATGTCAGAAGGGCACCAGATGTACGGAGGACTGATGGGCACACCAGATGTTAGGAGGACTGATGTAAGGAGGACTGATGGTGCAGCTGATGTAAGGAGGGACTCTGCTGGGGGCACCTAATGGCATCTGGTGGCAGGCAACGTGGATAGTGATACGCTCATGGCACCCACTGATTCTGCATTATGGTGAGTTGAATGATTTCATTTTATATTACAATGTAATAATAGAAATAATGCACCCTGACACCATAACAATCATGGTGCCGGGATGATTGAATCGCTAACACGAGGCATTTGGAGTATCTTTATCTGCTGATTGTCAAACTCTAGAAAACATATATTGCTATTGTGGTGTAGGATCTGGGGCTGCTGTTCCTCCACCCTCCCCCCTTTCCCTTTCCATCCCGCATTCATCTCAGACTCTAACCACACCCATTTAAACCACGGCCACAATTTTAGGTAAACCACGCCCGTGTTTCGCCGTGGTGTGTGCAGTGCGCCGCATTTTCACCTTTTTCCTACACCACGCCTATAAACGCATGCCCCACCCCCTAATTATAATACAACTGCGCCTACAGCCCAAAAAATGTCCCGGATTTTTTTTTTTACAATGTTGGCAACTATGAAGATGTGATAGGAAAATTAATCATGCTACAGTATAAAGTTTGTGCAGGAGGGAGAGAGGATTTCTGAGAACATCACCCTTACGTGGTCAAGGGTGGTGTCCTCATTAGGGATGAGCTTCGAGTGGAACTCATGTTCGACTCGAACCTTGTCTGTTCGCCTGTTCAGCGAACAGTGAACAATTTGGGGTGTTTGCGGCAAATTCAAAAAGCCAGGAAACACCCTGCACAAGTCTATGGGAGAAATCTATAGTGCTAATTTTAAAGGCTAATATGCAAGTTATTGTCCTAAAAAGGGACCTGGGTCCTGCCCTAGGGGACATGGATCAACGCAAAAAAAAGGTTTTAAAAATAGATGTTTTTTCGGGAGCAGTGATTTTAATAATGATTAAAGTGAAACAATAAAAGTGTAATATTCCTTTAAATTTTGTACCTGGGGGGTGTCTATAGTATGCCTGTGAAAGAGGGCATATTTTCCATGCTTAGAACTGTCCCTGCACAAAGTGTAATTTCTGCAGGAAAAAAAAGTATTTTAAAATCACTCGTGGCTATAATGAATTGTCGGCTCCTGTAATACAGAGAACACTCCAGGGACCAGAGAGCACCCCCCCTCCTGAACCATACCAGGCCACATGCCCTCAACATTGGGAGGATGCTTTGGGGGTCTGTGATCCCTCAAAGCACCATGTCCCCATGTTGATGGGGACAAGGGCCTCATCCCCACAACCCTGGCCGGTGGTTTTGGGGGTCTGCGGGCGGGGGGCTTATCAGAATCTGGAAGCCCCCTTTAACAAGGGAACCCCCAGATCCTGGCTCTCCCCTGTTTGAAATGGTAAGGGGGTACAAAAGTACCCCTACCATTTCACAAAGAAAGTGTAAAAAATAGTTAAATAAGACAAACAGACTTTTGAAAAATTCCTTTATTAAAAATAAAAAAAAAGATTCCAGCGGTGGTAATCCACTCTTGCGGGGTCACCCATACATCATTGGGAAAGCCCGCCTTCCCTCACTAGCGTCAGAGAGGTTTCTTATATTAGGAGGGCGGGGCCATCAGTCACTCGACCCCGCCCTCCTAATATAAGAAACGTCAGCCGATACGTATTCTTCTACATATTTTTGTTAAAAGAAAATCGCAATAAGCGATTATTGATTGGTTTGTGCAAAAGTTATAGCATTTACAAAATAGGGATAGTTTTATAGCATTTTTATTAATAATTTTTTTTTTTTTTTTTACTAGTAATGGCGGCAATCAGGGATTTTTATTGTGACTGCGACATTGTGGGGGACCCATCGGACATTTTTGACACATTTTTGGGACCATTGTCATTTATACAGTAATCACTGCTATATAAATGCAGTGATTCCTGTGTAAATGACACTGGCAGTGAAGGGGTTAACCAGTGGGTGGCAGTGTAGGGGTTAAGTGTTCCTAGGGGTGTGTTACTAACTGTGGGGGGGTTGGGCTTTCATTTAGTGAACACTGATCTCTGCTCCAATCACATGGAGCAGAGATCAGCGTCACTAGTTGCTAGGCAGAATGGAGAAATGCTGTTTACACGGCATTTCCTCCATTCACCCGTCCCATGAGACGAACGCGGGTATGCCCGCGGCGATCGAGTCCGCGGGTCCCACGACCGGACTCACGGGGGTCCCGATGGCAGGGCGGCATTGAAGATTGGACGTACATGTACGCCAATATGCCTGCCCGTGCCATTCTGCCGACGTACATCGGCGTGCGCTGGTCGGGAACTGGTTAATAAAGGAATTTTTCAAAAGTGTGTTTGTCTTATTTAACTATTTTTTACACTTTCTTTGTGAAATGGTAGGGGTACTTTTGTACCCCCTTACCATTTCAAACAGGGGGAGGCTGGGATCTGGGGGTCCCCTTGTTAAAGGGGGCTTCCAGATTCTGATAAACCCCCCGCCTGCAGACCCCCACAACCACCAGCCAGGGTTGTGGGGATGAGGCCCTTGTCCCCATCAACATGGGGACATGGTGCTTTAAGGGGTCACAGACCCCCAAAGCATCCTCCCAATGTTGAGGGCATGTGGCCTGGTATGGTTCAGGAGGGGGGGTGCTCTCTGGTCCCCCCCTCTTTTCCTGCAGCCTGCCAGGTTGCGTGCTTGGATAAAGGGTCTTTTTTTTGGATTTTTAGGGGGACCCCCACGTCAATTTTTTTTTAAATTTGATGCGGGGTTCCCCTTAATATCCATACCAGACCTGAAGGGCCTGGTAATTGAATTTGGGGGAACCCCACACTTTTTTTTTAAATGACTTTCAATGAGTGTTCTCTGTATTACGGGAGCCGACAATTCATTATAGCCACGAGTGATTTTAAAGGAGTTTTTTTTCCTGCAGAAATGACACTTTGTGCAGGGACAGTTCTAAGCACAGGAAATATGCGCCCTTTCACAGGCATACTATACACACCACCCCAGGTACAAAATTTTAAGGAATATTACACTTTTATTGTTTCACTTTAATCATTATTAAAATCACTGCTCCCGAAAAAAACGCAGTTTTTAAAACTTTTTTTTGCATTGATCCATGTCCCCTGGGGCAGAACCCAGGTCCCCAAACACTTTTTAGGACAGTAACTTGCATATTTGCCTTTAAAATTAGCACTTTAGATTTTGAACGTTCGAGTCCCATAGACTTTAATAGGGTTCTAAATTTCACACGAAGTTTAGGTCTGTTCGCAGGTTCTGGTGTGAACCGAACAGGGGGGGGTTCGGCTCATCCTTAGTCCTCATCTTTACATGGTCATTGATGAGGAAGCAATAGTCTACAGGAGTTACGCAGAGAAGGAGCAATAGTCTGCATGGTGATGCAGGAAAAAGGCTGTGGCTGTTAAACATGCGCATCTTTCCTTCAGGCTCAAATGAAGTGTTAATCTACAAAAAAACTTTAAATATGATGGCAAAGATAATCTGTTCTATGGGCATCCCATATATCCTTTTCTCCAACCAAGTTGTACCCCCCAATAAACAAAAATAAAGCACAGCAAATGACTTTTCATTGTCTCTGCAAGTGATGTATGGAGTCTGGCAGCGGGTGATATGGTGGATGTTTGTTACTAGTGGCAACTACACCGCTACACTATACAAAAATGTTTTGCCTTTCATTTCTATTTTAAACTGAATAGGTTGTTTTACAAGGTGATTGTTTTACAATCGCTTTACCTATCAAATGCTTCTGTTTGCATATTAGTAGCAATGTGCTGTCATCTGGGACCAGGATGACTGTAAGCATGTATATATGGATTTGATTGTTCAGTAAAGCACCAAAATGAGTGCGCTTCTGGACTCTTCCTTGTCTAAATCTTTATTGGGAACGTCTCTTGGTAACAGGCTTGTATGAATGTAGGCTGCTGTAAAGCCTGTAGTGGGTATGGAAAGCACACCTAACAGGGACGTTTTATAAAAACAGTGGGCCTCTCTGCAAGATCATACCTTGGGCCTATGTGTCAGAGAAAAACTAAATTGGGTGTAGTTTTCTGTATGCTCAGGCACCCATGCTGTTTTTTTTCCCCTGAGCTCTCCCTTAAAACCTATACCAGATCTGTGTGAATGTTATGCAAATTTAGGACTTTTTATTGGTTTTCAAAGTGTAAAATATTTCCATACAAATGTAATGCACCGAAAAAACAAAAAACAATACCAGATCTAAAGTGCCTGGCATGACTTTTTGGGGGAATCTCGACCGTTTCTTTTCCACCTATCCACCTATGTGCTGGGTGTGGATGAGTCACTGGTTGTTAGGATGCCAGCTCCCTAACAACAGTGAGAAAGCTCTCACATTTAGCAGCAATAATAATACTTTTAACTACTTGCCGACCAGCTGCCTGTAGTTGTACTGCGTCAGGTTAACACGGCTGCGCGAATCTCCGTCATTATACGTTTGCCGTTTTAAGAAGTTATAGGGGGCACGTCAGAGCCAATGCACGTAGCTGAAGGCCGTAATGTCCACCGGCCACCCACAATCACTCCTCAGAGAACCAGAATGGGCATCTGTCAATGTAAACAAACAGATCCCCATTCTGGCACCGGAGTGGAGAGAGATCTACTGTTCCTAGTGATCAGGAACATCGATCTCTCTCCTCCTCTAGTCAGTACATTCCCCCCACAGTTAGAAACACCACCCTAGGGAACACTTAACCGCTTAATCACCCCCTAATGTTAACCTCTTCCCTGCCAGTGACATTTATATAGTAATCTGTGGCTATTTTCTTTTTCATACATCATGGGACACAGAGTTAGGCTAATATTCATTACCTGCTGGGCTATACTTCATCTCTAGATGAATGGACACTGGTAGACCAAAGGTCTTTAGAAGTGATCCCCTATATAACCCCTCCCATACAGGTAGTACTTCCGTTTTTTACCAGTGTCTGCAAGGTGGATGGCATAGTTGTTTGAGCTCTCTGAGCTCCAGGTCTCTAGTCCCACAAACGGTTCTTAAATGAATCAAGGGATTGACCAATCTGATCTATTTGACACAGGTTTTTTATGCTTCGATAAATGGTAGCCGAGCCTCACAAAGAAGACTCAAGATCCTGCAAGGTCTTACCTGTAATGCAGCCTCCATGCACTGGATCCTGCGAAGTAGAATCCTGGACACTACAGCACTAAGGTATTCCTGCAGGGTGCTGTACAGGTCCAATGGAGTGGACCCCAAAACATGAAAAGGTCTTTGAAGGTCCTCAAGTGACAGGAACCCGCAGTGTAGGGTGAAGATTGGGCCCTTAGATTCTAAGTGGCCCTGCGCCTGGACTGGTAAGGGAACCACCTTTATTTTATTATTGTGGGGTGTCCCAGTGATTGTTACAATCACTCACGCTAGCTAAAGGCTGGACATCTGTGTGCAGCGACCATACCAGGGAGTTCTGGGCAAGCTGTGGGTATTTTCAAAGTGTACCTTTTTTGCTTGTGTCTGGCTGTTTTTTAACTGATGGCGCATGACGGTGCACCATTGGTTTGACAGGGCGCATGTGCTTCGTCGTACATGCGCCATAGCCTTTATATGGGCGCATGATGATTTACGTCATTTGCCGAGACCACGCAGAACGTTTCAGCATCCAGTCAGCTTATTTAAGCTGTGTATGCCAAGCATACGGTGCTTCCAGAAGGCAGCTGTGGGACACAGAGCAGGCTCTGAACCAGACACTTGCAGTGGTTCATTTCTCCTTACCCGGGTCACGTGAGTCACCAGGTGTTGCTTGTAAGGCTAAAAGGTGCTTAGCGTAAAAGTTATAGCGTCTACAAAATAGGTGATAGATTTATGGCATTTTTTTTTAACTAGTAATGGTGGCGATCTGCAATTTTTTAGCGGTACTGCGACATTATGGCGGACACATCGGACACTTTTGACACATTTTTGAAATTGACAATTATACAGTGTAAATGTCACTGGCAGGGAAGAGGATAACACTAGGGGGCGATCAAGGGGTTAACTGTGTTCCCTGACTGTGTGTTCTAACTCTCGGGGGAGGTGACTGACTATAGGAGATGACAGATCATGGTTCCTAGCTATTAGGAACTCACGATCTGCCTCTCCTCTCCTCACAGAACAGGGATTTGTGTGTTTACACACACACGTACCTGTTATGCCTGCCGTGCCCGCGATCGCGTGCGACCGCCGCCCACGAGCATCGGCACTCCCACAATGCAGCGCCTGCCTGCTATGCCGCTTAAAGGAGCCAATGTACAGCTACGACTGTTCATGGCTGGTTGGCAAGTGGTTAAATAATCGCTGTAATGTGTCAAATGTGTTTATTTCATATGAGCGCCAGTTCCATCTAGTGGCCATAATGTGGTGTTTTCCTGAAATACTTAAATTGGGAAAATATTGCATTATAATAAATAAAAAAAAATTTCATTACACAGTATTTAGCGCCACCAGGTTGTGAAGCACTTTACAAAATAAAACAATTAGACATATTACAGCAATTACAGAGGGAGGAGGTCTGTAATGGAGGGGGGGGGGTCTTTTTGTATTTCTCTCATAACAAACCTTCTAGTACCAGGTGGGAACTGTTATCAAAGCTGCTTCAGGTATTTCTTCGAACCACACCTATTAGATCATGCCCATTTTGCACTGGCCACACCCTCTTTTTTCTGCCCCTTTAAAAACTGTCCCTCCTTTTCAAATTCAAAATTTGAAGGTATGCACTGTTTAATTTTTCTCTTTATTTTTTTTATAACATTTATTACATTTTATTACATCTATGTACTTCAGCTTCCTGCGACACACTTTTGGTGACGTGCAATGAGGTGCACTGCGTTACATAAAAATATATCATGTCTTTATTTTTTATGCAAATGACATCACAAACTGGGTGGATATAGAGACAATCCAGTGCAGTTAAATAAGTAACCACAGGGTGGCAGCATAACGATGAACAATTACAGGACATATTTGTGCAGCGGTTTTTTTAAATGCAGCTTTTTGGGAAAAAATTAATTTTAAGGAATAAAAAAAAAAAAATATATATATATATATATATATATATATATTTGTAAAATGGGAAAGATGATGTTACACCGAGTGAATACCTAACATGTATGTCACGCTTTAAAATTGCGCACACTTGTGGAATGGAGAAAAAAACAATGGTACTTAAAAATCTCCATGGACGATGTTTTAAACGCCTTTACAGGTTACCCATTAAGAGTTACAGAAGAGGTCTAGTGCCTGAATTATTGCTCTGGCTTTAACCAATTCATGCAAAACAACGTACTCGTACGTTGGTACTTTGATGCTAAAGACCGGAGTATACCTGAGTAAAAAAAAATCACAATAAGTGTATATTGATTGGTTTGCGCAAAAGTTATAGTGCCTACAAAATAGGTGATAGATTTATGGCAATTTTATTATTATTATTTTTACTAGTAATGGCGGTGATCTGTGATTTTTTATTGGGACAGACCGGACACTTTTGACACTTAGTTGGGAGCAGAGCTAAAAATAGCCACTGATTTTTGTATAAATGTCATTGGCAGGCAAAGGGTTAACACTAGAGGGTTGATCAAGGGGTTAAGTGTGATCCCTAGGTGTGTTTCTAAATTGGTGGGGATGTGACTGACTAGAGGAGGAGCCAGATCGTTATTCCTACTTAGTAGGAACACATGATCTGTCTCTACTCCCCTGACAGAACCGGGATTTGTGTGTTTACACACACAGAGCCCCGTTCTGGCTCTGTCAGGAGCAATAATCGTGGGTGGAGGTGGACATCGCGCCCACCAGCCATGTGCATCGGCTATGGGGACACGCTGCGGGTATGTTCCCGCATGCGCCTGCTATATTGATTTAAAGATCCAACGTACAATGACGGCAATGACGTACAATGACGGCAATTCGTGCAGCCCTGCCAACCTGCCATACAACTGCGGCAGCTGGTCTGCAACTAGTTAAAGGAGAAATACACCTAAAGCTAGTTTGGACGTACTTCTGTGGATCACAGGAGTGCAAATTGTTCCCATTTTCAGCAGACAGCGGGCTGAAGTCACAGAGCCAGTCCAGGCTTGGGCAAAATTACGACACTGGGGTCAGGATCTGCTCACATGGCTGGACTGGCACCCAGCTTAGACTCTCAGAGAGCCACTGAGAGTCTGAGCCCCTCCACAGCCCAGCGCTCCACTGAGCGAGGAGGGGCAGAGCAGCAGAGCAGAGATTGGTGACTGACAGTCAGAGGCTTTCTACTCAGGGAGCTGAGAGAACCAAGCGATCTGTGGTGTTAGATCGCTCGGTTCTCAGTGTTAGAGCTAGCGTGGGACAGCATCAGAGCGATGCTGTATCCACCTAGGTAAGTATAAATCTGCACAAACCCCATACTTCACTTTTAAGTTCTCAGACATTTTGACCTGTCCAAGCAGGCTTTTTATTTGTGGGGCAGGCTTGTATGGTATTATGATTGTTGCTGCCCAAAATTATAATTTTTTTTTAACAGATACTAAATGCCTTCTCAGAAATTGCGGCCTGTCCAGTCTTTTTAGCAGTGGTGCAAACCTATATGCTATTTCCACTGTCAGTGTCCAAAAAAAAGACACCTTTTTTAATGGATGATAAATGTTCAATTGCTCATAAACTATAGCCTATTCACACAGGCCTAATAACTGCTCTACAAAGGCTTGAAGGTGTCCTTCAAAACGGTTTTGTGTTTCAGTCTACAAACTTAGAAAATAGATTTGTAATCTGCCTACTCACTCTCTGCTTCACAACATCTGCTTCAATTTTTTTAGGTAGGTCTGAGAAAGAGACATTGTGATTTGTGTATCCCAGATCTGGTCGGCTAGATCTCTGACAGAATATACCATCCACTTGCCATCAGTTCAGTATTTATGGCGTGTTACTATGAAAAAAGCACACTCTAATTCAGGGGTGGGCAATTCATTTTCCCAAGGGGCCACATAAGAAACTGGGACTGTTGTTGGCTGAACTTAATTCTGCTCAATATTCTTTTTGGACCTGGGAAAGTCCATAGGTAAATAATATACACTCATCACTTTATTAGGTACACCTTGCTAGTACCAGGTTGGACCCACTTTTGCCTTCAGAACTGCCTTAAGTTTTTGTGGCATAGATTCAACAAGGTGCTGGAAACATTCCTCAGAGATTTTGGTCCATATTGACATGGTAGCATCACAAAGTTGCTGCAGATTTGTTGGCTGCACATCCATGATGTGAATCTCTCATTCCACCACATCCCGAAGTTGCTCTGTTGGATTGGGATCTGGTGACTGTGGAGACCATTGGAGTACAGTGAACTCGTTGTCATGCTCAGGAAACCAGTGGTGAGATTTGAGCTTTGTGACATGGAGCATTATTCTGCTGGAAGTACTCATCAGAAGATGGGTACACTGTAGTTATAAAGGAATGGACATGTTCCGCAACAATACTCAGGTGGGCCGTGCTGTTTAACCACTACAATACAGGGCACTTTCGCCCCCTTCCTTCCCAGCCCAATTTTCAGCTTTCAGCGCTCTAGCGCTTTCAGTGACAATTGCGCAGTCATGCTCCACTGTACCCAAATTACATTTTTATCATTTTGTTCGCACAAATAGAGCTTTATTTTGGTGGTATTTATCCACGACTCCGTTTTTTATTTTTTGCGATATAAGCGCAAAAAAGCGGAAATTTGGAAAAAAAAACAATATTTTCTTTTTTCTATTTTAAAAGAAATCCAATAAAATCAAATTTTGTCATAAATTTAAGCCAAAATGTATTCTGCTACATGTTTTTGGTAAAAAAAATTCCGTTAAGTGTATAATAATTGGTTTGTGTGATCACGGACATATGTACGCAAATGATCATGTACATATGTGTGCAGGTGATCACGTACATATGTGTGCAGATAATCATTGGGACATGTGATTTTAGTGGGACATATGTGGGGGACATGTTTTTATTATTAGTGACATGTGTTTTTATTATTTGGGGACATGTATGTTTTGGGGACATGTGTGGGGACATTGTGTTTATACTGTGTGGTGTGTTTACTGTGTGGTGATTTGTGTGTACACTAGACTAGTGATCAGTGAGTAAAAAGCTGTAAAAAACAGCTCATACTCACTGATCATCAGCCGGCTGCAGCGATCTGCTCTCCTCTCCTCAGCGATGACTTCTGTGTGAGGAGAGGAGGAGCCGATTGCCTAGCAACCGGCTGTTTGTTTACATCACATGACGGCCATGATTGGACACGGCCATCATGTGATCAGGAGGGCCAATCACAGAGCCCTCCTGCCGATCTGAGATGCGCCGTGTCCGGGTGACACGGGTGCATCGGGATCGCGCCGCTGCGCGGGCGCGATCCCGCTCCTCCTGATGGACGTTCCTGAACGTCCTATCAGGAGTAGACGGCTCCCACCCGGCCGTATATGTGCATTGACCGGGTGGGAAGTGGTTAAACAATGCTCAATTGATACTAAGAGGCCCAAAGTGTGCCAATAAATTATCCCCCACACCATTATACCACCACCACCAGCCTAAAACCGTTGATACAAGGCAGGATGGATCCATGCTTTCATGTAGTTTACACCAAATTCTGACCCTACATCTGAATGTCACAGCTGAAATCGACACTCATCAGACCAGGCAACATTTTTCCAATCTTCTATTGCAGGGCTTGACAAACCCCAGGCACCAGGTCACCAATGCAACCAGAAATCGCAACCTGGCGCCTAAGCTGCCACCAGTCCACTCACTATTGATGCCCCAGACATGCAGCATGAACACTGACTGCCGTCCTCCTCCCTCCTCCATACTCAGCCGCGCCGCGCTAAGTGTGTGAAACTGACAAGCAACGGAGAGAGAAGGATGTGTCAGATTTCAGCTTGATATCGGGGTGGGCGGGATCCGGCCAGGGTGGGCGGGACCCAGCAGCTATCAAACACCAGCAAATGGGATCTGAGCGGGCCGCTACGTGTACGTGGCCCCGCCCCTTTTCTTAAGCAGCCCAATCGTTGGCTGGTGTTTGATGGCTGCTGAGTCCCGCCCACTCGGCTGGGCCCTGCCCACCCCGGCCGGGTCCCGCCCATTCCAACATTAAAGCGGTTCTGCACTTAAAATAAAAATATTAAAAGCCAGCAGCTACTAATATTAATATCCAGCCATCCTCTGTCAGGGAATCGGGAAGTGAAGCATTACAGCTTCACTGCCCGGTTCCCTACTGCGCATGCGCGAGTCGCGCTGAGCGTCTCTTATGGTCCCCCGCTGTGTCTCTGGGAACTGTGTGTTTCCCAGAACACAACGGGGGGGGGGGGGGGGGCGACTGCGGCGGTCTGGCCGGAAGTGGGTGCAGTTACCTGGATTATCCAGGTAACTGCACCCCCTCCCCCCTGAAAGGTGCCGATTGTGGCACCGGAGGGGGGGAGGGATCAGATTAGTGGAACTTCCCCTTTAGGGTGAAGAACCGCTTTAAGCTCAATTCTGACAGCTCCTCTGTTACATTTCAGTAACAGAGTGCTCCGTGTAAAACCTGCCAGTGCCACCTGCCAGCGCCAACCAGTGCCATCTGCCAGTGCCACTGCCAATCAGTGCCACCGCCAATCAGTGTCACCTGCCAGTGTCAGTGCCACCACCAATCAGTGCCACCTGCTAGTGCCAAACAGTGCCACTGCCAATCAATACCACCTGCAACCACCAACCAGTGCCACCTGCCACCCCCAACCAGTGCCACCGCCAATCAGTGCCACCTACCAGTGCCACCTGCCAGTGACAATCAGTGCCACCTGCCACTACCAACCAGTGCCACCTACCAGTGCCAACCAGTGCCACCTGCCAGTAACAATCAGTGCCACCTGCCAGTGCCACCGTCAGTCAGTGGCACCTGCCAGTGCCAAGTGTCACCGTCAATCAGTGCCACCTGCCAGTGCCATCTGCCACTGCCAATCAGTGCCACCTGCCACCACCAATCAGTGCCACCGCCAACCAGTGCCACCTGCCAGTGCCAGCCAGTGGCACCTGCCACCGCTAATCAGTGCCACCTGCCACTACCAATCAGTGCAGCCTGCCACCACCAATCAGTGCCACCTGCCAACACCAACCAGTGCCACCGCCAACCAGTGCCACTAGCCAACACCAACCAGTGCCACCGCCAACCAGTGCCATCCATAAGTGACAACTAGTGCCACCGCCAACCAGGGCCACCTTCCACTTCCAAACCAGTGCCACCTGCCAATCAGTGCCACATGCCAGTGCCACCTGCCAGTGCCAATAGTGCTACCTGCCAGTTCCAAACCAGTGTCACCTGCCAATGCCATCTGGCAGTTCCACATGCCTGCCAGTGGCAACCAGTGCCACCTGCCAGTACCAGCCAGTGCCACCTGCCACCGCTAATCAGTGCCACCTGCCAGTTCCAACCAGTGCCACTGCCAATCAGTGCAACGTGCCACCTGCCAGTGCCACCACAAATCAGTGCCCCCTGCCAGTGCCACCACCAATCAGTGCCAACGCCAACCAGTGCCACCTGCCAACACCAACCAGTGCTACCGCCAATCAGTGCCATTTTCCAGTGACAACTAGTGCCACCGCCAACCAGGGCCACCTGCCATCACCAACCAGGGCCACCTGCCACTTCCAAACCAGTGCCACCTGCCAATCAGTGCCATGTACCACCGCCAGTGCCACCTGCCAGTGCCAATAGTGCCACCTGCCAGTTCCAAACCAGTGTCTCCTGCCAGTTCCAACCAGTGTCACCTGCCAGTTCCAACCAGTGTCACCTGCCAGTGCCATCTGGCAGTTCCACGTGCCTGCCAGTGCCAGCCAGTGCCAACTGCCAGTGCCAGCCAGTTCCATCTGTTGCCAGCCTTACTCTCCATAACACTGATGTAACAGCGTTTCATTTGAGTTATTGACTGGGTGCTCCATTGTGAGTTAGGGATAGGGGGTAAAAATGAGTGGCCTTATCCCGGGAGCTGACAATCCATACCACTCAAAAAAAAAAAAAAACTGGCTCCTAACTTTTTAACTGGCTCCTAAATTCAAAGCAAATTTGTCAACCCCTGTTCTATTGTCCAATGTTTGTGAGCCTGTGCGAATTGTAGCTTCAGTTTCCTTTTCTTAGCTGATAGGAGTGGCACCAGTCTTCTACTGCTGTAGCTCATCTGCTTCAAAATTTGATGTGTTGTGTGTTCAGTGAGAGTATTCTGCATACTTTGGGTGTAACACGTGGTTATTTGAGTTACTGTTGCCTTTCTATCATCTCAAACCAGCCTGCCCATTCTTCTCTGACATCAACAAGGCATTTTCCACCACACAACTGTCAATCATTGGATATATTCTATTTTTTGGAGCATTCTCTGTAAACCCTAGAGATAGTTGTTTGTGAAAATCCCAGTAGATCAGCAGTTTTTAAAATACTTTAGATATTAATATATTCAGACCTGCCCATCTGGCACCAACAACCATGCCACGATCTTCCCTATTCTGATGCTTGCTCCCTTTCCCCTTTCTTCCCCATTCTGATGCTTGAACTTTAGCAATTCATCTTCACCACGTCTAGAAGCCTAAGTGCATTGAGTTTCTGTCATGTGATTGGCAATTTGTGTTACCAAGCAATTGACTAGGTGTACCTAATAAAGTGGCCAGTGAGTGTTTAGACACAAACACCTGTCACTTGGAATAATAGGTGCAACTGCTCATGAAATACTGTGCACACTCACAATAATGCCGCGTACACACGTAACGGACTATCCGACGGACTTAGTCTGGCGGACTTCCCGCCAGACTGTCCGTCCGACTTTCCGAACGGGCTACTTGCCCACACGCGGCACTTTTTCAGCGGACTAATACGGCGTACTAAGTTCGCCGTAGTATCCGCCCTACTTTTGAAATGAACGGACTCGCCCACACATGCGGAGGAAAGTCCGCTCATTTTGAGCGCATCTCCAGGTAGGTGGGGCCCGCGAAGGAGATATCGCTGGCCCCGCCACCTGGTATGGACTTAAAGGGGAACCCCAATGCCAAAAAATCGGCGTGGGGGTTCCCCCCAGGTCCACATCAGACCCTTGTCCGAGCACGCTACCCGACCGGCCAGGAAAGGGGGGTGGACGAACGAGCGCCCCCCCCTCCTGAGCCGTACCAGGCCGCGTGCCCTCAACATGGGGGGTGCCTTGGGGAAGGGGGGGCCCCATGTTGATGAGGACAAGGGACCTCTTCCCGACAACCCTGGCCGTTGGTTGTCGGGGTCTGCGGGCGGGGGGCTTATCGAAATACCAGCCCTCCACCCTATGTGAATGAGTATGGGGTACAATGTACCCCTACCCATTCACCTGTGAAAAAAAGTACAAAAAAAGACAACACAGGGTAAAAATTGTTTATTGCACAGCTCCGGGGGTCTTCCGTCTTCGGGGGTCTTCTCGCCGGACTCCTCCGCTATCTTCTGCTAGCTCTTTTGCTAGCGGAGGAGCCCGGCTTTCTTCCTCGCCGTCGGCCTCTTCTTCCGACTTCGGAGGTCTTGTCCCCCTCTTTGGGGGTCTTGCCCCCCTCTTCGGTTCTTCTGTCGCCGCTGTCGTCGCCGCCTTCCGTTCTTCTCTTCTTCTCTTCAGATGTTGACTCGTCGCTCCCTCCGCTCACAATGACGGTGGACCGGGCGCGCGGCGACTTATATAGAGACATCGCTGGATGATGTCCCCGCCTATTATGATGTCACAGTCCCAGCATCCTCTGGGACTGTGACACCATAATGGGCGGGGACATCATCCAGTGATGTCCCTATATAGGTCGCCGCGCATCGCGTCGGAGCCATTGTGAGCGAAGGATGCGACAAGTTAACATTTGAAGAGAAGAAGTGAACAACAGAAGGCCAGAAGGCGGCGGCAGCGGCGACGACAGCGGCCTGATCTGATGTGGACCTGGGGGGAACCCCCACGCCGATTTTTTCAGCGTTGGGGTTCCCCTTTAAGTCCATACCAGGTGGCGGGGCCAGCGACGTCTCCTTCGCGGGCCCCGCCTACCTGGAGACCCGCTCGAAATGAGCGGACTTTTCTCCGGGCGGGAAAAGTCCGTTCATTTCAAAAGTACGGCGGACTGGCATACGCACGGCTGAATTGTCCGCCGAAATGCGAGTCCGGCGGGAAGATTGAAGTGCAAAACTACTTTCTAAGTCCGCCGTACTTTTGGGTCAAAAAGTATGCCGGAGGCTCCACACGGGGGGATTGTCCGGCGGACTTTTTCACCCGATTGTTTGATCGTGTGTTAAGCCGCGTACACACGTAGCCATCTGTCCGACGTACTTAGTCTGGCGGACTTCCCGCCAGACTGTCTGTCGGACTTTCCGAACGGGCTACTTGCCCACACACGACACGGATAGTACTAAGTCCGCCGTACTATCCGCCCTACTTTTGAAATGAACGGACTCGCCGACACACGCAGAGGAAAGTCCGCTCATTTCGAGCGCATCTGCAGGTAGGCGGGGCCCGCGAAGGAGACGTCGCTGGCCCCGCCGCCTGGTATGGACTTAAAGGGGAACCCCAACGCCGAAAAAAATCGGCGTGGGGGTCCCCCCCAAGTCCACAACAGACCCTTGTTTGAGCCCGCTACCCGGCCGGCCAGGAAAGGGGGGGCGAGCGAGCGTGCCAGGCCGCGTGCCCTCAACATGGGGGGTGCCTTGGGGAAGGGGGGGGCGCGCGGCCCCCCCACCCCAAAGCACCTTGTCCCCATGTTGATGAGGACAAGGGCCTCTTCCCGACTGGCCGTTGGTTGTCGGGGTCTGCGGGCGGGGGGCTTATCGGAATCCGGGAGCCCCCTTTAATAAGGGGGCCCCCGGATACCGGCCCTCCACCCTATGTGAATGAGTATGGGGTACAATGTACCCCTACCCATTCACCTGTAATATAAAGTACAAAAAATAAACACAACACACAAGATAAAATAATTTATTGTACAGCTCCGGGGGTCTTCCGTCTTCGGGGGTCTTCTCGCCGGACTCCTCCGCTATCTTCTTGTAGCTCTTTTACTAGCGGAGGAGCCCGGCATTCTTCTTCGTCGCCGCGGCCTCTTCTTCCGACTTCGGGGGTCTTGTCCCCCTCTTCGGTTCTTCTGCCGGGCCACCGCGCCTTCTTGTAGCTCTTTTACTAGCGGAGGAGCCCGGCATTCTTCTTCGTCGCCGCGGCCTCTTCTTCCGACTTCGGGGGTCTTGTCCCCCTCTTCGGTTCTTCTGCCGGTCTTCTTCTTCTTCTTCTTCTTCTTCTTCTTCTTCTTCTTCTTCTTCTTCTTCTTCTTCCAGAAGACCGGGCCACCGCCTGTAAAAGAGCTATAAGAAGGCGCGGTGGCCCGGCAGAAGAACCGAAGAGGGGGACAAGACCCCCGAAGTCGGAAGAAGAGGCCGCGGCGACGAAGAAGAATGCCGGGCTCCTCCGCTAGTAAAAGAGCTACAAGAAGATAGCGGAGGAGTCTGGCGAGAAGACCCCCGAAGACGGAAGACCCCCGGAGCTGTGCAATAAATTATTTTATCTTGTGTGTTGTGTTTATTTTTTGTACTTTATTTTACAGGTGAATGGGTAGGGGTACATTGTACCCCATACTCATTCACATAGGGTGGGGGGCCGGTATCCGGGGGCCCCCTTATTAAAGGGGGCTCCCGGATTCCGATAAGCCCCCCACCCGCAGACCCCGACAACCAACGGCCAGGGTTGTCAGGAAGAGGCCCTTGTCCTCATCAACATGGGGACAAGGTGCTTTGGGGTGGGGGGGCCTCGCGGCCCCCCCTTCCCCAAGGCACCCCCCATGTTGAGGGCACGCGGCCTGGTACCGTTCGGGGGGCGCTCGCTCGCCCCCCTTTCCTGGCCGGCCGGGTAGCGTGCTCGGACAAGGGTCTGTTGTGGACTTGGGGGGGACCCCCACGCCGATTTTTTTCGGCGTTGGGGTTCCCCTTTAAGTCCATACCAGGCGGCGGGGCCAGCGACGTCTCCTTCACGGGCCCCGCCTACCTGGAGACCCGCTCGAAATGAGCAGACTTTTCTCCGGGCGGGAAAAGTCCGCTCATTTCAAAAGTACGACGGACTGGCATACACACGGCCGGATTGTCCGCCGAAATGCGAGTCCGGCGGGAAGATTGGAGTGCAACACGGCATTCTAAGTCCGCCGTACTTTCGGGTCAAAAAAGTATGCCGGAGGCTACACACGGGGGGATTGTCCGGCGGACTTGAGTTTGCCGGACTTTTCCACCCGCTTGTTTGATCGTGTGTACGTGGCATAAGTGTCAGGAAAGACTCATCTTTGTCTCCCTTTTATATTGCTGCCTTTGGACCCAATCAAACTGCTTACATGTTCTCCAGCTACTGTTTGAAATGTTTTGCGTTTGTCTCTGAAACATAGCATTCAGATTTTTTCTGTCAGAAACCATGAAATCAAACTGAGACAGAAGTACAGCTAAATCACACTTGTTTAAAAATTAAAAGTAAAAAGAACAAATGTAGTCAAAACATAGCCAAAGTTCAGTAACCGGAACGGATAGTTAGCCAAGGCAGAAGTCAGTGATCAATGTAGTGGAACAGCAAGCAGGATCTGGAGCCAGAAGGGATGTCAGCCCAGCAAGTCTTTAACCACTTAAGGACCGCCGCATGCCAATGTACGTCATCAGAATGGCATGTACAGGCACAAGCACGTACATGTACGTGCTTGCCTTCCAGCGGGTGGGGGGTCCCCTCTCCCTGGATGCGGTGGTCCTTTTCGCTTCAGGAGCAATCCGGGATGAAGGGATGGCCATTGGTTTCTGGCCACCCCCTCTCGATCGCTCCTGGCGAATGAGAAGCTTCCTCCCGCTGTGTATAGTAAACACAGGCAGGGAGGAAGTGATGTCATTCTCCTCGGGGCGGTCTTTTTGACCGGACTACGAGGAGAACACTGAAAGTAAGTGCACCAAACACTACACTAACATGTAGGCACACATAGGCACACAAACCCCCCGGATCAACCCCCTCGATCGCCTCCCGCCCCCCTCCCCCTCCCAGTCACAGTGTCACTGATTGCAGTGATCATTTATTTACTGATCACTGCATTCAGTGTCAGTTATGACAGTAAAAAGTGTCAGGGCAGTTAGTGTTAGGTCCAGGGTAGCCCCCTACCACCCCCCAATAAAGGTTTAACCCCCTGATTGCCCCTAGAGTTAACCCTTTCCCCCCCCTTTTGCCAGTGTCACTAAGCGATCGTTTTTCTGATCGCTGCATTAGTGTCACTGGTGCCGCTAAGTAGCTAGTTATTTTTTTAGGTTCACCGCCAGGTTTTTATAGCGCTAGGTACCCCGATATACTACCCAATAATGGTTTTAACCCCCTGATTGCCCCTAGTTAACCCTTTCACCCCCTTTTGCCAGTGTCACTAAGTAATCGTTTTTCTGATCGCTGCATTAGTGTCACTGGTGCCGCTAAGTAGCTAATTATTTTTTTAGGTTCACCGCCAGGTTTTTATAGCGCTAGGTACCCCCATATACTACCCAATAATGGTTTTAACCACCTGATTGCCCCTAGTTAACCCTTTCACCAGCGATCACAGTATAAGTGTCACTGGTGACGCTGGTTAGCCAGTTAGTTATTTAGGTTCCCCGTCAGGTTTTTATATAGCGCCAGGGACCCCCATATACTACCTAATAAAAATTTGAACCCCCTGATTGCCCCATAGTTAACCTATTCACCAGTGATCACCGTATAAGTGTTACAGGTGACTCTGGTTAGTTAGTTTGCTTTTTATAGCATCAGGGCACCCACCATTTATTACCCAATGAAGATTTATTCCCCTGATCACCCGGCGGGTGATATCAATTAGGTTTTAGGGTCAGGGTCTGCGTCGCCCCAGGCAGCGCTAGGTTAGTGCCAGTACCGCTAACACCCACGCGCAAAGCATAAACCTCCCGTAGTGGTATAGAATCTGAACAGATCAATATCTGATCTGATCAGATCTATACTAGCGTCCCCAGCAGTTTAGGGTTCCAAAAAAACGCATTGTTAGCAGGATCAGCCCAGATACCTGCTAGCACCTGCGTTTTGCCCCTCCGCCCAGCCCACCCAAGTGCAGTATCGATCGATCACTGTCACTTACAAAACACTAAACACATAACTGCAGCGATCGCAGAGTCAGGCCTGATCCCTGCAATTGCTAACAGTTTTTTTTGGTAGCGTTTTATATTTAAATCCGGAAGGCAGTGCTTGGTTTTCGGGTTCCCGTACGTGGCTAGGCTCCCAAAAAGTCCCCCACATGTGGTATACCTGTACTCGGGAGAAGCAGCAGAATTTATTTTGGGGTGTAATTTGACTTATGCCCATAGCATGTGTGAGCAATATATAATTTTGTGACAACTTTGTGCAAAAAAAAAAAAAAATTGTACTATTCCTGCAACTAGTGGCAAAATATAAAATATTTCATGGACTCAACATGCCTCTCAGTAAATATCTTGGGGTGTCTACTTTCCAAAATGGGGTCATTTGGGGGGGTTTTGTGCTATTTTGGCATTTTATGGCCTTCGAAACTGTGATAGGTAGTGAGGAGTGAAATCAAAAATTTGCACCCTTAGAAACCCTGAAGGCAGTGATTAGTTTTCGGGGGTGCCGTACGCGGCTAGACTCACAAAAAGTCCCACATATGTGGTATCCTCGTACTCAGGAGAAGCAGCAGAATATATTTTGGGGTGCAATTCCACATATAACTATGGCATGTGTGAGCAAAATATCATTTAGTGACAACTTTTTGTAAACTTTTTTTTTTGTGTCATTATTCAATCACTTGGGACAAAAAAAAAAAAAAATATTCAATGGGCTCAACATGCCCCTCAGCAATTTCCTTGGGGTGTCTACTTTCCAAAATGGGGTCATTTGGGGGGGTTTGTACTGCCCTGCCATTTTAGCACCTCAAGAAATGAGATAGGCAGTCATAAATTAAAAGCTGTGTAAATTCCAGAAAATGTACTCTAGCTTGTAGACGCTATAACTTTTGCGCAAACTAATAAATATACGCTTATTTTTACATTTTTACATTTTTTTTACTAAAGACATGTGGCTGAATAAATTTTGCCCTAAATGTATGACTAAAATTGAGTTTATTCGATTTTTCTTATACGGTAACAAAAAGTAGAAAATATCTTTTTTTTTCAAAATTTTCTGTCTTTTTCCATTTATATAGCAAAAAATAAAAATCGCAGAGGCAATCAAATACCATCGAAAGAAATCTCTATTTGTGGGAAGAAAAGGACGCAAATTTGGTTTGGGTACAACAATGCATGACCGCGCAATTACCAGTTAAACAGTGCAGTGCGAAATTGTAAAAAGACCTCTGGTCCTTAGGCTGAAAATTGGTCCGGGGCTGAAGTGGTTAAACAGTAACACAGGAGATAGTCTCTGTGATGTTGACCAAGGCAAAGGCAGAGATCCTCTGGGCTGGACGGCTTAAGTAGGCAGGACTGATGAGCAGGATATCATCAACAGCTGAGTAACTTTGGACAGAGATGGGAGCTGGCAATTAGCCAACAGTTGAGCGGCCAGCTCAGAGACGGAAGGGCTGAGCCCAGCCCTGACATTTTCTTGTTCGGCATAAAATCTGACAATGTGTATGGGTTGTGGCTTGCATAGAACACACAGTGTTATTGAATAGAAGATCATAAGCTAAGCTTTGCAACTTCTTTTGCCCGTTTAACAATTTACATGACATTGATATCTTTGTTGTTTTAAACTATATACCATAAAATAGGTTTAGCTGTATTGCCTCTGCTGCTTCCAACACTCAATTATTACTTCTACACAAAAAAATTTGATTTTGCCAAAAACTGTTTGCTACAATTTATTTTGGGATGGAAATCAATCATATTGGGTTGCTGCTGTTGTATGTAAGCCAAGCAATTATGTAAATGTAAAGTAGATGAATAGACATGCAATTTATATACTGCCAGAATATGGTGTCACTGACGCTGCCCCCAAGAGTTCTAACATTCAAAGAAACAGCTTTAAGGGATCCCCCAAGTATGCTATTTAACCATTTCATGTCTGGTCACTTTCATCCCCTTCCTGTCCAGGCCATTTTTCAGTTTTTAACACTGTCACACTTTGAAAATTACTCAGGCATGCAATACTGTACAATACTGGACTCAAATTAAATTGATAGCCTTTTTTAAAAAGAGATAGCGCTTTCTTTTGGTATTTAATCACCACTGGGCTTTTTTTTATTTTTTGCTATGTAAACAAAAATAGACTGAAAACGTTTAAAAAATATTCATACTTCTACTATCAAATTTTGCAACTAAGAGCCGGTTCACACAGGGGCAACTCAGATCCGACTTCAAGTCGCCCCAAGTCACCTCAGGTCGCACAACATGTAGAAATCAATGTAAGTGAATGAGAGCTGTCTTAATGCACACTACTGAAGTCGCTCCGACTTCAGAAAAGGTTCCTGTACTACTTCAATCCAACTTGTAGGCAACTGGTACCCATTGATTTCAATGGAGGTCGCCTCCAAGTCGGATCTCCGTCTATACGAAGGCGACTCTCAGAGAATTATCAGTTCTCAAAAGGAGTTCCCCCAGAGCTCATTCTCTGATTGGCCACGGCAAGTCGCCTGGCCTGGGGCAACTTAAAGTAGTGTTGTAAGTCATGTCCAAGTCTGTCCAAGTCGCGTCCAAGTCACTCCAAGTCGCGTCCAAGTCACGTCCAAGTTGCCTCCAAAAGTCGTGTTGAAAGTCGTGTTGCCCCTGTGTGAACGGAGCCTAAATAATCGTTTTTTTTGGTAAATTTAAGCCAATATGTCTTCTGCTTCCTTTCTTTGATACAAATTACCCAAATCAGTGTATGTTATAGAGTCTACAAGCTATGATATATATATATATATTTGAAAATTGATCAGCCTTTGTGTACTGACTGCTTCACTCATTTCTTGAGGCCTTAAAATGGCAGGATAGTAGAAAAAAAACCCCGGATGGCCCCTTTTTCGTAAAGAAAATAGTCCAAGGTATTTAAATGGTATGGTGAGTTTTTCTGAAGTTGTCATTTTTAGCACACTTTTTGGAAATTAATTTGTTACGCCCTGTGATTTTACGCTATTTCAAATCGCGGGCAGAATTGTGCCAATTCCGCCTGCAATTCGAAATGCCAAGATGTGAACAAAGCCTAACAACAAAACGCTCCAAGGTGTTTTCTGAAAGACATAGTGAGTCTTTTGAAGACTTCATTTTTTGCCACAAGCTTTTTTGGAAAATGTGGAATGAAAATGAAAATGTATTTTTTACACAAAGGTGTCAATTAATAGGATATTTGTAACACACAGCATAGGCAAATTTAGATATACACTCCAAAAAACATTCTGCTACTCCTCCAGAGTATGGCAATACCACATGCATTAAACTTTTTCACAGCCTAACCACCAACCGCATGAAAAATAAACAAAAGAAGGTGCCAGCATCTAAGTGTAGAGGATTTATTTAAAAGGAATAAAAAGGGTTAAAATGCATTCACTACATGGGAAGGGTTAAGAAGCATATCATCCAATTCAGAATGATGCCCTCTGGGGAGCTGTGGGATGTTGCAGAGGTCGGCAGGGAAGCTGCTGATGAATGCAGAACTGCGCTAGGAATGCTGGTGTGAAGGTGCTGTCATCTGGAATGCAAGCATATAGTGGTGTGGCTAATTTCCTGACTACCTATCACATTGAGACTCTGGTGTACCACGACAGTGGAAACACCCACAAAATGGCCACATTTTGGAAGGTAAACACTCCAAGGTATATTTTAAGCGGCATGGTGAGACATTTGAAGACTTCATTTTTTGCCAAAACTTTTTGGAAAATGTGGAAATGTATGTGTTTGTGTCATAAATTGCCTGAACGATTAATTATGTATAAGTAATATCTAAGAATGCTAGTATGGTGGCCTAAATTTATGGGAGGAGCTGGGGGGGGGGGGGGGGTATTTAGGCAGACCACTCACCTGTGCCCTTTGTCGGTTCCAGTGTGCGATACCCTCCCTCCCATTCCCCTTTTTCAGGGCACTTCTCAGCACATTCCGCTCCATAATCTTCCATTACTTATCGTGGGTATTCCCCCTTTTCTTGGCATACCGACCAGCTGACCAAGGCACACCTCAGGTCTGCTGTATGTTATATTGTAAGTCTTGTAGCATGTTTATGTGATCCATATTTGTCTTGGTCTTTGACTATATTATATATCTATATCTATCTATCTATCTATCTGTCTATCTATCTATCTATCTATCTATCTATCTATCTATCTATCGATAGATAGATAGATAGATAGATATATATATATATATATAGAGAGAGAGAGAGAGAGTCTGAGGAAGTCATTCAGTAAGTTTGAGATCTGTGAGGAGATCAAGGGGGTGAGTTGAGTAGTGGAGATATATTTATAAATAACTATATATATATATATATATATATATATATAATCTCCACTCCTCAACTCACCCCCTTGATCTCCTCACGGATCTCAAACTTACTGAATGACTCAATCTTTCTAAAACTGAGCTTGTTATATTTCCTCCTTCACGGACCCCCCTGTAACTTCACAATTAATATCAACAACGCAATCATTGTTCCCCCTACACATGCCAGGGTGCTGGGTGTAATCCTTGACTCTGACCTCTCCTTCAGCCCCCATATCCAATCACTGGCTAAGTCCTGCCGCCTTAACCTCCATAACATCTCCAGAATTCGACCCTTCCTGACTAATGACACCACAAAGCAACTTATTCACTCCTTGATTATTTCCCGACTTGATTACTGCAACTCTCTCCTTAATGGCCTACCCTTACGCAGGCTTTCCCCCCTTCAGTCTATTATGAATTCTGCTGCTAGACTAATACACCTCACTAACCGATCCATGACTGCTGCTCCTCTCCGTCAATACCTTCACTGGCTTCCCCTATTCCACCGTGTAAAATTCAAAATGCTAACCATAACATACAAAGCCATTCACAACATCGCCCCATCTACATCACCAACCTCATCTGCAGATATCGCCCAAATCGTCCCCTCTGCTCCTCCCAGGACCTCCTGCTCTCTAGCTCCCTTGTTACCTCCTCCCATGCTCGCCTTCAGGACTTCTCCAGAGCCCATCCTCTGGAACTCACTGCCCCGGTATATCTGATCAGCCCCTACCCTGTCCAACTTTAGGAGATCAATGAAAACTCATTTATTCAGGGAAGCCTATCCCACACCCAGCTAACAACTGTCCCCGAGCCCCCCCATCAAATCATTCTCTACAGCTTTTACCTTTTGTACCACCACCCCCTCCCTTTTGAATGTAAGCTCTATGAGCAGGGTCCTCCCGTACCTTTTGTATTGAACTGTACTGTAATTGTGTTGTCCCCCCCCCATACATTGTAAAGCGCTGCATAAACTGTTGGCGCTACATAAATATTGTATAATATAATAATATATATAAGTAATTTGAAACCAGTACAGAAATCTTTACGAACACAATGAGAATCAATGTGACTATGGACTGGCTATAGACAATAAATTAATATTTATTCAATAAGACATGTATTCACAGTATATACTTAGATTAGTGGGTGGACATAGACACAATAATTCCACATCAAAATAACAAAATCGTAATAACACTCAATAATATATGTATATTGCTATATATCGAAAAAAAAAAATGATTACATTCTCCCGTGGACAAAATAAGCATATATAACTAACTATCAGTCTTTGTTTTATGAAATCCAACAGTTATTCCCCTGCAGTAGGAATAAGCGTTAAACTAAGTAAAAATGTTTTTTGCGCTATAGTAGCAGCAAAAACAGAAAATAATAAAAATTAGAAAACCAAAAATAGAAGTAAGAAAAATATAAATGGTTATAATATCGGGGGAGAGCAAGCTAGGTATCACAAGAAATAAATCAGTAGGCTTAGCAAGCTAAGCAACAAATCAGTAAAATGTCATTGTATTATAGTTACCCTTTTAAAATGACTACTGGCTTATAATGGTCATTAGCAGAGTCTCCTAAAATGGCTGCGATTCCTAAAATGGCATCTCGCTAGGTTGGAGCTACGTCTTGGCATGCCTGAGGAGTCAGATGATGAGACATGATGATGATGATGAGCGTCTCTCTGGATGGATAGGACTTGGCATGGATGAATGTACTGTGAATGGATGGGTGTCTGTCTACCTATATTCAGTTCTGAAAAATAAGTTCTGAAAATTTTTAAATAAGCCTAGCCCGGAAGGTGGAACTTCTTTTTCATTGGTTCATCCGGTTAACCACTGACTCGTTCTTTAAGCATTGCCTCTCTGAGCCACCAGGCATTATTCTAGGACAAGGAATGTCTGTTCTAATATCTTGTAAAATAATGTGGTATAGGAATGTTCATTTTCTCATAATAACAAGCAGAGCCATGTGATATTTCTAATATATATATATGTAATGTTTAGGAGATCTGCTAACTGCCAATGTATAAGTGTACATTTATGATGAAGCAATTTTTAAGAATAAGGAATTTTGATTATCAGGAGGTGGAATTCCAAATATAGCAATTGGAATACATAAAATACTTAGAACACTTAAAAATTTAAACTATTAATTGAATATAGTTACGTCACAACACATTTCCCTAACAATATTGATTACAAATAAACAAACTGTCATAGTAAGAGGAGTTCTGCCTGCCCCTTTAAAAATTAAAAGTCAGCAGCTACACATACTGTAGCTGCTGACTTTTAACATTCCAACACTTCCTTGTCCTGGAGTCCAGCTTGTTTACCCCCAGCAAATTGAGAAAAAAACAGAATGTTTCTGGGGGACACTTATGACTTCAGACCTGGAATTAACCTTTTAATATCTCGGCCTATCCAAAACTTAGACCAGTCAGTAATAAATTCATAAATCCCGGGTCATATTTTTAATTAAATAACTGATGCTCTGACAGGAAAGAAAATTAAAACATTTAGCCACTTTCAGACCGGACCATTTCGCTGGCTAAAGACCAGAGCACTTTTTGCGATTCGGCACTGCGTCGCTTTAACTGACAATTGCGCGGTCGTACTACGTGGCTCCCAATCAAAACATCCTTTTTTTCCTACAAATAGAGCTTTCTTTTGTTGGTATTCGATCACCACTGTAGTTTTTATTTTTTGCGCTATAAACAAAAAAAGAGCGTCAATTTTGAAAAAAACACATTATTTTTTACTTTTTTCTATAATAAATATCCCCCAAAAATGTATAAAAAAATCATTTTTTTCCTCAGTTTACGTCGATACGTATTCTTCTACATATTTTAGGTAGGGATGAGCTGAACACCCCCCGGTTCGGTTCGCACCAGAACTTTCGAAAGGGACCCCAAATTCGTACGAACTTTAGAACCCCATTGAAGTCTATGGGACTCGAACGTTCGAAATTAAAAGTGCTAATTTTAACGGCTAATATGCAAGATACTGTCCTAAAAAGGGTTTGGGGACCTGGCTCCTGCCCCAGGGGACATGGGTCAATGCCTAAAATGTTTTTAAAAATGGCCGTTTTGGCGGGAGCACTGATTTTAATGACGATTAAAGTGAAAAAAAAAGTGAAATATTCCTTTAAATATGGTGCCTGGGGGTGTCTGTAGTATGCCTGTTAAGTGCTACGTGTTTCCCGTGTTTAGAACAGTCCTTGCACAAAATGACATTAAACGGAAATAAGATCATTTAAAACTGCTTGCGGTTTTAATGTTATATCTGGTTCCTGCAATATGGTTGAAAATCATTGAGAAAAATGGCATGGGTAGCCCTCCCTGCCCATTACCAGCCCCTTTGGGTCTTGTACGCATATTAAGGGGAACCCCGTACCCATATTAAAAAAAGGAAATGCGTGTGGCCCCCAGGCCCTATATACTCAGAACAGCAGTATACAGGCGGTGCAAACAAGACAGGGACTGTGTAGGTTTGTTGTGTTAAGTTGAATCTGTTTGTAATTTTCAACTGGTACATTTTTAAAGTGTAGCTCCAGTCAAAAAAACTATTTTTAAGCTTTTTGGAAAACATAGGGAAGGGTTATCACCCCTGTATAATTTGTTTTGTCGTCCATCTTTTTTCATCTCACTTGCTGTTGTCTCCTTCCGTTTGCAAGTAGGAGATGTTTGTAAGTTGGATGTTTGAAAGTAGGGGCCTGCCCTATATGCTCTGCAGAAATGGCGGAACAAGGTGTTGGTTTTGCCACAACATTGTAAGCCCTCAAAGTGAGTCTTGGTGGGCACTGGAGCGCCCTGCTGTGAACGATTATATCAAGAATTGTAATTACATGCCATTGTTGAACAGTGGTAGAAAAATTGACCTTTGGTGGTTGTGGTGCTGGTGCCACAACACTATAAGTCCTCACAGTTACTCTGGGTGGGCACAGGAACGGGCCCTCCTGTGAAATATTATATCAAGAATTGTAATTACATGTCCCTGTTAAACAGGGGCAGAAAAATTGGGCCTTAGGCACTGGTGCCACGACACTGCAACCTCTCCCATATACTCTAGTTTTATTGCAGGAATTAGTCCTGCTGCAAAGCATTGCATCAAAAATTGTAATTAAACGCCCCTGTTAAAAAGGGGCAGAAAAATTGGGCCTTAGGCACTGGTGTTGGTGTCACCACACTGCAACCTCTCCCATATACTCTAGTTTTATTGCAGGAATAAGCCCTGCTGCAAAGCATTGCATCAAAAATTGTAATTAAACGTCCCTGTTAAACAGGGGCAGAAAAATTGGGCTCAGGCACTGGTGCTGGTGCCACGGCACTGCAACCTCTCCCATATACTCTATTTTTATTGCAGGAATTAGCCCTGCTGCAAAGCATTGCATCAAAAATTGTAATTAAACGCCCCTGTTAAACAGGGGCAGAAAAATTGGGCTGATGGCATCACCCAGAACCAGAAATGTTCTTCCAACATATCAGCGGAGGAGGAAGAGGATAGACAATCAACATAACAGGACAGTCACTCAGCATCAGCATAGGCAGTCTTGAAGGGATGTGATATTTCAAAAAAAATTATTCAGTTACATCAGCTTAAGGTGCTTGGTAGCTGTGGGTGATCCAAGACTGATTCATCTTGATGAAGGCCAGTCGATCAACTGATTCGGTGGACAGGCGCACCCTGTGATCGGTAACAAAGCCACCAGCAGCACTGAAGGTGCGTTCCGAAAGAACGCTGGATGCAGGACAGGCCAGTAGCTCAATTGCATACTATGCAAGCTCTGGCCAGTGATCCATCCTCAAGACCCAGTAAGCCAGAGGATTTTCGGTGGGAAAGGTGTCCAAGTATGACCTTGCCCCTAGGTATTCCTGTACCATGTAAATCAGACGCTGGCGATGGTTGCTGGAACCGATCATACCTTGGGGCTGCGGACTAAAAAATTGTCTGAAAGCATCAGTCAGACGGCCACCTTCTCCACCGCTCCTTCGATGCCTCAGCAACACGTTGTCCAGGACCAGGAGTTTGTAACCTCCCAGTCTCTGGGAACGCGTTGCATAGACCTTTCTGCAAGGCCTCCCGGAGATGTCTCATCCTCTGCTCCCTCCGCGATGGCAAGATAAGGTCGGCAACCTTACCCTTGTACCGTGGATCAAGGAGAGTGGCCAGCCAGTAATGGTCCCTCTCCTTGATCCGAAGAATACGAGGATCCTTCCGCAGGCTTTGCAGGATCAGGGAGGCCGGCCATGCAGCGTAGGTTAGCTGAGGCATTCGGTCCGGAGTCCTCTGGGTCACTAAGGACAACATGATCCGCAGCTACCTCCTCCCAGCCACGTACAAGTCCACGTGTTTCTTGGGACTGTAAATCAGACCTAAAAGACTGCTGCTGCTGCTGATGCTGAGTGCCAGCCTCCACCTCCATGCTGACACAATCATCCTCCTCCTCCTCTTCCTCCTCCTCATCCTCTTCCTGTGTGATGGGTGGCACAGCAGGAACACTGTCTGGATAAAGGGGGCCTTGAGAGGCAAGGAAGTCCTCCTCTTCCTGCCTCTGTTCTGCCTCAAGTGCCCTGTCCATTATTCCATGCAGCGTATGCTCCAAGAGGTGGACAAGAGGTACAGTGTCACTGATGCATGCACTGTCACTGCTCACCATCCTTGTGGCCTCCTCAAACGGTGACAGGACAGTGCATGCATCCCTGATCATGCCCCACTGGCGTGGTGAGAAAAAACCAAGCTCCCCTGACCCTGTCCTGGTGCCGTAGTCGAACAGGTACTCATTGATGGCCCTCTGCTGCATGTGCAGCCGCTGCAGCATGGCTAACGTTGAGTTCCACCTGGTGGGCATGTCACATATAAGGCGGTTCTTGGGCAGGTTCAAATCCTTTTGGAGCTCAGCCAGCTGAGCACAAGCATTAAATGATTGGCGGAAATGCACACAGACTTTCCTGGCCTGCTTCAGGACATCCTGTAAGCCCGGGTACCTGCCCAAGAACCGCTGCACCACCAGGTTAAGGACGTGAGCTACACAGGGCACATGGGTCAGTTGTCCCTGTCGGAGGGCAGAGAGGAGGTTGGTTCCATTGTCGCAAACCACCATTCCTGGCTTAAGCTGGCGTGGCATCAACCACCTCTCGGCCTGCCCCTGCAGAGCTGACAAAACATCCGCCCCAGTGTGGCTCCTGTCCCCCAAACAAACCAGCGCAAGCACGGCATGGCATAGTTTTGCCTGCGTACTTGTGTAGCCCCTGGAACGCCTACGGAGCACCACTGGTTCTGAGGACAGAGCACTGGAACAGGCCATGGAGGAAGAAGAGGAGGGGGTGGAGGAGAGAGGTGTGTCACAACCAATAGTAGCATTTTGGAGGCGTGGTGGCGGAACAACCTCCAACACTACTGCACCTTGTCCTGCATCCTTCCCAGCTGCCAGAAGAGTGACCCAATGGGCCGTGAAAGACAGGTAACATCCCTGTCCATGCCTGCTGGACCATGAGTCAGCGGTAATATGCACCTTACCGCTGACCGCCCTGTCCAGTGAGGCAAGGACATTGCCTTCCACATGCCGGTAGAGAGCCGGAATCGCCTGCCGTGAGAAAAAGTGGCGTTTGGGGACCTGCCACGGAGGAACCGCACATTGTACAAACTCACGGAATGGGGCCGAGTCTACCAAATGAAAAGGCAGCAGTTGAAGTGCTAGCAATTTAGCCAAGCTAGCATTCAACTGCTGGGCATGTGGATGGCTGGGAGTGAACTTCTTTCGCCAGTCCAGCAGCTGGGAAAGGGACATTTGCCTTCTATAATCGGACGTGGGTGTACTGCTAGCAGAGTGCCTGGAAGCACTTGGCTGTGACACACCTAATTCTACACCTTCATTCCTCTCAGAGCAGGTTTCAGAGAGGACTGAAGGTCTAGTGGGGTTGGAGATGCCAGCTGATGAGGAGCAAGGAGAGGCTGCTTTGTTCTTTGGTGTGGGTCTTTGAGGTACGCTTGCCAACGAGCTGCATGGCAGGTCAACATATGTCTGGTCAAGCATGTGGTGCCCAAGCGGCTGATGTTTTGGCCACGCGAGATACGCTTGAGACATATGTTGCAAATAGCAGCGGTGCGATCTGATGCACTCGTCTCAAAAAAGGCCCACGCCAAAGAACTTTTAGAATAACGCGCAGAGGCAGTGCCCTGCACAGGCGGAGCTCTGCGGTGTGATTCAGTCGGTGTGCTGCCCCTAAGCTGGCCCCCGGAGGGCATCTTGCCTCGTTGGACATGTGCCTCCTCCTCCTCCTCCTCCTCTCTCCTACCAGGCACCCACGTGGAGTCAGTGCCCTCATCATCCCCTCCCTCTTCATCGCTGTAGCAAACCTGGCAATATGCTGCAGCTTGTGGAACATGACTGCCAGATTGCTGTCCTTCTTGAGCATCCCCTCTCTCTGCATTCACGCTACTGCCTTCCTCTAGCTGAGTGTCATCATCAGAGCCTACAAAACACTGGGCATCCTCCTGGAGCATGTACCCAACACTGTGCTCAAAGAGTTCAGGAGACTCCTCAGGAGGACGTGGTGGGTCTAGGGAAGGAGTCACTGATGATGACATTGAGAGGAGGGAAGACGATGCATTGGCAGCTGCTTTGCTAGTACCCTGAGACTGGATGAGAGAGGATGAGGAGGATGAAGAGGGCTTGGTCATCCACTCTACCAAGTCGTTGGCATGTTGCGGTTCAACATGTCCAGCTGCCGAAAAGAAGGACAAGCGTGTCCCATGGCCACGTGCTGATGACAATGCACCGTGTCCACGACCAGCACTGTTGTCTCTAGACACAGAGCCTGCTTGCCCTCTTTTATCGGCTCGCGCCTGTCTGCCTCTCCTTGCTGGCCTTCCAGACATGGTAATGGCCTGAAGGGAGTTGGGTAAAACAGCAGTTGGTTAGTGTATATTGTGCTGGAGGCACACAACACCCACTAACTCCTGCAGATGCCTTTATTATAGAACACCAGAGATAAAGGGGTATACTGTACTGGAGGCACACAACACCCACTAAGCCCTGCAGATGGCTCTATTAGAGAACAGCAATAAAGGGTAGATACAGGTGTATATTGTGCTGGAGGCACACAACACCGACTAACTCCTGCAGATGCCTTTATTATATAACACCAGAGATAAAGGGGTATACTGTAATGGAGGCACACAACACCCACTAAGCCCTGCAGATGGCTCTATTAGAGAACAGCAATAAAGGGTAGATACAGGTGTATATTGTGCTGGAGGCACAAAACACCCACTAACTCCTACAGATGCCTTTATTATAGAACACCAGAGATAAAGGGGTATATACAGATGTATACTGTGCTGTGCTGGAGGCACACACAACTTCCAATAACTCCTGCAGATGGCAGATGGATCAAATAGAGAAGAGCTATGTAGGTGGATATAGCGGTGTGTACTGGGTACAGAGCACGCAGACAGCACGCACTATCTCCTAACACTACTGACTGCAAGCTCTATTATAAAAGATAGATCACTAGCTATATAGGTGAGGTGAATATAGCGGTGTATACTGCAGTCAGGGCACGCAGACAACAACCACTACAGAAGAGCAAGATCGAAAATCGGCCGATAACGATCGGTGTATACTGTGTTGAAGGTACACAGAACACCCACTAACTGCTACAGACGCCAACACACTACACAAGGCCGCCACGCTGGCGGCCTTATATAGTGTGGGGCGTGTACAATCATGGCTCTCCTCGCTGCTGGAGCTGTGATTGGCCAAGCATGCGGGGTCACAGTGCATGCTTGGCCAATCATGAGCCAGCAATGCACTGCGATGACGCAGTGCATTGTGGGCCGTGAGCGCCACGCGAATTTGGCACGAACGGCCCATAATGTTCGGAATTCGCCGAACGGGCGAACAGCCGATGTTCGAGTCGAACGTATGTTCGACTCGAACGCGAAGCTCATCCCTAATTTTAGGTAGAAAAAAATGCAATAAGCGATTATTGATTGGTTTGCGTAAATGTTATAGCGTTTACAAAATAGGGGATAGTTTTATGGCATTTTTATTAATAATGTTTTTTTTTACTAGTAATGGCGGTGATCAGCGATTTTTATTGTGACTGCGACATTATGGCGGACACATCGGACATTTTTGACACATTTTTGGGACCATTGTCATTTATACAGCAATCACTGCAATACAAATGCACTGATTCCTGTGTAAATTACACTGGCAGTGTAGGGGTTAAGTGTGTCCTAGGGGTGTGCTGCTAACTGTGGGGGGCGTGGCTGTGTTTTACACGTCACTGATCTCTGCTCCAATCACAGGGAGTAGAGATCAGTGACACTGTTGCTAGGCAGAACAGGGAGATGCTTGTTTACTTTAGCATCTCCCTGTTCTTCCTCCCCGTGAGACAATTGAGGTCCCGACCGGCGCGGATACCTGTATGCCCATTTGCCTGTCCATGCCATTCTGCCGACGTACATCGGCATGTGCTGGTTGGGAAGTGGTTAAAGTTGATAATTGAATAAAATATTTCTCGCACACAGCATGGACATACATAGTAACGGCAAACCAAAACACATTCTACTACTTCTCAGGAGTATGACTAATTATGTATCTTGTGTATCACACAAATTAACCAAATGTGTCAAAACGTTTATACTGTAATGGTCACAGCTTAGTGTAGTGTTACCTATAGTAGTCCCAGTTCCTATAAGCCAAGCAAGCCTAGCCTACTGGTACATAACTACCCCCAGGAATGCCATGTTCACTGGCCAGGAAGTACAGGAGCTGACGTGTTTCACACTTTTAAAAGTACTTTTGAAAGTGTGAAATGCCTCAGCTCTTGTGATCCGTTGTTTGCTGTGGCTTGAACTTTTTGGATTAGTTCATCTTTTTTTTAAAGGCATTTGATTTTGAGTGTGGCTTTCCAGAATCTTCAATTCATCCAATTACCTATGCTTAGCCAGCACCTGCTTTTCCGATTCTGAGGAGAGCTACATTTCCAGACACCCTTTCCTAGAGCGGCATCTCTCTTCCCCTTGCTCCTGGACTTTGCACATATATACAGGTGTGAGGGGGTCTGACAAATATACAGGTGTGTGGGGGGGCTGAAATATATACAGGATTGGGGGGGGCTGAGTGCGTACAGGTGAAGTGGCTGGTGTGCAGATTCGGTCATATAGGCAAATCCTGGGGAATGTTGGTGGTCAGGCTCGGGGTGGGGTGGGCAGGCCTAAAGCTGTGTAAGGGCAGATTATCCGATGGCTACACTCTCACCCTTTCAAAACTGTCTTGGTTCCAAATGATTCCCTGGACCCATCAAGAGGTTTTATGGAGAACGTGCTAAAAAAGAGGAAAAAGAGGCATTGCCCTATAGCAGCACCTGTGGAATTACACATATAAATAAATCATTAACTATATCACCTGACTTTCATTCTGGTCTTATCTGAATTGATTTGATTTGAGCCTAACCTAGTGTTTCAAGGAAATGTAATCGATCAATTGTTTCAAGAAAATGTAATCGATCGATCAATGTTTCAATCTTTTTCCGTATATGAACCACCTCTAAAGCCAGCAAATTTACAGAGTAATTATGCCAGCTAGAATTTAATTAAATAAGAATCAGGTTTTTGCTAATTAAACAAATACATGTTTTACTGTGATCATAATCCGCTATCCTATAGCTCTTACCTGAGCACTTCCCTTTTTAAGTTTATCACTGTTCCTTGGTTCAATGTCAGCACGACACCTCTTTAAACAGTGAAGATTGAAAAAGTTGCTTCAATCTATCACAAGGGCTAAACCCCTAAGAAAAAAGCCAAAAGAATTGTGACAGGTTACACACTCACAGAAGGCAATAAACTTCCCTGCTGAAATGGGAAAGAGACGGTAGCAATTTACTTTTAGACAGGTTAAGAGCCTCACTAGTAGCAGTGTGGATGGCCACAGCAATGTGGTGTGTTGGAAATGCTCATATATTCCATCATACCCCCAGAAATGTTTGATATCATTGATGATTGAGGCAATCAAAGGTTTCATTTGACACTAGTGTGATCAGGCTGTTTAGGGCGCCCTATCGTGCATGTGCGAGACCGCCGTGGTCATCTTGGAAAGTCTTTTTGCCCATACTTGAGAAATCTGGGAAAAGGCATGCTGTTCAGGTCTCGATGGGCACAAGGATAGATGCTCTCTATCCCGGGAGTGACCACCACCTCCCAGGCAGCCAGGTAAAGCCCCCCAATGCCTGCAGACCACAGTCGGCACATCGTGCTGTACCGCGCATGTGCGGACCCGCTGCGGCCATCTTAAGGGGTCCACAAGTTGAAATATGGGCCACAATAAGTAAGAGGCAGCAAAAATCTTTTATCCATCCTCACAATGGACACTACCAGCAACAATATGGATTACAGTTATTATATTTATTATATTGTGCTATATATCGAAGTTACCAATTACCCAAAGCAATGATTCTGGGGATCAAACAAAAGAAACTACCTAGCAATCAATCAGGGAATCAGTTTTGTGGGAGTATTTGCGATATATGGAGGGAACATGGCACTGCTCATGTGCCAAAAAAGTATACATTACTCATCAGATTAATTTAAAAACCGAAGTTTAAGGGGAACTATCAAAAGTGGACACTATAGAACTAGACCAAGTCAAGGGCCAGACTGTTACCACATCAGATAAACTTTACCTAAAAACAGCAAAAAGAAAATAAAAAAAGTTTTTTTTGTGTGCATTAGTAACCTATGACAACTCTTGCATCTTCAATTAATCCTCCACATGAAATCCAGAAAAAATGTAGCGTTTGATTAATCTTCACTGTCTTTCTTTGTTTGCAACTTGGATCCGTGTATCCGAGTATTTCTATTTTGCCCATTGGCCCGCTGATATGCTCTCTTTAGTAAGTTCCTGCCAAATCCTCTCTTTTTAAGACGACATTGTAATGCCTTGGAGCAATTGGAGGCGCAAGTATTGACTGTATGGTATACTTACTATTAGAGGGGCCGGGTCTGAGCTCCTAGGACTAAGAATGGTGTTACCTGATGATGGTTTTCTATAGAGGGTGGAGCCCAAACTTCCATCCTAATTTTTATAGATCTCAATATTCAAGAAATTCAGTTTTTTGATGGAAAACCTAGGTAAACTTGAAATTATAATCATTGGTTTTCAAGGCTTCCAAAAATCCTTCCAAATCTCTTGGGTCCCCAGCCAAATAAAAAACACATCGCAACCCCCCGCACCTGGAGGTAGTGGGAACGTTTGAAAAAAACCCACCAAAATGAAGCACAATAGGGCCAAAATAAATTGATTGTATGGACCAGCAGTCATGCCACTCTCTGATAAGAAGGTCTCTACAACCCGTACCCCTCAATTGTGGGGCATAGAGTTGTAGAGAGTTCTAGAGAGCTTCTACATTAAGAGCCACCAACCAGGCTCCCTCTGGTATGTTAATGCAAATCCAGAGCTCGAATAAGATCACTTGTGTCTTGAATATGAGAGGTAAGTGCCTTCACGTGGGGTCTCAAGTAGTTATCAACAAATTGACTAGAGAGTTCAGTTAAGCACCCGTTCCCCGACACTATGGGCCTCTATGGGGTTCTATCAAGCTCTTGTGAATCTTGGGTAGCGCATATAAAGTTGGAATTTTTGGGGTTCTAACATCGAGAAATTCAAGTGTTTTTTTATCAATAGTCCCCTTTAGAAAGACCTCATTTATAAGCCCTCTAAATTTGTTGGTCATTCTTTCCAGGTATATTTCAGGGACCCTTCTATACCATTCTTGGTTGTCCAGTATGTTCAGAACCATCCGCTCATACTGGGCAACCTCCATCACCACAATATTCCCGCCCTTGTCAGAGGGTTTTTTCAGTAGGTTTGAATTTCTTTTTAATTCATTTAGAGCCAGGCCATGTGAGATTTGAAATGAATGGATTTGTCCACGTGCATTGAATCTCTTGAACCACTTGCTGGGTGAAAGCCCAAATGTTGGGATTGGCTTGTAAAAGAGGAAATGCGTGAGATTTTGGTTTGTACAGTTTAGGATTTTTGTGATGAAAGATTAATCACCTCTAATTTGTCTGATTCGGCATGGTCTTGGCCTCTGGTGTTTCGGTCTTCGAACCCCTTTTGGCTTCTGCCATGACCGGGGAAAAAAAATTTGTGCTGTACGTTGGTCTACCCCTCCTATTGAGGGGCAGAGCTGACTCACCTTCGAAGTGGAGATTGTTTGGAGAGAGACAGAAAGAGTATTAGTCAACACAGCAGAGGATCTAGATGTGACCTGGGAGGTTGCAGCATTGGATGGTTGTGAGCGTAAAGCATTCCGTGATGGCGCCGAACCTGAAGTGTGCTTGGATATCGATGTGCATAAATCATCACTGTCCTGTTTTTGTTTCTGTGGTCCTTTCCCCTTAAAAGATTGATGGTGTGGAGTTGCCTGTTTAGACGAGACTGAAGAGAACCATCGAAATCATTCTGATGTGCTAAATTTCTATTCTGATTTGTTTTGCTTTTTTCACCTCCTTGTACTCATTTATAGGCCTCATTGGAGTCATATGCAAGCTTGTCCCTAGCAATTTTTTCTTTTTGCTGTTGTTTTTATGTAAAGTTTATCCAATGTGACAACAGTCTGGCCCTTGACTTGGTCTGGTTCTATAGTGTCCACATTTGATAATTACCCTTAAACTTCAGGGATAGTCTAGTTAGTAAATGAATCTGATGAGTAATGTATACTTTTTTGGCACATGAGCAGTGCCATGTTCCCTCCATATATCGCAAATACTCCCACAGAACTGATTCCCTGATTGATTGTTAGGTAGTCTCTTTTGTTTGATCCCCAGAATCATTGCTTTGGGTAATTGGTAACTTTGATATACCGTGGTATGATAAATATAATATAATAACTATAATCCATAAGACTATGCCCTGTTGCTGGTAGTGTCCTTTGTGAGGATTGACAAAATATTTTTGCTGCCTCTTACTTATTGTGGCCCATATTTCAACTTGTGGCCACCAAGTAAGGGCAGATGGTCCCCTTAAGATGGCCGTGGCAGGTTTGTGCATGCGCGGTATGACGTAATGTTGCAGACTAAGGCCTGCAGGCATTGGGTGGCTTAACCTGGCTGCCTGGGTGGTGGTGGTAACTCCTGGGATAGAGAACATCTATCCTTGTGCCCATTGAGACCTGAACAGCATGCCTTTTCCCAGAACTATCACATATGGGCAAAATGACTTTCCAAGAGGGCTGCGGCGGTCTCGCGCATTTGCGATAGGGCACCCTAAACGACTCGTTCATACTAGTGTCAAATGAAACCTCTGATTGCTTCAATCAGCAATGACATCAAACATTGCTGGGGGTATGATGGTAATTAGAGATGAGCTTTGAGTTCGAGTCGAACTCATGTTCGACTCGAACATTGCCTGTTCGCCTGTTCAGCTAACAGTGAACAATTTGGGCTGTTCGCAGCAAATTCGAAAAGCCGAAACACCCTGTACAAGTCTATGGGAGAAGTGCTAATTTTAAAGGCTAATATGCAAGTTACTGTCCTAAAAAGTGTTTGGGGACCCGGGTCCTGCCCCAGGGGACATGGATCAATGCAAAAAAAAAGTTTTAAAAATAGCAGTTTTTTCAGGAGCAGTGATTTTAATAATGATTAATGTGAAACAATAAAAGTGTAATATTCCTTTAAATTTCGTACCTGGGGGGTGTCTATAGTATGCCTGTGAAGGGGCGCATGTTTCCCATGCTTAGAACTGTCCCTGCACAAAGTGTCATTTCGCAAGGAAAAAAAGTCTTTTAAAATCACTTTCCATTGTCGTCTCCTGTAATACAGAGAACACTCAATGAGTGTTCTCTGTATTAGCCGACAATTCATTCATTGATAAAAATAAAAAAAATAAAAAATAAAAAAGCGTGGGGGTTCCCCTAAATTAAATTACCAGGCCCTTCAGGTCTGGAATGGATATTAAGGGGAATCCCGTGTCAAGTTTAAAAAAAAAAAATTGACGTGGGGGTCCCCCTAAATATCCCTACCAGACCCTTTATCCGAGCACACAACCTGGCAGGCCGCAGGAAAAGAGGGGGGGGGGGGCGAGAGAGCGCCCCCCCTCCTGAACCGTACCAGTCCACATCCCCTCAACATTGGGAGGATGCTTTGGGGGTCTGTGACCCCTCAAAGAACCTTGTCCCCATGTTGACAAGGGCCTCATCGCCACAACCCTGGCCGTTGGTTGTGGGGGTCTGCGGATGGGGGGCTTATCAGAATCTGGAAGCCCCCTTTAACCAGGGGACCCCCAGATCCCACCCCCCTGTTTGAAATGGTAAGGGGGTACAAAAGTACCCCTACCATTTCACAAAGAAAGTGTAAAAATAGTTAAAAAAGACAAACACACTTTTGAAAAATTCCTTTATTAAAAATAAAAAAAAAGATTCCAGCGGTGGTAATCCACTCTTGCTATTCAGCGACGGATGATCATCTCTCCGGGGTCCAGCGATGGCTGATCTGATCCAGCGACGGGAGATCTCACAGTCTAGCCCTGTCCATACATGCATCCGTCTTCTGTCTCGCACCTGCGTTACATCAGAGGGGGGCGGGGTCACCCATACGTCACTGGGGAACCACATGGCTTCCCTAACCAGTGTCAGAGGGGGCGGGGTCAGGTGACGGGTGGCCCCGCCCTCCTAATATAAGAAACGTCAGCTCTGGGATCCCTGCAGTGTCTCCGCAGTGGAGACAGAAGACGGATGCATGTATGGACAGCGCTGGACTGAAAACCACCCATCGCTGGATCAGATAAGCCATCGCTGGACCCCGGAGAGATGATCATCCATCACTGGATAGCAAGAGTGGATTACCACCGCTGGAATCTTTTTTTTATTTGTAATAAATGAATTTTTCAAAAGTGTGTTTGTCTTATTTAACCATTTTTACACTTTCTTTGTGAAATGGTAGGGGTACTTTTGTACCCCCTTACCATTTCAAATGGGGGGGCCGGGATCTGGGGGTCCCCTTGTTAAAGGGGACTTCCAGATTCTGATAAGCCCCCCGCCCGCAGACCCCCATAACCACCGGCCAGGGTTGTGGGGATGAGGCCCTTGTCCACATCAACATGGGGACATGGTGCTTTGAGGGGTGACAGACCCCCAAAGCATCCTCCCAATGTTGAGGGCATGTGGCCTGGTACGGTTCAGGAGAGGGGGGGCGCTCTCTCGTCCCCCCTCTTTTTCCTGTGGCCTGCCAGGTTGCGTGCTCGGATAAAGGGTCTGGTATGGATATTTAGGGGGACCCCCACGTCAATTTTTTTTTACATTTGACACGGGGTTCCCCTTAATATCCATACCAGACCTGAAGGGCCTGGTAATTGAATTTAGGGGAACCCCCACACTTTTTTTTTTTTTTTTTTAATCAATGAATGAATTGTCGGCTAATACAGAGAATACTCCTTGAGTGTTCTCTGTATTATGGGAGCCGACAATGGAAAGTGATTTTAAAAGACCCTTTTTCCTTGCGAAATTACACTTTGTGCAGGGACAGTTCTAAGCACGGGAAACATGCGCCCCTTCACAGGCATACTATAGACACCCCCCAGGTACGAAATTTAAAGGAATTTTACACTTTTATTGTTTCACTTTAATCATTATTAAAATCACTGCTCCTGAAAAAACTGCAGTTTTTAAAACTTTTTTTTTGCATTGATCCATGTCCCCTGGGGCAAGACCCGGGTCCCCAAACACTTTTTAGGACAGTAACTTGCATATTAGCCTTTAAAATTAGCACTTTAGATTGTGAACGTTCGAGTCCCATAGACTTTAATAGGGTTCTAAAGTTCACACAAAGTTTAGGTCTGTTCGCAGGTTTTGGTGTGAACCAAACAGGGGGGTGTTCGGCTCATCCTTAATGGTAATATATGAGCATTTCCAACACACCACATTGCTATGGCCATTCACACTGCTACTAGTGAGGCTCTTAACCTATCTAAAAGTAAATTGCCTTCTGTGGGTGTGTAACCTGTCACAATTCTTTTGGCTTTTTTCTTAGGGGTTTAGCCCTTGTGATAGATTGAAACAACTTTTTCAATCTTCACTTGTTAAAGAGGTGTTGTGCTGACATTGAGCCAAGGAAAAGTGATAAACTGAAAGAGGGAAGTGCTCAGGTAAGAGCTATAGGATAGCGGATTATAATCACAGTAAAACATGTATTTGTTTAATTAGTAAAAACCTTATTTAATTAAATTCTAGATGGCATAATTACCTTGTAAAATTGCTGGCATTAGAGGAGGTTTATATATGGAAAGGGATTGAAACATTGATCGATTGATTCATTAAAATTCCTTGAAACATTAGGTTAGGCTCAAATCAAATCAATTCAGATAAGACCAGAATGGAAGTAAGGTGATATAGTTAATGATTTATTTATATGTGTAATTCCACAGGTGCTGCTATAGGGCAATGCCTCTTTTTCCTCTTTTTTGGCACAGACGTTCCCCATAAAACCTCTTGATGGGGCCAGGGGATCATTTGGAACCAAGACAGTTTTGAAAGGGTGAGAGTGTATCCATCAGATAACTTCAATGTGTTGTTCATAATGTAAATGTATTATTAGGTACCAGTACTGGGTTCCTGTATGAATGTATTGCCAATTATTAAAAATACCAAACTGATTTTATATTTTTTTGTTTTAGTGGCAAATATTAAATAATAAGGTTCTACAAAAGCTCCAGGCAAAGCTTGTGGTGAAACATGTAGAGGCAATCACACTTTTGTACCTTAACCATTGGGTCGTTATGGCCTCAATTTTATAAATTGTTATATAATATCTATGTAATTCAATTTTCTATATTTTTTAGTAAATTTGGCTTTTGATTGATTTTTCTCTTATATTCACCGACCGACACAGCTCCTCTCTGTAACAAAATGGGTTGTCAGCCCTATCACTGGAGATACTAGGCAAAATTGTAATACAACGCTTCAGAACTTTCAGTTCTGCCCAGGGGGCGGTCCCTAGGCTACAACCCCCACAGCCTGCCCTAGCAGACTCAGTTTTTTTCTTGCCTAGCGAAGGAGATAGACCTAGGAACCCTGCAGGCCCATAGGCCCGTGTTTTTTGATGCAGAAGCTTGGATTTTTGCGCAAGCTAAATAATCCTGTGATCTTCCATCAACAGCCGGCTGGGTGACAGACTGGTTCACTTATCCTTGTAGTCTCCCCAGTCCGGCCATCGAGCGTGTGCAGGTCGCAGCTAGGGCTCGGCAGGCCACGACATACCTCAGCTCCAGAGATGGTCGGTGAGCTTTATGCTCAGGGGCATAGATATGACCGGGCTACTGATGTTTGCGTCACAGTATGCCGGGCCAGTAGTCTTCCCTGTACTGATCAGGAGATGACTACCATGGAATGTCTCCCAGCTCTTCAGGACTGGTAAGTACAGCTCTCCCTGTCTCGACAGGGTGGAGCAGCTGGGCATTCCCTGGGAGGTCGATTCGGGGGCCCCCCTCACCCCCTCTGTTCTCTCCCCTGTCCTTAACTCCCCTCCTTTCCCCCCCTCACGGGGGGGCTGTACATGTGCTGAGTGGTGTGTGTGTGCCCTGGGCTCTCACCTGGGGGTTTAGCTGTGCTGGGTGCCTGGATCCTGCAGCTTAGTCCCGCTGGATGCCTGTGTAGTCTGCCCCTGTGTTGGTGCAGTGCTGTGTCTGCCACATGTTCTCTCTAGCCTCTCATAGTGCTGATCGGCGGCCATTTTAAGTATGGGCAAGGGTCAGACATGCTTCTGGCTTCAAGCGTCCATTTTCCTAGTGATATTCTATTAGAACACTGGTGGCCATTTTCTTGTAGCCGGACCGCCTTTTTTGTGCTCTAGCAGCAGCCCCTGTGCCCTCAGCTTCCTGTTTGGTCATCACAGAGTGCTGGGAGGTTTATCCTGTGATTCTGGAAACGTGTGTCAAATCGCTCACTGATCGTTCACCGATCGTGCGGCCGGTCGGCCACCGACACAGTTTTGCTATCTCTGCATCTGGGAGCACTGGGAAACATCATGCACTGCGGTGATACAGGGCGGAACTGGTGTTTCTTCCCCCGAAATCCAGGCAATTGCAACCGGGTCACCTGCGGACTGTGCGGTCCCTATGGACACCCTTACGGCGGTCCTCAATTAGTTTGTTGCCAGGATAGAGGCGGTACGTGGGAAGAAAGGTGCTAAAAAGTGGCCCCTGCCCCCCCATCCTCTGGGGAGAGCTCTGACGCAGACTCGGGTCCTGCTGAGGCCGGTGACCCCTGCTCTGTCTTGTCAGATGACGCTGACCAGGACCGTTCGGACAGTGAGGATGAGTCCCCGTCCGGGTCCGTGCGTAACAAAGCTCTAGTTGGAGCACTTATCACAGCTGTGTGTGATACCCTGAAGATTCAGGAGCCAGCGGATCCCTCTGCTCATGTACTGGTCCCTTTTGGGTCCCAGAAGCCAGCACGTTCACCTAAGGTGTTCCCATATCTGACTTATCTGACTTCTCCGGTCGTGGACCCCCCAGTAAGAAATAAAGTAACCACGATCCCGGTTGAGGGGACTCCTACATTCAAGGATCCCATGGACAGGAAGGCCGAGGTGGCGTTCCTTGTTTACGGTTGTGGGGTCAGCCGTGCGACCTGTACTGGCATCCGCACTGGTGTCACAGACACTGACTGAGTGGGCAAAACTTTTGCACCACGAATTGGGAGAGCAACAGGCCTCCCCTGTCTGCGTGGAACTAGCAGACCGACTAGTGCAAGGCCTTAAGTACGTCTGTGATGCAGCCCTGGATACTCTCCCTCTGTTATCCAGGGCTTCAGTGGCAGCTGTGGTGCTGAGGCGCCTGATTTGGCTAAAATGCTGCTCTGCTTACCAGGCATCCATGAAAGCCCTAACGGATCTTCCCTTCCTTGGTGACCGGCTCTTTGGAGCCTCATTAGATGACATTATTAAAAATGCCACTGGTGGTAAGAGTACTCTACTCCCACAGGACAGGAAGGCTAAGGAGCCACGCCGCAGGCAAGGGCCCTCTTTTTCCACTCACAAGCGGCTTTTTCGTCCGCCCGGTGCCTTGACAAAATGTCACCAGCCCGACAGGGCGCCCATGGATGGTCAAAAATGTCCCTGGAACCACAAGCCTAACAAGCCTGCGAATAAAAGTGCTACCGCATGAAGGTTTGCCCCCACCCAGGTCTCGGGTGGAGGGGTCGCCATCGGGAGTTTGCAGCCCAATGGTCCTCCCGGTTATCCGACCAATGGGTCTGTGATCTGATTTCCACAGGCTACACGATAGAGTTCCTCTCTTGGCCACTAAAACAGATTCTTCCCCTCCAGCATACCTGTACCCCCGTATCGCCAGGAGGCCCTGTTGGGGGCTGTAAGGGACTTGCTGAACCGAGGGGTGATTGTACCTGTTCCGGAGCCGGAACGCTTCCAGGGATCCTACTCAAATCTTTTTGTGGTTCCCAAGAAGGAAGGGGTACGTCCAATCTTGGACTTGTAGGCCCTCAATCACTTTGTAAAAGTGCAGAGTTTCAGGATGGAAACAGTTCGCTCAGTAGTCGCTGCACTCCATCAAGGGGACTCCCTGGCCTCCTTGGACATCCAGGATGCGTACCTGCACATACCCATATGCCTTTGGCATCAAAAGTTTCTATGCTTTGCAGTCGGAGAAGCCCATTACCAATTTGTGGCTCTTCCTTTTGTTCTGGCATCAGCCCCCCAAGTCTTTACCAAGGTATTGGCTCCAGTATTGGCGTTGCTGAGACAACATGGGATCGCGATCGTGGGCTACCTGGACGATCTCCTCCTGAGAGCTTCTTCCACCTCAGAATTGGAGGAGGATGTGGCGATCACCATGCAGACCCTGCAAGAATTTGGGTGGCTGTTGAACCTAAAGAAGTTGGTGATTGTGCCGACCCAGCATCTGGAGTACCTAGGTTTGCTGTTGGACTCCAGGGAAGCGAGAGTTTTTCTCCCTTCAAACAAACTGCAGACTCTCAGGTCCACGGTGAAATTGCTGATGAACCGCAAGTGGTCGTTGCATGCGACCGTGGTCGCATGCGAGTACTGGGGCTCATGGTAGCCTCCTTTCGAGGCAGTACCTTACACCCATTTCCACACCAGAGTACTGCAGAAGGAGATTTTGTTAAAATAGGACAAGTGTCAGATGTCCCTGGATCGACAGACCCAGGTGAGCCAACCAGTCAGGGCCTCTTTGGTCTGGTGGTTGAGGTCCCCGGTGATTCAGTCTGGAAAATCGTTCCTTCCTATGAAGTGGACGGTGGTCGCTACGGACGCCAGTCTATCCGGCTGGGGTGGAGTGATGGGTGTTCAGTCGACTCGGGGCCTCTGGTCGACGGTAGAATCCGAGTTGCCGATCAATCTGCTCGAATTGAGAGTGATCAGGCTGTGTCTCCACACATGGTTTGGTGAGTATTCAAGTGCGTCCGATCAGGATTCAGTTGGACAACGCCACGGTGGTGGCATACATAAATCACCAAGGGGGAACAAGAAGCGTAGCCGCTGCTCGGGAGGTCGCTCACATACTTCTGTGGGCAGAGCGACATGTCCCGGCCCTGTCAGCCATTTACATCCCGGGTGTGGAAAACTGGCAGGCGGACTATCTGAGTCGGCAGATGCTGGACCCAGGAGAATGGGCATTGCATCCGGAGACATTCAGGCTGCTGTGCCTGAAGTGGGGAACACCAGATGTGGATCTATTGGCCTCCCGTCTCAATCGGAAGGTGCCAAGATTCGTGTCCAGGACGAGAGATCCGTGGGCAGACGCGTCAGACACGCTGGTGGCCCCATGGGATCAGTATCAGCTGATCTACGCCTTTCCTCCACTGAAATTGTTGCCACATCTTCTTCACAGAGTAGAAGCCGAGGGGATGCCAGTGATACTGGTGGCCCCAGATTGGTCTCAGCATCCCTGGTACGCAGATCTGGTGCGTCTGGTGGCAGATGCTCCCTGGCGACTGCTGTTGTGAGAGGACCTTCTGTCTCAAGGTCCATTTTTTCATCCTGCTTTACCATGCTGGCTTTAACGGCATGGCTGTTGAGATCCAGGTGTTGAGGAACCGGGGTCTGTCGGACTTGGTGATTCCAACTATGTTGAGGGCACGGAAATCTTCTAGGAAGATATACCATCGTACCTGGAAGGCTTACATCTCCATGTGTGAGGAGAATGGTTAGCATCCGCGTTCCTTTTCCATAGCAAGGATTCTGCTGTTTCTCCAGCGAGGACTAGACCAGAGATTGGCATTGAGCACCATCAAGGGGCAGATCTCAGCCCTGGCTGTCTTTTTTCAATGACCCCTGGCATCGCACTCCTTAGTGGGTACCTTCGTTCAGGGGTTACGACATGTAGTCCCTCCGTTGTGCCCACTGTTACCCCCATGGGATTTGAGCCTGGTGTTGTCGGCGCTTCAAAAACCGACGTTTGAAAATATCAGGGAGATTCCCCTGTTGACTCTTTCCCAGCAAGTGGTCTTTCTAGTGGCCATTACCTCGGCCAGGAGGGTTTCGGAATTGGCGGCCTTGTCTTGCAAGTCGCCTTATCTGGTCATCCACAGAGATAAGGTGGTGTTGTGTCCGCAACCATCTTTTCTACTGACTGTGGTCTCGGCCTTTCATATCAATGAGGACATTGTATTACCATCGTTGCGTCCTAAGCCAAAGCACCCCAAAGAGGTGGCCCTTCACGCTCTGGATGTGGTTAGGGCTCTGAAGGTGTATTTGTCTGCCACGGCTCCCTTTTGGAAGTCAGACTCACTGTTTGTTTCGGTGGCTGGTCCAAAAAAAGGCTATGGCGGTCTCTTCGGCCACCATTTCCAGGTGGATCAGACAGATTGTAGTACAAGCCTACGCCCTGAAGGGGCAGGTGCCCCCCTTTCCGGTCACAGCCCACTCTACAATTGCAATTGAAACGTCTTGGGTCTTCCGACACCAAGTGTTGGTCGCTCAGGTGTGTAAGGCGGCAACCTGGTCATCTGTCTATACGTTTACCAAGTTCTACAAGGTAGACGTCAGTGCATCGGTTTTGGCCGCAAAGTTTTGCAGGCGGCCGTGTAGTTGCAATTGGATATGCAAGCTCATTTTTCCTGTTCTTTTGATAAAAACTGAGTACTGTTATGTTTATGCACTGTTGCATTACTTCCGCAATGTTGCGGTCTTGGGGATCACTCCTGTTGAGGATACCCGGTTATATAGTGTTGTTTTTCCACACACTGCTGTTTTTTTGTGGGTTTAGTTTCACTAGTTCCCACTTGCCATGGTGGATGAAGTTTTTATGCTGTTTTTTTCACCCCTCGTTTGACACTGCTTGGGGACATCCCATTTTGTTACAGAGAGGAGCTGTGTCGGTCGGTGAATATAAGAGAAAATAGGATTTTTTGTACTCACCGTAAAATCCTTTTCTCTGTAATTCACCGACCGACACAGCACCCACCCCTCCTTTTTTCTCTTTACGTTTTACTGCTTGTTGACGTACTGAGTCTGCTAGGGCAGGCTGTGGGGGTTGTAGCCTAGGGACCGCCCCCTGAGCGGAACTGAAAGTTCTGAAGTGTTGTGTTACAACTTTGCCTAGTATCTCCAGTGATAGGGCTGACAACCCATTTTGTTACAGAGAGGAGCTGTGTCGGTCGGTGAATTACAGAGAAAAGGATTTTACGGTGAGTACAAAGAATCCTATTTTTTGCACCTTAAAACTCACATTTTGTGCTCTTTGGGTATACATTGGTTCCTCTAAATGATTCATTGCTACTTTTTATATCCTAATGTAATTTTCCTCGACCACATAAAGGAATGGCACTAATGTCCCAATATAGCAGGTACCATAACTATGGGGAGGTATCCACTTATAAGCCTTTTGAGCACCGATAAGTTAGTAGGGGTCTATTAGTATATATAGTGTAAAAAGTCTATGACCAGGGTAGCGTACATACTCATGGGTCTGATAATTGTAACATTTGGCTGCAGAAACATTGCCCACCCTAGGATATTGCCCCATTCCAGCATGGATTAGATAAAACAGATTCTGATCGAACAGGGGAAAATGATCCACTTCAGGTTGAGTATAACCCCATGAGGATGCAATAGGAGATATACGGACAACCTGAGCTCTATAGTTTTTGGGTGTATGTGTTATTCCCGGGAAGTCCTTGGAGGCTAAAAAACATTCTAATGCCTTGTCAGAAACCATGAACCAGACCGAGACAGAAGTACAATTAAATCACACTTGTTTATTAATAAAAAATAAAAACGTAAATAGAGTAAGCGTAGTCAAAGCATAGCCAGAGTCCAGTAACCGGATCAAGTAGTCAGCCAGGCCAGAGTTCAATAACCAGATCGGGTAATCAGCCAGGTCAGAAGTCAGGGATCCAAGTGGAGGAACAGCAAGCAGGATAAGGAGCCAGAAGGGATGTCAGCAAGTCAGTCTTTAAACAGGAAAGCATGAGATGGTTTCTTGTGATGTGACCAAGGCGAAGGCAGAGATGAAGCGAGCATCACAGCCTTAAAAAGGAAGTTAACCCAGACAAAAAATAAATAAACCCTGCAAGGCAAAGGCATAATGAGCTCGTATGCATAGCATACGAGCTCATTACGAATAACTTACCTGAGATTGAAGCCCCCGAAGCGGTCCTCGTTCTTCATCTCCGCTGTTGCCATGTATCCCGGAGTGACTTCCGGATCTCGAGGCTCCAGCGATGTGATTGGCCGGAGCCATGATGACGTCACTCCGGTGCATGCGTGCAGGAGCCGTCATTGATGGCATGTCCGCCTTTACTTGCGGTGCGCCCAGTGCACCTGCGCCATTGTCTATGGTGCACATGCGCCATAGACTACGGTGCCCTTTTTTTGTAAAATATCTCCTTAACCGTGTAGGTTAAGGAGATATTTATTGGACCTACAGGTAAGCCTTAATCTAGGCTTACCTGTAGGTCAAAGTGGTCTGTAAGGGTTTACAACCACTTTAAGTAGGCAGGTCAGACGAGCAGGATCAGAAACAGCTGGGTAACTGTGGAGAGAGATGAGAGCTGGCAATTAGCCGACAGCTGAGCAGCCAGCCCAGAGAAGGAAGGGCTAAGCCAGCCCTGACATGCCTTAATGAATTTACCATCTCTAAACAGGATGTAATTTGGATTTGTCATATTTTCTGTTCTGATGCCACATTGTATACCTCTTGTCTGTGCTGAGCAAGTTGATATTCCCAAAGGCCTTTGGTTATATTTAAAATATGGTGATTTATCAGAAAAGTAAAACATTTGTGGCATTTCTAGGCATACTGGTATGTGGGCAGCCTTGTATTGTTTAAAATCAGAGTGAAGGTAAATGGGTTTAACATCCGGGGCCTGACTAAGGCCAATGCCTGGCTTGGACCATAAGGATACAGTTTTCCTGGTGGTTAAATTAATGGGAGTGGGTACTAGGTGTATACCTTTTTAACTGTCTGGCCTATGTGAACAGATCCAGCAATTACTGAAGTTACCCCTCATGCCCGCCATCATGTGTAATTTGTACAGCTGGTTTTCTTCTACAGCCTTGACTGTTAAGATCAAGTAAAGGCATACCTGTCATCTTTTAATGTTGGCTGTATTTTCTTGCAATGGCTGGCATGTATCCATGTCTGCTTTCCTTCCAACTTTACAGCTGTGGCAGTTGTCAGGAGTACTTGGTAAGGTCCTTCAAATTTCAATCCCAAGGGCACCTTCACGTGTTCTTTCACTAGGACCCAATCACCTGGCTGTAAATCGTGTGTTCCAGTTACTTGATCTGGAACTGAACAAAAAACAAGCTTGTGCGTAACAGTTAGTTGTTTGTGTAAAGCAATTACAAGATCATTATACATTACAGCAGTCTGGTGTGAAAAATACAACCCTTCCTCCCATTCCTGCATAAGTTTAGCTAGCCTGTTTTTAATAACCCCATTGTATCTATCTACCTTTCATGAACTCTGAGGGTGATAAGGAGTGTGGAGGAAGGCCTGCTCAATTCCCAAGTCCTTATATATATTTGCATGATCTGTCCAGTGAAATGTGTCCCTCAGTCGCTCTCAATGGTTTCAGGGACTCCAAAACGACATATTATTTCAGAAAGGAGCTTTTTTTGCTGTTGTCTTGGCATATTTTTTATCCACTGGCCAGGCTTCTATCTAGTTTGAAAACATGTCTACGCACACCAAAACATATATATTGGCCTGATTTGGGCAATTGCATGTAATCAATCTGAAATCTTTGGAAAGGGAATATTGGCTTGGCCAAATGTCTTTGTGTTACTCTGGTCAGTTTTCCTGGGTTATTTTTAGCACAGATTATGCATCCCTCAACAAAGTCTTGACTAGGGATGAGCTTTATGTTCGGGTCGAAGCTATTATCGGAATACGAACATTATAGAGCGTTTGCGCCAAATTCGAGCAGCGTGTCACACCCCATAATGCACAGCGACATCGCAATGCATTGCTGTCTGATGATTGGCCAAGCATGCACTATGACCCGCATGCTTTGGCCAATCATAGCCCCATCAGCAAAGAGAGCCATAATTGGCCAAAGACAGGATGCCTTTGGCCAATTATGGCTCAGGTTGTTAATTCCATGCCCCACACTATATAAGGCCACCTGCATGTTGGCCCTGTGTAGTGTGTTGCTGGCGTTAACCGAGAGAGTGTAATTCCCTTTAGATTGAGCAGGCAGGTGATTCGGTTAGCTGCAGTGTATTTAATATATATATATATATATATATATGTATAGATCTCTCTCTCTCTCTCTCTCTCTCTCTCTCTCTCTATATATATATATATATATATATACATATATATATATATATATATATCTCTATAACGAGAGAGAGAGAGAGAGAGAGAGAGAGAGAGAGAGAGAGAGAGATCCAGTTTAGCTAGATCTGACTGCAGTCCGTTCCTGGTGTACTCTTTCTAATATACTTCAGAGAGGCAGGTGACTCAGTTAGCTGCAATGTATTTAATATACATACAGTCTTGTGTGTGTGTGTATGTATATATATATATATATATATATATATATATATATATATATATATATATATAGCCACTGTATCTAGTGTAGCTAGATCTGACTGCAGGCTGTCCCTGGTGTACTTTTTCAAATATACTTTCAGACAGGCAGGTGATTCATTGAGCTGCAGTGCATAAAATACATATACAGTCTCCTACATATATATATCCACTGCATTCTAGTCTAGCCAAGCTTATATTTGACTGCAGGCCATTCCTGGTGTACGTTTTCAAATACTTTTTCAGGCAGGGGATTTAGTGATCTGCAGTGCATTAAATATATATGCAGTCTCCTACATGTATATATCCACTGCATTCCAGTCTAGCCCAGCCTATATCTGACTGCAGGCCATTCCTTGTGTACTTTTTCTCGTAAACTTCAGGTGGTGTTTTGATAATAAAATTTTACAGAATGTCTGGAAGGCCACCAAGGAGAGGCAGACACTCACAGGCTACTAAAAGAGGGCAAGCAGGCTCTGTGTCTACAGCCAACAGTGCTGGTCGTAGACGTGGTGCATCCTCAGCATGTGGTCGTGGGGCGCGCTTGTCATTTTTTTTGGCAGCTGGCCAAAACTTGCAGAAGAGTTGGTAGAGTCCTCATCCTCCTTATCCTCTGTCACCCAGGCTCAGAGTAGTTTGCCTACCAATGCAGCTGCCAAAGTGGCCTATTCTATCGGTTCAATGTCATCAGTCACTCCTTCCCTAGCCCCACCATCATGCACGGAAAAGTCCCAGAACTATTCGACCACAGTGTTGGGTACATGCTGCAGGAGGATGCACAGCGTTTTGAAGTCTCTGATGATGATATCCAGGCAGAGGAAGGCAGTTACGTGAGCCCAGAGAGAGGGGGTGCCCAAGAAGGACAAGAAACTGGCAGTCATGTTCCCCCAGCTGCAGCATACTGCCAGGTTTGCTCCAGGGATGAGGAGGGAGGGGATGATGAAGTCACTCACTCTATGTGGGTGCCTGATAGAAGAGAGGAGGAGGAGGCACATCTCCAATGAGGCAGGATGCTCTCCAGGGGCCAACTTAAGGGCAGCCTCCGGACTGCATCAAACCGCAGAGCTCCGCATGTGCAGGGCGCTGCTGACTCCCCATGTATTTTGAAAAGTTCTTTGGTGTGGGCCTTTTTTGATATGTGTGCAGCAGATCGCACCGTTGCTGTTTATGTTGTCAGATATATGTCTGAAGCGTATCAAGCGGGGCCAAAATAGCATCCTCTTGGGCACCACATGCTTGACCAACTAGACATATGTCGACCTCCCATGCAGTCCTTTGGCAACAGTACTTAAAGTGGTTGTAAACCCTTACAACACACTTTGACCTACAGGTAAGCCTAGATTATGGCTTACCTGTAGGTCCAAGAAATATCTCCTAAACCTACACGGTTTAGGAGATATTTGCCGAAAGACAGGCACCGCTGTCTACGGCGCATGCGCTGTAGACAGCGGCGCGCAGGTGCACTGAGCGCGGCACCGTCAACTACGAAGATGCCGCGCGTGGCGGCTCCCGTGCGCATGCGCGGGAGTGACGTCATCGCGGCTTCGCCGAATGACAGCGGCGGAGCAGCGAGACCCACCGAGAAGATGGATGCGCCGGACTACAAGGGACAGCGGTGACATCGCTGGCTCCTGTGTCAGGTAAGTGACACATAATGGGCTACTATGCGATGCATAGTAATCCATTATGCTTTGCCTTTGCAGGGAATGAAAGAGGAAGTAAACTCATCAGGGTTTACTTCCTCTTTAAAAGACACACACCAAAAAACAAGGCGGACCTCTCCTTGCTCCTCATCAGCTGGGATCTCCGAACCCCATAATACCTTCAGTCCTCTCGGAAACCTGCACTGAGAGGAATGAAGGTGTAGAATTAGGTGTGCCAAGTACTTGCGGTCAATCTGCTATCGCTACACCAACATCCGATTGTAGCAGGCAAATTTCCCTACCCCAGTTGCTAAACCATTGAAAGAAATTCGATCCCTGCCATCCACATGCTCAGCGGCTGAATGCTAGCTTGGCTAAATTGCTAGCACTCCAACTTCTGCCTTTTCAGCTGGTAGACTCTGCCCCCTTTTGTGAATTTGCCATTTCTTTTCATGGGAAGCCATTCCAGCTCTCTACCGGCATGTGGAAGGCAATGTCTTGGCCTCTTTGGACAGGGCGGTCAGCAGTAAGGTGCATATTACTGCTGACTCATGGTCCAGCAAGCATGGACAAGGACGTTACCTTTCTTTCACGGCGCACTGGGTAACTCTGCTGGCAGCTGGGAAGGATGCAGGACAGGGTTCAGTATTGTTGGAGCTTGTTCCACCACCATGCTTCTAAAATTCTAGAAGGGGTGATTCTGCCACACCTCTCTCCTCCACCCCCTCCTCTTCTTCTTCCTGTATGGCATTCAAGGGGCTACGCAAGCACCCAAGCAAAAAGATGCCATGCGGTGCTTGAGTTGGTCTGCTTAGGGGACAGGAGCCACACTGGGGCAGAGATTCTGTCAGCTCTGCATGGGCAGACTCAGAGGTGGTTGATGCCATGCCAGCTTCAGCCAGGAATGGTGGTTTGCGACAATGGCACCAACCTCCTCTCTGCCCTCTGACAGGAACACTTGACCCATGTTCCCTGTTTGGCTCACGTCCTTAATTTGGTGGTGCAGCGTTTCTTATGCAGGTACCCAGGCTTGCAGGATCTCTTGAGGCAGGTCAGGAAAGACTGTGGGCATTTCTGCTGGTCATATAATGCCAGTGCTTGGCTGGCTGACCTTCAAAAGGAATGCAACCTGCCCAAGAACCACCATTTGTGACATGCCCACCAGGTGGAACTCAACGTTGGAAATGCTATAGCCGCTGCACACGCAGCAGAGGGCCATCAATGAGTACATGTGTGAGTATGGCACCAGGACGGGGTCAGGGGAATTTTTTCACCACACCAGTGGCTACTGATCAAGGATGCATGCACTGTCCTGTCACCATTTGAGGAGGCCACGTTGTATGTGCCTGGGAGGAGGTGGCTGTGGTTCATGTCATCCTTAGTGACCCATAGGACTCCGGATCGAATGCCTCAGAAAACCTCTGCATGGCCTCCTGATCCTGCAAAGCCTGCGAAAGGACCCTTGTATTCGTGGTATCAAGGAGAGGGATCATTACTGGCTGGAAACCCTTCTTGATCCATGTTACAAAGGTAAGGTTGTGGAACTTATCCAGCTTTCTCAGAGGGAGCAGAGGATGAAACATCTTCGGGAGGCCTTGCAGAAAGGTTTGTGCAATGCGTTTCCAGATCCTGGAAGGTTACAATCTCCTGGTCCTCCTGGAAAACATGTTGCTGAGGCTTCGATCAGTTACAGAAGGAGCAGTGGAGAAGGTGGCCGTCTGACTGATGTGTTCAGACAATTCTTTAGTCCGCAGCCCCAAGGTCTGATCGGTTCCGGCAACCATCGCCAGCATCTGATTTACATGGTTCAGGAATACCTAGGAGTAAGATCAGACTTGGAGACCTTTCCAACCAAAAATCCACTGGGTTACTGGGTCTTGAGGATGGATCACTGGCCAGAGCTTGCACAATATGCAATTAAGCTACTGGCCTATCCTGCATTCAGCATTCTTTCTGAATGCACATTCAGTGCTGCTGGAGGCTTTGTAACTGATCACAGAGTGCGCCTCTCCACAGACGCAGTTGATTGGCTCACTTTCATAAAAAAAAAACGCAGTCTTGGATCACCAGTTACCAAGCACCTGATGCTGATGTAACCGATTAATTTTTCAATGAATGTGAGATCCCTTGAAGACTGCCTATGCTGAGTGACTATCCTGTTATACTGAGTGACTATCCTATTCCTCCTCAATGTTCATGTTGATAGCTTCTAAGAACATTTTTGTTTCAGGACACCAACACCAGTGCCTAAGGCCCGATTTTTCTGCTCCTGTTTAACAGGGGTGTATAAGTATAATTTCTGCTGTAATATTTTGCAGCAGGGCTCATTCTTGCACTCAACAAGAGTATCTGTGATGCTTTACAGTGTTGTGCCACCACCACCGCCGCCTAAGGTCCAATTTTTTTTTAACAGGGGCATGTAATTACAATATTTTCTCCAATATTTCACAGCAGGGCTCGTTCCTGCACTCGACAACAGAATCTGTGAGGGTTTACAGTGTTGTGGCACCACCACCACTGCCTAAGACCCAATTTTTCTGCCCTGTTTAACAGGGGCGTGCAATTACAATTTTTGATCTAATATTTCACAGCAGGGCCCACTCCTGCACCCACCAAGAGTAAATGAGAGGGCTTACAGTGTTGTGGCACCACCACCAAAGGCCCAATTTTTCTGCTCCTGTTCAAAAGGGGCATGTAATTACAGTTCTTGATATAATATTTCACAGCAGGCCCTGTTCCAGAGCCCACCAAGAGTAACTGTGAGGGCTAACAGTGTTCTGGAATCAACACCTAATGCCCAATTTTACACAGAGTGTATAGGACAGGCCGTATAGTATATTCAGGCAGTCCCCTACTTTCAAACATCCGACTTACAAACAACTCCTACTTACAAACGGAGGGAGACAACAGGAAGTGAGAGGAAATCTACCCCTAGGAAGGGAAATTTTTTCCTGTAAGAGTTAATATGGGAAAACGGTGCCTCCATTGATTTATCACCAATCCTTATTTCCCTAATAACCCCACATTTTTTAAATACAATTGTCATTGGAACAGAATGTGAGGTGAAATCTTCTGAACAGGGGCACCGACAACAAAACAAATGTTACAGGGGTTATGATAACCCTTCCCTATGTTATCCAAAAAGCTTAAAAATTTATTTTTTTGGCTGGAGCTACACTTCCAAAATGTACCTGTTCCTAATTACAAACAGATTCAATTTAAGAACAAATCTACAGTCCCTGTCATGTTTGGAACACCTGTATACTGCTGTTCAGAGTATATAGGGCCTGGGGGCCCCACGTCTTTTTATTTATTTTTTTTATTTGGGTGCGGGGGAGTACCCATGCCATTTTTCTCAATAATTTGTATCCATATTGCCGGTTTCCGACATTACATCACAGCCGAAAGCAGTTTTAAATGACTTTTATTCCTTTAGAAATGTCATTTTGTGCAGTGACTGTTCTAAACACAGGAAACACGCGCCTCTTTACAGGCATACTATAGTCACCGCCAGGTACAATATTTAAAGGAATATTTCACTTATATTTTTTCACTTCAAGCATTATTAAAATCACTGCTCCCCAAAAAATGGCCATTTTTAAAACTTTTTTTTGCATTGATACATGTCCCCTGGGGCGGAGCAGGATCCGGGTCCCCAAACACTTTTTAGGACAATAACTTGCATATTAGCTTTTAAAATTCGTACTTTTGATTTTTCACGTTCGTGTCCCATAGACTTTAACGGTGTTTGTATGTTCGCACAAACTTTTAATCCGTTTGCATGTTCTGCAGCAAACCGAATCGGGGGGGGGGGGGGGTGTTCGGCTCATCCCTAGTCTTGACATGCATTTATGGAGTATTGTATAAACCATCCAGCCTTTTCAATGTTTCTTTCCATTGCCTTAGGGCCTACATGACCTGGACCATGGGCTAGTTGCATGATCATCTTCACTGTTTGAGGTGGGACACATATTCCATTATCCTTGTACAAGAGCCCATCTTGGTCCTTCTTTGCTCTGCCCCTTTCCATGATTTCATACCAATCATCGGGTGCAGATTCTTGCAATTTCTTAATCAGTTCTTTTGCTTTCTGTATTTGTTCTCTTCTCTCATCCAATCTTTTATGGGCTTCTTCTTCCTTTGCAAAATCAGTGACAAGGGTCATGATTGCTTCCATTGGTGTTTCAGCAGTCTTTCTGTCAGTATGATCAGCCAACTAGTTTCCTTTTTCTTCTATGGTTTGTCCTCCAGTATGTGCCTTGGCCTTCAGGATGGCTACTTCCTTTGGGAGGGTGACTGCTTCAAAAGGTTCAAGTTTTCAGCTTTGAATTGGTTCTCCTGCAGCAGTTATGAATCCTCTGTTCTTCCATATGTGTCTATAATCATGAACTACTCCTAGTGCTTACCTGCTGTCAGGATAGTTGTGAGCTTATTGATCTTTTGCAGTCTCACATGCTCTGATGAGTGCTACCAACTCGGCAACCTGTGCTGAAAGTGATGAAGGGAGTAGTTGGGTCTCAATCACTTCCTCCAATGTTGTCACTGCATATGCCATTCTTGGGACTCCATCTTTGTACAGGCGTGAACCGTCTACAAACAGGATGAGATCAGGATTTTCAAGAGGAGTGTTCTTTACAGGGGGTCCCCGGGTTACAAACCCATTAGGGACTGTCCTCCTGTTTGTAATTCGTAGATGTCCGTAAGTCAGCTGTGCATGCGCAGAACAACAATTACGGACATTTCCGATGTCCCGTCGAATGCCGCTCTAGGCATGCACGGCAAATTATGGACATTTCCGATGTTTTCTGTAATTTTCCGAGGCTCCATCTGTGCAGAACGGACGATGTCCACCCGATGTCTGCGCAAAATGGCAGAGGGTCCCCGCAGCGCCCAGTTCGTAAGTAGGAGATGTTCATAGGTCGGGCGTTCGTAAGTCGGGGACCCCCTGTACTGGGGAAATTTTCTGCATTTCTTCTTCCATGAGTTCCAAGCAATTATGGCCACCCTCCTCTTCAAAGCCTTCCACTCTCTTTGGGAGAAAACTGACAGGATTGATTGTGGTGCATCTTTTCAATTCTATTTCTCCTGATTCAAGTAGGATTGCTTCATACTGGCTTAGCCTTGCCGATGACAAGTGTTTGGTCCTTGCTCTTTCCAAGATTTCATTTGCAGCATGTGTTGTATAAACTGTCAGAGGCTGATTTATCTTTACAATGGCAACCTTCTCGACCAGTAATGCAGCAGCTGCAACTGCTTTTACACAGGTTGGTGTTCCATGGAGAATTGGATCCAGTTGTAAACTTTTATAAGCCACTATGTGTGTTCCTTATTGTGACCTCTGTGTAAGAACTCCATTTCCTGTAGCTCCCTTGAAAGAGCAAAATAGTTGAAAGGGTGTCAAGAAGGACGTTCTGACCACCCGGCTGTTCCCAGAAATCTTACCGGCAGAATCCCCAATTCACCCAAGGCAACACTAAAGAAAGCATTTGCTAGGTCTATTACGGTGTACACCCGTGTTCCTGTAGGTAGGTTATTGAGCAGAGTACTGGCATTTGGGACAACAGGAGTGTCTTCCTCGATGATTTGATTGATGACCCTTAAATAATGTACCATTCGATACACTGGCTTTTCTCCCTTTTTGGCCTTTTTCTTTACAGGAAACAATGGCGTCTGTGCTCTACTGTTTTCTTTATGATACCTGCTTCAAGTAATTCTTTTATTTGTACTCGTAAACCAGCGAGTTGATCTGGTGACAGTGGATACTGTGGTATGCGCGGGATTTGAGCTCCTGCTTTTATTTTGACTTTAATCGGAGGGACTTGTAGAAGTCCGACATCATATTTTCCCTTGGTCCAGAGAATATCATGTATTTGAGCAACAATTTCAGGTGGAATATTACCTTCAATCTCTTCCTCTAATTCCATTGTTGTTAATCCACATATCATTTTCACCTAATTTTCCAATATGTACTTCTACTCTTTTGGGTGTATATTGTACACAGGCTTGTAAGTAACTCAGTAGGTCTCTTCCCAATAGGTTGCATGGTACAGTGTCAGAGACAAGCAGCTTATGAAACATATTGCGGCTTCCAATTCCAATTTGTATGGGGGACATTTCCTTGAGAGGGGTAGACTTTCCTCCCACTCCAACTGCCAGTGGCCCAGATGTAAGGGGGATGTCTTTTGGTAGGCGGGACTTTTGAATTATAGCTCGGGCAGAGCAGGAATCGACTAAGTAAAATTTCCTGATCTGTTAGTTGTGGAAGGGTGTGGAATGTCCCTTGTAAGAACATGCATCTCTCCTGGAGAAAAGGGCTGGTAACTACTAATTATTGGTGGTTGTACACCATCCTGTCCTTGTCTTATATTAGTAATTATGTGAACAGGATAGGCACTGTATTTTAAGCCTAATTCAGCTTAATTTTCTTCCTGGGCACCTATAACCTCTAGGTCCCTTATGGCCAGTGATGTAAGTAACTCAGTTAAAATAAACTGAGTTATTTAAACAGTTACTTTAAAGGGGAATGAGTAATCTAACTGATTACTCTTCCCCTCATGGTAACGCCGTTCCGAAGAAAAAGAAGAAAGAAGAAGAAGACCGGGCCAACGCTAGTAAAAGAGCTGTAAGAAGATAGCGGAGGCCCGGCAGAAAAAGCAAAGAGTGGATAGACGAAGGAGAAAGCCAGGCTCCTCTTCTAGTAAAAGAGTAGAAGATAGCAGACCCCCGAAGTCAGAAGAAGACCCTCAGAGCTGTCTAATAAAGTACTTTAAAAAGCTATGGTGTTTTTTTTATCAACACTTTTTTCCCCAGGTAAATGGGTAGGGGTACATCATACCCCATACTCATTCACATAGAGTAGGGGGCCAGAATCTGGGGGCCCCCTTATTAAAGGGGGCTCCTGGATTATGATAAGTTCCCCGCCCGCAGACCCCGACAACCAACGGCCAGGGCTGTCGGGAAGAGGCCCTTGTCCTCATCAGCATGGGGACAAGGTGCTTTGGGGTGGGGGGCACAGGGCCCCTCCTTCCCCAAAGCACCCCCCCATGTTGAGGGCACACAGCCTGGTACGGTTCAGGAGGGGGGGCGCTCACTTGTTCCCACCCCCTTTCCTGACCGGCCAGGCTGCATGCTCAGATAAAGGTCTGCTATGGACTTTGGGGGGACCCCCACGCCTTTTTTTGGCATAGGGGTTCCCCTTTAAATCCATACCAGGCGACGGGGCTCGCGAGGTGTCAATCTCGCTGATGGAGGAGGCGACATTCACTTCCTTCGCTAGTACCATCTATAGAATATTTAAAAAAAAAGACACTTACTTTGCTGAGTAACTAATTACGCTTCCAATGTAGTAACCGAGTTACTAACACAATTCATTTTTGGGAGAAGTAATTTGTAACTTAACTACCGTATATACTCGAGTATAGGCCGACCCGAATATAAGCCGAGGCCCCCAATTTACCCCCAAAAAAACTGGCAAACTTATTGACTCGTGTATAAGCCGAGGGTGAGACATGCCTGTCCATCCCTGTGTGTGTGTCCGTCCATCCCTGTGTGTCCGTCCATCCCTGTGTGTCCGTCCATCCCTGTGTGTCCGTCCATCCCTGTGTGTCCGTCCATCCATCCCTGTGTGTGTCTCCATCTGTGTGTGTGTGTGTGTGTGTGTGTGTGTGTGTGTGTGTGTGTGTGTGTCCAGCCTACCTTTGTCCCGAGCCTCCGTCCCGTGCCTTGCCTCCTTGCCTCCGTCCCGTGCCGTGACTTGCCTCCTTGCATCCGTCCCGTGTCGTGCCGTGCCTTGCCGCCGCCGTCCCGTCCCGTCCCGTGCCGTGCCTTCCCTTGCCTCCGTCCCGTGCCCTCTTCGTCGGCGGCCATTGTAAAGTTCAAAAGCTGCGCCGCCGCCTTCGCCTGTGATAGGCGGAACACTGAATTTCCCAGCAGCCTGTGTTCCGCCTATCACAGACGTCGTATCATCCTCGTCCGTAGTACGAGGATGATACGATGTCCGTGATAGGCGGAACACAGGCTGCTGGGAAATTCAGTGTTCCGCCTATCACAGGCGAAGGCGGAGCCGGAGGCGCGGCTTTTGAATAGAATGGCCGCTGTCTGTCTGCTCGACACGCTGATCGAGCGGGCAGACAGCGATGACTCGAGTATAAGCCGAGGGGGGCACTTTCAGCCTCAAAAAAGAGGCTGAAAATCTCGGCTTATACTCGAGTATATACGGTAATTACCTTTTTAAAGTAAGATGACCAACACTGCTTATGGCCCCCCTATAAGATCCTTGCCCAGCAACATTAGGTGCAGGGTGTGCCTGGTAACTTGAAGGAGAAGGAAGAGGAGCTGAATAAGAGGGTGCTGTAGGAGATGGGGACACTAAGGAATGAGCTTGGTGTGGTCTTTTGGACAGAGGAAGGGTCTTTGTCTCTATCCTTTTGGTCACAATCACTGTCCTCATCCTCACTTTCTTCCCCTTCCCTTTACCTTTGCCTCTCTTGTTTCGTCTAGGACGTTCATTGTCCCAGGACAAAAGCTTCAACCATCTGACAGATTTCGTTCACATATCTTTCCATTTCCTAAACATTTAGGTAGCACTTGCATTGCCTGATCTAATTCCTTTTTGCTAGGCCCATCAGTGATATGCTTTAGAAAAATTTTAACAGGTTCATGACTAGTCAAGGTTTCATCACGTTGCATACTTTCAAAAACCCAATACTGTACACATTTAATGCCCTTATCCAACTCTGTCAATCTACCATGAAAATTTACATACACAGAGACCCAACTTGAGACATCGTAAAACTCCTTCAGTTAGAATTGGATCTGCTCTATTTTTAGTCCAGCCTATAATAGCTTTGATGTCATTTCTTAACCACTGTCCATATCCGTCTGTCATTTCTGTCAGAAAACTTAATTTACTTGTGCCATTTTTTTTTACCTCTCCCTGCATCGAGAGGTGCATGGGAGAATGGTTCTTCCATTCTTAGAGTCCTCACTTTGAGTCTCTAACAATTTGTGGGTCGTCACCCAAAAATATATATGTGTATTTTTTTTTCTCTGGGGTACACACAGTAGCCGTTAAATGGCACTTATTACACTTGACCACACAGGCCTGTAACATAGTCATACACAGGCTTTTATACCACTACAGTCCTCTGGGCAAACATTCTCACAAGACTCATAAATCTCATAAATCTATCGACACCCCAAGCATAGAAAAAAAACATCAAAAATCCACCAACAATGATTATTACTATTTCTGCAACAAGTGAAGTAAAGGAGTTATTGGTGTCAAACTGTGTAGCATTAACATTACTCTGGTTTGCATTCATTTTATCTCACCACCTCATCAAAAAAAAAACACCTCAGAGATCAGCCAATAGACTTCAGACACCGACTGGTACTTGCCGTGGTAGGCAGAATAAGTAAGAATAAAAGTTTCTTACCATGAGTTTTGCATCTCTAAAAAAAAAGAACGTCTAGGGAAAAAAAAAAAGTGTATTACCAATTCTTAAAGTGATAAGTCTAATATATAAAACTCAACATTATCAGACCCCTATAATTCTACTCACACTGGTGTGGTGAAACTGTGCCTGCTATGGCAGTTATAAGGAACAATAGTCTGGTGACACTGGTCTGGCAGTGATCAGGGGCACTGTAATTGATGGGGTGGTAATCAGGGACAATATGACTGGTGTGGGGGTGATCAGGGACACTGTGTGGCAGTGATCATGGTGACTTCAGGAACTTAATATGTACAGTCTGCAGAAAAGAAGGGAAAGGGGAGGCATAATTTGAAACCTTTAAATACATACGATTCAAGAGGGCAATTTTTTCAATATGAAGCCAAGAACACGGGGACATGACCCCAAACTAACTGGAGGAAAGTTCAAAACTAATTTTAGAAAGTATTATTTTACTGAAAGGGTAGTTTATGTTTGGAATAAACTTCCAGCAGAGGTAGTGAGACAGTCAACAGTAAATGGCTCTGGGGGGGGGGGGGGGGGGGGGGTGATGGAGATATTTCTTTATTACACTATGATTGCTTATACCGTGATGATAACTGTCTAAACAATGTGTTTTTTAACTGTATCTAGCATCCATTTATGATGCCACTGTTTACTACTGTGATTTCTGTGATTGGCCACAGCCCGTTACCTCTATTGGTGATCTGCTATGTCCAGTGGAGAGTGTTTCACCACGTGGGCTTTACTCGTGGGGGAAGTGTGGTTTAGTTAAAGGACAACTTCCCTAAATGTCAAGTTTTCCATTATGTCTGATTTTTAACTGCTAGCTGTCATTTCCAGCTCAGTGCTGTGGAATGAAACCAACGACAGTCAGGCAACAAGCATTTTCAGAGCAGGGTCTGACATGACTAGGGTAGCCAGAAAGCTTACTTCCCCAATAACACATGTATACTACTTATCACTACTATTCAATAATAATGACATGGACACCTTCTTGGATGTAAATGGCCTGTTCAGCCTTTATTAACAATAAACCAATAAAATGTAACCTTTTGTAGCATTTGTACCTTTAAAATGTAACAATTTCAAATATTTAAACTAGGGCTGATACTGATTAAAATTTTAGTGTTCGGTTAATAGATTTTTTTTTAATCGATTAATCGTCTAATATCGATTAATTATAATGCACATACAGATCCAACTATTTTAGCCGATCTCCATGCATTGCAACTCTGCAATAGTCAGTGGTAAATGTGGTATACACTATATACAATCACCTTATACTAGTTAGTTTGCACAATCCATGACTTACCTTCACAGTTCACACAAATTCGTTGTGAATTCAAACTGTAGCACTGACATAAGTAATTATTTTTCCACAGAAGCGGGACAATCCCTCCACCTCCGGTCTAACTAATCACTCTCACCTCATGGCATGGACCCCTGTGCAAACAGGTGGTCGTGCAAGCGGGTATCACAAGGATTAACACGGACCATAAACTTCTCTCGCGTCTCCTTAGATCTCAGCAAGGACGCCAGGTCATGGGTAGAAAGAAAAGATCGAAGTGCTCACTGCTTAAGTATAAGATTACATTTTTGTGTTCAAACACAAACTACTCACATAAAGATGATAAACACAGCATGTAAAGCCGACAATCGTGTTAGTTCCGTAGGGCAGCAGTGGGTGACGTCATGCGTAGCTCCTCCCCGAGCTCGTTACGTTCAATCAGAACTTCAACGTCACTGGACTCCTCCCCCCTTCCCTTCGTTAGCAGATGGAGGCACTTGGGGAAGGGGGGAGGAGTCCAGTGACGTTGATGTTCGTGGCGTCACAGGATCTGGGACGGAACTCCCAAAAGACCTGGAAGCCAGCGGAGAGGTGAATACCGATCAAAAGTATTTTGATTGATCAAAAAAATTAATAGATTAATCTAGGAATTAATCTTTAATTTCCACAGCCCTAATTAAAACCATTTCATATATTCCAGTTCAACTCAAAGTAAGTGGTTGCTGGCCCCTGACAACCCCCCTTTTACTTTTTGAGCCTGTAATCCCTTTTTAGTTAGCATCTGTCCCCAGCCGCCAACTCGCCTCAGGGACTCACTAACTGACCACAGACCCCCGCAACTTATTATCCGTTAGTCTGGCCTGACACCAGACCACCCGGGAGGACTCCATAGCTGTGATGGGTCCTAATGTTTCCCAATACCTCATGCTTTAAATCTGTATCTGTATATCTGTTGTCAAGGACCCAACCGCAATGACACTCCTTCAAAGTCCATCACCGCAACTTCAATTAGGGTGGGCGGGAGGGAACATTTCTCCTATCCTGCTGACTCCGGACTGCTGTCCCTCCTCCACCCAACTTCTGTACTACCTCCTACACTCCACCCATCACATCAATACTCCAATCCGGTAAGACCATTACTTTTTCTACCCATCCTATCTTAACCCATTCCTCTCGCCGTAAGTATTGCACCCTGTCATGTCTGTACTATGCTTACGTTCCACTGTAGCTGCGTACATGTCTTAACAGCTGTAGTAAGTTAGGTAGAACAGGTTTTCTCTAGTACAGACTTAGGCTGTCCATGGTTACTAGTAGTTTTTCAAATTAATACATTCATATTAACATTCATACAAACATTTGTATAAACATTTCCAGTACATTTGATGCATGTTGTTTAAAAGTATTTAACATTTTTGTTTGCTTTTAGCATCCAATTTGAGAATAAATGGATTTTCCTGAACAAAAAAACACACTATTAAAAATCCTTTTGTTTAAGAATTTTTTTCCATCTGGCTCCTTTGAATTTTTTTATGACTGCAGTTGAAAACGAACATTGATTTGACCTCACAAATGATTAGTAAATCAAACAAAGGTTTTTAAAACAGAACATTTCAAACTAAATTCTGCTAGTGTATGGCCAGCTTTATTTTTTTATTTATTTCAAGTATTGGGTGATTGAATTGCTTTTGGCATAACTGAATTTTTTACAATTTAAAACATTCTAATTAAAAACATTTGTGCTACTATAGCACTGATGGGATATTAGACATAGCAGCAATTAGTATTATACCACAGTACAGTATATAAAAAACCCCAGTCCTTCTGAAACACCTATTTATGTTTAACCAGTTGCCAACCAGGCCATAGGCGAATGACAGCAACAGCGAGGTTGGATAACTCTGGAAGGGCATACCATGACATCCTCCCAGAATTGTGCTCCCACGCAATCCCATGAGCCCCCAGGGGCGCACACCCGGTAATGTCTGTGACCGCCAGGTCTTCTGGGCCAATCACAGTTGGGTCCTAAGGGCCAATGACAGCTGCCCTTTACAACATGATCGCCTGTCCAATGATGGAGCGATCAGTTGTAAACAGACCGGATCATGTCCGGTTCAGATCCACCCCTCTCTTTACACTGATCGGTACAGTGTGTGAAGAGAGGAAGGAGCCGGGTGCAGCAGCGATGTGGGCTGGATCTGAAGTGCCCACAGTGCTGATCGCTTCCCATCTATGCTCCATCCATGCTCCAGCCATGATCATTCATGGTCCAGCCATAATCATCCATGATCCAGCCATGATCATTCATGATCCAGCCATGCCCAGCCATGATCATTCGTGCTCCAGCCATGATCATCCATGCTCAAGTCATGATCACTCATGCTCCAGCCATGATCATCCATGCCCAGCCATGCCCATCCGTGCTTCATCCATGCCCATCCATGCTTATCCATGCCCAGCCATGCCCAGCCATACTTATTCATGTCCAGCCATGCTCACCCTTTGCTCAGCCATCCCCTACCATGCACAGCCATGTTCATCCGTGCCCATCCATGGCTCGTCCATGCTCATCTGTGCCACATCCATGCCACATCAGTACTCACCCGTGCCACATCAGTACTCATCCATGCCACATCAGTACTCATCCATGCCACATCAGTGCTCATCCGTACCACATTCATACCACATCAGTGCTCATACGTGCCATATTCATGCCACATCAGTACTCATCCGTGCCACATTCATGCCACATCAGTTATCATCCGTGCCACATCCATGCCACTACAGTGCCCATCAGTGTCTCACAAAAGTGTAATAGGTATTCAAATTAGATGTGTAATTTTATGCTCCTAGAACACCTGTTGGTGCTCCCTGCATGTTGGGCCTCTATATGTGGACAAGTCTCACACGTGATATTGCCATACTCAGTGGAGTAGCAGAGTATATTTTGGGGTTTAATTTTTGCTATGTACATGCTATGTGTTAGCATTTTTTTACACAAAGTTATCCATTTATAAGATATTTCTTTTTCATTTTCTTTGCACATTTTCCAAAAACTTGTGGAAAAAATTACATGTTCAAAAGACGCATTATGCCTCATAGATTATACATTGCGGTGTTTGCTTTACAAAATGGGGTCATTAAATGTGTAATTTATGTCCCTAGAATACCTCATGGTGCTCCTTGCATGTTGGGCCTCTGTATGTGGCCAGGCTGTATAAAAGTCTCACACATGAGGTAACACCATACTCAGGAGGAGTAGTAGAATGCATTTTAGGGTGCAATTTGTGTTATGCATATGATGTGAGAAATAATATTATTACAATGACAATTTTGTGAAAAAAAATTTAAATAAAAAAAAAATCTTCATTTTGCAAAGAATTGTGGGGAAAAAAATTACAACTTTAAAAAACTCACCATGCCTCATACTAAATACCTTGGAATGTCTACTTCCATGTAGCAGTATACATTTTGGCCAAAATTTATAAAGAAAAATTACTAATTTGCAAAATTTTATAACCGAAACAAAGAAAAATGCATTTTTTTTTACAAAATTTTCGGTCTTTTTTCATTTATAGTGCAAAAAAAAAAGAAAGCTCTATTTCTGTGAAAAAAAAGGATAAAAAATTCATATGGGTACAATGTTGCATGACTGAGTAATTGTCATTCAAAATGTGTGGTCACTGAAAGCTGAAATTGGTCTGGTAAGGAAGGAGGTTTAAGTGCCCAGTGGGGAAGTGGTTAAAGGACACCTAAGAAAGGGGTTTCCCATTGCTTCTTATCCCGACAGGAAATCAGGGGAAATCTTCCAATTAGGGAAACAGACCTCAAATAAAAACCTCTCAGAGGTTTTATTTCTTCCCTATGTTGTTCAAAACGACAAAAAAAGTAAAGGAATTTTGGAGTTGCGTTTAAAGTAATAATACAGAATAGTTTACAATATTCATATGTACTACTTATTTTGCTATTTTCTCAGAATATGCAAAAACACCTCTTCATTACTTTTTCAGGAGCCCAGCTCTTCCTTCCTGCAGATGGCAGCCTCGGTGGAGCAACAGCTTACTGTCATTTTCAAGGTGCTTGAAGAATATGACCTGGGTCCATTCTCTGTGGTAACCAGTCATTACCCTGGACACCAAATTTTCCTGAAAACAGTGAGAGCTCTGTGTGAGGCTATTCAGCCAGGTTGGGGACCCCAGGATGAGCTAATATTAGAACCAGGCACTGGTCCACATGGAACCCAGCATGTTCTCAAACAAGTATCCGCTCCCGTGTTTCTACTGTTCTGCTCTAGAGAGGAAGCTGAGGAGTTATTTTTTGTGGCTGGTGAAGCTGGACTTCTTGGACCTGCCCATATATGGATTGTACCAAGCTTCACAATTGGTTCTCCAGAGCGGCCTGCTAATTTTTTCCCTGTTGGATTAGTTAGCGTTGTGACTGATGGCTGGAGGCGGAGCTTACAGCAAAAGGTACAGGATGGCATAGCAGTAATTGCTGCAGCAGCTAAGAACTATATTCAGAAACATGGTGAATTGCCCACTCCTGGAGGAACTTGCTTGGCTCCAATGCAAATCCAAGGAAATGACACCTTATATAGGTACGTGTCAGGAAATTGTGTTCAGCCCATTAAATATCTTATATTTTAGTATATTATCTTTTTACAGTACAACCATCAGTGTACTTTAACATCTTTTAGAATTTAAGGCGGGCCGTAGACGGTTTCAAATCCTGCTGAACTGACCGAGATTCGAACCGTGTGTGGGCAGGCTGAATGTGCCAAATTGATCGATCAACTTGGGTACAACTAGAAATCTTCCAGTGGTGGTATCATGACTATATATCCAGCCCTTGTCTGATGGTTATGGTCATCCTAACTTTAAAAAATAATAATATAAATCTGCTTAAATGTAATAAAGCAGCACTACTTAGCTCTACTAGGCAGTATTAACTGAAAGTAGAACTATAGGCAAAAGTTTTTTTTTTCATTTTGGATTGAGTAAGGGAGGGTTATAACCCCTGTAAGGCCGCGTACACACGGGCGGACTGTCTGTCCAACTTAGTCCGCTGAAACGTGTTTCAGCGGACAATCCGCTCGTGTGTGGGCTTCAGCGGACTTTTTCAGCGGACAGTCTGGCGGACTAAGTCTTTTGGAATTTCCGTAATACAGTCCGTCCAAACTTGGTTTCAGCGGACAGTCCGCTCGTGAGTAGGCAAGTTGGACGGACTAAGTATGGCGCATGCTCAGAAAGGATTTACACGGCCGAAGGTTGCATTGCAGTGTATTGGACGTCGAATTTCTAGTCCCGTCGTACGTGCCGTACACGTCATCGCGCAAGCTTTCAGCGGACTGTCTGTTCATCGTGTGTGGTCAAGTCCGTTCATTCAAAAGTAGGACGGACTGTCTGTCGGATTGTCTGACGAACTTAGTTGGCCAGACAATCCGCCCGTGTGTACGCGGCCTAAGGCTTATTTTTGCCATTTTTGTCCCATTGGCAAGAGTAACCTTCACTTCCTTTTCCATAACCAAACAGGAAGTGAGAGGAAATCTCTGCAAATTTAGAGACACTCTTGGGGACCCCCAGGTCACCAAAACTAGTGTCTCCATCATAATATTTCCCCTCTATTTCTTTTCTTCGGACAAGGCAAAATATGGGATTTTCTTTTTATTTTGCAACAGTTATTCTAATCCATCTCCCCTCTAGCCAAAGCAAAAAAAAAAGTTTTGCCTTTAGGCTGGGTTCACACTGGTGTGAATTGGATGTGGATTTCTCCGCATCCAATTTGCATGTCAGGAGACTGTGACCATCTCTCAATGGAGCCGGTTCACACAGCTCCGGGGTGGCTGTGGAGTGAATTGCACAGAGGTCCTGTGCGTCTACTGGTTCGCTTCAGGTTTAAATCCAGCCAAAAATTTGGATCTGATTCGTCCCTGAAACGAAGAACAGGGAGGTACTGGACCCCTGCTGTGAGGGGCTCTACACAGCAGTGCGAATCCAGCCTTAGCTATACTTGAAGTCTTTTTCCGTGTAACCACTTCTATGCTAAACCGGACAAACAACTTTGTAGGGGAAATTGTCACATCACGGTCCTAACAAATTGCCCATGGAAAGTTCTTTTGGCCCCAGTCTATTGACCATGCTTTATACTCCGACAGCTCTAATGATTAGCATACATACAATTATGTATTTTATGCAAAATCCTTCATACTTTACTCTGGTACATTTTGTTAGAAATGTTTTTAATATACTGTATTGCAAGTAAAGCCGCGTACACACGGGCGGACTGTCTGTCCAACTTAGTCCGCTGAAACACATTTCAGCGGACAGTCCGCTTGTGTGTGGGCTTCAGCTGACTTTTTCAGCGGACAGTCTGGCGGACTAAGTCTTTCGGAATTTCCGTAATATTGTCCGTCCAACTTTGGTTTCAGCGGACAGTCCGCTCGTGAGTAGGCAAGTTGGACGGACTAAGTATGGCGCATGCTCAGAAAGGATTTACACGGCCGAAGGTTGCATTGCAGTGTATTGGACGTCGTATTTCTAGTCCCGTCATACGTGCTGTACACGTCATCGCGCAAGCTTTCAACGGACTGTCTGTTCATCATGTGTGGTCAAGTCCGTTCATTCAAAAGTAGGACGGACTGTCCGTCGGATTGTCTGACGGACTTAGTTGGCCAGACAGTCCGCCCATGTGTACGCGGCTTAAGTAAATAACTGCTGCGCTTATAACCACACTTGAAATAAAATTATCAAATAAACAGCAGCTAGTACAATATTGAAGGAAATGACATTAAAAAGTTGTATAGGTGCAGTGCTTATAAAGTAAGTCCACAGGAAGCAAATCCAGAGACAATGTTCAACACAATTCACTAGATGGTTAACAGAAGGTCAACAAAGGAAGAAAACATCACCGGCACCCGATTACACAGCCGCTTACCCCCCTTAGTGGACCCTCATTACAAAGGCCACATAAGCATTTGAATAGTAAAGGAATGCCTTTGAATTCCATACATCTGGGTCAGGGACAGCAAGCTGAGATATAGATGCAACAACCCCCATTTTCAGCTTTCCTTTTCAAAAGGCTCCAGCAACGGTCACCACAAATTATTCCATCCCATGTGAATATAGAGAGATAGACTTCATAGTGCAGTATATCAAGCAGCATTTAATAAGGATAAAAAGGAGATGAACTCACATGCTCCAAAATAAAAACACGTTTGTTTCTCAAAACATTCAGCAGTCCCCACCAGCAAGATGGCCGCTGCTTCCCAGCATACACCAGCATTATATGGCTGACTCCTTCCTATGTCGTTTCGCCATAGAATGACGTTGTCAGGGGCATGGCTAGATGGACGTTCTAATGCCTTAAATATGCGGGACGAGATATGCAAATGGTGGAAATATGCTGCCATACCCTAGATTAAAAATAATAATAAAAAATACATCACCATCTTGTGGTTAAAGAGGATAATACATTGTAATTACATAGATAACAAATCTAACTGAGACACTAATATTTATAAACCATAATGATTTGCAAACATTTACAGTAATTTATAATTAAGACAAAATATAAAAAGTTTAAACTACATAGTTCCAATTCCACAAAATACTAAAACAGACCCAAGCAAAGAGGAGAAGGACACCATTAATTATGCATTGCTGAAAAATGCATTTACATCCCACTCAATATTCATACCATAGGGGCTATATGTCTTGGCATTATAAATCTATTGGCTTTCTAATTGAGAAACTCCTCTGGTCATATGGCTTCCCATCCAATTCTCAGTGAACTTATCAATAACCAAAAACACATTCCTTTAAATTCTCATTATGGTGGATAACATAATGGTGCGAGGGGGTGTGCTTTGGGTACCCATTTTTAATATTGGTCACAAGTTCCTTAAATCTTGTCTGGAGTTTACAGATGGTACGGACTATATATTCGAAGCCACATGGACATCGTATAATATACATGTTGACGTACAGGTTATAAAGGGTTTGATTGGAAAGTGTTCATGAGTGTAATTGGACACAAAGGAGTCTATTTTCTAACCCTCCTCCACCAAGGATATAAGTTCCTTCTTAAATGAATCCACCAGGCAGTCTATCCCCTTCAATTTCAGTGTTTAGGGATGTGGTTGCAAAGGGATTAAAGCAACTTCAGGTTAAGAGAAACAGGAGTGACTTTATGTTCAAGAAGGGTCTTGATCTCCTGTGAGAACGTAAGGACATATTGGTAAGTCCTGTTAACAAAGAGGGGGGGGGGGGGCATAGGGATTCTGGACTTTAGGGCCTACAAATCTGAGATGTCCAGATTAACGCAGAAAGATGTAGGAAAATAGACTCCTTTGTGTCCAATTCCACTCATGAATACTTTCCAAACAAACCCTTTATAACTTGTACATCTAAACGTAGTCTATATTATACAATGTCCATGTGGGCTCGAATATATAGGCCGTACCATCCATAAACTCCAGGCAAGATTTAGGGACTATAAGTCACCAATATTAAAAATGTGTACCCAAAGCGCAGCCTCTTATGCTACCCACCATAATGGGAATTTAAAGGGGACTGTGTTTTTGGGTATTGATAAATTCACTGGGAATTGGAGGGAAATCCATATGCCCAGGGCATTTCTCAATTAGAAACCCAATGGATTTATAAGGCCAAAACATATAGCCCCATGGTATGAATATTGAGTGGGATGTAAATGTATTTATCAGTAATGCATAATTAATGGTGTCCTTCATCCTCTTTGCTTGGGTTTTAGTATTTTGTGGAATTGTAACTATGTAGCTTAAACTTGTTATATTTTGTCTTAATTATGTAAATGTTTGTGAATCATTATGGTTTATAAATATTAGTGTCTCAGTTAGATTTGTTATCTATGTAATTACAATGTATTATCCCCTTTGACCGCAAGATAGTGCTACGTCGGAGCATTATTTTTCTGTGATGTATTTTTTATTATTATTTTTAATCCAGAGTATCTTTAACTGTCCATTATTAATTCAAGAGAGTCTATTTAGTAGATTCTTATGATGGATTTAACTATTGAGTTCCTTTTTGCTGTGAAAAATCATTTTTTTTGATTTAATGCTGCTGTCTATTTGCTGGGATTGTAGTCATGACTTCCATTGGTTGGAATGCAGCCTTTTTCTGCCATTTGTTTATTTTGTCCCACATATATAGAGTGTCCATCTAGCCACGTCCTTGACTACGTCATTCTATGACGAAACTACATAGGGAGGAGTCAGCAACGGGATGCTGGTGTATGCTGGGACACGGCGACCATCTTGCTGGTGGGGACTGCTGAATGTTTTTAGAGACAAAGGTGTTTTTATTTTTGAGCATGTGAGTTCATCTCCTTTTTACTTTTATTAAACGCTGCTTGATATGCTGCACCATAGGTCTATTTCTCTATACTCACATGGGATTAAATAATTTGTGGTGACCATTGCTGGAGCCTTTTGAAAAGGAAAGCTGAAAATGGGGGTTGTTGTATCTATATTCCGGCTTGCTGTCCCTGACCCAGATGTATGGAATTCAAAGGGCTTCCTTTACTATTCAAATGCTTATGTGGCCTTTGTAATGTCCACTAAGGAGGGTAAGTGGCTGTGTGATTGGGTGCCGGTGATGGTTTCTTCCTCTGTTCACCTTCTGTTAACCATCTAGTGAAGTGCGTTGAACATTGTCTCTGGATTTGCTTCCTGTGAACTTACTTTATAAGCGCTGCACCTCACCTATATAATATACTGTATTGACAAAGTTGGCAAAGTGTATGTACAATAAAACCTTTTTCTTTAGTTTTAAAAGTGTAAAAGGGTTACAAATGTCTGAGTTTTACTGTTAACTGGGGGCCCAAAACTGGAGATTTTCCCTCACTTCCTGGTCTGCTAGCAATGGTTTCACAAGATGGGAAGTCAAGTCACGGTTGATCTCCAACAGCAAGAGAGACAAAAATATATATATTTTTAGCAGAGCAGGGGAAGGTTGGAACCTCTGTTATTTTTTATTGTTGTCTGTCTTCCTGTTGTAGGTTTTCTAATGCCGCGTACACACAATCGGACATTCAGACAACAAAATCCTATTGGTTTTTTACGACGGATGTGGCTCAAACTTGTCTTGCACACACGGTCACACAAAGTTGGTCGGAAATTCTGAACGTCAAGAACGCGGTGACGAACAACACGTACGATGAGCCGAGAAAAATGAAGTTCAATAGCCAGTGCTGCTCTTCTGCTTGATTCCAAGCATGTGTGGCACTTTGTGCATCGGAATTGTGTACACACAATCAGAATTTGCGCAAATGGATTTTGTTGTCGGAAAATTTGAGAACCAGATCTGAAATTTTGTGCGACAGAAATTCCAATGGAAACTGTCCGATGGAGCCTACACACGGTCGGAATTTCCAACAAAAGGCTCCCATCGAACATTTTCTGTCGGAAAATCCGACCGTGTGTAGGAGGCATACGTTTCTAACTAGTGAAAGTTTTGCCAGGGAGGGGAAATCTCGTTAATAGAGTTCTGGATAGCAGTAAAACCCAACAGGGTTATAAGCCTTTTCCTACTTTACCCCAAGCTAAAAAAAAAAAGTTTTGGAAGGACATACAGTTTAAGGTTTACCTAAAGCCAAAACACATTATTTTCATTTTGGATAGAGTTGTTTTTGTTTTTTCATTTTTTAATTCCCTGGCCTGTCTGAGTTTAAACTTTTTATACAGTGTAACTCTACACTAGATGTTATAGTCTGGTTGCATTCAGCATGTTTTATTTATTTATAGTTTAATTACATTCCTTTCTAAACTCTTTAAGGTCCTCATTATTCGTTTTCTGTGTCCATCTTTTAGGCATATGCTCAATATAGTTTGGCAGGAGAGAGACCTGTCCTTCACTTCTCAAGGATTTCTACGAGATCCTTCCATGTTAGTTATTACATTGACTCCTCAACGAGTGTGGGAGGAGGTAAGACATCATCTATCTTCTTCTTTTCAGCTGTGAAAAAACTTCCTCAGCCAAGGAAACTTTCCTCTTCCCTAGGTTGGCAGGTGGGATCATGGTATAATTCGAATGAAGTACCCTGTATGGCCACGTTATGGTACTGGTCAACAGCCTGTGACTGATACTCGTCATCTAACTGTAGCCACCTTAGAAGAGAGGCCGTTTGTTATTGTCGAGAGCACAGACCCAGTAACAGGAGACTGTGTGCGGAACACTGTGCCTTGTCGCAAGCAGAGCAACCTGACTTTGAGGTAAATTGGGATCAACTGGAAGCTCACAGTTTTTTTGCGGGTAGGGGCAAGCTAACTAAAATGCAAATTTAGTATTCAAAATCTGGTAAATATATTGTTTTACTCTTTTTTTCACTAGTGCATCACTCCCAAAGTTTTTTTTTATATTATTCCTTAGCAGTTCGGGGGAACCCTATTCCAAGCTGTGCTGTAAAGGATTCTGTATTGACATCTTGAAGAAGTTGGCTAGAACTGTTAAGTTCTCATATGATCTTTATCTGGTGACCAATGGCAAGCATGGGAAGCTTGTACGAGGGGTGTGGAATGGCATGATTGGAGAGGTAAGAACCTCGTTTTTAAAGGAATGTCAACAAGCCAATGCCAGCCATTGGCAACCACATAGATAGAATTTTGACATAGTGATCTGTTTTTTTCTATTTGGGTCTTCAGTCCTCGCTATGGCATAATATTACTTTCTGTGACTGTATGCAGTAATTGTTTTTTTACTGGTGATCCTCTTCTTCATTTACACTCAACGTTTCCAAACATTACTGTCTTTTCCAGTGAGTCAGTTCCTCTTATAATACGACATGTTTAGTCTAGTCTTCTGGGCTTCTAGTAAAAGATTGGGCTGATTTGTTAAAGGATTCCTTTGTTTGACCTGTCCCATCTTGATTCCTAACTGTACAACTGTTGGTAGACTGTTAAAATCTGACATCAATCAAACTTGTTTTAAAGAAAAAAGCAACTGGGGCTTTAAAGCCCAATTTCATGATAGAAAAAACCTTGCAATGTGCCCCCTCTTTTCCACATTGCAAGAGCTACATGCTTGTTAACTCTAGGGCAGGCATCACTGAAAGGTGGACCACGTTCTCCTGTTCGGATCTGCACAATCCCACCATTTATGAGCTGATTCTTCCTCCCTGCCTCTGCTGCTGTTACTATCACAGCAGGACGATGAGCTGGAGGAATATTTCTGCACACAGAGCTGGAGACACAGCAGCACTAGTTGGAGGGCAGGAGCTGCACAAGTAAACTTTCCAGATTTACCAGCAGGTGATTGGTTGATAGAATGCTGGGTGGTCCTAAGCAACCAATTACAAGTTTATTAAATATGAAAAAATTACTTTGCCATCTCCCGCTTCTGCCCTCCATGTAGCGCTGCTGTGTTTGTGGGGCTGTGATAATAAGGAGGGTCAGAGCTGCTGGGCAATTTAAAGAAGGGACCAGAGCTGCAAGGGGCTCTGGTGAGAAGGGGGAGGGTGGGCCAGAGCTACAGGGGGCTGTGATGTGAAGGGAGGCCAGAGCTGCAGGGAGCTGTGATGTGAAGGGGGATAGAGGACACCACTGGGGGGGGGGGGTGAAAGGGGGCAGAGGACACCACTGTTAATTTGGTTTAGAACAGGGGGGTTGTGAAAGGGAAACTGTGATGAGAATGGGAAACTGTTATATAAAGGGGGGCGGTGGATGTAAGAACAGGATTGTAAAAGTAAAGGAGGGGGGCTGTGATGTGAAGGACCTGAGTCATTGCACAAACATGGGATGCGGACTTCTGCTGGAATAACTTTTTATTGATCAGACCTTTGTGAATTTTAATTGAATACCCCTGCTCTAGGGAGCAGAGAAAGAAGCTGTGTTACTTAGTATATTCCACACTCTGGAAGGCTCTAGCACTCTATTGTTGCTGATCCGTCAGGGTCATCACACACAATGCAGGAAAGTTAGACCTGCATTATATGTAAGGAGATAAACATGCAACCACAGGCTGAAGTGCCTTAGAGAGGAGCATTTGGGGAACCAGTGACACTGATGGAGTGAGCCTGTCAGTGCAAGGAATAAGGTAAGATTTTTTTAATAAACATTTAACCCATGCAATGTGAGAGGAGGGCCCCCTGCAAGGGTATTTTTTTCCTTGCAGTTTAGTAATAACAGAATATTATATACACGTATGTACAATGAAATACCACTTGAACATGACC